>NC_138780.1:108931652-109531652 GCF_965119305.1 Pelophylax lessonae
GTTCGGCCGAACTTTAAAAAAAAGTCCGGGTCCGTGTCCCGGACTTTTACCGAACTTTTCCCGGACACCGAACCCCATTGAAGTCAATGGGGACCCGAACTTTAAGGCACTAAAATGGCTCTAAAACACCAAAGGAAAGGGCTAGAGTGCTGCAAATGGCAGCAAAACGTAATTAAGAGCATGGCAAGTGCTCTGCAAACAAATGTGGATAGGGAAATAACTTAAAACAACAAAAAAAAACAGAAAAATAAAACAATGTTCTTCTTCATCTCTGAAGGACGAGGCCCATATGGAGTAGGAGGGAGGTTGAGGTGGTGGTGGATGTGGCGGCCGGTGACATAGGCGTGCGCACAGGGTGTGCTGGGTGTGCCTGGGCACACCCTAATCACCTAGGGCACATAGCATTGCCAGTGAGGAGATGGGAAAGATCTCCCTGGGACCTGCTCTGCTCTATTTCTCCTTGCCTACAGGTACATGGCCCCGATACATTACTCTCCCTGCTGGCAAACACATGCATGTGTATTTCAACTTTGGGGTGCACACCTTAATGCAATAGGCTGCGCACACCTATGGGCGGTGTAGGTGGAAGCGGCGGTGGAGGAGGACCAGGGCCGGATTAACAGCATCATGGGCTTGGTGCTGAGGATTTTGAAGGGCCTTAAGGGCCGTGCCTTGCCATGCACCCAGAGGAGGAAGGGTGCAGCCATGCATGCCTAATTCAACATGGGATGCTGTCTCTGAAGCCCATAAACACATCCATGCATCGCCAACTGTCCCTCCTTGTCCGGCCTTCACGCTGTGTGGGGAGGTTCTGAGGGTGCTGCCTGGGGAAGCGAGCATTGAAGCCAGACTTCTGTGTTTACAAGTGACAGAAGAGCGGTAACAGTGAATATGGCCAACCCGGGGCCTATATAAAAGGTAGGGGCCTGGAGCTGCAGCTCCAATAGCCCCTACATTAATCTGGCCCTGAGGAGGAGGACGAGGTAGCCAACACTGCTTCTTTTCAAAAATTTTAAATGAGGGTACACCCCAAAAGAGTGAGAAAGAGCAAAAATGGAACAATGGGTGGGTAAGGTCGGTATCCATTGCTATTCTGCATAAGGTACGGAAAAGTCCCGTGGGATCCATGCCTGGTTCATTTTAATGAACGTGAGCTTGTCCACATTGTCTCTGGACAGGCGGCTGCGCTTGTCTGTTATAACGCCCCCAGCTGTGCTAAATACCCGTTCAGATAATACACTGGCTGCAGGGCACGCCAGCACCTCCAAGGCGTAAAGGGCAAGCTCAAGCCATGTGCCCAATTTGGAGACCCAGAAGTTGAAGGGGGCAGACCCGTCATTCACTACATGTAGGCGTGTGCACACATACTGCTCCACCATGTTGGTAAAATGCTGCCTCCTGCTAAGACGTTCCATCTGAGCTGCTGGTGCTGCTGTTTGTTGTGGCGTGCTGACAAAGCTTTTCCACATTTCGGCCATGCTAACCCTGCCTTCTGAGGTGCTGGCGGTGCCCTGGTTGCGTTGGCGACCTCCTCCTCCTCCTCCTCTGCCTTGTGCTTCCACTGTGGCCCCGCTGTCAGATGGGAATGCCAGCAGCATGGCGTCTACCAGCGTGCGCTTGTACTCGCGCATCTTGCGATCGCGCTCCAGTGAGTGAATTAAGGACGGTACGTTGTCCTTGTAACGGGGATCCAGCAGCGTGGCCACCCAGTAATCAGCACAAGTTAGAATGTGGGCAACTCGGCGGTCGTTGTGGAGACACTGCAGCATGTAATCGCTCATGTGTGCCAGGCTGCCCAGAGGCAACGAAAGGCTGTCCTCTGTGGGAGGTGTATCGTCCGTGTCCTCTGTATCCCCCCAGCCACGCACCAGTGATGGCCATGAGCTGGCCTGGGTGCCACCCTGCTGTGAACATGGTTCCATCTCCTCCTCCAGCTCCTCCTCCTCCTCATCCTCCTCATCCTCCAGAACTGTGCCCCTGCTGGACAATTGCGTCCCTGGCGTTTGCGTGTGCAGGAACCCACCCTCGGAGCCCCTTGCGAATGACTGCCCTGAAAGCCTTGGAAATGTTACCTCTTCATCCTCCTCCTCCTCCTCATCCTGTGCCACATCCTCTTCCATCATCGCCCGAATTGTTTTTTCAAGGAGGCATAGAAGTGGGATAGTTAAGCTGAGAACGGCGTCATTGCCACTGGCCATGTTGGTGGAGTACTCAAAACAGCGCAACAAGGCACACAGGTCTCGCATGGAGGCCCAGTTAAATTAAATAGCGGAATAGAAAATATGATCCAAAAAAAGTGTATGTATATCACACGTACACAACCACACTGGGCCCCAATTACTATTGTTTGTACCCCTAAAAGGCTAGATGAGGAGTAGGGGGAGTATGGAACAGGCAGCACCCTCAAACCTTCAGAAGTATGAGATGAACCCCAACAACTTGGAAAGGTGGATCTCTCTCACACGTACCGACACAGACTATCCCGCAATTCAATTGATCCTCAAAGGTTTTTATTGAATAGCGGAATAGGAAATATGATCAAAAAAAGTGTATGTATCTCGCACGTACACAACCACACTAGGCCCCAATTACTATTGTTTGTACCCCTAAAAGGCTAGATGAGGAGTAGGGGGGGTATGGAACAGGCAGCACCCTCAAACCTTCAGAAGTATGAGATGAACCCCAACAACTTGGAAAGGTGGATCTCTCTCACACGTACCGACACAGACTATCCCCCAATTTAACTGATCCCCAAAGGTTTTTGATTAAATAGCGGAATAGAAAATATGATCCAAAAAAAGTGTATGTATATCACACGTACACAACCACACTAGGCCCCAATTACTATTGTTTGTACCCCTAAAAGGCTAGATGAGGAGTAGGGGGGGTATGGAACAGGCAGCACCCTCAAACCTTCAGAAGTATGAGATGAACCCCAACAACTTGGAAAGGTGGATCTCTCTCACACGTACCGACACAGACTATCCCCCAATTTAACTGATCCCCAAAGGTTTTTGATTAAATAGCGGAATAGAAAATATGATCCCAAAAAAGTGTATGTATATCACACGTACACAACCACACTGGGCCCCAATTACTATTGTTTGTACCCCTAAAAGGCTAGATGAGGAGTAGGGGGAGTATGGAACAGGCAGCACCCTCAAACCTTCAGAAGTATGAGATGAACCCCAACAACTTGGAAAGGTGGATCTCTCTCACACGTACCGACACAGACTATCCCCCAATTTAACTGATCCCCAAAGGTTTTTGATTAAATAGCGGAATAGAAAATATGATCCCAAAAAAGTGTATGTATATCACACGTACACAACCACACTGGGCCCCAATTACTATTGTTTGTACCCCTAAAAGGCTAGATGAGGAGTAGGGGGAGTATGGAACAGGCAGCACCCTCAAACCTTCAGAAGTATGAGATGAACCCCAACAACTTGGAAAGGTGGATCTCTCTCACACGTACCAACACAGACTATCCCCCAATTTAACTGATCCCCAAAGGTTTTTGATTAAATAGCGGAATAGAAAATATGATCCAAAAAAAGTGTATGTATATCACACGTACACAACCACACTAGGCCCCAATTACTATTGTTTGTACCCCTAAAAGGCTAGATGAGGAGTAGGGGGAGTATGGAACAGGCAGCACCCTCAAACCTTCAGAAGTATGAGATGAACCCCAACAACTTGGAAAGGTGGATCTCTCTCACACGTACCGACACAGACTATCCCGCAATTCAATTGATCCTCAAAGGTTTTTATTGAATAGCGGAATAGGAAATATGATCAAAAAAAGTGTATGTATCTCGCACGTACACAACCACACTAGGCCCCAATTACTATTGTTTGTACCCCTAAAAGGCTAGATGAGGAGTAGGGGGAGTATGGAACAGGCAGCACCCTCAAACCTTCAGAAGTATGAGATGAACCCCAACAACTTGGAAAGGTGGATCTCTCTCACACGTACCGACACAGACTATCCCCCAATTTAACTGATCCCCAAAGGTTTTTGATTAAATAGCGGAATAGAAAATATGATCCAAAAAAAGTGTATGTATATCACACGTACACAACCACACTAGGCCCCAATTACTATTGTTTGTACCCCTAAAAGGCTAGGAGTAGGGGGAGTATGGAACAGGCAGCATACTTAAACCGTCAGAAGTATGTGATGAACCCCAACAACTTGGAAAGGTGGATCTCTCTCACACGTACCAACACAGACTATCCCCCAATTTAACTGATCCCCAAAGGTTTTTGATTAAATAGCGGAATAGAAAATATGATCCCAAAAAAGTGTATGTATATCACACGTACACAACCACACTAGGCCCCAATTACTATTGTTTGTACCCCTAAAAGGCTAGGAGTAGGGGGAGTATGGAACAGGCAGCACCCTCAAACCTTCAGAAGTATGAGATGAACCCCAACAACTTGGAAAGGTGGATCTCTCTCACACGTACCAACACAGACTATCCCCCAATTTAACTGATCCCCAAAGGTTTTTGATTAAATAGCGGAATAGAAAATATGATCCCAAAAAAGTGTATGTATATCACACGTACACAACCACACTAGGCCCCAATTACTATTGTTTGTACCCCTAAAAGGCTAGGAGTAGGGGGAGTATGGAACAGGCAGCACCCTCAAACCTTCAGAAGTATGAGATGAACCCCAACAACTTGGAAAGGTGGATCTCTCTCACACGTACCAACACAGACTATCCCCCAATTTAACTGATCCCCAAAGGTTTTTGATTAAATAGCGGAATAGAAAATATGATCCCAAAAAAGTGTATGTATATCACACGTACACAACCACACTAGGCCCCAATTACTATTGTTTGTACCCCTAAAAGGCTAGGAGTAGGGGGAGTATGGAACAGGCAGCACCCTCAAACCTTCAGAAGTATGAGATGAACCTCAACAACTTGGAAAGGTGGATCTCTCTCACACGTACCAACACAGACTATCCCCCAATTTAACTGATCCCCAAAGGTTTTTGATTAAATAGCGGAATAGAAAATATGATCCCAAAAAAGTGTATGTATATCACACGTACACAACCACACTAGGCCCCAATTACTATTGTTTGTACCCCTAAAAGGCTAGGAGTAGGGGGAGTATGGAACAGGCAGCACCCTCAAACCTTCAGAAGTATGAGATGAACCCCAACAACTTGGAAAGGTGGATCTCTCTCACACGTACCAACACAGACTATCCCCCAATTTAACTGATCCCCAAAGGTTTTTGATTAAATAGCGGAATAGAAAATATGATCCCAAAAAAGTGTATGTATATCACACGTACACAACCACACTAGGCCCCAATTACTATTGTTTGTACCCCTAAAAGGCTAGGAGTAGGGGGAGTATGGAACAGGCAGCACCCTCAAACCTTCAGAAGTATGAGATGAACCTCAACAACTTGGAAAGGTGGATCTCTCTCACACGTACCAACACAGACTATCCCCCAATTTAACTGATCCCCAAAGGTTTTTGATTAAATAGCGGAATAGAAAATATGATCCCAAAAAAGTGTATGTATATCACACGTACACAACCACACTAGGCCCCAATTACTATTGTTTGTACCCCTAAAAGGCTAGGAGTAGGGGGAGTATGGAACAGGCAGCACCCTCAAACCTTCAGAAGTATGAGATGAACCCCAACAACTTGGAAAGGTGGATCTCTCTCACACGTACCAACACAGACTATCCCCCAATTTAACTGATCCCCAAAGGTTTTTGATTAAATAGCGGAATAGAAAATATGATCCCAAAAAAGTGTATGTATATCACACGTACACAACCACACTAGGCCCCAATTACTATTGTTTGTACCCCTAAAAGGCTAGGAGTAGGGGGAGTATGGAACAGGCAGCACCCTCAAACCTTCAGAAGTATGAGATGAACCCCAACAACTTGGAAAGGTGGATCTCTCTCACACGTACCAACACAGACTATCCCCCAATTTAACTGATCCCCAAAGGTTTTTGATTAAATAGCGGAATAGAAAATATGATCCCAAAAAAGTGTATGTATATCACACGTACACAACCACACTAGGCCCCAATTACTATTGTTTGTACCCCTAAAAGGCTAGGAGTAGGGGGAGTATGGAACAGGCAGCACCCTCAAACCTTCAGAAGTATGAGATGAACCCCAACAACTTGGAAAGGTGGATCTCTCTCACACGTACCAACACAGACTATCCCCCAATTTAACTGATCCCCAAAGGTTTTTGATTAAATAGCGGAATAGAAAATATGATCCCAAAAAAGTGTATGTATATCACACGTACACAACCACACTAGGCCCCAATTACTATTGTTTGTACCCCTAAAAGGCTAGGAGTAGGGGGAGTATGGAACAGGCAGCACCCTCAAACCTTCAGAAGTATGAGATGAACCCCAACAACTTGGAAAGGTGGATCTCTCTCACACGTACCAACACAGACTATCCCCCAATTTAACTGATCCCCAAAGGTTTTTGATTAAATAGCGGAATAGAAAATATGATCCCAAAAAAGTGTATGTATATCACACGTACACAACCACACTAGGCCCCAATTACTATTGTTTGTACCCCTAAAAGGCTAGATGAGGAGTAGGGGGAGTATGGAACAGGCAGCACCCTCAAACCTTCAGTATGAGATTGTGTTCACTGTACCCCACAAAGATTGTGTTCACTGCACCCCACAAAGATTGTGTTCACTGCACCTCACAAAGATTGTGTTCACTGTACCCCCCAAAGATTGTGTTCACTGCACCCCACAAAGATTCTGTTCACTGTACCCCACAAAGATTGTGTTCACTGCACCCCAAAAAGATTGTGTTCACTGCACCCCAAAAAGGATGTTGTTCACTGCACCCCAAAAAGGATGTTGTTCACTCCACCCCAAAAAGATTGTGTTCACTGCACCCCACAAAGATTGTGTTCACTGCACCCCAAAAAGATTGTGTTCACTGCACCCCAAAAAGATTGTGTTCACTGCACCCCAAAAATGATTTTGTTCACTGCACCCCAAAAAGGATTTTGTTCACTGCACCCCAAAAAGGATGTTGTTCACTCCACCCCAAAAAGATTGTGTTCACTGCACCCCAAAAAGATTGTGTTCACTGCACCCCACAAAGGATTTTGTTCACTGCACCCCAAAAAGATTGTGTTCACTGCACCCCAAAAAGGATGTTGTTCACTGCACCCCAAAAAGGATTTTGTTCACTGCACCCCAAAAAGATTGTGTTCACTGCACCCCACAAAGGATTTTGTTCACTGCACCCCACAAAGATTGTGTTCACTGCACACCAAAAAGGATTGTGTTCACTGCACCCCAAAAAGATTTTGTTCACTGCACCCCAAAAAGATTGTGTTCACTGCAGCCCAAAAAGATTGTGTTCACTGCAGCCCAAAAAGATTGTGTTCACTGCAGCCCAAAAAGATTGTGTTCACTGCAGCCCAAAAAGATTGTGTTCACTGCAGCTCACACACAGAAAAATGGATGTGGATCACTGACACCTGCCTATCTCCAATCCCACACCACACAGCAATATCGATTGTAGTTTGTAGAACACAGTTTCCCTAAAATTCAGCAGACTCTGTCCCTAACAGGATTGAGAAGAGATCGTAGATCAGGATTGAGTGCAGACCCCACCCCCCACACAGCAATATCGATTGTAGTTTGTAGAAGACACTGACCCTATATAATTCAGCAGACTCTATCCCTAAAATGCCTACAACTCGCCCTGCCTAAACACTCCGACCTGTCCCTCAATTCTATCCGGACACAAATGGTTTTTTCCTGCCTATCTTTCCCTAATCAGCAGCCAGCACGTTGATGTGTGCTCTGTCCCTGAATCTAAGCAGCATAATGACGCCGCTGCGGCTGCCTCGAACTTATAAAGACTTGGTCACATGCTTCAGACGGCCAATCACAGCTACTGAGACATTTGCAGGCATGGCTGGGATGGCTTAAGGCACACCAGTTAAACGATTGTTGATTGGCTGTTGAAAGCCCGCCATGAAAAGAGCGCCAAAGCATGCAAAACCCGGAAATAAAACGACCGAACACGGATTTTTACCCGAACATACAGTAAAGTGTCCGTGTCCGTGTTCGGGTACAAAAAATCCAATTATTCGGTACGAACACGAATAATACAGTCCGTGTTCGCTCAACACTACTTATAAAGTGTATTTAAACCTGCTAGTCCATCTAACACTCACCTTCCCCAGACTGACAATGCTTCTGTCCAAAGCTGCCCCCTGTGCTCCTTCATCCAGAGCATAGATTGTCTAATACGGGAGGTGTGTTACTAGCTAGATCACCAGGTAAAAACAGAGGGGAAAAGACTTAGGGCTCTTTCACACGGGCGTTCAGTTTTTTATGCCCGATCAGTTCCTTTTTTTTTTTTTTTTGAAACGGACACGGATGACACTTGTGTCATCCGGTCTGTAAGTCCGTTTTTCATCCCATCCGTTTGCGGATGAAAAACGGACATAATGTATCTCTATGTAAATACGGATGTCAGCGGATGACACCACTGACATCCGTTTTTGCGTCCGTTCCGTTTTTTGAACGGAAGAAAAAATAGGGTTCTCCTCCGTTCAAAAAAACTGAACTGAACTGAACTGACGAAAAACGGATGTCATCGGATGGTCATCCGCTGACATACGTATTTACATAGAGATACATTATGTCCGTTTTTCATCCACAAACGGATGGGATGAAAAACGGACATACGGAACGCCCGTGTGAAAGAGCCCTAAAGAAGGAAAACTAATATAGGCACCACATCGAATGCCTGGTAAGCTGCAATATATTACATTTTTGGTTTTGGGTTTAAAGTGATATTAAAGTCTCACTTTTTTTTAAAATAAAAATAACAAACATATTATACCTACCTGCTCAGTGCAGTGGTTTTACACAGAGCAGCCCAGCTCCTCCTCTTCTGAGGTCCCTCACCAGTGCTCCTGGCTCCTCCCTCCTGCCGAGTGCCCCCACAGCAAGCAGATTGCTATGTGGGCACCCAAGCCGTGCCGCTGCACTGTGTGTCCATTCAGACATGGAGCCATAGCTCTGCCCCACCCCCTCTTTCTCCTCATTGGCTCACTTACTTTGACAGACAGCAGCGGGAGCCAATGGCTGTCTTAGCCAATGAGGAGGGAGAGTCCCATACAGTCAAGGCTCTCGTGCAGCATCGCTGGATAGAGACGGGGCTCAGCTAAGTATTAGGGGGGCTAAAGGGGGGTGCTACTCACAGAAGGTTTTTCCTCTTAATACATAGATTGCATTAGGATAACAAAAAAAACCTTCAGCCTTTAGAACCACTTTAATACTGCTTTAACCTCAAATGTATTTTTTTATGACTGAAGAACTTTTTGGAGCTGTGGTATTCTCATTTTTGTTGCCATAGTTTCTCTATGCACAGAGGCTTAACAATTCAGTGTAAGGGGGCTGCAATGAAAAAAAAATGAAATGAATTTAGTAAAGAAGGGCAGACTGAACTGCATTTTAGTACCTGCAGAATGCCAAAATATGCTGGGAAGAGCAATTGAGACAACATTCCTACTAGGGTACGCAAGGAGGTACCGCACCACACCTTTTAAAATTTCTCACCAAAAGGCTTTATTGATTTAAGCTCTTTGGACTTTAGGCAAATTCGAACCATTAATGGGCAGGCTGAATGTACCGAGTTGATCGATCGACCAACTTGGGTACAACCAGCCTGCTGGATCACTTGCGAACAACGGTCTTCTCCCGGCAGGGATGGCCCCCAGTCAGAACACCCGGTCAGCACTCTCAGCCATTGGCTATGAGCGCTGATCTGGAGCTGATCAGCAGATCTTTTTCGGTCATGCCCCTTCAACAGAAGCCGGCTGTTCGGACCGACTCCAGGACACACGGGCCGAATGTCGGCTGGTTTCTATTGCACTGGCCAATTCGCCCGACATTTGGCCCACATGTACTAGGCTTTAGTAAGGATGGCGGGACAGGTGGCTCATTGAGGAAGGGTTGACTAGTGATGGTCTCAGGAGTGTTCGGATTTTACCAGACAAGAAGCCACCAATCATAGGCAGTGGGGCATTTCCCAGCCAGCAGCTAGACATACACACGCTGCGTATGATTGGTGGTGTGCAGTGATGGCTTCCCGGCAGGTATGATCCGAACACGCCTGAGCCCATCATTAGTGGTGACACATCTGACTGTCCTGTAACAACGTGTGTTTCCAAGAACTGCTGAGATCTGGGAGTATGAGTGAAAGCATTATTCCCTTTTGAACACCTGGCAAGCAATTGGAAAGGGATTTTCCAAAGCGTTCAACACAATTGAAGCACACATTACCACACCTGTATACAGCCAAGCTGTTACAACAATAATAACTGAACATTGTTTTGTCTATGAACTGCTTTTTGTACAGTGTTGAGCAAAATTATGGCACTTAGTAATAAAGATGGTCATGATAGATAGATAAAGATCTATAGCACTACTGTTATGCGGGAACCAGCACGATTCTAGTTCACACTGCCCTCCGTTAACCGCTGCGGGTGTCAATACAAAGGTAATGACACCTCCAGATCGGTTCGCAGATCGCAGTGAGAACTGTGAATTCGGACAGGAATCGGACACCCATGTGATCCAATTCCAGTACAAGGAAAAAAAGTGAGGCCCATAGGAGAAAACGGAGGAAGGGGCTGCATGACTAATGGGCCATACAAACAATAGGATTTTCTGAAGACTTTTTCCTTACCAAAAACATATAATATGAGGTCAAACCTAAACACTTTCAATTTGTATGCAATCTGGCAGGCCCTTGCTCTACATAGAAGAGGTAAATCCGAAGGAAATTTAACCACAAAAGTTGGATAGTGTGTATCCAGCTTTAAGGAGGAACAGGATCAGGGAAGGGTTAGCTAGGTCAAAGGGGTGGCAAAGGCAGTAGTCCTTACCTAATTGGAGGAAAAAGGCTGGATGGGCTGGGGGCAAATGTTAGGGGCAATGCAGATAGGTAATATTGGGGTGTGTCCAAAGAATTTAGAAGAGGTAACTTCCCTCCCATATATGTTAAGGGTTGCTGAGGAGTACAGGTTGGGGAATACTTTTGTGTTTTCTACTCTAATTTAATTTATAAAAAAAAGAAAAAAAAAAGGAAAAGAAGATTTTCAGAATTAAAAAAAAAAAATGCATACATGATTATGTCTGTTGCGCTTTTGTCACAGCAGTTGGCGGGTCAGGGGGTCTTTGGGGGGTCAGTGATTACTTACATTTTCCCTGGTGAGGGCCCATCTAGGGTATGGTGCTCCTCATTTGGTTTGTGGTTGTTCTCCCAGGAGCTTGGTCCCCTGGGGGAAAAAATGGGAAGTATGTGTGAGGTCGTAACGTCTTCGAGCCGGTTGGGGGCGCGGCTGAGGACATGGACGATTACAGTTAAAATTGTGCCTTAAGGCCACCCAAAGACCCCTTGTTGTTGGGTATTGTTAGAAGTTCATTGTTGAATTTTTTACTTATTGTTATGGTAAATGTGATGTTATTTATACTTTGATTAATATATTGGCTGCTGTGGCCGTATTAAACCCATGTCACAGTCTGCGTCTTTATTCTAGTGCTTAAGGACCCAAGTTGACGAATCCTTTAGTCAAGGTCCCTGCACCTTTTTCGTGCAAATCCAACGCGAGTTCAGCGATACAACTGTATGGATGAATTAGCATTGCACAGGCAGCGCACGTGATCAGCAATGCAGTGCCAATCACATGCGATGTCTGTGGTCACAATACTGTGTGAACCCAGTCTTAGTAATAAAGATGGTCAAGATGATAGATATAAAATGAGATAAATAGATGATAGATAAAGTATTATAGTACCTTTTAATTGTAACATTATCCTTTTGCACCACTTTTAGGATGGCGCTGTGCAAAATCATGGCACTTACTAAGGATGAGCATTATAATAGTCTTAAAAATGCTTTAAATAAAACAGCACACAGAGTATTGTTACTGAGGAGTCAACGGCAACTAATCATTTCAGTTTGTTGCTGTTCGATCATCTATGTAGTGGCCTGTGGTTGGTACTTCTGACCTGCAGCATTTGGCACCTGATCTTTGCTCCTTCCACTGGGAGACGCCTGTAGATGGCACTGATCATCCCTCAGATTGTATAATGTAATCTCATTTCACCTGGTTTCCAACACAACCTTCCCAGCATCACACAAAAGCATGCATCAATCTCCGGAAAGGGCTGTATACATCAGAGCATGCAAGTGAAGAGGCTGACACTTGTTATTTAAATCTCAAGCACACTCAGCAGATGGCTCTGTCCTTGCAGGACAAAGCAGAAAGTGAAAGTTTATTCAACGTATTGATCAGCATATCTGGTCTTCAGGATATTACTCTGTTTATTAATCACCCAGAGTATTCTGCAGTGCATGACTAACTACATGCACAAACACTGATAGCGTCACACCTAAAGTTGTGACAAGGACATAGGAAACACCAAAAATGTGCAAATCTCAGATTTATATAGCTTTTTCTCATTGAGTATCATATTAATCAGATGATTGTGCTATAAACAGCACTTTGAATAGAAAGTCTGCTGTCATTGCAATGTATGGTTATTTACCTACTCTGTCTACGTATTCTATTACGTGTTTAATCATCCAGGGAAAGAAAAACACCTCTAAGCTTGCACTTCTAGACTCCATATATCCCAATGGAAATCTCCAACACATGCCTCATCACTAGCACCATCTTAGATTCTCTCCGAAAGCCATATACATCACATCCTGAACTGAGTCATTTGTAGCACACAAACTATAAATAAGCAGAATCAGCAATGCCAATATTTAAAACAGCTTTCCTCCACCTCTTACCACAAAGGAACTAATAATTTTCCGGTCTCGGGGACCCCCTGCTAATAAGAACCAAATCTACAGCTCATAGTACATTAGTGTGTTGGTCAGTAGGAAGGATGGTCCATGCATGGGTAGTCAGGGGAAGGAATACTCCCTACATTGATGGTAAGTGAGAAGGATGCCCCTTACACTGGTGGGCATTGGGAACAATGCTTCTTACATTGGTGGTGAATGGGAAGAATGCACTTTGCATTGGTGGTCAATGGGAAGAATGCCCTTTACACTGGTGGTCAGTGGAAACAATGCTCTTACATTGGTGGTCAATGGGAAGAATGCCCCTTACATTGGTGGTGAATAGGAAGAATGCTCCTTGCATTGGTGGTCAGTGGGAAGAATGTAATTTACACTGGTGGTCTGTAGAAACAATGCTCCTTACATCGGTGGTCAACAGGAAGAATGCTCCTTACATTGGTGGTCAGTTGGAAGAATGCTCCTTGCATTGGTGGTCAGTGGGAAGAATGTAATTTACACTGGTGGTCTGTAGAAACAATGCTCCTTACATCGGTGGTCAACAGGAAGAATGCTCCTTACATTGGTGGTCAGTTGGAAGAATGCTCCTTGCATTGGTGGTCAGTGGGAAGAATGCTCCTTACATTGGTGGTCAGTGGGAAGAATGCTCCTTACATTGGTGGTCAGTGGGAAGAATGCTCCTTACATTGATGGTCAGTGGGAAGAATGCTCCTTACACTGGTGGTCAGTGGGAAGAATACTCCTTACATTGGTGGTCAGTGGGAAGAATGTTCCTTACACTGGTGGTCAATGGGAAGAATGCTCTTTACATTGGTGGTCAGGGGGTATGTTCCTTACACTGGTGGTCAGTGGGAATAATGCACTTTACATTGGTTGTCAGGGGGTATTCTCCTTACTTTGGTCATCAATGGGAAGACCGCTCCTTACATTGGGAATCAATGTGAAGACTGCTCTTTACATTGGTGTCAGTATTAAGAGTTCTCTCACTAGATAGCTAAAAATATGATTGGTGTCAGTGGTTACTTATCATAGAGGCAGAAATAAATCACTACTCAAGGAACCCCTAAAAAACCTTTAGAGGAACCCTAAAATTCCAAGGAACCCTAGTTGAGAGGCTGATTTAGAGGAAAGCCATTCATAGAAAGTATATTCGTTGAGAGCTGACAGATCGCTGAAAGATCAGTTTAATTATAGCTATAGTCTGGAAAATGCATGGCAACAAGTGATCTATAGTTGATTACTGCTCCCCATAAAAGATCCAGAAATACATTTTTAAATGGTCAGTGTCTGGGCTTTGTTCTCATATAGAATTATTTATATCCTATTCAGCATTTGACCTGTTGAGCAGATACTATTACAGGTTGGCACACTGTACAGATCTATTTTGTGAAATACAAAAAGCTCAAAGTACTTGTCAATCATCTGCCTCCTAATAACAATGTCACAGAACAAACACATACATAGCCTCTCCGGTACACACTTTTATATGACATCTATGTGACAGCAAGTGGCTTTACAAAAAGAAAAAAAAGAGACTTACGGGATCCCCTTCTTCTTGCCATTGGTCCCCATCATGAAGATGCTACTGTAGTCGGAGTGATCAGCTGTCCCAGCACTCTGCCTGTATCCCATTCTGGAGCTTGGGACTGGTTACAGGTCTCCACCCCAACACACCTCCCAGTAGCCAGCTTTGAGAGTACCTGTTACACACATGGTAGCCCCCTCCTGAAGTGTGATCAGGCTAAGGGGCAGGTGATGGCTACAGACCCCCTAACTGTGATCTGATCCTACACAGGAGAACATTGCATTTCATTTCTCCCTGCTAGTTCTGACAAGTTCATCAGATCTCCAGCATTTCCTTCTCTCTCTTTCACACACACACACTCCTCCCACACACACAATGCATCTAGATTAACCCTCAGGTATCATTCATACACTCTGACTTTCAGTAGCTAATTTACAGCTTAGATCTGCAGATGGGGCTCATCTTAGAAACTAGAGCAAACATGCAGCAATTTCCTGCAGCAACCGACCAACCACAAGCCAGATGACTTGAAAGAATATAACAGCTGATTCTGATATGACAGCTTGAAAATACTCATGGTTGCTTATGTATTATCCTTTAAAGTCACTCTGTCACTATTTAAAAAAAATAAAAGAAAAAAGGCCTGCCTACAAAGAAAAAAGTGGGGGCTACTTTGTTCGTTTGCTGAAGTTCTTTGAATACCCAGAATCCCTGCTAATAAAAATATACTTATAAAATCAAAAATGTCTGCGCTCCTAGAAATAGTCTCTATTTACTTGTTCTTCTGCCCCCAGCACTGATTATCAATTTTCTGAAAAGCTACATTTGCTGCAGAAGCTTCAGTACCTGATAATTCCAGTGTTGGATGCCTGGTCCCCAACTGTGAGCTTTAGTTCCTTCCATCAGCACCTACAGTATCTCACAAAAGTGAGTACACCCCTCACATTTATGGAAATATTTTATTATATCTTTTTATGTGACAACACTGAAGAAATTACACTTTGCTACAATATAAGGCTCCATTCACATTACCACGACTTGTCAGCCTGACAAGTCGCGGTCCGTCGCGGTCCATGCACTGCTACAGGACCCATTCTAATAGGAGCGACACAAGTCGCTCCGACTTAGAAAAAAGGGTCCTGTACTACTTCGGGGCGACCTCGGAGCGACTTGCATTGACTTCAATTATGTGAAGTCCGTGCAAGTCGTGCCGAAGTCGCGGTGCACGGGACTTCACAGGTCGCCCCCGAAGTCGTGCAGGAGTCGTGCCGCTTCAGTGTGAATGCGGTCTAAAGTAGTGAGTGTACAGCTTGTATAACAGTGTAAATTTGCTGTCCCCTCAAAATAACTCACACATATACCGCTAGCAACAAAAGTGAGTGCACTCCTAAGTAAAAATTTCCGAATTGGGCCCAAAGTGTCAATATTTTGTGAGACCACCATTATTTTCCAGCACTGCCTTAACCCTCTTGGGCAAGGAGTTTACCAGAGCTTCACAGGTTGCCCCTGGAGTCCTCTTGCACTCCTCCATGACGACAGCGCTGGTGGATGTTAGAGACCTTGCGCTCCTCCACCTTCCATTTGAGGATGCCCCACAGATGCTCAATAGGGTTTAGGTCTGGAGACATGCTTGGTCAGTTCATCACCGTTACCCTCAGCTTTACCAAGGCAGTGGTCGTCTTGGAGGTGTGTTTGGGCTCATTGTCATGTTGGAATACTGCCCCGCAGCCCAGTCTCCAGAGGGAGGGGATCATGCTTTGCTTTAGTGTGTCACAGTACATGTTGGCATTCATGGTTCTCTCAATGAACTGCAGCTCCCCAGTGCCGGCCACCTTAGACCATGACACTCCCACGGCCATACTTGACTGTAGGCAAGACACACTTGTCTTTGTACTCCTCACCTGGTTACCGCCACACACGCTTGACACTATCTGCACCAAATAAGTTTATCTCAGTCTTTTCAGACCACAGGACATGGTTCCAGTAATCCATGTCCTTAGTCTGCTTGTCTTCAGCAAACTGTTTGCGGGCTTTCTTGTGCATCATCTTTAGAAGAGGCTTCCTTCTGGAATGACAGCCATGCAGACCAATTTGATGCAGTGTGTGGCGTATGGTCTGAGCACTGACAGGCTGACCCCCACCCCTTCAACCTCTGCAGCAATGCTGGTAGCACTCATATGTCTATTTCCCTAAGACAACCTCTGGATATGACCCTGAGCACATGTACTTAACTTTTTTGGTCAACCATGGCGAGGCCTGTTCTGAGTAGAGCCTGTCCTGTTAAACCGCTGTATGGTCTTGGCCACCATGCTGCAGCTCAGTTTCAGGGTCTTGGCAATCTTCTTATAGCCTAGACCATCTTTATGTAGAGCAAAAATTCATTCTTTTCAGATCCTCTAAAAATTCTTTGCCATGAGGTGCCATGTTGAACTTCCAGTGACCAGTATGAGAGAGTGAGAGCAATAACACTAAGTTTAACACACCTGCTCCCCATTCACACCTGAGACCTTATAACACTAAAGAGTCACATGACACCAGGGAGGGAAAAAGGCTAATTGGGCCAAATTTGGACATTTTCACTTAGGGGTGTACTAACTTTTGTTGCCAGCGGTTTACACATTAATGGCTGTGTGTTGAGTTATTTTGAGGGGACAGCAAATCTACACTGTTATACAAGCTGTACACTCACTACTTAGTGTCATTTCTTCAGTGTTGTCATATGAAAAGATATAATAAAATATTTACAAAAATGTGAGGGGTGTACTCACTTTTGTGAGATACTGTACATCACTACTGTGGCTATTGGTGACGTAGGGGCCAGCGGATAGAACCAGAGAGTGCAGAAAGGGACCAGGCATCTGATACCCCTGGAGGTTTTGGATGCTGAAGAATCTTAAGTACCTGATAATTCCAGTGTTGGATGCCTGGTCCCCTATTGTGGGCTTTAGTACCTTCCATCAGCACCTACATCCCTACTGTATCCATTAGTGATGTAGGGGCCAGCGGGTACAACCATAGAATGCAGAAAAGGACTGGGCAACTGACACCCCTGAAAGTGCTGGATGATGAGGAATCTTTAGTACCTAATAATTCCAGTGTTGAATGCCTGGTCCCCCGTTGTAGGCTTTGGTTCCATCCATTACCACCTACATCACTACTGTATCCATTAGTGACTGTCAGGAAGGTTCTGCCAGAGGACAAGTTGGCAACCGCAGGCAAGGTCCTGCCCCTCGAAGCTCCCAAAGAAGAGGTGCACTTAGCAAGCGCCAACGCGTTAGCACGCGCTAATTGGCACATTGGCGAACGCAGAAGCGCCGGGATGCGAATGCGAGTGCGCATGCGCACGCTAATGTGCGCGGCGCATCTCATGACAGTTTAGGCGCCAAATGGGTTATTTAAGCTGGATCTGCACCCAGGATCAGTGCTGTCTCGTCTACAGCATTCCGTGCCAGTCCTGCTTCCTGTTACCTGCATTTGTTCCTGAAATATTGACCCGGCTTGCCTCTTACTACTCCTTCTCCCTGCCTACACCGACCCCAGCCTGTTCCTTGACCATTCTCTAGTCTCTCCACTTGTACCTGATCTGACCTCTCTGTGTATGACCCGGCTTGTCTGACTCTGTCTATCTTCCAGTATTCCCCGAGGCTTCCAAGTTGCTGCATTGGTCCAACTACTCCCCCAGTACACTTGCCTCCCTCTGGAACTCTACTCTACCAGCAGTCCTGCAGCCTGCACGTCCACCGGCACTTGTGCGACTCTGCACTCTTGCGCCTCCTGTTTACCCTATCAGGGGCTCAGAGTCAGAGGTGTAAGAGAGGCCTTCCTCCGCACATTCAGGCTCTACCTACCAGGTATCTGACAGTGACGTAGGAGCCAGTGGATGGAACCAGAGATTGCAGAAAGAGACCAGGCATCTGACGCCCCTGGAAGTGTTGGATGCTGAAGAATCTTTAGTACCTGATAATTCCAGTTTGGATGCCTGGTCCCCCGTTGTGGGCTTTGGTTCCTTCCATCAAAACCTTCATAACTACTGTATCCATTAGTGACAAAAAGGGTCAGCGAATGGAACCAGAGAGTACAGAAAAGAACTGGGCATCTGACACCCCTGAAAGTGTTGAAGAATCGAAAGTGCTGAAGAATCGAAAGCAAATTTTAAGAGAGTGAATATTGGCTACACATTTAGCGGGACAGGCAAGTATTAAAGTGATTGTAAAGTCTTGTTTTTATGTATTTATTTTTTTTACATAACAAACAAGTTAGGGCTCTTTCGCACGGGCGCTCCGTGTGTCCGCAAATCATCCTATTTTTTTGCGGATGATTTGCGGACATAATGTAAGTCAATGGCATTGCGGATGTCAGCGGAATACCATCCGCTGACATCTGATTGTCTTCCTTTCAGTTCTGTTCCGTTTTTTGGAACGGAACAGAACCCTATTTTTTCATCCGTTCAAAAAACAGAAAGGAAGGAAAATCGGATGTCAGCGGTGTCACCCGCTGACATCCGCAATGCCCATAGACTTACATTATGTCCGCATATCATCCGCAAACGGGTGGGATGATATGCGGACTTACGGAGCGGATGACACGAATGTCATCCACTCCGTGAAAAAAAAAAAAAAAATCCCGCAGCGGAGCTTTCTCACGGAGCGGCCGTGTGAAAGAGCCCTTATACTTACCTTCTCTGTGCGGAGCCCGGATCCTCTTCTTCTCGGTTCCCTCGTTGCTGCTCCTGTCCCCTTCTTCTTGTTGAGTGCCCCACAGCAAGCAGATTGCTATGAGGGCACCTGAGCCAAGCTGCAGCTCTGTTTGCCAATTCCAACAGGGAGCTGCTGTTCGGCCTCACCCCCTCTCTCTCCTGATTGGCTAACTGACTTTGATTGACAGCCGCGGGAGCCAATGGCACCACAGCTGTATCTCAGTCAATCAGGAGAGAGAGTCCCAGATGCCCGAGGGGCTCGTGGATATTGCTGGACAGAGATGGGGCTTAGGTAAGTATTAGGGGGTGTTGGGGAGGCTGCTACACACAGAAGGCTTTTTATCTTAATGCATAGAATGCAGTAGGATAAAAAAACCTTCTGCCTTTACAACTCCTTTAATCCTCTTTGTTGCAGGCTCAACTGTTCAGAACTGTTTATTATTGAGCTAAGGCTCCATTCATAACTATGCAGGTACGGTGGAGCATGCGCATTCTTGCTTGTTTATGTGCATCATATTAGTGCAGCCTATACATTTCAATAGATTGCCCTACATGCAAAAAACGCACAAAAGAAGTACATGACGCTTTTTAAAAATTGCACCACACGAAAGCACATGCATTTTAGCACATATATACTTTTGAAATTCAAAAATGTCTGCCCTAGTATAAAGTCTTTATAATGCATGCAGTTTGCTACAAGGACTGATGTATGTAATCCTTTTCAATTATAATAAAACCAAGCTGCAGTGCTAGGAGTGAGACCTCCTTTCAAATAATATCATCATGTTTTATAACATGTATATATTGATAAGGGAAGTATCTATCTATAGTATCTATCATGTTACCTATGTCATTTGTATATTTCATCTATGTTCTTTCTATCTTGGGAATTGTTTATTTATGAATAAGGCCACGTCTTTCTTAGAATTGCTGCTGTGTTTGAATAAACATGTGAGCTGACGTGTGTTGTCTGGTGGAAACAGTTAACAGATATTGTTCCTGGAGTAGATATTTTTGTTATTTCAAGGACACCACCTGCCTAAATGTATGCCTATGCCAATCTCATAACATGAGTTAATCAATAACCAATGGTGATGTTTTTTCCCCCATAAAGCTTTGTCATTCTGTCTCTGAAATTAGCGCAACAATGTAACACTTGGGCTATCAGTCTGTATCATTCTGAGTCATGTGACTTTAAGGGCTCATGGACACGGGAGACTGGGTCCATACAATGTAAAATTCCGGCATTATTCCCCACCCAAGAGCGTATAGCCACCTATAAAAATCAATGGCTGTAGGCAGGGCTGTCTTACCGAATGGGCACTGTGGGCAGTTGCCCGGGGAGCCCCACCGTCCCAGGGATCCAACCCCAGCCAAGCATTAGTCTCAATTCCCGTGTGCACCTCGCTGCCGAACATAGCAGGCGGCAAGCGCCTGTCAGCCCTGCGCTGCTGTCAGGCCACTTGGGCCATGGAGGGGGAGCCCACAACTGCAGGAATGCCTCCACGGAACAGGCCCACACAGGACAGTCGAGTCTGACTCCCGTTTGTGTGTGTGTTCACCGGACCCAGCCGCCCAACTTGGAAGCTGTCATTAGCCTGGCACTGCTGTACCAATAAATATCGCCTTATCGATAATTTGCATTTTTATTCTTGTGGGTTATTGTGTAGGCAGGGCCCCAGTGCACTGCATTGCCCAGGGGCCTTTAATGCTCTTAAGATGGCACTGGCTGTAGGCAGGCGTATGAATGTGTGTCCCTTTTTACAGACAATCTAAGTCCAGGTTTGTAAATCTGCATGCAATGCGATGGTGTCATCTGAACAAATAGGGGAAAAGGCACTTTGCCTTGTGCATAACTTGGAACTACTCTGCAAGGCTATGCACCTGGTGTAAATGAGCCCTAAAGTGACTTTAAATTCAAGCAGTCTCCAAGTATCTATATGCTTCAGGTCCGCAGCATTTAACTGTTTGTTATTAAGACATTTTGTTTGTTTTGTAAGGTTTCTTTCACACATGCATTCTTAAGCGTATGTAGCACTGCCCCCTAGAGGACTGCTGGTGATTGACACTTTTGGATTTCCTTGGGTTACCCGTAGCAACTGCACGCAGAATTCTTAGCACCTTACGTTCTTTGGCTCAGTCAATGATCAGACTAGGGATAGATGTTTTTTTTTATTTTTATTTTAGATTGGGATGGGAGAAGGGATGAGTGGGATACTCCAACCTGGAACTATTCACAGCTTCTGAGGACTTCTAAATTGAGGACGTGGCAAGGCCGCCACTTTATCCTGCCACTTGAATCAAGCTGAGATAAATGTTCCTGTTTGTACTTCTCTTCAGGGTACTCCCCCAGTACTGCCTTTCTATATACTGGCTGACACCCGTCAGTGGTGTCAGTGGAGAAGGACTCCTCCCTTCCTGGGCAGACCTCTGGCCAAGATCCTCTGTACTCACGATACTGCTTTCCAAATTCTCGCAGTGCCCAACTCCTCAGTCAGCTCTCCTGGACCTCTGGGTTCAGCTCCATACTGTAGGTTCACCAGGCCGACTGCCTGTGGCCCTCACCAACTGCTGCAGAAGAGGAGGCAGCCGCCACCCTCCTTCTGGGACTCTGCTTCCCGCCAAAGACCTATACCTCAAGTGCCCCTGGCTTTTTATACCCTGCACCACAATGCACCGAGACAAACAGTCTGTGCCAATCCCTGGGGTTGTATCAAAAGCCTGTGTGTCATTGGCCAGGTTTCCTCCACTGTCCAATGTGCCTCCCCATTGGACACAATGAGGACACTCCCTCAGACCAGATACATCACACACTGGGCACACTGAGCAGACCTAACTCACAGATCCTGCTCTCTGTTAAGCTGAGTGCAATATAGATTTTACCTGCTGCTCCTCTGCAAACAGAGCCAAAACTATACTCACTCTCTAGCATCTATATAGGAGGGTGCTACACGTACATGTGTTTGAAATTCCGTGTTTGCCAGTGTGTGTTTGTGCACCTGTACAGCTGTAAAGTTAGGACCAGAGGGTCGTGTCCCTGCAGTCACTGCATTCTAATGAACATGAATCGGACTGCCAGTACACAGATTTACTGAATACCTGTGCATCCCATGTGGGCAAGGACAGTTTATTGTATGGATGTACACCTAAATACGCCCATGTGAATAACAGGGATGCAAACACCTATCTCAATACTGGAACTGGAGTTGGTTTAATTGTTGGAGATTGCTACATTTCCCCTGTGTTTAGACATAAGCAAATCATCAGGTTTTCAAGGTGGAATCATTCAAAACTTGTGGTGAGAGTTAATATAAAAATGGCGGTTGCCTTCAGGATCAGATTTACTTCTCAGGAGTCTATAGACACAAATCCGTTTGGCAATTCTAAATCAAACCTGCTAATGACCCACACCAATACATACCGTATTTACTGCATCAGACTGCTGCAAAAAATCAGAGCGTTAATCTCGTGGCGTACTCGGCTGAAATGAAGGTGACTAAAGAGCCCTGTTGGCTCGTCTCCCACATCCGGAAGCTTACTGTGAAATTGTTGTACCTACATGCCAAGCTGCATTTGTTATACCACCTGGCACAGCCTGCATAAATCTAGAAACGGATGAGCATTGACAAATCGGGTTTTCTTTCTATTAATTACTTCTTACTTACTCCTTTCTTACTTATTATTTTTAGTTATACTGCCCATCTATTTTTACAAAAAGATGATTGTGAAGAGTTGTTTGGTAGAAGAGAATTAACCCTTAGACTGCCAGCATTGCTAACCTCTACAGTACATTCAACTGCAATCCTATGGAAAATATACAGAAAGAAGATTCATGAGCTGGAAAAGCTGCCATTTTTGAAGGCCTTGCTGTTGATCTATATTGATAATCATTAGGCTCACAACTTTAAGAGTCGGGGGGAGAGGAGGGGGGGGGGTGCATACCTGCAACTACAAAGTCACCACTGAGACTTCACCCTGAAGGATCCAGTCTTCTACCGCGTTTCCTCAAAAATAAGACCAGGTCTTATTATATTAATTTTGGCTACAAAAAATGCATTAGGGCTGATTTTCGGGGGATGTCTTATTTGTCCCCTGTCTTCTCTCCCCCTCTCCCTCCCTGTCAGCTCAGGAGTCAGCATCTCTGTAATCCTCAAAATAAACTCTAGGTAAAGTCCTTGTAAAATCATTTAATTTGCTCTGTAAATGGATTATATCATGTCCAGTGTGTGTCTTTATGTAACATTGTAGAAAATACTTTATTTTGGCTGGGCGCTCACATGACCCGCCAGAGCTCTTCTTTCCCGTTCCCAGCACTGCCGAGGGAGATGCCGAGATTCCCGCTGGAGGGGCTGCTGACGTCAGCCGGGAGAAGGAGGAGAGCTCTGGAGGGTCACATGAGCGCCTAGCGGTGCTGCAAATAAGGTATTTTCTACAAACATAGTACATAAAGACACACACTGGACATTATATAATCCTTTTACAGCGTGGATTACATGATTTTACAAGGACTTTAACTAGGGCTTTTTTTCGGGGTAAGGCTTATATTGCAGCCATCCTAGAAAACAGAGATAGGTCTTATTTCCGGGGAAACATGGTAACACTAGTGTACCCTGCCCCCAAGGGAGTGGCTTAGTGCATGGGTATACTCTTCACTTCTTTCGCCCTGAGCCTGTTCTGACCCAACTGACACTATTTGTTCTGTCATATTGAATAATTTAGACCACAAATATTGCAGTGTAAGAACAAGTTTACTGCTTTGAAATTAGAAATAAACAAAAGTATACAAAGAGAATCATAGATAATGCAAGGGTTGCTAATAAGGTAGATCCTGAGTTCCCAGCCAAGGATTTGAGTATAGTTCAGCACTCAGGATCTAGAACACAAGCCACACATCAGAGGCGTAACTAGAGCCTTCAGGGCCCCGATGCAAGAAACCATGAAGGGGCCCCCCGAGATCCCTGGCCGGGGCCCTTCCCTTCAATCCCAGGGCTCTTCCCACTAATCCTGGGGCTCTTTATTCTCGTTGCATGGCCTTTTATTACGGTCCCGCAGCAGGATCCTTTCACAAGTTCTGCAGTGGGCTCCCTTCCTGCAATCTTGGGGCCTCCCCACAGTGGTGCAATGCCAGGGCCCGGTCGCAAGTGTGACTTTTGCAATCCTGGAAGTTCACCCACTGGTTTGCTACTGGGCCCCCTGGAGCATGGGGCCCGGTAGCAATCGCAACCCCTGCAACCCCTGTAGTTACGCCCCTGCCACACATATATATGTAATTAAATACATATATATACTAGAGGATTGCGTTCAGCAACAGTAAAAACACACTGAATGTTTAAGTATACTTGGAGAGTGACCACAGATAAAGAATGATTACACTTAATGATTAATGTAGAATAAACAGTACAACAATACCAGATCTACTATCAGAGTGCACTCTGTGTACTAACGGGGGCCCCCTTTATACTGATCTGCAATAGTCTCCTGAAGAGTGAGGCCTCACTATTCTTCACCGGTAAGGAATCCCCAAACTATCCAAGGAAAGTAATTATAATCCAATAAAGGTGATGATGATGATGAACTGTGATCCCCAAAATAGTCAATAATTGTAATCCACAGAAACAAAGGTAAAACAGATGTTGATGTGTCTCAACAGACTAACAGCCTGGGACTGGACAGAGGGCTTGAGGCCTAGTTCACCCACCTCGCACTATATATATGACTGCAGTGTCCAGTGGTATATTTATATTTCCATATGGCCTTCTTAAGCAAACAGTTTGGCAGTCCTGCCCTGACTCAGCCTAGGTCTGTGATTAGTGCAGATGTAGATACTGGATGTCTCTCACCCATACCGGGAATTCCGCTCTCCACTGCCACCAGGCCCCGCTCTGCTCAGCGTTTCCCTCAGCCTGTCAGAAGACCTTCTGCTCGAGACTCCTCCATGCACTCACACCGCCCGCTTCAGCTCCGGTGTCCGCCACTAGGCCTCCGGCTTCCTTCTCTGCAATCCGCAGCAGCTCTTCCCATTCTTTACAGCACACTGTCCTCGAGGCAATAGAGCGAAATTAGATCCCGCCCCCCTTTATAAAGACACTCCCAGCAGGCTCCGCGCGTCACACTGCTCCCTGTGAGAAAAGTCTCTCTACATAGCAGTCTATGATCCTGGCTCCTCCCGGAACTACATCTCCCACAATTCCAAAGTCACTGTCTTTGCAGAACTTTAATAACGAATAACAGTTTGAACAATACCAGCCGTGCGACCAGGCTACACTAGAAGTGTCATGTGCCTGTGAGAGTCTGAACTTGGATCCTTCCGCTTCTGTGCTGCAGCTTTGTTCCTCTGCCACTGGGCAATCTGAGTATCTTCAGCACACATCCTGCTTGGCGTTTCTGCTCCTGCGACTATCTAGCTCCACCTGCCTTCCAGCTGCAGTCAATCAGCAATCAGCCCAGCTTGTACATTTTGTGACTTCCTGTGCTCAGTGCCCATTTGTTGGATCTGTTTCCTTGGATGTGTGCTATACTACTGAACTATTGAACTCCTGGACTTTTGAACCTTTCCAAATGACTGAACTACTCTCTTTGCCTAACAATTTTGTTCTACCCTGCCAGTCTGTGTAGGACACTGACTGTCTCTGACCACGCTTCTGGATTTTGACTTTGTACCTTGCTGGCAAGACTTGTTGCTGACCCGGCCTGCCTGACTATGCTACACCTCTTTACTGAAAAGTGGGACTCTCTCCACTGAAAAGTTGCAGCATTGGAGCAGACACATTGCAGCTATAGTACATGCTTACAACAGCACTGAAAATGATGCTACGGGCTATTCGCAAAATATCTACTGCCCACTGATGTTGTGGGCGGGCGCCCCATGTATACGCCCCCAGGAGGAGGGCCTTGCCCCAATCTGTGTCTCGTTACAAATATCATTGTCTAGTATTTAAGTAAGGGCCTGGACATGCGCTTTTAGGCTCTGAGGAAGAGGCTAGGCCTCGAAACGCGTTAGCCTTCAAGAATCTAAGGGACTACTCATCCTCGGATACCTTTACTGAGGACTGCGTTCCTTTTGTGACATGCTTTTAACAAGAACTCGTTTGTGAGTATTTTTAATCTTTATTTTTTAAATAAACCATCCAAATGATAATGCACTAGGCCCTTGTGTTTGTTTGTTGTTGTTGCTGACCAGGCCTGCCTGACTATGCTACACCTCTTTACTGAAAAGTGGGACTCTCTCCACTGAAAAGCTCTGGTCTGGAGGCCTCAGACACTCAAGGTCTAGGAAACAAAAAGAACTATAACCTTAAAGCAGGGGTCCACACAAACATTGAACTTCTGCTTTAAGGCCTCCTGACATGCCACATTTGGCATGTCATTTTTTTGGGGAGGGGGGGGAACATGTACCTAGATTTGACAGGTACCCGCTCCCACTTCCGCTCAGACTGCCTAGGCAGCTCGAGCGGAAGTTCTCCTCTTTTAATAAACACAAAAAGACTTGCAACCTGGGGAGTATTACTGAGAAACCTGGGTATTCCAGGGAAACACAAACTCGCTGATCACTGGAAGTCTCAGCCTTTAAAAGTCTGTAAACAGCTGCCAGGACTGCCAGCCTATCAGATCCGCTCAGAAGAAAAGTCAAGCCCAGTAAAGATATGGCACTGGAATCATCTTTGCCTATAGCGTACGCCGTTTTGACACCTCACAGACTGATGCTAGTCCCACTCGGACGATTTTCAGACCCTGCCCACTAAATCGGTCTGAAAACACCATTCTGCCCTCAGATAAAGAGAACAGAGATGAAGAAGAGGTGGGATTAGACAGGCTGTGGTCCTCTCCAGCTGAAGAGTCTATTGCCTCTGTTCCAGCCAGAGAAACGTTTCAAGGGAATTGGCCCCAGACCTTAAAGAATAGGGTGAAGCTCGGCTGACTTCCATTATCCAATCATGTGCAATCAAAAATTATTGTTTTACTTTTTTTTTTATTTCCTTGCACATGATTGTGTATTCTTTGCAAAGTGAAACTTTATCACATTTACTGAGCTCTGGGGCAAATTTGCTTGCAAAGTGCAACTTCTGTTGCAAAATGAAAAAGATCAGGGACCTGTGGGGGGGATTTACTAAAACTGGCGCATGCAAAATCTGGTGCAGCTGTGCATAGAAGCCAATCGGCTTCCAGGTTATATTGTCAAAGCTTAATTGAACAAGCTGAAGTTAGAAGCTAATTGACTACCATGCACAACGGCACCAGATTCTGAGTGCTCTAGTTTTAGTAAATCAACCCCTGGGAGTCTCCAGTGTGATAGCACTATGATATGAACTAAGAGAGAACCTGTTAGCGGCTAAATAGGGGGCTTTTTAGCTGTGTAAAGATTATTTTGTAGTAGTGCCCCTTCTCAGGCCATTAGGGCCAAGTCTTATCATGATATACAAAACCTAATACTGCTGCATGTATTTAACCTCCTTGGCGGTAATCCCGAGCGTGACTCGGGGTTGATTTTTTCTATCAGGAGCGGTAACCCCGAGTCACGCTCGGGGTGGATGTGCAGAGAGCGCAGCGGTGTTCTCTTACCTTCTCCTGGCGATCCAGCGATGATCTCTCATTGCTGAGATTGCCAGCCGAGAGTCCCGCCGCTCCTCCGTCCTCCGTCGGTGTGATGACTTCCTAGTTCCGTTCCCTGCAGCAGCAATGCTGCATGGGAGCGGAACTAGGGAGGGAAATTAAAAAAAAAAAAAAAAACGTTGCACAAAACACAAACACATAACATATTTTATATTATATATATATATATATATATATATATATATATATAAATTATATTATTGATTCAATTATAATTGATGCGTTATATATATTACATATATATATATATATATATATATATATATATATATATATATGTGTGTGTGTGTATATATATATACACACACACACATATATATATATATAATATATAATGCATGAATTATAATCTAATCAATAATATAAATTTATTATATATATTATATATTAAATAATAAAATTATATTATTGATTCGATTATAATTCATGCGTTTGTGTTTCAAATTTATCACTCTGGGATGTCTACTAGACTCTTGTTTTGGTCAGGTTTAAGTCAGTAATTACTAAGAATTGTAGGTCTATAATACATAACGCCAAATTTCCATGAAAAGAATTGTACCGCTTTTGGTATGTAATTCCTGACAGAATCATACCACCAGGGAGGTTAAACTACATGACTGGGCAAGGTTGGTTTGACCTCTGAACTTTAATTTATAACACTCTTCCCTTCATGAATTGTAAAGGACATATATTAATATTTCTATACTATAACAAAAGCTTGAGCAAATTTAGGGAGAATTAAAAGGTATGTAAACCCTAACACTCCTATCAGTTTTTCTAACTATCTTTGAGGACCTCAAAACACCTTCTCCTGATGTTATGTGGATGAGGAGGAGTTTTGTAGCCCTAACACACTTCCTGTCCTATTGTGATGGCCAATGGGCCATCTCCAAACTCAAGGACCAATGGAGTTGGTGTGCATTGATTTCCTTTCTGGAGCCTGACTCGAATGGGCAGGGAAATGTCCTGGTAGTAGCCGATCACTTAACCAAGTACGTCTAACCACAGACCAACGAGCCTCAACTGTAGCAATGGTCCTCATGGAAAAGTTTTGTCTACTATCGCCTGCCTCATTGTATCCATTCCGATCAGGGAAGAAACTTAAAGAGTACGTTTATTTAATGATATTAAATGATGATAAATATGATGGGCCTTCAGAAGTCAAGGAAAACTCCCTATCGCCCTCAAGGGGACCCCCAGCCAGAACAATTCAACTGCACTCTTCTGGACATGCTTGGGACTCTACTGAAAAGATGCAGCATAGGAGCAGACACATTGCAGCTATAGTACATGCTTACAACAGCACTGAAAATTATGCTATGGGCTATTTGCCGATTGCCATATCTATTGATGTTCGGGAGGGAAGCTCGATTACCTGTCAGTCTGGCCATTGGCACATTCCTAGACCAGATATCAATGACATCTCATTGAGGATATGTGGACTGTTTAAGAAAGAGTTTGAAAACAGCCTATGAAAAATCTCTGGAGGCCTCAGACACCCAAGGTAAACAAAAGAAAAATAACTATGACCTTAAAGTAAGAGTACAAGACTTGCAACCTGGGGACAGAGTATTACTGAGAAACCTGGGTATTCCAGGGAAACACAAATTCGCTGATCGCTGGAAGTCTCAACCTTCAAAAGCTGCCAGGACAGCCAGCCTATCAGATCCGCTCAGAAGGAATGAGCCCACTAAAGGTACAGCACCTGAATCATCTTTGCCTATAGCTGATGCAGTTTTGGTACCCTCACAGACTGAAGCTATTCCCACTCAGATCCAGCCACTAAGTCGGTCTAAAAACACCGTTCTGCCCTCAGATAAAAAGGACAGAGATGAAGAAGAGGTGGGTGTAGACAGGCTGTAGCCCTCTCCACCTGAAGAGTTTTATTGCCTTTGTTCCACCCGGAGAAACTTTTCAAGGGAATTTGCCCCAGACCTTAGTGAATGAAGTGAAGCTCAGCTGACTTCCATTATCCAATCATGTACAAGCAAAAATTCAGTTTTTTTTTTAATTCCCTTGCATATGATTGTGTATTCTTTGCAAAGTGAAACATTTACTGAGCTCTGGGGCAAATTCACTTTCAAAGTGCAAATTCTGCTGCAAAATGAAAAAGACCATTTTAATTTATAACACTCTTCCATTTACGAGTTGTAAAGGACGTTATATTATTATTATTTCTATACTATATCAAAAGCTTGAGCGAATTTAAGGAGAATTAAAGGGTATGTAAACCCTAACAATAAACATTTTTACTTGCTCTCTTTTAGTCTGGTAAATACAATTTACCATTGATAGCATGGTTCTACCTGTGCTTCACTCCTAATAGTTAAGCTGAGTTCACACTATTGGCAATTGGATGTGGGTTTCTCCACATCCAATTCGCATGTCAGGAGCCTGTGACCGACTCTTAATGGAGCCGCTTCACACATCCCTGGGATGGCTGCAGAGCAAATAGCACAGTAGTCCTGTGTGTCTTCTGGTCCATTTTTGGTCGGAATTCAGCCAAAAATTTGGACTGAATCGGACCTGAAACAGTGAACAGGGACACACCAAAACCCTGCTTTGAGCCACTCCGCATGGAGGTGTGAACCCAGCCTTACATTTTTTCTAGCTACACTATACTACCAAAAGTATTGGAACACCTGCCTTTACACGCACATGAACTTTAATGGCATCCCAGTCTTAGTCTAATGGGCCATACACACTATAAGATTTTCTGAAGACTTTTTCCTTTAGATTTACCAAAACCATATAATATGAGGTCAAACCTAAACACTTTCAATTTGTATGCAATCTGGCAGGCCCTTGCACTACATAGAAAATCTTATAGTGTGTATGGCCCTTAAGTTCAATATTAAGTTGGCCAACCATTTGCAGTTATAACAGCTTCAACTCTTCTGGGAAGGCTGTCCACAAGGTTTATTAATGTGGCTATGGGAATATTTGACTATTCTCCCAGAAGCCCATTTTTGAGGTCAGGCAGTGATGTTGGACGAAAAGTCCTGGCTCACAGTCTCCACCCTAATTCATCCCCAAATTGTTCTATGGGTTTGAGGTCAGGACTCTGTGCAGGCCTGTCAAGTTCTTCCACCCCAAACTCGCTCATCCATGTCTTTATGGACCTTGCTTTGCGCACTGGTGCACAGTCATGTTGGAACAGGAAGGGGCCATCCCCAAATTGTTTCTACAAAGTTGGGAGCATGAAATTGCCCAAAATGTCCTGCATTGCTGACGCCTAAAGTGATTGTAAACAATCACCTTGTTAAACATTCCATTTAATTTAACATAGAAATGGTTTGGGGATGTCCACTTCCTTTTCCAACATCCTGTTAACCTCAACCCGATAGAACGTTCACCTTTAGGATCATTTAGAGCAGAGACTGTGAGCCAGGCCATTTCGTCCAACAACAGTGCCTGACCTCAGAAATGCTGGAATTCTGGAAGAATAGCCAAACATTCCCATAGTAAACAGACCAAAACCTTGTGGACAGCCTTCCTAGGAGAGTTGAAGCTGTTATAGCTGCAAAGGGTGGGCAAACTCAATATTGAACCCTAAGCCAACCAACTGGGTAGAGTTCATAAGAACTGGAAGAAGGCAAAATTGAAATCAGGATAAATTTTCAAGAGGATCTGAGAATATAGAATTAGGAATGTGTTAGCTTATTATGAGCAACACATAGTTTTCTTTTTTCCAGCTTTTTTTAATTTGTTTTATTTAAAAAGACTTTTACTTAGTACCTGCTGCTGAACCCCCCCAGAACAAAAAAAAAATTATCTATGGCCCTGAAACCTACAGACTTAAGGCCCGTACACACGATAAGAAAATCTGTAGGGAAAATTTGTCCGACGACCGATCTGTCGATTTTCGGATTGTTAGTATGGTGCTTTCGACAGCCAACTCCGACTTTTCGGCTGACAAAATCCTGATGTGCAGACTATATAATTTTTGTCGTCCATCAAAACAACAACCGATTTTCGTCTCATTAGTGCAGATTTCGACAGAAAAAAATCTTAAGAGCAAGACTAGGCATGCTCAAAGACGAAAGAACACATACAAAACAATCCAACACATGACATCACTTCTGAAGTTGAATTCTGTCGTACGGAAAATTCGTATGAAAATAAACTCTTCACTTTCCACATCAGACTAGCATGCCACAAAGAACGGACGACAGATCGTTCGATAATCTGATCGTGTGTACGGGGCTTAAGACTGGGATGTTCATGTGCGTGTAAAGGCAGGCGTCCCAATACTTTTGGTAATATAGTGTATCTTTGAGGACTTTAAAACACCTTCTCCTGATGTTAGATTGATGAGTAGATAGGGAGGTGCTCTGTAGCCCTAACACACTTTCTATCCTATTGTGACATCGTTGCCCCTCTATAGATAGAGTACACTGAATGTGTCAACCAAGTGCACTACAAGGGTGCAAATGGATCATAACATTTTGACACTTTGAAAAAAAAAAAAATGTCAAATCATTACCCATGCAAATAAAGATTAGTAAGACATATTTGATGCTTCCCAGTACCAGGTTTCTATGTTCAGTAGGATTCAGTGATGAATAGGTTAAAAGAAAAACGTCATTCTCCAATGCAAATGAGCAGTGTTTTCAGCACAATCTCACATACATTTCACAGCAGCTGTACAGGTGGGAAGTGATTGGAGATCTGTATCAGCAGGAAGAGCGCAGTCTCACGTGTGCGCAACTAAAGAGCACACAAAGAAGAACACTTCACACCAGTCTGAACTCAGAAAATCAGAAGTTTGCCAGAAAAATATTTAGGGCGTTATAATACCAACTGATGGATCCCAATGAAAGAAAAAAATACTGGAAATATTATTGTTTTTAGATATTTATACATGAGAAAAATCTATTTAATAGAAATACTCAAAATAGTAAAATGATAAAGAGACCCTGTCACCAACCTAAAAATTGCAGAAAACACAGAAACAAACAAATATTCTAAATTCTTACTTGAAGTATTTTGTTTTTTTTTTATGAATAACTTTTTATGCACTTGCAATGTGCCTTTGAATCTGCTGGAATAATTGACTCATCCTGGAGAGTCAACTTCCCAGCACAGCCCCCTCCCTCCTTGCACACAATAACCTCATCTCTTACTTTAGACTTACTAGTCTTTAATTACTTTTCCTGCTGGCCCAGCTCAGCCACCCCACCCTCCTTTAAAAATAGTGTTGCCAACCTACCAGACTCAAACTTACTGACATGACCGCAAAAATTTACTGGCACAGCCAAGTTTTACTGGAATTTCCAAAAGTTACAAAATTAGAATTTTAAGTGCAAATTTCAGTATTTAAGCTACAAAAGCGTACAATATGCAATTCGCAATGTGATTTAAGGTAGATATTAAGGCAAACAACATATTTCTTATTTTATTTTCAATATAGTAAGTAAGTAGTAACAGAGTTCCACCCAAAAGTAGAACTTCCGCTTATATGCTTCCTTCCCCACTCCGGTGCCATATTTGGCACCTTTCAGGGGGGAGCGGGGGAACGGGTACCTGTTTTTGACAGGTTCCCTTCCCCACTTCTGGGAGACAGTGCCGCAGTGCTGTCCCTCGGAAGTTTGGCCCCCTCCTTCTTCCTCCCCAGCTGGGCCAATTAGAAAGCGCAGCGTGCTTCGTGCATGCGCAGTAGGGAACCAGCTGTGAAGCTGAATGGCAGCGGCAGCACCCGAGAGCTGATACGAAAAAGGGCTTTGGATGCCGACATTGTGGGAACCCTGGACAGGTAAGTTCTAATATTTAAAAGTCAGCAGCTACATTAGCTGCTGACCTTTATTTTGTTTTCCTGCGGGGCGGAACTCCTCTTTAAGGACTGGCCTCAGGAAGGCAAGAAATTAGAACAGGGAGGCACACACACATGAAATTGACTCTCACAGTGACACTGACAATGTGCAGCAGCAGAGATGATGAAGACACCTCACCGACACGAGTCCTCCTGACTGACAGTGACCTTCTCTCTCCATGCCAGGTGGTCCATTCAGTGCACTCCAGTCCAAACATCACTGATTGTCCTGTTCCCAGCTTGTCTTGCTCCTGTTCCGCAGACCCGCACAGAAGGCTTCGTCAGCCCTATTTGGCTCCCTTGAACCATGACATCACACGAAATGCTCAGGCACCACCTCCGCCAGAGCCACCTTAACACACTGTAGCAGACACTAGGATGGTCTCGGCCGGCTCTGAGCGTCACAGTCATATTTTTAACTGGCAACCTTTTCCTGTCACTGCCATTTACTGTCAGGGGAAAAATGCCCATTTTTTACTGGCTGCCAGTAAAAATATTAACAGTTGGCAACACTGTTTACAACACAAGTGTGCTGCAACTAACAATGTCCTTTGCATTGCACTCTGGCGCAATAAAACGTAAACAGCACCTATTTTTCATGCACTGAAATGCATTGCAGCCCATTCATTTTGAACGTTGCGTATGTCAAAAAACAAAATATGTGCACTGCAGAGCACTGTATGATGGTGTAAACAAACCCTAACTAATAGGAATGCTGATATTTTATAAAGGAGGAGTATATTTAAAATGATCAATAATGTGATATATGAACAGTGCTCCAGAACCATACCAGCAACCCCCATCCCTACCCATGTAGGTTTTTTACTTCCTACAGCTCCATTCTTCTACTCTTTTTTTTTTTTTTTGCTACTGCCCCCCAACTACCATTTTTAACATTATAACTCAACCAGTAAGAATCTATATAGAGCCATGTACACCAGCTCTGACCCCTTTACCAACCAAACACAAAGACAGATGAAGCAATAGACCAGGGGTGTCAAACTCCATTTCACTGCGGGCCACATTAGCATTATGGTTTCCAGTTGGCCAGTTGTATCTGTAAGACTAAATTTCCAGAGCCACCTTCACAAGTTGAGTCCCCCACCTTCCCTTACATCACAGTGCGACCCTCCTACCTTGTGTTTCCGGGAAGAAGCTGGGGTGGAGCCGGGAAGCAGAAAGTGTAGGGTCTAGAGGAGAAGCAGAGGAGGGCTGCAGTCAGCTGCCGGAGTCTGCTTAATGATGAGACCGGGGAGGCGGTGCTGTGGCTGCACATAAAAACGTAGGATCTGTGGGAGGAGTCCTGTTCCCCTCTCTGTTGCTGACTGCTGAGATGTTGGGGGCAGAAACGAGCCTCTTCGTGGCTTCAGGGATAAGCGCAGCATCTAGCGGAAGAGTTCTGTGCTCCTTTCTGCTGCCGACTGCTGATATGGTGGGTGCAGAGACGAGCCCTCCGTGGCTTCAGGGAAAGGCGCAGGTTTCTGTGTTCCTCTCTGCTGCCGACTGCTGAGAAAAGGTTGGGGTGGGGGTGAGGGGGTGCCACAGCTGCAGGAGAGGTGCGAGGGCCACATGAAATGGCCTGGAGGGCCAGATTTGGCCCATGGGCCTTGTGTTTGACACGTGACATAGAGAAAGGTTCAACAGTATTTGTTTACATTGAAGAGCAAATCTAAAGTCTACAGAGTGAAAGGAACAGCCATCCATTATGAAAAATACTCAAAAGGAAAGATGACAACATATAAAGCAAATGTAAAAGTTTTATATCAACTACAACAGTTAAAGGTAATTCCACCAACTTGGAAAATTTGTTGTTGAAAACAGAGCACTTTAAATTCCGGGATTGTAAGGAAAATTCCCTAGGCCCAATAGGAAAGAGGATCACAAAACATGTGCTAGTAATATTGGGGGGTTCATTATCAATTATCAATAGTTCTGAACTAAATTTGTCTTAAATTGTCTTCACTATGAGGAATCTGCTGTGTGGTTATGTTGTCTTCACCAGTAACCCAGTATTAGTAATAGTCTGTGCACAAACACAACGTCCAAGTCCAGCTATTCCACCTCAAATTCTCCAATGAAATTAAATAAAGCAGCTGTAGATGAGAGGGCTTAACTAAGCCAGGATACCAAGAGTCACAGTTGATAAGTCAAAAGATGAGCTCCAGCCAAGAAACCTTCACACTGAAGTTCATGGGAGGGGTAATCAAGTATCAGGCTTGCCAGCCTACAGCTTCATTTTTAATGGGCATCTGCCAAACAATCAGAGACACTTTCATCCTAACTAGATTGACGACATAGTAGTTTAACACCTCAATAAATGCAAATTAACATACAAATAGTACTTGCTATAAACTAAGCTACAGTAGGCACAATATCTCACCTTAGCCACCTTGACTTCTTCTGAGTTCAGTTCTACTACACACATGACAGCACAGAACAAACACAGGCAGGCTCCGTCTAATAGAGACAGAACCTATGAATCTCAGGATACAGTAATCCCCCCTCCATAGTAACTGCCCTACAAATCCTGCTTCATGGAGGATCAGTCTATTGTGGTGATTGGGCTTTGCACTGACACACTCCATTGGAGAAGAAGCACACTAAACTGTCCCCATTGCCTTCTTTTACATTTCTCCACTACAGAGCTCCACCATCAGGATGTGTCAGTGTGTTGAGGAGTGGAGAAGCAGACTTTCTCTTTTCCAATGTAGTGTCAAGGCAAGGACACAATGTGCACAGCAGCTTGGGAAGGAAGATCCAGATCCACATCCAGATTGTGTGAAGTCAAATAAAAAATTGCAAACATGCAGACTTTTTGATACAGAGGGGACTATGCTAACCAACCATAACTGCTCTAATCTGTCCTGGCATCCCTAGCGAAAGAGGGGGAAGAACAGCATGGATTTCAAACCCCAGGACCGCTGCACTTGGCTGCTAGAATGGTAAAACTGTATCACACATGGAGGCAAGGGCAGCAGTGACCAGGGTGTAGGCAGGTGCAGTCTCCTTTTCCACTGTGGGAGGCGCTGAACCCAAGTAGCATTGCAGAGCATTGCAGGGGGAGTGGAAGTCAAGAGGAGCATGGTTCCTCTATGGTTTCTTGGGTCACCAGGGAAGTTATCTTATTGGATGCTGACACCCCATGTGACTCTAGTAGTCATCATGGGTCAGACAGAACCTATCTAAGGCCCTGGCTCCCAGGCTTGGAAGGTATTTTGCATGTGTGTGTAGTGTAAGGACAGGTCACCGATCTGACAAGGAGAGTGATTAGGGGCAGGAAGAGGTTCCAGATGAGTAGGGAAAGAATGTGGACACGCCATTCTACCTGGATCTAGACCAGCCAGGCCACATTCTGCTTCTCAAGACAGACACTGTTGACACATCCCAGACCTACACTGCTACACATTGCTGTTACTTGCCATGAGTGTTTCTGGTCGGGTGCCATCCTGCCAGGTTTGCTGGGATTTTCTGTTTTCTACATTAATATAAGTTCTGTTTTCTGTACCGAAGTCTGTGGAATTACTGCTGCTGCACCACTCTGCACCTCCCCACAAGGGGGGTAGGAAGGATGTAGGGTGTTAGCTCACCTTTATATTTTTAATGAAAAGGTGCACTAACACTTTAAGGATGTGTGATGTTATTTTTTGGTACAAACTACTGCTATATTGTCCTATTGGAGACAGTTTGTAGTTTGCTTTGTATGTCAAGCTAGTTTTCAACTGTGCAGACCACCAAACCAAAGAAAGTATATCATTTCATATTTCCCGAACTACAAAATATCTCCTCTCAGAATCTCCAGCACCTCCCCAATTCCCCTACAGTTCCTTTACTAAATATGCACAGGTGAATAAAAGGAAATAAAATATGCAAATATTAAGGTTTGATAGTGTCTTGTAATCCTGCTGCCCAAAGCAATGTCCCACATAAGGTCAACATATGGGACTGGTACACTAAATTCTACAAAAAGAAAAAAATATTTTCAGCACTTATTTGCCCTTAAGCCGAGCATTATCATCATTGGTTTGAGCTCTAATGACAAAAGATTGTAAAAGGAAATATCAAGGCACAAACTCCATAGTGGCTGGTGGAAACTAGTTGAGAGTAAAAGTCAGTAAAAACAGTGACTGAAAACAAGGTGGTAAAGTTATCAGCAAGATACACCCAAAGTAGCATGCTGAAGTTATAATGAGCCGTTGTGGTATATACTGTATATGAAGGGTGGAGATGTTTTGGCAGAAGCACATGATGTGAATATAAATCTTTTTTTGCTCTTGTGCAGACAAGTTCATTTTACAATACAGTAAAGCCTAAAAGCTGGGAGGGGACAGCAGCTACACTTGGTCGAGACTATATAGAAATGAAGAGCCCTTTCACACTGAGGGGCTTGAAAACTGCCCATAAAACTCTCTTTTGCAGCACTTTACAGGCGTTAGCAGTGCACTTTTTTTTTATAGTCACGTGACTCAAATACCGAAGTGCCCAAACTGCACTGAACTGCTTCAAGAACAATTTTTAAGGCACTTTTGAGGCGCTTTCCATTCATTTAAATGGAGAGGGTCGTTTTTGAGGTGCTTTTTTTTTAGCACTCTAAACATGCTCCAAAGATGCTGCATGCAGGATTTTTTTCATCGCCCCGCCAGCGCACCCCCCCAGTGTGAACATGATTATAAAGTGCAAAGTGCATGTGAAAGATGAAGTATCTCGGGACACTGGCTGTTTGGGAGTTCTGTGCCGGTGTGACGTGTATGCCGTGGCTTCGGCTGCATGCGGTGTGCCGCGCTGGGCCAATCGGGGAGGGCGATGTGTTCATGAGTAACATCAGCCCGCCTCTCTGACTCTGTCAATCCGAGCAGGCTTTGCATTCGGTGGTGGAGTGCATTGCTCGCTGTGGTTGGCTCGGTGCGGTGTACTGTGTGTGGCCGGGGCTGCGGTGCATGCGGTGTGCCGGTGCAGGATTCCCGTCATCGTCTTGAGATTGCATCTACTGGTGATACTTGGGGTACCTTGGAGATATTATGAGAGATTACATGTATTACAGTACTTGGGGTACCTTGGAGATCTATGAGAAATCTGATGTTTTTCAATGGTGTTGCCTTGATTCGGAAGGGGGGTAGTCTTATACGGCGAGTATTGCCCAAAACCTATGTTTTAACTTGAAAATTAGGGGGGTCGTCTTATATGCCCAGTCGTCTTATACGCCAGAAAATACAGTATCTAAAAATTAATAAAAAATCAAAAAGTGCATGATTAATATAAGAACATGTGAAATAAATATGTGTGAAATAAATCCATAAATGTGACTTAAAATAAAATCAAGATTAATAAATTAATGTACTTTTTTATTAATCTCGATTTCATTTTAAGTCATATTTATGGATTTATTTCACATATATTTATTTCACATGTTCAGGTGACCTGAGGAAGGAGGCCCCGCCTCCAAAATGCATTGTCATAGCAACCTAGCAAGCGTACTACGTCGTCCCATTCCTTGCTCCCCTTCCATCTACAGCCTTCTTGCAGGGCCGCGGCGCCCATGCACAGTGGCGACTAGCCGGCTGGTCCGGGCACAGGCGCACTGGGCTGTGAACGCCGGGGCCGTAGCGAGGAGTATTCGGGCCATCAGGCACTTCAGGAGCAGCGATCGAGCTCCATAGCATCTGAAGGGGACATCCAGGGGGGAGAGGAAGAAAGGGAACCTATCGTTGTATGTGCCTGTTATCTTCTTGAAACGTCAGTGTATTTGTTAGAAATGTTGTCCAATCTCCTATTAAAACTTTATTATGCGAGGGCGGCTGTGCGCTGGTGTGTCCTTTTGTAATTCTTATTTATATATAATGAGCTAGCTTGCATCGCATACTAGCTCATTATGAAACACTTACCTTAGATCGAAGCCCTCCATCGGCACCCGCATACCGCTGAGACAGCTGCCCCGGTGTTTCTTTCATGTTCGCAGGCTCCAGTGCTGTAAGTGGGGGGAGCCGCAATGACGTCTCTCCCGCGCAGGCGCGGGAGCTGCTGTTTGCGGCACGAGCTCTGAAGGTCTGGCACCATAAGCCAGACCGTCAGAGTGTATACCCTGATGACATCATGGGCTGCATGCACTCTGAATATATCTCCTAAACTGTGCAAGTTTAGGGAATATTCACAGTACCTACAGGTAAGCCTTATTATAGATTTACCTGTAGTTACAATTACAAAATAAGGCTTTACTTTCTCTTTAAGTAGAGGTTTGGGAATGTTAAAAAAAAACATATATACTTACCTACCTGCTGCAGCATTGGTCCTTTGGTGCAGTTGTCCCTTGCCAGCTCTAAGCCCAAGAACTGTCAGTCACCACTCTCTGCTCTTCCCTCTCTAGCACTGACTGACAGGAGAAAAACGGGAGTGGCTGGCCAGGCTCTCAGTGGCACGCTGGGAGGCTGAAGCAGCTGTGTGTAAGGCATCTGGCTGAATCCCGACATTATTGTCTAAAAGGGGTAATGGGCTGGTTTCTTCCAGAGCACTCCTCCATCCCTAAATATGTATCAAAACAAGAAAAAATGGCCCGTGGGACTTTATACGAGGTGCGTGCTCAGTGGCTAATAATAAAGACATACACAGTGTATGAATAAAAACAACATAACATTGTATGGCAGCGGTGCGTCTCGTCTAACCCGGGAGCTGAAGGGTCCCAATATGACAGCAGCCGGAGAGGGGGGGGGGGGGTTTCTGGCAGGCAAGTGTATGTGTGATGGGGGACCTTCCATACCTATTGTTTATATATAAAGTAACAAAGTGATCAAAATGTAGCGTGTAGGCTACCAATATTCAAAACATGTATGATATTAATGGGGTGGGAAGGGCTAATGTGATGGATGTGTGTGGGGGGGGGAAGTGTAAAGTAGGGATGAGGAAAGTGTGGGAGAGGATAGAAGAAAAGAAAGAGGGGGGGGGAGGGAAAGAAGGGGAAAGAGAGGGAAGGGTGGGGGAGAGGGGAAGGGATGGGAAAGAAGGGAAGGAAGGAGGGGGGAGAAGGAAAGGAGGAAGGGGGAAGAGGAGGAGGAGAGGAAGGGGGAAGGGAAAAGGCAGGAGAGGGAAGGATGGAATGGGGAAAGGGGGAAAGGGAATGGGGGGAGGGAAAGGGGGGGCCTTCCCTTACCCTCCTCCCCATCCCCCCCCAGGCCCCCCCTTTCCCTCCCCCATTCCCTTTCCCCATTCCATCCTTCCCTCTCCTGCTTTTTCCCTTCCCCCTTCCTCTCCTCCTCCTCTTCCCCCTTCCTCCTTTCCTTCTCCCCCCCTCCTTCCTTCCCTTCTTTCCCATCCCTTCCCCTCTCCCCCACCCTTCCCTCTCTTTCCCCTTCTTTCCCTTCCCCCCCCCTCTTTCTTTTCTTCTATCCTCTCCCACACTTTCCTCATCCCTACTTTACACTTCCCCCCCCTCACACATCCATCACATTAGCCCTTCCCACCCCATTAATATCATACATGTTTTGAATATTGGTAGCCTACACGCTACATTTTGATCACTTTGTTACTTTATATATAAACAATAGGTATGGAAGGTCCCCCATCACACATACACTTGCCTGCCAGAAACCCCCCCCCCCTCTCCGGCTGCTGTCATATTGGGACCCTTCATTTCCCGGGTTAGACGAGACGCACCGCTGCCATACAAGAGTACATCCTTGCCATTCGAGCTCCGTTGATTGGTGAGTATATAGTACTCCCTTGAGCTCCCATTTTTGATTGAATTCTTTTTATTCAAACTCCATCCCTACTGCAGACTTTAATATATTATATTTTCTATAGAGATACTTTGAACGCATTGGTCTCTGAGGAAGGGAGATGTTGCTCCCGAAACGCGTCAGACTACAATGTACATTCCAATATCTCATATTATCCATTATGGTATTTTTCATCAAGAGGATACACCAAGATGCATACCAATACTTGTGAATATATCAATCATGTCATATGCCATTCATATTTGAGCCTTTGAGCTATATCATGTGTATTTGAGCATATATTGCCATGTTTGTTTATACTGCAATAAAATGTTATGTTGTTTTTACTCATATACTGTGTATGTCTATATTATTAGCCACTGAGCACGCACCTCATATAAAGTCCCACAGGCCATTTTTTCTTGTTTTGATACATATTTCGGGATGGAGGAGTGCTCTGGAAGAAACCAGCCCATTACCCCTTTTGTACTTATATTTAGGGTGGAAGACACCCATTGTGCCCATTAATGATCTGGTTTCCTCCCGGCTATTAATGCAATCTTGGTGACCCCCCCCCCCTCTGTATTTTTATTTTTGTTATTTTATTCATATTGTCATCATAAGATATATATATATACAATCTTTGTTTTTTCTGCTATTAGTAGGCAACATCTCACTACTTTAGAGTCCTATTCCCCTTTTTTATATTCTCAATGTGGTTTTAATAGTTTTTGACACACTGGCTCCTTGTACCAGGTGGTGCCTTTGCCTATATCCCGGGAGCTGCGATGTATAAAGAGTGAGGCTCCGCCTCCCTTGCTGTCCCCGCCCCTCCCCCTCATTGGGAGGAGTGGGTCCACCCTTACATCGGCGTCATGCCGCACCTCCAGCGCCGCACGTCGGTATCCTTACTGACGTGCCCACGCTGTTGCGTGCCGTCATATCTGCGGGACGGAGAGGTCTGCATCCCAGCGTTCAGGGCCGGACTTGCCTACCGTGATACCGGGAAATTTCCCGGTGGGCCGCCGGCCCTGGGGCCGCTTTAAAATTGTGGCCGCTTTAAGACGCAGCCGCTATTGTGGCCGCTTTAAGACGCGGCCGCTATTGCGGCCGCTATTGTGGCCGCTTTAAGACGCGGCCGCTATTGTGGCCGCTTTAAGACGCGGCCGCTATTGTGGCCGCTTTAAGACGCGGCCGCTATTGGGACCGCCCCGCGGCCGCGCTGTGATGGCTGCTGCATCCCTGGTGAAGTCCGTACTATGTCAGCCGCTATGGGCGGCATGACGTCAGAGCGGCGGCGCCGGCCGGCGGTGGATCATGTGACTGAGTCTGTCAGCAAGACGGATGGTCACGGTGACGGCGCCGAGGGACCCACTACACGGACGCCAGCCCAGCAGCCCAGCACCCGGGGAATCGAGTCCGACTGTCACAGTCTGACCAAGTTAGTACTAAAAAAATCAGCAGAATTATTGATCCCATCCTCCGACCTCCACCAGACCACCACAGATCTTCTCCCTAATAGGATGGGGGGGAAGCAGTGGCGGTGGGGAGGATGGCACCCCCCATCACCACTGCCACCAATCTCCCCTCACCACCACCACTGCCAACGATTCCCACCCCCCTCACCACCACTGCCACCGATTCCCACCCCCCTCACCACCACTGCCACCGATTCCCACCCCCCTCACCACCACTGCCACCTATTCCCACCCCCCTCACCACCACTGCCACCGATTCCCACCCCCCTCACCACCTATTCCCACCCCCCTCACCACCACTGCCACCGATTCCCACCCCCCTCACCACCACTGCCACCGATTCCCACCCCCCTCACCACCACTGCCACCGATTCCCACCCCCCTCACCACCTATTCCCACCCCCCTCACCACCTATTCCCACCTCCCTCACCACCACTGCCACCGATTCCCACCCCCCTCACCACCACTGCCACCGATTCCCACCCCCCTCACCACCACTGCCACCGATTCCCAACCCCCTCACCACCACTGCCACCGATTCCCACCCCCCTCACCACCACTGCCACCGATTCCCACCCCCCTCACCACCACTGCCACCTATTCCCACCCCCCTCACCACCACTGCCACCTATTCCCACCCCCCTCACCACCACTGCCACCGATTCCCACCCCCCTCACCACCACTGCCACCGATTCCCACCCCCCTCACCACCACCACCACTGCCGATTCCCACCCCCCTCACCACTGCCACCGATTCCCACCCCCCTCACCACCACTGCCACCGATCCCACCCCCCTCATCACCACCCCCTCATCACCACCACCGCTGCCACTGATCCCACCCCCCTCATCACTACCCCTGCTGCCACCGATCCCAACCCCCTCACCATCACCACCGCTTCCACTGATTCCACCCCCCTCACCACCACCCCTGCTGCCACTCATCCCACCCCCCTCATCATGTCTGCAACCTCTGACATCTCCTGTACCATGTCCGCACAGCCCCTGACATCTCCTGTACCATGTCCGCACAGCCCCTGACATCTCCTGTACCATGTCCGCACAGCCTCTGACATCTCCTGTACCATGTCCACACAGCCTCTGACATCTCCTGTACCATGTCCACACAGCCTCTGACATCTCCTGTACCATGTCTCCACAGCCCCTGACATCTCCTGTACCATGTCCGCACAGCCTATGACATCTCCTGCACCATGTCTCCACAGCCCCTGACATCTCCTGCACCATGTCTCCACAGCCCCTGACATCTCCTGCACCATGTCTCCACAGCCCCTGACATCTCCTGCACCATGTCTCCACAGCCCCTGACATCTCCTGCACCATGTCTCCACAGCCCCTGACATCTCCTGCACCATGTCTCCACAGCCCCTGACATCTCCTATACCATGTCTCCACAGCCCCTGACATGTCCTATACCATGTCCACACAGCCCCTGACATCTCCTGTACCATGTCTCCACAGCCCCTGACATCTCCTGTACCATGTCCGCACAGCCTCTGACATCTCCTGTATCATGTCCGCACAGCCCCTGACATCTCCTGTACCATGTCCACACAGCCCCTGACATCTCCTGTACCATGTCTCCACAGCCCCTGACATCTCCTGTACCATGTCTCCACAGCCCCTGACATCTCCTGTACCATGTCTCCACAGCCCCTGACATCTCCTGTACCATGTCTCCACAGCCCCTGACATCTCCTGTACCATGTCCGCACAGCCCCTGACATCTCCTGTACCATGTCTCCACAGCCCCTGACATCTCCTGTACCATGTCTCCACAGCCCCTGACATCTCCTGTACCATGTCTCCACAGCCTCTGACATCTCCTGTACCATGTCCACACAGCCCCTGACATCTCCTGTACCATGTCTCCACAGCCCCTGACATGTCCTATACCATGTCCGCACAGCCCCTGACATGTCCTGTACCATGTCCGCACAGCCCCTGACATGTCCTGTACCATGTCCACACAGCCCCTGACATGTCCTGTACCATGTCCACACAGCCCCTGACATGTCCTGTACCATGTCCACACAGCCCCTGACATGTCCTGTACCATGTCCACACAGCCCCTGACATCTCCTGTACCATGTCTCCACAGCCTCTGACATCTCCTGTACCATGTCCACACAGCCCCTGACATCTCCTGTACCATGTCTCCACAGCCCCTGACATGTCCTATACCATGTCCGCACAGCCCCTGACATGTCCTGTACCATGTCCGCACAGCCCCTGACATGTCCTGTACCATGTCCACACAGCCCCTGACATGTCCTGTACCATGTCCACACAGCCCCTGACATGTCCTGTACCATGTCCACACAGCCCCTGACATGTCCTGTACCATGTCCACACAGCCTCTGACATCTCCTTTACCATGTCCGCACTTTTACCACTTTTAACTAGAATTTGCTCTTTTATATATAAAGCCCTATATGCTTTCATATCTATCTTATCTATGTATAATACACTCTTCAAATTTGCTTTAAAATGCATGGTTTTCCCTTTTATGAACAAGGAAATAATGGCGCTATGCTGTTGGGCCGGTATAATAATGCTATGGGGCTGGTATGACATTTTTTCCAGGGCTGAATTTTATTCCCAGTCCGGCCCTGCCAGCGTTCCTCTCACACACGCGATCACAGATGCTTAGGCTCTGATAGATCGGCATCCACCTGTGACATGACGTTAGGGTCCCTTTTTTGCTGTCAGCCTTGGAGATACCTGACAGGGGAGCCACTCACCATTCCTCTCACGGTTCCACTTTTTCCTTCACCCACTCCTCACAGCTGAGCACTCCACTTTGACTCTTCATTTACCCATATTTTTCACATCACCTCACCCCTGCCATCATACACCACCACTCCATCCCTTGTCATCACCTTTTGGCTTTGGTCTTTCCTTCTTTCCTTTTTCCCCCTCTCCCCCCCCCCCACCCCCTTCCTCCCTCCTCTTTCCCCTCCTTCCCCCTCTTATCCCCCATTCCCTTACCCTCCTCCCCATACCCCCCCCAGCCCCCCCCCCTTTCCCTCCCCCTATTCCCTTTCCCCCTTTCCCCATTCCATCCTTCCCTCTCCTGCCTTTTCCCTTCCCCCTTCCTCTCCTCCTCCTCTTCCCCCTTCCTCCTTTCCTTCTCCCCCCCTCCTTCCTTCCCTTCTTTCCCATCCCTTCCCCTCTCCCCCACCCTTCCCTCTCTTTCCCCTTCCCCCCCCCCCTCTTTCTTTTCTTCTATCCTCTCCCACACTTTCCTCATCCCTACTTTACACTTCCCCCCCCCCTCACACATCCATCACATTAGCCCTTCCCACCCCATTAATATCATACATGTTTTGAATATTGGTAGCCTACACGCTACATTTTGATCACTTTGTTACTTTATATATAAACAATAGGTATGGAAGGTCCCCCATCACACATACACTTGCCTGCCAGAAACCCCCCCCCCCTCTCCGGCTGCTGTCATATTGGGACCCTTCATTTCCCGGGTTAGACGAGACGCACCGCTGCCATACAAGAGTACATCCTTGCCATTCGAGCTCCATTGATTGGTGAGTATGTAGTACTCCCTTGAGCTCCCATTTTTGATTGAATTCTTTTTATTCAAACTCCATCCCTACTGCAGACTTTAATATATTATATTTTCTATAGAGATACTTTGAACGCATTGGTCTCTGAGGAAGGGAGATGTTGCTCCCGAAACGCGTCAGACTACAATGTACATTCCAATATCTCATATTATCCATTATGGTATTTTTCATCAAGAGGATACACCAAGATGCATACCAATACTTGTGAATATATCAATCATGTCATATGCCATTCATATTTGAGCCTTTGAGCTATATCATGTGTATTTGAGCATATATTGCCATGTTTGTTTATAATGCAATAAAATGTTATGTTGTTTTTATTCATACACTGTGTATGTCTTTATTATTAGCCACTGAGCACGCACCTCATATAAAGTTCCACGGGCCATTTTTTCTTGTTTTGACATTATTGTCTAAAGGAGCTTTGACCGTTCTTCTATTTTAAGGACTCACCCAGAAACAAGTTATCATAAAGCCCTGTTTACACCTGAGCGTTTTTCAGCTCATAAAACGCTCATCTCTGAAGTCTCCAAACGCCCAACAAGCAAAATCTTATTTATTTCAATGGCCCCTGTCCACCTATGAGCGTTTTTTGCCTGAAGCTCAAAAAAGTACATGAGCTTCTTTTTTGGCAGATTACAAGCATTTTTGTTGGATGTCAATGCCTGCCTCCAAACTCCTGCAAAAAACGCCTGAAAAACACCAAAAAAAGTCCAAAAAAACACCTGAAAAATGCCCAAAAAACGCCTGAAAATTATACGTTCAGGTGTAAATGGAGCCTAAATTCCATAATTAAAGCATGGTAGGGGGTAAAAAATCCTGTTTTGCTGTTAATGCACCTCTTGTAAAGATCTAAATTGGAATCATAAACATCAGTTTGTAAAAATCTGGAAACCAATGGGCCTTTAATGAACTTAGTGCACAATATACAACTAGTCATTACCACTTCTGGACCAGAAGGATTTACCCCCTTAATGACCAGGCCATTTTTGCGATACGGCACTGCGTTATTTTGACTTACAATTGTGCGGTCGTGCGAAGCTGTACACAAAAAAAAAATTGATGTCCTTTTTTTCTCACAAATAGAGCTTTCATTTGGTGGTATTTGATCACCTCTGCTATTTTTTTTTCTTTTGCGCTATAAACAAAAAAAGAGCGACAATTTCTGCTATAAAACATTCCCAATAAAAAAAAATTAAAATTCAATTTTTTTCATTATTTTAGGCCAATATGTATTCTGCTACATATTTTTGGTAAAAAAAAAAAAAATCCCAATAAGTGTATACTGATTGGTTTGCGCAAAAGTTATTGCGTCTACAAACTAGGGGAAAGATTTATGTATTTTTTTTTCTTTACTAGTAATGGCAGCGATTAGCGATATTTAGCGGGACTGCGACATTGTGGCATCCTACCGGGTTGCGTGGCGAAGTCAGCATGCCGGTCCCGACAAGTTTCGTCACAGCTGACCTCTTCCTGGGGGTTTGTATTTATTCACCGATTTATTTATTCACTTATATGCTTTTTGTATTTTTATTTGGATACATTACTACAGTAATCAGTGCTAAAAATATGCACTGTTACTGTACTAATGACACTGGCAGGGAAGGGGTTAACACCAGGGACGATCAAAGGGTTAAATGTGTCCCTAGGAGGTGCTTTCTAACTGTGTGGGGGATGGGCTTGCTGAATGAACACAGAGACCTGTGTTCCTAATAAGGAGGAACACAGGATCCCTGTGTTCATTACTGACAGAACAGTGGTCTGCTGTGTTTACAATGGCAGACCGCTATTCTGTCTGCATGGGGAGCGATTACAGGAGCCCAGGGGACATTGCTGGAGGCAGACCCACTGATTGGCTCCCCCTGTGGCCAATCGGCGCATGTGTGCACCCCCACTAGCAGTCCTGGGAAGGGACGTACCTGTAACCCTAGGACAGAGCCAACTTACCACAGTAAAACTACCTACGGCGGCTGGTCGGCAAGTGGTAAATATATTCTATTTTACACTATCTCTGACACAAGCCAGGCCAAGGTAATCAAAACCATTAGCAAAATGTCTTTTATGCCAACAGTCTACTAATAGCATTGATAACCTAAATTGTCAGAGGCTTTATGACATGTAGTAATAATTTATCATAGCAATGAAAAGCAATCCACTTTCCTGTCTTTTTAAAAAAATAATATCCAGAATCAAAATACCAATCACTTAAAGATCATTTAGAGACCAAACACTTTTATATTATAGTTACAGGGAAGCTAACTGGTCACATTAAATGCCCTAGGAGATCTAATAATTTGATGCACTGTGTATCATATTCAGTCTCTTTCAAATGGTAATTTCATTCAATTTCTCTTCAATAATGCATTGGTTGGCAGATTGCAAAACCACATTTTGTACGTAGGCTGGAGATATTGCTGTAGATAGAAAAATGACATTAAAGGTGGGACTGCTAGAGTTCATCAAACAATCATCTTACAGTGACGGGGGTTACCATCAACAAAGTGATATTTTGCAAATTTGGTGGTCTTTTCTGAAATATATAGAATAGTTGGCCTCATTCCAACCTTAATTCACATCATTATCCCACACAATCTCTGGCTACGTCTCCTACACAACAGCCCTCCAGGGTACTGGAAATTGCACCCTTTTTTAAGGCTGCTAAATTAATTATAGCTAAAGCCTGGAAGAAGTCCTATGTCAATTTTCAGAAAGTAAGCATAATCACATTGGGTCATTAATGAGAATTATATCATGAACATTATGTCATTTAAAAATGCTCAGATTAGGAGGACTCTAGAAATAATTAAAACACAATGTGAAAATTAATATATCATTTTACTTTTTGACCACAGATAGGCATTAAGGCCCATTTATACCTTGCTGTTTTTGTGTGTTGCGTTAACAGGCATGCATTTATGAGCGTCATGCCACACATTAATGAGTGTTTGATTAACGCAGCATATCCATTGTAAAAGTGGTTGTAAAGCCTAAACATTATTTACCTTAATGCATTCCTTGCAATAAGGTAAAAAATGTTTAGGTGTAAGGCTATGTGCAGCACAGTGATGTTGTCACTGTTACTTTTACAAATTAATATCTGGGTTTGTAAAGAAACTTGGTTACGCAAAAAGTGGATTTTATATCTTTTGTGACTCTGGAGAAATATATTTTTCAATACAGGTATTATCCGAAGTAAAGCATTAAATCAAAATGTTTTTTCTGTGTAGAAGGGTCTATCTGGGTGATGAAAAGCCTTGCTTTAACCGGTTGCCGACCGCCGCGCGACTATATACTGCGGCGGTCAGCCCCGGCCAGGCAGAGTGACGAACCGGTACGTCACTTGCCTGTCACTTCCTTGTGAGCCAATAGCGGCTCGTTCACAGGGAAGTTAGTGCGTGTGACCGGCGGACGCGATTTCCGCCGGTCACTCGCCGATCGTCGGTACAGAGGGAGAAAGTCAGGCGGCTGATGTAAACAAGCTGCCTGTCATTCTCCCCTGTGTAGAAACAGTGATCAGACGGTTCTATTATGTAGGACCGTTGATCACTGTTCCTACACTAGTAGCCACAGCCAATCACAGTAGAAAGCACGCCCCTAGGGACACACACAGCCCCTCCCTCTCAAATAAAGTTAACCCCTTCACTGCCAGTGTAATTTTACAGTAACAGTGCATATATATACCACTGATTACTGTAGAAATGTCACTGGTAACCCCAAAAGTGTCAAAAATGTCAGTCAAGGGTCCGATCTGTCCGCCCCAATGTCGCAGTACCGCAAAAAAAATCGCAGATCGCCGCCATTACGCGTTAAAAAAAACAAAAATGACAAAAATCTTTCCCTTTGTTAGTAAACGCGATAACTTTTGTGCAAACCAATCAAAATACGCTTTTTGCAAATTTTTTTACCAAACATATGTAGCATAAAACAAATTGTCTGAAAATGTTAAAAAATTTAGATTTTTACATTTTTTTTGGGGGGGGGGAATTTCATATAAAAAATGTGAAAAATATTGTTATATTTGCAAAATTGACGCTCTTTTTCTTTGTTTATAGCGCATGATCAAAAAACGCACAGGTGATCAAACACCACCAAAAGAAAGCTCTGTTTGTGGGGAAAAAAGGACGTCAAATTCGTTTAGGTACAGCGTCGCACGACCACGCAATTGTCCGTTAAAGTCACGCAGTGCCGAAGCGTAAAATACCCCCTGGTCTTTTAGCAGCCAAATCCTCCGGGGCTTAAGTGGTTAATAACAATTTTACCTTGCTGAAGATAGGTTAGTGTGAAAAAATCTTATATAATAAAATAAGGTAATAACATCTTATTATATATATATATATATGTATATATATAACACACACACACACAATGTTTGTAAAAACTAAGATGGAAGAAGCACCAGGAAGTTTCTTGCTTTTGGAGATAACACAAATTCTTCTGAAGTTCTATGTAAAAAAAAAAAAACCTGATACCTTTTCGTGAACCTAGATACAAATCATCTCTACAGGTTGTAAACACCTTACAAGCATACCATCATTTTCATGTAAAGGTAAAGCACATTCTGCCAGGATCATGCAATGGAATCTCCATGGCATGTAGTGGAAAATCAACAACTAAGCCACACTCCCACAGTAACTACACGTTAACTAAATCATGATAGAGGCAGAAAGCTTCCATGAAGTTGCATTGAGGATTAAGGCTGAACTACATGTACTCCACCTGTACTAAGCAGCAGGCCCGTCTTTAACATTGATTGGACCCTGGGCAAGCAATTTATTGGGCCCCCCCCCTCCCCCCAGCTCCCACCATTCCACCATGTAATTTTGCTCTCCACCTGCTCTGAGAGATACAATAAGTAGCAGCTAAACTCAAAATCAGTTTACTGCAGCAGATAAGGCAGCGATTGCTCACTGATTGGTTGCTAGTGGTCACTGCACATCATTACTGCAAAATGATTGGCTGCTAGAGATTACTGCATATTATTACCACTCACTGATTGCTTGCTAGAGGTTACTGCATATCATTACTGCTGATTGGTTGCTAGAGGTTACTGTACATCATTACTGCTCACTGGTTGATAGCAGTTGCTGCACATCATTACTGTAAACTGGTTGGCTGCTATAGATTACTGCATATTATTTCCACTCACTGATTGGTTGCTAGAGGTTACTACATATCAGTACTGTGCTGATTGGTGGCTAGAGGTTACTATACATCATTACTGCTGATTGGTTGCTACACGTTACTGCACATCATTACTGCATACTTGGCAATCGTCCTGTTTTTGCAGGGACAGTCCCGGCAAATAAGAGCCTGTCCCGGGTAGTTTATATTGTCCCTTGCAATTTATTTATATTTCCATATTACATTTTTTGTGTGGTCACACCTGAGCACATTGGACACTTTAGAATTGCAGAGAATTGTGATGAGAATTTTAAACTTTAGGCAGAAGTAGTGCAGCTGAATGGGAGAATTATTCCAATTTTGCTACTTTGGCTCTGCTACTTAAGTTTGAAATTCCCTTTTCAATTTCCTGTAATTCTCTCTTTATTGAGTAGACCCTATAATCTGATGATAAGTAGGCGGAGATTAATTATGTGGAGTGGGTGGAGCTTCAGGGAAGTGGGTGTGGTAAGTAATTAATACCTGTGCTGCAAAGTGTCCCTGGATTTTTTTTTTTCAAATGTTGGCAACTATGTTACTGCTAACTAACTGGTTGCTAGATAGAATATGCTACAAACACACAACAGTCCCCTTGCCAGAGAAGAAGTTTTCCCTTGCAGCAGAATGTATTATGTGGCATAAAAGATGGGGTTAATGAAGCCGACCAGGAAAAACAGTACTGTCAATGACCATAGCAAGGAGAGGCAGATAAGTGATAATTTAGTGGCTAAAGCAGTGAAAGTTCAATACAGCAGGGCAAACTAGCTCATTCGGATTGGTAATCACAAAACATACCAGCTGTCCGCTCATCCGTGCCCGGCTGACTGATCGGTGTTATGTACATGCGGGCTGGTGATATTAACAGCAAGCAGAGGGGCAGAGAAAGGTGATGAAAAGCCAAGCACACGTTCTCATTCAGATGTAACTCCTGCCGCCCACCGACTTTCTGCTCATCCATGCTGCCTATGTCATTGCCTCCTCATAGCGGTCCTCTCTCACTCCTCTGGCCGATTCCACTGCTTGTCAGTATGTCTCTCCAATCGGCCAAAGACACTGCCACTTACTAATTCCCCTGCAGCTGCACTATGTAACAGGGATGGATTGTTAGGATGTTGGACCCCTCAACATTGACAGGGCCCTGGGCAGGTGCCCCCTTTTGCCCTGCCTTAAAGATGGCCCTGCTAAGCAGGAGTGTCCTTTTAAACTTTTTATCATTTGCTCATTTTTAGTGATTGCAGTATTATTTATTTATTTTTTTTACCAAAATGTTAAATTTTATTGCGTTTCAAGTACAAAAATACAAATACGCTTCAGCAGTCTTGTTGAAACAATTACCCAAATCACCCCTCTCCCAAGTTCCCTCCCTCTACCCCTTTCGCTCAGCATTACTCGTCTATTCATCAATTGTACCACCTCCCTTTCTTCTTCGTCTACCCTTATGTTTTTGTTTTTTTTTCCCTCGTATCCCAATCCGGCCAAATTTCTAAATATTTACTCGTCTTCTTAAAATCTGCCGATTTTACCCATTTTATTTTTAGAAACTCTCTGTCTGGTCTTCCTCTCTGCTTCCCAGATACTCCATATTGTATATATACTCAACTCTTTTACACCAATCTCTAATTGTTGGGCTTTCAGGTTCTAGCCACTTTTTTGGAATTGTCCCCTTTGCTGCGTTTATTAAGTTAGGAACAATTGTACTTTTATGTAGCACCCTCCTAGGTAGGTGCTAGGTAAAACATATCTGTGACCCTGTTCTGCTTATCAGGAGGGTCTGATCTACTAGTTTAGCCTGTTACATGTTTCTAAGTGTGATTTGCTGGGTCTGAGGGAGTGTCCCTACTGCAGCCAATGAGGGACCTTATTGGACAGTGGAGGAAACCTAGCCAGTGGCACACTCTGTTTTATGTCAGTTCCAGTGGGAGGGCATTCCTGCAATGCATCCTGGGATTGCAGATTAATAGGAAGGGAGCATGTGACAGGGTGTCTTTGGGCGGGAAGCCAGGTCCCAGGAGGAGGGGGGCGGCTGTCTCTCCTCCTGTTGCTGAGGAAGGTGGTCCAGGCAGTCGGCCTAGTGACCAGGGGTTGAGCTGTGCTGCAGAGGATCCAGTGTGCTGACCAAGAGGAGCTGCTGGGCAGGATTCTTCTATAAAAATAATATCGTGAGTACCTGTCCAGGGGTCTGCCTAAGAGAGGGGACCACTCCAGAGAGGTCAAGTTGATCAAGGAGCCAGCTAACCCAGTGTGTTGTAGTAAAGGGGGTGCCAAGTTGTGAAGCCCTGAAGATTAGGGGTTAAAGGGGGCACCAGGAAGGGCCCTGAAGTTGCTCAGCAGTGCAGTCTGCTATTAAAGTCAGCTACCTCAGGAAAGGAATACCTTAGGAAGCTATTGGGACTCTTTCACAGTCAAAGGTGAAGTACATTAAGCGGCCTAGCCGTGACTAGCTCAAACAGCGCTAATCAGCATTTATCAGATCGTCCCTGCTTATTGTGCATAGTTTAGTTCTGTTGGAGTATCCCACTCATCCCTTCTCCTATCCAAGTTCCTAATAAAACCTAAAAACCAAAGAAACTGAACTGGTCCTTGTCTGAGGTAAAATCACTTGGAAACATGTCTGAATGTTCTGTTGTTGCTTATGGTAACCCTGGGGAACCCGTCTTCAGCAGCTCCCTTGGGAGTAGTGCTACATTTATAATGTTGAAGGAGAGGGGTTTCCATTTACTTTTACCAAGGATGTCGGGTTTCTGTATAGAGCCCAAATCCATTGGTTTATCCTGGGGCCAATACCTAAATCTTCCAATATTTCTAACATGAACCCCCAGTCTACCCTGTCAAATGCTTTTTCAGCATCTATTGCCAGTAGCAGATCAGGGGCCTTAAGTCCTCTAGATTTTTGTAATAAGAGTAACGTTCTTGTTCCATTTTCTTTCCCTTCTCTACCCAGAATAAAACCAGTTTGGTCTGTATGGATCCATTCAGGTATCAGCTCTTTTAATCTAATTGCCAGGATTTTTACATAAAGTTTTATGTCAGAGTTTAACCACTTCGGCTCCGGAAGGTTTTACCCCCTTAATGACAAGGCCATTTTTTTGTGCAATTCGGCACTGCGTTATTTTAACTAACAATTGCGCAGTTGTGCAATGCTGTACCCAAATACAAATTTAAATATTGCTGCGCTAATTTAAGAATTTAAAGAATATAAATTAATAAAACATCATTAAACTTAATAAAGTATAAGTATGATAAGTATATGAAGCAGCTACAAAAATGATCTTTGAAAGAAAATCAATAATAACAATAAAAGTGGAGGTGTAGCTAATAACAATGGCCAATATGAACAGTCCACCAAAGAATAATAAAAGTCCAAGTGAAACTTAAAACATCACACCAGCGAGCTTGATAGTGAGGAGAAGAAGTAAATCCACCACTGGAAAACATCTGATATGCCCTTACCAGACCAATAGACCTGGATAGGTCTTCAGAAGCAAAACAGCAGAAAATACCGCGGATCTGAGACACAATCTTCTCACTCATTAACGGATACTGTAATACCACTTGCCAATCTTAAATTCTCTCAAAGACATAAAAATCACCTTCATAGCGCATTATGCTTCAAAAAATGTTAATATTAGAATTCAAGATAAAAGGCTTACACAAATGCAGAGTGACAGCAGCGTCTCATAATGTAATAGAGCCGGCGTGGTGTTGGTTTCAAACCATAAAGATGGCTACCGAACTTCCCAACTGCGCATGCGTCCGTCCACCAGGGGCTAGTAAGGGCATATCAGATTTTTTCCGGTGGTGGATTCACTTCTTCTCCTCACTATCAAGCTCGCTGGTGTGATGTTTTAAGTTTCACTTGGACTTTTATTATTCTTTGATGGACTGTTCATATTGGCCATTGTTATTAGCACTACACCTCCACTTTTATTGTACCCAAATACAATTAATGCCCTTTTTTCCCACAACTAGAGCTTTCTTTTGGTGGTATTTGATCACCTCTGCGGGTTTTAGATTTTGCGCTATAAACAAAAAAGAGCGATAATTTTGAAAAAACACAATATTTTTTACTTTCTGCTATAAAACATTCACTATAAAAAATTTTTAAAAAATCTATTTTTTTTTAATCATTTTAGGTCCATCTATATTCTGCTACATATTTTTTGGTAAAAAAAATCCCAAAAAGCGTATTTTAATTGGTTTGTGTAAAAGTTATAGCGTTTACAAACTATGGGATAGATTTTTGGACTTTTTATTTTTTTTTTAGTTTTAATTAGTAATGGTGGCGATCAGCGATTTTTAGCGGGACTGCAACATTGCGGCAGACAAATCTGACACTTTTTGGGAACCAGTGACATTATTACAGTAATCAGTGCTAAATAATATGCACTGTTACTGAATAAATTACACTGGCAGGGAACGGGTTAATATTGGGGGTGATCAAGGGGTTAAGTGTAAGCCTAATTGTGCTTGCTAACTTTAGGGGGGGGGGGGACTCTGTGAAAAGCACACAGACATCAGTGCTTCAGCTTAGCTGAGACACACAATCGCATTGAGCCTGCTTTGTTTTCATAGGCAGGTGGCTCTCCTGTCAGTTTCCCGAAGATTGCGGGAGGCAGTGGCGATCGAGCCCGCTCCTCCCGCGGTCTGGCTCCCACTGTGTTTAATCACAGCACGCGCCCGCGAGGCCACATACACATAATCCCGTAGATCTACGTGATTATGCACAGCAGAGCCGCCCTGCCGCAGTAAATCTGCGTGGGGCAGTCGGCAAGCGGTTAATAACGTTATTGGCCTGTAGCTAGAGAATATGGTAGCATCTTTTCCTACTTTTGATATTACTGTTATGAACGCTTGTAATGATTCTGCTCTCATTTCTTTTCCGTCTCCTAGCCCATTCATCTATGTACATATTTTTGGTACTAATATTTCCTTAAACGTCCTATAGTAATGAATGGTACACCCATCGGGTCCTGGGCTCTTCCCTATTGCTGAGTTTTTTATTGCAACCTTTATCTCCTCCTGTGAAATTGGTACCTCAAGGTCTTGCAGTTGTTCTGTTGTTATTCTATGTAGTTTTGCCTCCTTTATATATGCTTGCATCTTTTGTTTTCTTTTTTGTTCATCTTCATGTGACCCCTTTTGCCTCACTTTGTATAAAGCACCATAGTAGCTGTGGAATACTTTAGCTATTTCTGTTGCTGAATATACCATTTCTCCTCTATTATTTTTTCAATATAGTATTTCCCTGGCTTATTTCCCCATTTATATCTTTCTCTGGCGACTATAATAAAGGCCCGCCTTCCATTGGCTCTTTTAATTTATCCCTTTTTATTACTAGGGCTTTTTGTGTCCCCACTTCTACACTCGTTTTATGTTTTTGTTCTCACTTCTGTATTTCTGTTATTCATCTATTTATTTTGGTAGCTCTTTTCCTTTTATTCTTAGAGCCTATCGATATCAGTACGCCCCTAATATATGCCTTATGAGTTTACCACAATGTCGCATCTGATATGTCTGGTGTTTCATTGCACTTAAAGTAGTGTTCCAATTTTTTCCTATCTTTTCCCTTAGTTCTACATCTTGTATCAGTTCCTCATTAAGCTTTCAAATATTTGCGATCTTCTGAAGTCCTATCAGTTTTATTTTTATAATTACTGGAGTGTGATCTGAATTCTGTCATAATTCCTATTAAGGTGTTAAGAACTGATTCCAACATTCTATGTTTAATTATAATGTAGTCTAGTCTTGAGTACTTCCCATGCACAGGGGAGTGGAATGAGTAGTCCCTCTCCCTGGAGTGTTGAGTTCCCTATACATAAACCAACTGACATTGAAACAATTTCATTTTTTTACTGCCCTAAGTTGGTGACTTCCAGTCACCTGTGAACGAGATGTACAGTCCATGTGTGGGTCCATACTGAAATTAAAATCTGCCAGGATCAATTTATCTTTTTTAAACTTCATCAACTTTTCTAACATTCTTTTCAAATAGCCCCTCGGATTTTTGTTTGGGCAGTATACATTTGCCACCGTGCATTCCATTCCCTGCTGTTGTCCTTTCAAAAATATGTCCCTCTGGGTCACTCAACCTATCTTCTACAGTAAACCTAACGTCCCTTGCCATACCAATTGCTACTCCCTTTGCTCTTTTGGATGGTGAGTCTCCATAAAACCATATTGGGTAATATTTTGAGTATAATTTCACATTTATATCTTGTGCTATATGTGTCTCCTGTAGAAATATTATACTAGAAGACTAACATCTGAGTTCTTCTTAAACCTTTTGCCTATTGATTGGCGAATTTATATCCTATAAAGTTTAGGGTTTTCATGCTGTCTCTCCTCCTCCTCCCTTCTGCTGTATTTCACCACCTTTTTCCTCTGCTCTCGGTGTTCATCGAGTGCGGAGACGAGGCCGTTTCCTGAAGATTATACGAGTAATCTTAGACCAGGGATCAGAAGGTAAGACAACATCAACAAGTAATTTTACCAATTTTACACACAGATTTTTTCTTCTTAACTTCTCCCTTCTGAACCAGCTACCCCCTTCCCCTCCCCCCTCAATGCCTTTACCCCTGTTACCTCCCTCCCTCCTCCTCCCTCTCCCCACCTTTCTACTGCTATACTTGGCATGATGTAAATTTGACCAACTAATGGTCCTGGAGTAGTAAATATTATCCCTGTTGGACACTCCTTGCCCATCTACTCCTATACCTCTGGGTGGTGCTCTATCCAGTGCGCTTGTAGAGCTCATTCTCCCTGGTTCGGGCCCTGCTAGGCTGCTAGGTTTCCCATCCTTAAGTCCCTTACACCCTCCTCCCCCGTCCCCGTCCGCCCGCTCCCCCCATCTCCACCCGGTTAAGTCACCCCCACTCCTCCTCTCTACTCTATCTTTTATTCAGCTTTATAGTTCAGTTTATTTTCTTTGATGCCATTCGCCACTGTTCTTCTTCAATTAATTTTTCTGTTTTATCTTCGGACCAACCTGGAATATTTGGTATTGGGATTTCTAACTTTTTACAGAAGACTTGAAGATCTTCTGGAAATATTATTCTTGCTGTGCAGCCTTCCCTCCGGCTTGTCAGACAAGCTGGGAAGCCCCAATTGTACCGTACTCCATGGTTTTGAATCGACTCCAGGAGTGGTTTGAATAGTCTTCATCTTCTTAATGTGTCCTGAGATAGATCTGTGAAGATCTTAATATTGGTACCTTTATATTTTATGGATGTTTTTCTTTTCAGACTCTCCCAGATTTGAGCTTTTTCTGCATAATTCTGAAATCTTATAATTACGTCTCGTGGTGCCTCTGCTGATCTTTTAACCCGGTGTACTCCTTCCATTATTATTTGTTCAGCTTCTCCTCTGCCCAGTATTGGATGAAATATTTTCCTAATTTTCTCTGTTAAGTCCTCTCCATGGTTCAGGTAGACCTCTGATTCTCAAGTTCTTCCTTCTGTTCCAGTTCTCTTCGTCTTCCAATATATATGCCAGGTTTCTCTGTTCCGTTTTTAGGTCCTTCATCTTTTTTTATACTTGTTTATTATTTCTATATATCTGTCTTGTCTATTCTCCATATCTTCCACATGTGACAGTAAGTGGCCCAGGTCATTATGTATTGTTGTAATTTCCGATTTTCTAGTGCTGCAAACATATTCACCCCTTGTTTTACTGTGAGGTCTTGCTCTGGGTCACTATCCAGATCCTGCTCCTGATCTTGACTGCCCTGTGGTATTTATGTCAGATGGCAGTCTTTTCTGTCCTCTTTTTTTTTTTACCTCTGTCTGTCTTACTCAGGTTACTTGTTGTTTCTCAGGACCTGTTTCTCTGGGCCGTCTTCTTGCATCATATGTTTTTTGATTGTTCAAGGGCTTGAACTTACTTTGGGTGACTTTGGTGTCGCTCCACCTTTTACTGTTTTCTCATATTTGTATATGCACTGTGCAACCCCCTTGAACTTATAAGCCCCTGTGGTGTTCCTGTGTCCCCAGTGTAGCTGTTCAAGGTCAGCAGTCAGTGCAAAGCAAGTCCGCAGCCAAATAAAATGAGAGAAAAAAGAAAGATAAGTTGGAGGGACTCACAACTTTGTTGGAGGGGTCTGGAGAGGTATGGTTATTGGGCCTTAGGGGGGGATTCAGATTCCTGTTATGATATCAATTGGCTCCGGGAGATTCGGGAATGCTACCCTTCGCTCTCTCCTATCTCCGCTTTTCCCCAATGTAGCTGCCGATTCTAGGAGCATACGGGCCGGTCTCACTTCCAGCTCTCCTGTGGTAGCTCCGCTCCACCTGGAACGCCTCTAGATGCTCCGACTTAGCTCGCTCTGCCTGACTTCGGCTACACTCGGCCGTCTTCGTGACGTTGTGACCACGTCACAGCCCGAGCTCCGCATCCAGCTGACACTGTGCTGCCCGGTACCTTCGGGTGTACCGCCGGCCTGCCTCCTGATGGACCAGTTGCTCCAGTTGAGGATGGAAGATTCCTCCGGCCCCTTTGAAAGTAGCAAGGGGGGCAGCGCTCCATCGGGCCAGGAGCGGGGTTGACAGGGTAGTGAGGGAAGTTCAAACCCGCTGCTGGGGGAATAGGACCTGACAGCTCCTAGCGTGAGCTCCCTTTGGGCGTCATGGCTCCCCAGTGATTTTAGTATTCTAGTCTGCATTTCCCCAAGGTAATACTTAAAATCACAATATTAATCAAAAAATCTGAGTTCTGCCATAAGCAAGAAATCCAGCAGAAAAGCTGCAATTGAAACTCAACACCGATATAAATGCAAAATTACTTTTATTGAATGTAGACTGACACATAAATTCCAGCTGCCAGATTTGCACCAGGCAAAAACCTTAAAACACCCAGTGGTACCACACATTAAAATACCAGTCACTGAACCAGCACATAAATGGGCCCCACACATCCAGCCATGCTCTCCAAATCAGAACCTCAAAATACTTGCAATGATGATCCTAGGCAATATAGCCACTCTCCAGCCAATTGGTTGGCGTTTTTGCATTTATATCGGTGTTGAGTTTCAATTGCAGCTTTTCTGTTGGATTTCTTGCATATGGCAGAACTACTATTTTTTGATTAATATTGTGATTGCCTTAGCTGCTGGAGCTCCCAGTCAAATTGACCGTAAGATAATCTAGTAAATTAATTTAGGAAGTGCCATCTACAACATCTATGGCTTGCAGATGGTTTTGAGGACCTTATGAACCATTTTACTTTTGTTTTATAATACTTAAAATCAGGCCTGTTAGTGGGTCCTGAGGACAGGAGCTGAGAACCACTGATCTAACACTAAGCTATCTACCCCTGTAAAGAAAATATCAGTATACATACCTTTTTTGAAGCAGATCTGATCCGGTCGCCAGCGAAGGATGCTCTGCAGAGGACACAGCCGACAACAGATGTGAAATGAATGGGGAGTAACGTCACCCATAGACTTACTAGAGGGTTTCTGTTGTCGGCTGTGTCCTCTGCACCCACCTCCACAGCCAAGCCGCGGCTGGCAGGTCAGCGTCGGATCGGCTTCAAAAAGGTATGTATACTGATTTCTTCTTTACAGGGCTAAATAGGTTAGTGTTAGAACGTGGATGTCTGTAGATGCAGGGATTTTAGTGTTAAAGTAGACTTCTATTTTAAAGCTGCTAGACTGCAATCAGCATGAGCCTAATCAATAGTTCAGCTTTCTTGAGTCTGACCTAAGTTCTGGTAATTGTTTGCTTCTGCCTGCTGCTCAGTAGTGTTCTGGCATAAGCGTGGGAGGCTGCAATGTTAAGAGTTATTATTATTTTCTGTTTTAATACATTTTGATTCAAGGGATGCAACATTTGTAAATGGTATCATTTGCAATGCATATGAGAACAAAGGTAAAAAATTATGCCATAGGACTCTACATATGGTAATGCAAATGTACAATCTTTAGAGTAGGGCATTTTTACAGAATGATAACTCGAGTACCAGAGTCGAAACTGAACCATACATCAGACATTCACCATCAAAAGGCAGTGTAATAACGAAAACTCTTTGGTTGAGCATACCATTATGAGCCAATCTCAAAAGCACAGTGAAGTTAAAGGTTTATTAATATTTTCATCTTCTTTGTCAACTACTATTGCCAGAGAGGCATACTTGGAGGGGATATAAATATTCAGTGACCTTGGGAAGTCAGTCAGTCAGGAGGCCGGGGGGGATGCAGTTGTATGTCTCTCTGTATGTATATCTTTTAGGCAGGGCTTTTTTTCAGCTGGAACTGAGTGGAACTCAGTTGCACCACCTTTGGCTTAGGCCCTCTGCTCCCTGCTCATCACTATCACTTGTAATCACAGCGGTCTTGCTTCCTGTGTTTTCCAAGTGCAGTATGGGGACAAAGGAGATACCAGTGCCTGGGGTGCGGTGCGAATGCTGACACCCCCACTGGATGATCTCCCTGCAAGTGAGGGAGGCAAAGCCATCTACAGTGTGAGGGGAGGTACTAGAGAAGAAGAGGGGTAAAAGTGAGATGTGGATGGGGGATGCAGAACTAAGCAGCTGTGGAAGAAGGCTGAACTCTGCACTCTATGTGTAGCGCACCCCTGAACTCTGCACTGTATATGTAGCACACTCCCAAACTCTGAATGTAGCACACCCCTGAACTCTGCAATCTGTGTGTAGCGCACTCCTGAACTCTGCACTCTATACGTAGCACACCCCTGATCTCTGCACTCTGTGTGTAGTGCTCCCCAGAACTCTGCACTGTATACATAGCACACTCCCGAACTCTGAACCTAGCACACCCCTGATCTCTGCAACTCTGTACATAATGCACTCCTGGTATTTGATGCCCCTTTAAGACCCTCCAACTGTTAGTGAAATTTTGACCAGTTTGGGGAGGGGGTTTAAGGGGGGTCATGGTCGAGTTCCTGCACATTTTTTCTGATAAAAAAAAGCCCTGCTTTTAGGCCTGCTGACCGAAGAGGGCAACCATGTGATAGGAATGAGGCCTAGGTTTGAGACCTAGAATGCTCAGCAAGGGGATCATAGCACCATGGAGGGACATCAGCCTAATAAGGGTACCAGAGAAGCTGGGCAAAAGCTTGGTCCTTGACTGAAGTGTGATGGTCTCACCCCTATGAATTGGTAGCTGAACCATCCAGTGTCTTGCAACCAGGAGCTGATTTCACAGAATGCTGGGTTGGCTTAAAGGCTCCCTATCTGTAAAGGATGTGTGTGCTTTTCATCCCTCCTTGTTTGCTCTTAAAAGTGACTGACATCTATTCACTTTCTTTCATGACTGCCGAGGACTAGACCTTGAGGTGCAATGCTAGCCCTCCCTGCCTGTGAGGTTCCTTATATGCCTTTGAGGGTCAGGTAGGGTGCTACATACAGGCAAATACAAAACACCTTTGAATCCATTTATATTTGTTTTTGAACATAATTACCACAAACTTTAGGCCATATTAGCTTCCTGTAATCCCATGCACAAGAGAATTCAGACAAAGAAGCAGTGCCAGCAGTGGCAGCAAATCAGGTTCTATTTCATTGTGCAGCAACGTTTATCAATTTATAAGAAGTCTTGTATTTTATGAATGAATACAAGGCCTACTCTAACTGGCTATGGTGGAGAGGAAGGTAGATGACGCCATAATCTACAAAGCTTTCTAAAGCCTTGTGCATACTAACAGTTTTTTTTTTCATTCAATCCAGTGGGGCGAACAAAAAAAAAAAACCAAGAGCTCAGGAGAAGCTGCTGTACTTACAATCCGATGTTATTACAGCAATCTCCCCTGCTGAGCTATTGTGTCCTGATAGAGGGACAGCCCCTCTAGGGGATAGGGGACAGCCACCAGAACGCATCGGTTAGCACTCCCAGCCATTGGCTGAGAGCGCTAATCGGGAGCCAATCGGCAGACCTTTTTCAATCATGCCCCTTCGACAGAAGCCAGCTTTTGTCAGACCGACTGCCGTATACACGTTTCTATACAACCGGCCAATGCTGCCCGATATTCGGCTGGTGTGTACGGTCCTAAAGAATGGCTGATCAGTATTCAGCCTATACTGATTTTGTCCTGTAAACAGGATGGGAAACCAGTGTACTGCTGCTGGAACTCAGCACTGTAAACTGTATGTAGCTGATGCTTTTGTATTTGTATGTCCTCTGATGACTTGTCTAGTGGACAGAATACACAAGTTTGTGTCTCTCCCATTGTTAATTGGGTCACCTATTGTTTCTGTCTGTCCACCCTGTTAGCAAACTATTGTGGGATATTATATGTTTGGTGATTAGATTACTGGTTAATTAAGATCACTATTAGTTGTTAGCGGTTTATTGGATTTGTGCTTGAAGTTGCATAGTCATGCTAGCATCCTCAAGAGGGGAACGCCCTCCTGTGGGTTATAAAGTATGTGTCTGAGTTTCAATAAACAGTCATTCCTTTGGTTCTATCCCAACATCTTGTCTGTGTACAATGCTTTGGGTAAAAGGCTGGTATTAGCTCTCGGTCTGCTCAGAATGATTTGAAAGGCAGTAGGCACTGTTTAGCGGAAGCAAGGACTTAATAAGGGTGCCAAGCGGTTCTATCACAGGTGCATACACCAAACACTACGTCCCAGGGCACACGCTGCCCCAAGTTGATAGTAACCACAGTTTCTACTTAAAGCAACATCCCCAGGCAAAATAACCTTTATTCAGAAAACCTAAAACATCTTGGATACTAATCCTCAATTAAAACTGTTACCTCATATCTGACAGTCTTATTGACTCACATTTGCCATCCTTCACACTTCACATTTGTAACAGGACATTCTCCCTCCCCTGACAACCAATGTAACAAGGGTAGGTAGGTACCACCTTCCACTCACTACCAACTTATTAGAGTATTCTCCCTCCCACTCAACACCAATGTAAGGGATGCTCTTCCTCCCAATTACAACCCATGTAAGAGGGATTTTTCCTCCCACTGAGCAACAATTTGAGGGTTTTCTTCCTTCCAGTGATCACCAGTGTAAGAGTCTTTCTTCCTTCCACTGACCACCAATATAGAGGACAATCTTCCACCCACTGACCACCAATGTAAAGGGCATTCTTCTCTCCACTGACTGAAAAATAATGAAGCATTCTTCCAGCACCCACCAATGTATGAAAGGGCCTCCTTCCACTGACCACCAATGTAAGTTTCTTTCTATCCCCTACTGACCATCAATGTAAGTTGCTTTCTATCCCCCACTGGCCATCAATGTAAGAGGCATTCTTTCTTCTACTGACCATTAATGTAACAGGCATTCTGCCTCCCACTTACCACTAGTGTAAGGGGCATTCTTCCTTCCATTGACCACCAATGTAAGGGGCATTTTTCCTCCCACTGACAACCAGTAAAGGGGCATTTGTCCTCTAACTAATCACCAATGGTACTCCAAAGGGCCAGTCCACCCCTGTGTAAAATTTATGTTTTTTGTAACTTACAAATTTCCCTACTTAATAATTAATATTTACAGTCGAGTTTAGTGTTTTCATCAGGACCCATATCAAAACTACTTTTAGGCAAAATAATGTAGCTACACCAAAATTAAAATTTCTTACAAAATGCTGCAGCCATTAGTATCACTTTTCCTTGTCGTATTATCCATAATGTAAAATACACAAACAATTAAAGAGCTCATATGCAAGGAGATTGTTTGCTTCGGCCTTGTTTGGAAGGGGAAGCACAAAACAGAGACATCATTTTTGGATGGAGAATGTCTTTACAATGGCACGGTTTTTGTGCTTGAAGGATCCAGTTAAGGAAATCTGGGCATGAGGCAGATCCAAGTGGAATATATCCAGCCTAAGATCAGAACCAGAGCCAGCTTTTCCAGTGTACGTGTAGCTGTGCCCATGTATCTCAATTGTTAGAGCAGCTAAAAAATAGTGAATCTGAACTGAATCAGTATCTTTACTAAAAGCTGTATTTGCATCAGCTGATTCTCTTCATCATTATAATAAAATTCCAATGATCACTTTATTTATATTATCAAATAGACAGACAAATTGGAAGCCCGCTTTTGGATGAAGATACCTTTACACTTCTATCAGCCCTAGGGCTATGTTTACCACAAGCACTTATGGGTCAGTGCATTGGACAAGAGGGTTAGAGGGATCTCTAACAAACCTAAAACTTAACCAAAAAAAAGTGATCATGCTTTGTATTTTACAGTAATCCCCCGCTCCATCGCAGTTCAGTTTTTGCGGTCCCGTTAATTCGCGTTTTTTTTTTTGTAATGTTATTTTACTATATAATTCATTAAAAATTAAATATTTTTGTGTTTTCCATAGCTCTTGCTATGTCTCTTAGTATCTTTTATGTGTTTAAATGAGTTTCTATTGTTTTAAAAGTGTGTTTAAAGACCTTAAAATGCTTTTGCATGTACAGTGACAGTAAAAAAAACATGCCTACAATGCATTTTAATAGGGTTTTTCTATTTCGCGGAATTTCACTTTTCGCGGCTGTGTCCGGAACGTAACCCCCGCAATGGAGGGGGGTTTACTGTATTTGCCTTTTGATCCTCCCATTGACATTTGTGGATACATTTAGCAAATGATCTATAGTGTGGTGCAGGGCGGATGTCTACATACTGTCAGAACGCTGAGCCATTCAGGCTCCAGTGTACAGTATCTCACAAAAGTGAGTACACCCCTAACATTTTTATAAATATTTTATTATATCTTTTCATGTGACAACTCTGAAGAAATTACACTTTGCTACAATGTAAAGTAGTGAGTGTACAGCTTGTATAACAGTGTAAATTTGCTGTCCCCTCAAAATAACTCAACACACAGCCATTAATGTCTAAATCACTGGCAAAAAAAAGTGAGTACACCCCTAAGTGAAAATGTCCAAAGTGGAGTACACCAGAGCTTCACAGGTTGCCACTGGAGTCCTCTTCCACTCCTCCATGATGACATCATGGAGCTGGTGGATGTTAGAGACCTTGCACTCCTTCACCTTCCATTTGAGGATGCCCCACAGATGCTCAATAAGGTTTAGGTCTGGAGACATGCTTGGCCAGTCCATCACTTTTACCCTCAGCTTCTTTAGCAAGGCAGTGGTCATTTTGGAGGTGTGTTTGGGCTCATTATCATGTTGGAATACTGCCCTGCGGCACAGCCTCCGAAATGAAGGGATCAGGCTCTGCTTCAGTATGTCACAGAACATGTTGGCATTCATGGTTCTCTCAATAAACTGTAGCTTTCCAGTGCCGGCAGCATTCGTGCAACCCCAGACCATGACACTCCCACCAGCATGCTTGACTGTCGGCAAGACACACTTGTCTTTGTACTCCTCACCTGGTTGCCGCCACACGCGCTTGACACCATCTGAACCAAATAAGTTTATCTTGGGCTCATCAGACCACAGGACATGGTTCTAGTAATCCATGTCCTTAGTCTGCTTGTCTTCAGCAAACTGTTTGCAGGTTTTCTTGTGCATCATCTTTAGAAGAGGTTTCCTTCTGGGACGACAAGAGTCATGCAGAGCAATTTGATGCAGTGTGCTTCGTATGGTCTGAGCACTGACAGGCTGACCCCCCATCCCTTCAACCTCTTTGTCCTCAAAGACAACCTCTGGATGTGACGCTGAGCACGTGCACTCAACTTCTTTGGTCGACCATGGTGAGGCCTGTTCTGAGTGGAACCTGTCCTGTTAAACCACTTTAAAGTCCTGGCCACCGTGCTGCAGCTCAGTTACAGGGTCTTGGCAATCTTCTTATAGCCTAGGCCATCTTTATGTAAAGCAACAATTTTTTTCAGATCCTCAGAGAGTTCTTTGCCATGAGGTGCCATGTTGAACTTCCAGTGACCAGTATGAGAGAGTGAGAGCGATAACACCAAATTTAACACACCTGCTTCCAATTCACACATGAGACCTTGTAACACTAATGAGTCACATGATACCGGGGAGGGAAAATGGCTAATCAGGCCTAATTTGGACATTTTCACTTAAGGGATGTAATCACTTTTGTTCCCAGTGGTTTAGACATTAATGGCTGTGTGTTGAGTTATCTTGAGGGGACAACAAATTTACACTGTTATACAAGTTGTACGCTCACTACTTTACATTGTAGCAAAGTGTCATTTCTTCAGTGTTGTCATATGAAAAGATAGAATAAAATATTTACAAAAATGTGAGAGGTGTACTCACTTTTGTGAGATACTGTATGTACACGTGGTGATACTACGCCAACAGGAGAAAAGTGGAGAGATTGGTCCTCATTAGCATGCTGCTGTCCCTTTATTTTCCGATCATCAGGCTGTTGTCAGGGAGGTTATCAAGCTGTATTGCTTAGCTACATTAGAGAAAAGTAATGTCCCTAACCTGGTTGTGATATCTAAAATGCCCTAAATCTAAGTAATGATTACACAGACTTACACATCTCTAACAGGTAAAACAGCTTCCATGTACTGTATGTATTTTAAATGTGAATTTAACTGTTTGCACGGAGGTCAGATTTAAAGCTGAACTCCAGGCAGACTGCTAAATACATGAATAAAACACATACGAGTGCTGTTTTACCTGCCACAGGATTTGTATTTTTGCCCATTCAGTCCTGAGATTTACACTGCCTTGCCAGTCAGCATAGCCAGCCTTAAAGTGGTTATCAAGGTAAAAGGTTCTTTAGCATAATGCGTTTTCTGCATGTAAGTAAAAAACCTTTCAAAAGCTGCTCCCCTCAGTCCCCCTTAAACACTTACCTGAACCCGATCTAGTTCAAGCGCCATGCTTCAGAATCTGTTCTCTCTCTCTCTTCTCGCAGGAGATGTAGAAGCCATCGGCTTCTTCTGCTGTCAGTCAACCCCTGTGAGCAAAGAGCAGAGGGCAGGGCCGAGCCAGGCTGTGTGTTTCTATGGATGCACACGGCCTGGCTCAGGATAGAGCCCCCAAGGGGCACTACAAGAAGAGAAGGAACCATGATCAGGAAACCCCAGAAGAGAGAGAGTTCAGGTCCACTCTGTGCAAAACCATTGCCCAGAGCAGGTGAGTATGACATATTTATTATTTAAAAAAAATAAAATTGAAGCTTTACAACCACTGTAAAGCACAACTATGGGGAAAGTAAAAATTCTCCCTTGCAGTGGGTGCCCACACTGCAAGGAAACCTGCTCATTTACATCTAAGGGGAGAGTAAAGGCATTTTCCTGGTGCCTACATGGCAGCATACATGTGATAGCATGCTGCCATAGATAGACATATGATACAATTTTCTTATTTTCCTGGTGTCTCCATGGCAGCATACTATCACATGTATGCTGTCATGGATAGGCACCAGATAAAGAAAATGACGGTAAGTATGATACAATTTTCTGTTTTACTCACCTTATTTTTAGCTCCTCCAGCAGACAGAGAGGGTGGGGCCTTAATGTCATGCTCTCCACCATGTCCAATCAGAGAACGCTTTGCATTCATTCAGAAAATACAATGCATTCGCTGAATAACAGCTGACTTTCTGTGTTTAGAATGCAGCAGGCCAGCCACTCAGCACAGGACATGGAAGCAGGTGGATAACACTGGAGTAGCAATGTTTACTTCAGTGATTTCCAGTTTCCAGGGGCATTGGCCAGATATGGTATATACATTGAGAAAGACACCGCTCAAGGTGAGAGTTCCTCCAAATTACCTTGCCTGGGCACAGGAAGGGTGCTGGCTCTGTATACATAACATGTAGAAAGGAAAAGTATCTGGACGGCCGCACTCCAATGCAATTCTCGTTTATTGAAGTGGCTAAAATTCATACAGCATGCAGAGGTACAGGAACAAAAATCTCTGATGCATTTAGCACTAATATCTGTGCTTAGTCATAGCTACGTCATAGCCATCTTAACTATGACTAACCACTGATATTAGTCCGAAACGCGTCAGTGGTTTTTGTTCCTGTACCTCTGCATGCTGTATGAATTTTATCCACTTCAAAAAACGGGAATTGCATTGGAGTTCGGCCATCCAGATACTTTTCCTTTCTACGTATATGGTATATACAGTACACATTGCAGTTCAAGCTAGACCTACAGTATGTAACTATGTATAAAATATCCATACCTGGAATCCTTCTCTAATACAGGCTTCCTTAGCCTTCTCTGGACTCAGCTGTAGATATTTTTCATGTTTTGACTTGAGTAAATATTTTAGAAGTATATGCTGGCTTACCATTTTTCTCTTCTGTATTTCTGTTACTTGGAGGAGAACTAAATGAGTTATATGCGGTTTTGCCATTAATGATAAAGCAGGCAAACATACCAATCTTTACCCAAGAGTCCTTCAGAAGCAATGTAATCTTGTAACCCAGAGTAACGGTGTGCTGATGACGGGATAGGGCAAGACCCAACCCATGCTGTAAATATTGCAGGGTTGTTTCTGCTGATACCGGTCATCTGCAGACTTCACAGTAGAAAGACCACCAATGCATCTGACTATGTAGCTTGTTTATTCTGACCCAGCTGTAGATAAGATTGCAAGCCATAAGGTCTACTTAGAAACAGGAAGCATCACACTACAATGTGGGAGAGAGATAAACCACAGGATGCAACAAGGAATAAAAAGGTAATTTGGTGGCAGATGACTTTATTCTGCAAATGTGATTCACGCTGAATGGCAGTGTGTGTTTTAAACATTGTGTGGGAATGTTGCACGTGGGTGCTGTAATTCTCACATTTCTACACTTAATGCTGCCAGCATGGACTTCACAACAACAAGTCACAGGACAGTAAATGCTAGTAGTGAGATTATTATAAACTGTAGTGTGGTTTTTACTCTTACGCATATGTTGTTTCTATTCATAATGTTTAAAAGGAAAAACATTTAAAGATCTTTTGGTATAAAATAAACTTTTTTTAATTAACTTATTTGTTTTTTTTTTTAATTAACATCCTCCATTTCTCACCTTTAAACGAGTCAACGTTTAAAAAGTTAAATAGCTCCAAAGTTGAAAAGAAGTCACAGTGCTCTCTGCTTCCATACTATAGCCTAGGCTCCAGTGATGTCAGCTGACCCTTCCTGTAGCCTCCTGGGTAGTCTCTGTCACAATAACGGAAAGGCTGTGTTTAATGCTGAATTCCAGGCGTGGCTTTTATTGCATATTACATTGGACCAGCTTGGATCAACTAAAGTATGCATGCAGTCATACCTGTGGGATCCCCAGTGGAAGTGGAGAATCACTGAAGTAATCTCTGCTACCACAGTAAATACCACTCTCTTCAGGGTCCTGTGCTGAGCCGCTGCTCTGTTGCACACTAATCACAGGGGGTGGGGGCACTCACTTGGAACTCACTTTTTTACATGTTACATTGGACCAGCTTGGATCAATGAAAGTATGCATGCAGCCATAACTGTGGGATCCCCAGTGGAAGTGGAGAATCACTGAAGTAATCACTGAAGTAATCTCTGCTACCACAGTAAATACCACTCTCTTTAGGGTCCTGTGCTGAGCAGCTGCACACTAACCACAGGGGGTGCGGGCACTCACCAGTCATATGCTCTATTCACAGGCTGCCTTGCATTTTTTTTTTTTTAAGAAAGCAAACTGTTCTATGATTGGGTGAGGTGGAGAGGCAGCATGGTGATGTCCCAATCTCCATCTTGTCTAATCAGAGAATGCCTGGCATGGTACTCGGAAGACAGCAGGTATCACTGCAATAGCAATGACTACTACAGTGATTCTCCGATTTCATAGGAATCACACAGGTATGGCATATGCATACTTGCATTGGCTCAAGCTTGACCAATATAATTATGCAATAAAATCCATACCTGAAATTCAGCTTTAAAGAATTACAGCAGTGCACTCATGCATTAGTTTGTGTCAGATCTTTTCACTCATATGCACAAGATCTGGCATTGCATTGTCCGGAGGTAAAAAAAAAAACAGTAGGCAGATAATATTGGCTTATGACGATTAGAACAAAATGGCCATGCAGAAGAAGTGAAGAGGCTACAGAGGAAGCAACAGTCAGGGGATAAAAAAAGCAACATACAGTAGTGGCTGGTAAGTATAAAATTATTAATTAAAAAGGTAAATATTTGTGTAGCCAGGTGCAGGGGCTACTAAAGAATATAGAGGAAAGGACATCTTTACAATGCACAACAGACTGGTCGTTTCTCCCCTAGTGCTGAAGCATGCACAATACATCACTTCCAGCCTCTAGAGGGAGATCACTTTTTCTGATTTGCAGCAAAGAACCTTGGGACTTATAGTTTAACAGCTAATATCTACTGACACGTTGCTGGCCTGTAAACAAACTATTTTTATTACAACTGAAAACTGGCGTGGGATTTTGCAATAACATCCATCCATTTATAAATTACTTATATAAGATTATTCATGGTAAATAATTATTGGTTTATCATAGTGGGTGCTAACCATCCTTTGAAACCCCATCTTTGGGGACCAAGGATTTGAGGTTGAGGCAGGGGGTAGCCAGGTGCAAGTCTACTAAATAATGGAGAGGAAAGGACATCTTCAGAATGCACAACAAACTGATCATTTCTCCCCTAGTGCTCAAGCATGCACATTACATTACTTCCAGACTCTAGAGGGAGATTGCCTTTTCTGATTTTCAGCAGACAGTCTTGGGACTTGAAGTTTAGTTTTATCAACCGAGGAGTCAAGCAAGTTTAGAACTCAAAGCCCAGGGTTCTGGAACCACAGGGGATCCTAGGAGTGCCTATAAATTTGACTATTACTGGCGGGCTCGCTTTCTTGGCCCGGGGACATCTGAGAGGTCAGTCGGGAATTAATGTCTAGTTTGCAGCCGTACTGAGATACAGTGATCCAGCCTCACACAAGCCGTAGTCTATAGATCAATGTGCACCAGAGGTTCAGAGACACCTCACATTCCAGTGCTGGACACCCAGCTATACAGCTGTCTTTAGCAGCCAAAGGCATAGAGGCTTCTGCACTTATTGCCGTCCATGGCTTCACACCCATACTACCGCAGTCTGCTGTGTACTCGCCACTCTAACCTAATGCTGATCTAAAGCCTGCTCATTCTACCTTCTTGCACTGAAATCCTTTCTTCAGTTGGGATTGGTGAGAGAGTAGTTTGCCCAGCCTTTACTCTGTTATTTTTCATACATGGACACTGCTAGCCAGGGCTTTTTTTCTCAGAGAATAGGTGCAGGAACTCCCTCTTTTGGACTTACCCCTTGTATCCGCCCCTACTTACCTCCGTGAATCGTTCCTTGGTTCCACCCACTACCCACCTCCCAGTACCATCCCTTTTAGAAAACACAGAACCAAGTAACATTTGTGGTACTAAGTAATTTGTATGGAATTTGTTAATGATAACAAAAAAGCTGTAAAATAGATCCCCTGCAGCCAACAACAATAGACCCCCCAGCAACAATAGATCCAGCCAGAAACAATGGTCCCCCAGCAGCAACAGCAGACAGCATCAATAGAATCTCAGGCAGCCAGCTACAATGGACTACTACCTAAACCGTAGATCCCTCCGGGCAACAACTGACCCCTCAGCAACATAAGACCCACTCCAGATACAATAGACCCCCCTGTAAAACGAGATCTCTTCCAGGAACAATAGATCCCCCAGCAGCCACACTAGATCCCCCAGAAGCAATAAAGCCTTCTGCAGCAATAGATCCCCTGCAGCAACAATAGATCCCTCAGCAGCCAGCATCAACAGACAATGTAGCACAACCCAGTACTCCTTGCCATTACATACATTCAGTGCTGGAGGTGCCGGAACTGCGTTCCCTCGCGTTCCCGCTGAAAAAAAGCCCTGCTGCTAGCAGACATCTTTATTTACCCCCATCTCAGTCAAGGAGATCTTGCTACCTTGCCTCACTGTATGCAGATCCGACTCAATTGCCAGCACCTATATTTCACCTATATTTCAAGTGTTAAAGGGCCCCAAATAATTTCCGGCAGAAGATACAGCCTCAAACACAAACTGCCTTTTCCCTCTACAGATATTTATCATCCACCCAGGAGTGCCTTTCTTCTACTCATAGTGAACTACTACCTTCCCTCCCAAAACTGCACCGGTGGCTGTGCAGAGCCTGACTGCATTGCTGACAGGCCTCCTTTCCACAACCAGGACTGCACCTCCAGAAAGCACCCTTATAATCCATACGGCTTCACCCAGTGATTCATTATTATCTGGTTTATTCTACCTATTCATTGTTACCTGTATTTACTCTGCTTACTGGATTTACTCTACTTACTTTCTAACATCATCTTTGTGATGCTGATAGCCAATAGTTTATATAATTGACCTGAACGTCTTTGAAGCACTCAGTACAACAGTGTTTATTAAAATCTATGTTCATTGGCTTTAATTTGTGCTGGGTATTGTGTGTGACAAGGTTAAAGCAAAGTGCTTGCCAACTTCTAGAATGTAAGAAGGGTCGAGGTGTTTGCAAGGTCAGGGCAGTTCCAGAAGACAAGCATCACTCAGCGGCCCTTACGAGGGTAGTGCTACATTTGCAATAAAGCTTTTTGGGCAGTGAGTTGGAGGAGGGTCCTCTTTAAAGAGTAACTTCAGCTAAAATTTTATTTAGGGCTCCTAATACTGGTGGTAATGCTTACTGCCCTCTGAAAAATGATCCATAGAAGTATAGCACTACTGCCAACCCCTGATGCCTATTTTGGTTTAAAATTTTCTTTTTTTAAATACTAAATGACAATTTTACATTGCAAGACTATTCTGCAACTGTGGGCAGATCGTTGATAGCAATGGACAAGTTTGACAGGAGTTGTCAAACTCTGCAGCCAGAGTTAAAATGGCTGTGGCTGTAAAGCAAAGTATTGCAGCTGCAGAATGTGTGCAGCCTTGTCAAGTTGTATTGTTAGTATTTCAGTGGGCACCCAAGGGGCAGTAAAGCTTCAGCTCAGCTGCCTGCTATAACTGCCCCCTGGGCCCCCAATGTGAAAGATCCTCAGTGTCCTTAGCAATGAATTTTTAGTTGCTTTGTTGTTGTCTGGGTTCCACCTGGGTGATATCCTCTTACTTATAAGCCCGTTGCCTGAACATTGAAATTGAATGTTTATGGTGTGTTGGAAGTCCATTAAGAATTAAGGTGCTGCCTTAACGCAACGGGTAATAATGTTTGAAATACCACAAGGTAATGTGCATCTGGTTTTGCACCACAATTATTAAGTCTGAATGGTCATTCGGGAGTCCTAAGCCGGAGTGAAGAACATGCATCAACTCCACACTTTGACACTTGTGCGTTTTATGACTTCTCAAGCTGCATTTACTGCTCCTAATACAATGACTGCAGAAGGAAATGCAAGCAATTGTTGTTGTACCACACTTCCTCTATTCATTGGAAACATTTCTATAGTGAAAACTGAAAAACAATAAACTTCTGTAACATGCTGATAAAATCACTTATGAGTTCATTGTCTGTAGACACATCTTTAACATAACCTATTGCCGTAGCAGCACTTCCGGTAATAGGAAAACCACAGACACCAGTACTGAGACAAGATTAAATGGGTGCCTTCTAATGTGTCTTATGTTATACATTTATTGTTGTATTAAGAGATAAAGGAATCTTTCCATGTACCCTGCTATGGTGGGTGAAAGTTGATATTTGAGGCTCTTTAGAAAGTACTGCATGTGGTAGATAGAACTTTAATTTGTTTTGTTTGTTTTTTTTCTTTTTTTAACTCAAACAAGACACAAGGGTATGGCAAGAACACTAAAATGGGGCACACACTAAAAAAATCGGGCGAATGATCGTCTGATTTTCCTAATTTCACAGCAAAATCGGAACCAATGAACTAAAATTCGTACGAAAGTTTTCCTATGACAAAAGCTTTTTTTTTTTTTTTTTTATTGTTTATTGTTTCTGATCATGCGCAGTCTTTCTTTTCTGATTTTTCTTGTGCAAAAATCGTACGAAAACAGTACATTAACCACTTTACCACCGGAGGATTTTGCTGTCTTACGTCCAGGCCACTTTTTGCGATTCGGCACTGTGCGACTTTAACTGACAATTGCGCGGTCGTGCGACGCTGTACCCAAACGAAATTTACGTCCTTTTTTTCCCACAAACAGAGCTTTCTTTTGGTGGTATTTGATCACCTGTGCGATTTTTACTTTTTGCGCTATAAACAAAAAAACGCGTACATTTTGAAAAAATAACAATATTTTTCAGATTTTTTTATATGAAATTCCCCCCCAAAAAAATGTAAAAATCAAAATTTTTTTAAATTTTTGGCCAATTTGTTTTCTGCTACCTATGTTTGGTAAAAAAAAATCACAATAAGCGTATTTTGATTGGTTTGCGCAAAAGTTATTGCGTTTACTAACTAAGGGAAAGATTTCTGTCATTTTTGGTGTTTTTTTTTTAACGAGTAATGGCGGCGATCTGCGATTTGTTTTGCGGGACTGCGACATTGCGGCGGACAGAAAGGACCCTTGACTGACATTTTTGACACTTTTGGGGGTACCAGTGACATTACTGCAGTAATCAGTGCTATAAATATGCACTGTTACTGTCAAAATGCCACTGGCAGGGAAGGGGTTAATTTTATTGGAGAGGGAGGGGTTAATGTATGCCTGGTGCTTACTGACGTGTGTGGGGGGGAGGTGACTGAGTGACACAGGGACAGATCGCATGTTCAGCTATGCTGAACCCTGCAATCTGTCACTGTTTGTCACTTAGGAGATCCGCCCGCTCTGTTTACACAAGCGGGCGGATCTCCAGACTCGATTCCCTGACGATCGGGGAAGAGCGGCGGCGATCGCCGCTGCTCCTCCCCTGGCCTGACTCCCGCTGTGACTGAAAACAGCGGGAGTGAGCCTCCGGCGGCGCGCAAGCGCCGCCCACAAGGGGAGGAGTCCAGCGACGTAGGTCTACGTCGCTGGATGGGAATGAGCCACTGTGCCGCAGTACAGTCCCAGTGACTGGTCGGCAAGTGGTTAAACAAAAATTGTTTCTTTTGTTCCCGTACGAGTAAAATTTTGGAGTTTATACCTTCAAGAATTTTCGTACGAAAATTCAGAATCGGCTTCTATATGAAAATCATACGAAAATTCTTTAGACTAAAATGTTCTCCCTTATTTTCTTATCATGTGTACTAGCCTTGAGGCTCCATGCACACAGGGCTTAAAAAAAAAACGCCTCTTCCCTCAGCAGAAATAAACGCACATATAGAGCTTTTTTGTGCACAGTTTAGGTGCGTTTAGGAGCGTTTAACGTTTTTTTCTTCCAGAAAGCTCTCCAATCAAAAGCACAATCCAGTGTTTTTTTTTCCTGCCTCTGAATGCTGAGCTTAAAAAATGCCTGCAATTATCCTAATGTGCTTGGACACATAGGATAACATTGAGCTGCTTCTACAGGCAAATCACAAAACTCCTGTAGAAACAGGGATTTTTGAGCCAGTGTGCATGGGGCCTAAATTTCAACTTTACTAAGCTGTGCTCCATACTACATGGTACTAAATGGGACCAAAAGGGGAAAAAAAAAAAACACTGAATAAAAGTGGGAGTCCTTTAGGCCCCGTTCACATCGGGGCGACGCTACTTCGTGCCGCGACCTCGGAGCGGCCGCCACGGACTTCATAACATTGAAGTCTATGGCGGTCGCCTCCTGGTCGCCCCAAAGAAGCTCCGGACCCTTTTTCTAAGTCGGAGCGACTTGTGTCGCTCCTATTAGAACGGGTCCGCAGCTTCCCTATGGGAGGCGACCTGTGAGGCGACCAGGTCGCCTCACAGGTCGCCTTAGTGTGAACCGGGACTAAAAGTGATTGTAAAAGCTTGTTTTATTTTTTTTTTTTTTTTAAATAAACATGTTATACTTACCTCCTCTGTGCAGTTGGTTTTGCACAGAGTGGCCCGGATCCTCATCTTCTTGGGTCCCTCTTCCCTGCTACTAGCCCCTCCCTCCTGTCAATCGCCCCCATAGCAAGCAGCTTGCTATGGGGGCACCCAAGCTGAGGTGCAGCTCCGTGTGTCCATTCAGACTTGGAGCTGCGGTTTGGCCCCACCCCCTCTCTCTCCTGTTTTGCTACCTAACTTTGATTGACAGCCGCGGGAGCCAATGGCACCGCTGCTGTGTCTCAGCCAATCAGGAGGGAGAGTCCCGGATGGCCAAGGGGCTTGTGGACATCGCTGGACAGAGATGGTGCTCAGGTAAGTATTAGGGGGACTGAGGAGGGCTGCTGCAAACAGAAGACTTTTTATCTTAATGCATACAATGCATTAAAATAAATCTTCTGCCTTTACAACTCCTTTAAGGACATATTAAACAATGGCTTTGGTCAGTGCATTCCAATGGGCAACAAATATAAAATAGCAAAAGTTAAACCTGGGTAGGTAAATACCAATGTAAAAGGTATATTAACTTCACTTTCTCAATCAACATTGACTAGTTTAAATCCTTATGCTGCTAGCATTAGTAAACTATAGGAAAATATATCATATTTACTTGTTTTAGACTTTATTTTTACATTTCTTCAGTTACTTTCTGGTTTCCAGGCCTAGGCAAATGATGTCATACATCCCAGGAGTCTTCAGGAGAGGATGAGGGGTTTTCTCAGCTAAGCACACCCTCCTCCCTGCATGCCTGAGCTAAGGCCAGATGGATTCTAGGGTGTTTTTCAAAGTGATTTCTCAGCAAAATAAAGCATGAAAACATAGATGGATGACTTTGCTTTGAATAATAACGGCTTCCTGCTCGGCCTGTAGTGAAATGACAGCTGAGCGGGAGCTGGGTGGATGTCATACCACCAAACACAACGGATCATTGTACTGGGTCAGTGCCGGTACCATGTGATTGCTGTGACCACTTAAAGCGGTCACATGACTGTTGTACAAAAAGAATGGCTTTTATTCATGTAGCACCCTCCTAGGTAGGTGCTAGTGAGAAAGTATAGTTTTGAGTTCTGTCTGCTTACCAGAGGGGCTGCAGGTAAATCTATATTGTTCTCTGCCTACCAGAGAGCAGGATCTGTTAGTGAAGTCTGCTCAATGTGCTCACTATGCAATTCATTATTTCTAGAGGAGTGTTTCACACTGGTCCATAGGGAGCCATATGGTGATGCTGTACTGCTCTGGTGACCATATGTTAAAAAAAGAAAAAAAAAAAAAAAAAACATTTTATTTAATTTATTCATTTTCCAAATAATTGTAACAAAAAATAACAACTTCAAAAGACTCACCATGCCTCTTACTAAATACCTTGGACTGTCTACTTTACAAAAAGGGGTAATTTTGGGGCTATTTGTACTATCCTGGCATTTTAGGGCCTTAAAAAATTAGAGGCTGTCATTACATCAGGATTGATCGATTTCCAAAATACAGTATATACCATAGTTTGCAGTCTGTATAACTTTCACACAGACTAAATAAAATTCACCGATTTTGGTTATTTTTTATCAAAAAAAGTAGCAGAATACATTTTGGCATAAATTTATGAATAAAGATTATTTATTTGCAAAATTATATAACAGAAATGAAGAAAAAAGATAAAAAAACTCAATGGTGATTACATAACACCAAAAGAAAGCTCTATCTGTCTAAAAAATATAATATTTATATAATTTCTGTTGATACAGTGTTGCATGAGTAATTGTCATTCAAAGTTTGACAGTGCTTAAAGTGGAACTTTAGGCCAAAAATAAAAAAGGGGAAGAAGGCAGGGATTTATTGCAGAAGATACATGCTTTGCTTCTTCTGCATTAAAGAGGTTGTAAAAACTAAAGATTTTTTTACCTTCATGCATGAAAGTAAAAAACCTTCTGTGTGCAGTAGCCCCCCAAATCCTTACCTGAGCTCCCTCTGATCCAGAGATGTTCAAAAAGGCACTGGCTGTCCCGGGACTCTCCCTCGTCATTGGCTGGGACAGCAGCAGGAGCCCATTGGCTCCTGCCAGTGAGCCAATGAAGAGAGAGTGGGGGGGGGGGGGGTGCAGGACAGAGCCAGGTCTTTTGGACGCATAGAGAAGCGGCTTGGGAGTGAGCATGCACCGGTGCCCCAACAGCAAGCGGCTTTCTCTGAGGGCACTGCTCGAAGGAGAGAAGCCAAGAGCGCTGACGGGGGATCCAAAAAGAAGAGAATCGGAGCCGCTCTATGCATAACCACTGCACAGTGTAGGTATGTAAAACATGTTTGTTATTTAAAAAAAAAAATTAAGCTTTATTACCTCCCTAAAGTTAGTTACCTACCTGTCTGCCCCTGTATAGTAATGCTGCATCTGACTGATGTCATCCCCACCCTGCCAATGAAAGCGGGCGACAATTGAGACCCAAAAGCTGGCCGCTCGAAGATGTCAGAATCACTGGAGAAGAGGAGAGTATGGTTCCGTTTTAAATCTGAAAATTGGCCTGGGCAGGGAGGGTGGGGGGAAAGTGTCCTGTATTAACCACTTCCCGCCCGCCCTATTACAAAATGACGGCGGGAATGTGGTTGAGTTATCCTGACCGGACGTCATATGACGGCGGCAGGATAACACCGCTCTGGGCGCCCCCCGGGGGCGCGCAGAGCGGCGATCGGTGATGCGAGGTGTCAGTCTGACACCCTGCACCTCCGATCTCGGTAAAGAGCCTCTGACGGAGGCTCTTTACCATGTGATCAGCCGTGTCCAATCACGGCTGGTCACATAGTAAAACAGGAACAGCCGTTGATCGGCTTTCCTTAGTTCGTACCTGACAGGCACGAGTAAAGGAGCGCCGATCGGCGGCTCCCCTGACAGGGGGGGTTCGGCACTGGTAATCAGATCATTGATTACCAGTGCAGACCCTCGGGGGGGGATGCCACTAGAACCACCAGGGATGCCCACTATGACCCCAGGGATGCCCACTATGACCCCAGGGATGCCCACTATGGCCACCAGGGATGGCAATCAGGGCTCAGGGAGCCCCCCATTGCCCTCCCCATCAGTGATGCCCACCAGTGTCCTCCCTATCAGTACTGCCCACAAGTGCTCATCATTGCCATCCTTTAGTGTCACCCACCAGTGCCCATTATTGCCCACCAATGCCGCCTATCAGTGCCCATTAGTGCCCATCAGTGCCGCCCATCAGTGCCGATCAGTGCCGCACATCAGTGCCCATCAGTGCCCACCAGTGCTGCCTATCAGTGCCCATTAGTGCCCGTCAGTGCCACCTATCAGTGCCCGTCAGTGCCGCCTATCAGTGCCCATCAATGCCACCTATCAGTGCCCAGCAGTGCCGCCTATCAGTGCCCACCAATGCTGCATATCAGTGCTACCTATCAATGCCACATATCAGTGCCGCCTATCAGTGCCGCCTATCAGTGCCACCCCATCAGTGCCACCCCATCAGTGCCACCCCATCATTGCCTCCTCATCAGTGCCTGTCAGTGCAGTCTCATCAGTGCTCATCAGTGCAGGAAAAAAATTATTTATTTACAAAATTGTATAACGTAAACAAAAAAACTTTTTTTTTTTTCAAACTTTTCTGTCTTTTTTTATTTGTTTAGCAGAAAGTAAAAATCGCACAGGTGATCAAATACCACCAAAAGAAAGCTCTATTTGTGGGGGGAAAATGATATAAATTTGGTGTAAGTACAGTGTTGCATGACCGCGCAATTGTCATTCAAAATGCAACAGCGCTAAAAGGGGAAAATTGGCCTGGGCGGGAAGGGAGGGAAGTGCCCTGTATTAAAGTGGTTAAGGTAGTAAAAAAGGAATTAAACAGCATTTTTGGTTTGTGGTGCTCAGATGCTACTTTAGTGAGGAAAAACTGTCCTTTAAAATATATGAGGCTGAAAGGTCAACATTGGCATTCCAAAACTACAAAGAATGCAAGAAGAAAAGCAAGAGTGTGAACACGACAGCTAAAGTAGATGTGAAATTCCAGTGAAAAAATTCCAAAACATTTTCAAATCTATAAATAGTAAAAAGGCTAGGTCGGAACATATTTTCTCTATAAAGGATTAAAAGGGGAAGTTGGGCGCAAGTGACAAGGAGAAGGTAACTCTATTAAATAGATTCTTCTCAGTTGATATGAAGGAAATTGACAGCACAGTAATGTTAATATCATTATAATAAATGTACCCTTGTTGCTGACAGAGACCAGTGTTAAAAAAACAATAGTGAAATCTAATGTGAACAAATCACCACGACAGGATGGCTTACACCCGAGAGTTCTCAAAGAGCTTTGCCATAATAAAGCCAGGCCATTATTTCTAATTTTTAAGGACAGTTTACTGACTGCAATGATACCAGCTTATTATCAAAAAAACAAACAGTGTACCAATATTCAAAAAAGGGCCAAGATAAATGCCTGTAAATTACAGATAAGTCAGCCTAACATTGATAGTATGTAAACTATTGGAAAGAATAAGGAACCATATCCAAGAATCTGTGAATTAGAATAGTATCTTTATTTGTAATCAGCATGGATTTATGAAAGACCATTGTTGCCAGACCAACATTTTAACATTCTATGAAGAGGTGAGCTGTAATTTGGCAATTAATACAGTACCCCATAAATAATTAATGTTAAAAACTCTTTTTTTTTTTGGCATAGATAAAAAAATTGTATGTACCTAGGTAAAAAATTGGTATCTGAATGGTCTAGAGTTGTGAGCAGGGTACCCCAGAAATCTGCCCTGGGACCAATTCTTTTTAACCTTTTCATAAACAATATAGAGTTTGGAAAAAATAGTTCAATCTCTGTGTATGCTGATGATACAAAGCTGGACAGGCTAAAAATTTCACCTACAGGATATAGAAACTTTACAAAGAGACCTAGTTAAAATAGAGAGGTTGGCAGTTATATGACAGATGAGGTTAAATGTTGAAAAATGTAAAGTAGTGCACTTGGGAGCTAAAAATATGAAGTTACTCGCTCAGGGGAGAACTTCTGGGGGAATCAAGGATTGAAAAGGATCTGAAGGTCCTAGTAGATCACAGACTTAGCAATAGTTTGTAATTCCAAGCTGCAGCAAGCATGGCTTAGCATGCATTAAAAAGGTTTTTACTCAAGAGCTTAAACTATAATTTTACCACTTCACAAAACTCTTATTCGGCCACATCTTCAGTATGCCCTCCAGTTTTGGTCATCTGTCCTCAGGTAGGATGTCCTGAACTGGAAAAAGTCCTGAGAGGGGCAACAAAGCTAATAAGGGGGACGGAGGTCCCCAAATATGAGGAACGACTACAAACATTAAACTTATTCTCCCTAGAGAAAAAATGCTTAAGAGAAGATATAATTGCAATATACAAATGTTTCAATTGCAACTCTAGCTTTGGGAGGAAACTATTTAACCTAAGGACTCAAAAGAAGACACAATGAAGTTGGGTAAGAAGTGGATTAATCCTAAACTGTGTAAGGGATTCTTTATAAGAGTGGTAAGAATGTGGAACTCCCTTCCACAGTTGGTGGTGCCAGTGGTGTGTGTAGATTAATTCAAAAACTCTTAAATGTGTTTCTCAGCTAACACAATGTACAGGGATATTGAAAATGGTAGTGACACACACAGACACAGTCATGTTGAGCTGAATAGACTGGTGTCTTTATTCAACCTTACCAACTATAGAACTATGTAACTATGTAAAAGAGGCACCAAGAATAACATAAATTAATGTAGTATTGTTTATCTGGGAGGCTTTGGGTGACATCAGCTTCCGGTTGGACGGCCGTAACCGGAAGTACCCGGGAATCAACACCGCAAGAGTGCGGCAACATTATATCGTCTCTGCCTATACCATTCGTTTTAAATGTGAGTGTATTTCTTTGCTTTACATAATAAAGGCAGTTTTTACATGCTTCACGATTGGGGATTATTCTCTTTTTCTGGGACACACTGGTACCGTTTGGAGATAATCTGGAACCGATAACTGTGGAGTACAGAGTGGAGGTTGGAGTATCCCTTGCTGAAGAACCCAGCAGCACACCCCTAGGGGAGAGACCAGCTTAAAGCACCTATTAAGGCGCAGTGAGGTGAGCGGCCACTGCGCCTATACTATCACGGCTCACTCTGGATCACAGCGCGGGATATTCACAATAGTGCTTTAGAAAATCACTAATTGTCACCTATTAATTGTGCACGGATGAACTTTATTTTTATCACTGCACCAACTGTATTCACCGCACACGGATCATCATTTGCACAAAGATTTGTTTATATATATATATATATATATATATATATATATATATATATATATACCTTTATGCACATGGACTGTTGAGTGCACCTAGAATTATTGATATATATTTATCTTTGATCACTGCACCAGATTGATATATGCACTTTAAATTATTTATCAGGATTACACACGAATTTGTTATACACCTTTTAGATATTTATTGATATTTGATTATTTTATATTATTTATTGATTCATCATAGCATTTTATATATATATATTTATTTGGTCACACATGCACCATTTGTGAATTAGCAAACTATTACTGCGATTCAGTTGGCTGTTGCGATTATCAAGGTCATTTTATCTTTATGTGTCGTTTTTAGAAAAGGAGGCTTTTTATTCTACTGGGAATTAATATTTTAGAATTTTTAATTAGTGTCAAGGAATCGGATTTGGATGTTTTTAAAGATTCACATTATATATGTCGTCTTATACCTCCTTTGTTTATAGATTGACCTGATGAAAGTTGTCTACAAGTAGGATTTACTTCCCACCTTCATACACCTCAGACAGATATAGGGATTTTTTAAGGATTTTAAAGGAATCGGATTAGTTTGCAAGAGTTGGATCATATATGTTTCGTATACCTGCTGACTTCTGATTTAATTATCTGGTCTGTCTATATATTATAAGTAGTGAGACCCTCTTTTTTCTTCAGCATCTTCCTATATCTTAAGACGTCTCGCTGCGATTCTGACATTGGTAGACTTGGTCAGAGTCTTTTCTAAGATCTCTTCTGTCGTGCGCCGACTCATTGTGTCTTCCTTGTTTTTCTGCAAGATGTTGTCAAGAAGGATGTCCTTCATAGGCAAAGTACATACATCCTATGTGCATCAAAATAAAAAGGTGTAAAAAGCCTTGCTGTTTGTTAATAAAGTAGCCACAGCTTGAGTGCAGTAGTGCAGCCTGTCCCTTGCCAGCATGCTGCAGAGTGCGACTCAAGGCCATAGCCACATTTAATCAATAATGTTAGCCACTATCCCTGCCTCATTGTTTATATTCTGGATGACAGCTCGGGGAGTTCCCTAGGACCGAGAACTGAGCAATCACATGACAGCTAATCACGAACCTCTCAGTTTGTTCGCAATGGAAAGCAGCGTCTTTCAGTCTATCCACTCTGCTCCCCCAGTGCTTGCTGCAAGACCAGACTGGGAAGAGGGTAGCATTGAAAGGAGGAATCAGCTGTCAATCAAGCATACTGTCAGGGAATCTAGTTATAGTTAAAACCCTCTACTGGGATTTTAAGGACAACCATAGAATTACAAAATTACTTTTTTCTTTAAGTATAAAACATATGTGCTCCTTATTATAATCCCTTAAAAGAACATCAGTTAAAAACAAGCATCACAATTGTTCACAGCGGGTGAAAGATATTACATAGTTCAAACCTCAACAGTACAACATAATTCTACTAAAGTGTTGAGTGGTACTCCCAGAACCAAATAACACTGAACAACCAGGAAGTCCTTAGATTGTCAGCTTTCTCCAATGGACTGGGAAAACCAATACATTTCAATTTATTTATTTATTTTTATACTGAAAAAATTATAAATTTGTATTTAAATCAGAATGACAAAGCCCAGCTTGATCGGTATATATATATATATATATATATTTAAATAAAAAACATAAGGTTTATTGTTGTAAATGGTACATTACAAAGCATGGTCCATAAAACAAATTCTACAAAACCATAAAACATTGTACACGGTAACATCAAACATCATGAGGCATCATCAGTATAAGTTAAATCTCCAAAATGAAAGGATAGAAAAATTGAAGTAATAGCCATCTGAACAGATATGCACACATACAATAAAATGACAATGTCAACAAAATAGTGCCTAAAAAGCAATGGCAGAACATAGAAAATTGCACTTAAGGTTCGAAAAAACTCACTCAATACCAGAAAAGGGTACCCTTAAGTACACGCGTCTGCAGACTGCAACCCTCTGTCCCAAATTCTGTTATATTTTTTAGCCATATATTACTTTCTTAAAAGAAAGGGAGTTGTTCAATTCTGCTATCCAAGCCGAGAGAGTAGGGAGCAATACCTGAATCCATTCACAAGCCACCAACTTTCTGGCACCAAACAGTGTTTCATGAAGAAACGAGAGCATATATTTATCCATATCAGTATTGGGGAATAAACCCAGTAGACACTGTTTTGGATGCAAGCACAGTGGAGATAACTACTGAACAAAATGCCTGTTATAATGTACAAAATTCTCTTAAGCTGGCAAGTAATTTTACTAAAAAGAAACGGGATGCGCATGCCCAGGCACCAGTGGCCAATAAGAGAGAATCAACATTTATTGGTTTTAAAGTATATAATTGAAAGGAAGAAGAAGCAAATGAGTGTATGTGTATACTTATAGGATGGGAAGTATATTGATTCTGTAGGAGATCAGAAGATAGAAAAATACCCCAATGATGTTATTCAGCTATTCTTATGAAGCCTATCCCTATGATATAGAAATACACAGTAAATAATCACTATCTATAGGGAGGCCTCCTCAGACAATACCATACCGTAGTATGGTGTCATGCATCCAAGCCACTCGTTGGTTTCAGTCAAAAAAAGGGGTCTCATATCTTAATTGCACCTACTAGGCAATTTGACTGGCCAATTACCGTGGGATGGTGATTTGCATCCAAGCCACTCGTTGGTCTCAGTCAAAAAGAGCTCTCATGAGTACATAAAAAACTGTTTGTTTACCATCACAATAGATTAATGAACCCATGTGACACCCCAAGGTATGAAACAATAGGTGCAAAAAATACCTTATCTCTACAAGTTTCGCTCACTAAATGAGCTTCGTCAGGAGTATCGGATAAAATACCAAAATCAAAATGATGGGACAAACAAACATATAAGGTCCATGGTGATAAAAGGAAAATGGCAACCAATTGTTTGGTCACCCTGGATTTAAACCAATATGAGCAAAATAGCCACCTTGCGTCCACGTGTCATGATGTGTGTAACGTCACTGCGCAATTATGTCATCACGCAATTGCGAATTGGCGTTTGCACACACGCGAATGAGAAATGGCTATTTTTTATTTATTTATTATTTTTTAAGGACAGTGGAGATCCCATAAAGTAATGTAGAAACTGGATGACCTGTGCCCAAAACACCTGAATTACAGGGGCAATGCCAGAGAAAGTCACTAAACATACCTGGAGCAATCAAACATTTAGGCCACAGAGGACTACGAGATGAACAAAATGTATCTAGTTGCACAGTAGTGATATGGACAATGGACAATTGTGCAAAGCAGTCAGATATTTTTGGGGACAACTATTTACATGCCTCCAACATTTCATCCCAGTCATCATCTATGAACCCAATATCGCCCTCCCAATGGGAGAGTAGGCAAGCTGAGATGCAGCCGTGGTAAGTAAAATATTGTCAAAGGTAGAGATCAATTTTTGTGGCTCATAACGATAAACCTCCAGAGCATCTACTGTTGATAAGTTAGGGAATTGGCCAGCAAATTGAGTGTGGAGAGCATACCTCAATTAAAGATAACAAAATAACAGTTTGGGAGTGCAAAGTCAGATTTCAAATACTCAAAAGATTTAAACGCTCCATGACAAATTACATAAGAAAGCAGGTAAAGTATATCCCCTTTGAAAACTACACTCCAGGATCGGGAAGCTGTAAAGGTTTGGGCAGCAGTTTATCTAATCACAAAGGTTTATCTTTATGAAATCTGGGAGAGCTAGTTTTAGTTATGACCAAGTTCCAGACCTGTCTATAGTGAAAGGAAAGGCCGGAACAGCTCGGGAAAACAGGGAAGCCCCCCAGCCCTCTCAGTACATGACAAAACGAATTTCGAATTTAAAGTGAAATCCCAAGAAAGTATGAAACCACCAGCAGCGCAAGTGAAAATGAAACACAATGTGAATAATTAATGAATCAATCAAATCAATACTCCCTTTACTGGGGGTATCATAAAATATGCACTTACATGTTATGTAGACAGAATTCGCAAGTTGTTATTAAAATGGTGAGGGATTCCTATGATGCCTGGGTCCGGCTGCAGCCCAGATCCCAAGCGACGTGGTGACGGCACGCCTCCTGTCTGACGCGTTTCCACCGATTGGTTATCTTCTGAAGATAACCAATCGGTGGAATTTCCACCGATTGGTTATCTTCTGAAGATAACCAATCGGTGGAAACGCGTCAGACAGGAGGCGTGCCGTCACCACGACGCTTGGGATCTGGGCTGCAGCCGAACCCAGGCATCATAGGAATCCCTCACCGCTTTAATAACAACTTGCGAATTCTGTCTACATAACATGTAAGTGCATATTTTATTTGAATAAACGATGTATAAAGGGTAATGCACTACCAGTGGTCATTCCTTTACATGTTATGCTGGAGTGATACGATCCTTCTGGTTAATCTCACCAAGTGGCTGTCATTATCATCTGGATAAAGAAACATACTCTTCTGAGAGTATTGTGGCAGTGTGCGTTATCCATACCTATCTGGTAAGAGGCCCAGCGGGCTACCTTGCATGCACGGTGGAGAGCACTTATTTTGGTTTGAGCACAGGGATTGTTGGATTTTGCAAAGGAGAGCACTTACTTTCATTTCGTCCGGTAAGAAGGAATTCCAACAGGTGGAGGGAATTTGAGTCACTATTTGAGTTCATCACCATCTGTCATCATTTATATCACTGGATTGTTATTCCAATATACAGACACGTTGTGTCCGGGACTTTGTTTCATCACATTTTTGCATCATATTACTTTGTTTTATTTTGAATCTGCATATGTGAGTTTTTTTGCACATTTATTGCACATCACCATTTTGATAAAGCGCACCATCTATTACACACCATACATTATTTTATTATCTGGGAGCAGCTTATCACAGACCAGCGCACTTTTCTTTCACACATACAGTATATACATGTTTCAATTTTGTTACTTTTATCTTCATCAGGGATAAAGTGGGAGAAATGGGGCATGCCCGGCACAGTGGCCCCCCTGCCTTTCTATCAGGCGGGATGGGGGGTTTGCTATTTCTACACTGGAGGAGAATCTGTTGAAACTGAGTTTTTTTATGTCTGTGCGATTGGTGTGGGCTTCTGTGTCTGCAGCACTTTGGGAAGTGACGTCAGCCAAAGCAGAAGTGGCACCATTTGGGATCATTGGAATGGGTGCCATTTTATTCCCCCTTTAGGGATAATTATATAGAGTGCACCATTATTCGGCATCCACAATGTTGGTGGCCATCATTCCCGTGATCATGTAAATACACAGAAATCCCCTATATAGGTGGGACTTTAAAGGCAACCAATCAAAAAGTAGTAAAATTTTATTTTATTCAACCATATGAAAATAGACTTTGGTGAAACAATGAAGTATTCGACAAATGTACAACAGACACATGTGTAAATGATAGACAATAAAATAATTTCAGGGCTTAGGATGGGTTTCTCCAAATGACCCGATAGGTTTCAAGGGAAAGTTTTTCTCAGGGGTATAGTAAATGGAGCTATGGATATTCCAGTCAAACTATTCCTGGTGATCATTAAGGATGATCGAACTTTTGAAAAGTTCGGTTCGGCCAGAACATCCGAACTTCCCGAAAGTTCGGCCCGGATTTCAGAACCCCATTAAAATCAATGGGACCCGAACTTCGGTAATCAAAAAAACACAATTTTTAAGCCCTAAAACCCAATAAATGCCCCTAAAAAGTGCCTAGGGTTCTGGGTCATGCCCCATTAACTATTAATCACACAAAAAAAGTTCTTAGAAATTGTCATTTTTGATAAAAAAAAGCCAATTATTGAAAAAAAAAAAAAAAAGAAATTTTTTGATTTTGAATGATTTTGGATTTAGTATCTGGGGGGGTCTAAAAGGTGTGCATGTGAAGTTTCAGCTCTGTAGCATGTCCAGAACCATGAAAAAAAAAGAAGATAATTTTTCAGTAGAACAGGGATGTGGGTCGGGACCCCCCTTTAACTTTAACACCTATATGATCTTTTTTTCTGGTTCTGGACATGCTACAGAGCTGAAACTTCACAGGTACACCTTTTAGACCCCCAGACACAAAATCACACAAAAAAAGTTCTTAAAAATTGTCATTTTTGATAAAAAAGCCAATTATTGAAAAATTAAAAAAAAAAAAGAGAGATTTTTTGATTTTTACTTTGGATTTAGTATCTGGGGGGGGGGGGGGGGGTCTAAAAAGTGTACATGTGAAGTTTCAGCTCTGTAGCATGTCCAGAACCATAAAAAAAAGATTGTTTGTATTAGAAAACTTTCAGCACAGGAGTATGGCTTCGCTGCTGTAACACCTTGCCGGTTTAATAGAAGGCATTTTTTTGGGATCTTTGCAGTCAGGAAAAACATCTGAACTTGTGTATAGTGGTACTGTGCACAAGTTCTGATGTTTTGCCTGCATCCAAAAACCCCCAAAAAATGCCAGCAAAAACACACCTGGGCATTTTATTTTTTTACGCTAGCCTTTTTTTTGGCATTTTATGGGGTTCTTTTGAGGCAGGCAAAACATCTGAACTTGTGTATAGTGGTATATATACACACATAATTATATGTATATAGACACCTAGCCATATATAGGTGTGATAGTAGCAGAAATATATTACTGTAAATGATTTCATTAGCGCAAGCATATATTTCTGCTACTATCACACCTATATATGTCTAGGTGTGTATATAAATATATGTATGTGTGTATATACACCACTATACACAAGTTCAGATGTTTTGCCTGCCTCAAAAGAACCCCAAAAAATGCCAAAAAAAACGCTAGCGTCAAAAAAAAAATGCCCAGGTGTGTTTTTGCTGGGATTTTTTGGGGGTTTTTGGAGGCAGGCAAAACATCAGAACTTGTGCACAGTACCACTATACACAAGTTCAGATGTTTTTCCTGACTGCAAAGAACCCAAAAAAATGCCTTCTATTAAATCGGCAAGGTGTTACAGCAGCGAAGCCATACTCCTGTGCTGAAAGTTTTCTAATACAAACAATCTTTTTTTTTATGGTTCTGGACATGCTACAGAGCTGAAACTTCACATGTACACTTTTAGACCCCCCAGATCTGAAATCCAAAGTAAAAATCAAATCTCTTTTTTTTTTTTTTTTTTTAATTTTTTCAATAATTGGCTTTTTTATCAAAAATGACAATTTTTAAGAACTTTTTTTGTGTGATTTTGTGTCTGGGGGGGGTCTAAAAGGTGTACCTGTGAAGTTTCAGCTCTGTAGCATGTCCAGAACCAGAAAAAAAAAGGATTGTTTGTATTAGAAAACTTTCAGCTCAGGGGGTTAGCTTCTCTCCTAGGTTTTCACACCTTGCCGGTTTCAAAGCAGGCATTTTTTTGGGTTCTTTGCAGTCAGGAAAAACATCTGAACTTGTGTATAGTGGTACTGTGCACAAGTTCTGATGTTTTGCCTGCCTCCAAAAACTCCCAAAAAATGCCAGCAAAAACACACCTGGGCATTTTTTTTTTTTGACGCTAGCGGGTTTTTTTTGGCATTTTTTGGGGTTCTTTTGAGGCAGGCAAAACATCTGAACCTGTGTATAGTGGTATATATACACACATAATTATATGTATATAGACACCTAGCCATATATAGGTGTGATAGTAGCAGAAATATATTACTGTAAATGATTTCATTAGCGCAAGCATATATTTCTGCTACTATCACACCTATATATGTCTAGGTGTGTATATAAATATATGTATGTGTGTATATACACCACTATACACAAGTTCTGATGTTTTGCCTGCCTCCAAAAACCCCCAAAAAATGCCAGCAAAAACACACCTGGGCATTTTTTTTTGACGCTAGCGTTTTTTTTTGGCATTTTTTTGGGTTCTTTTGAGGCAGGCAAAACATCTGAACTTGTGTATAGTGGTATATATACACACATAATTATATGTATATAGACACCTAGCCATATATAGGTGTGATAGTAGCAGAAATATATTACTGTAAATGATTTCATTAGCGCAAGCATATATTTCTGCTACTATCACACCTATATATGTCTAGGGGTATATATACAGACATATATGTGTATATATACCCCCTATACACATGTTCAGATGTCATGTCTGACATCAAACATGTCCACAAAAAAGCACTGGCAGTGGCAGCCCCTGCAGCATGAAAAATGCTTGGCTGGTGAGAAGCCATATTCCTGTGCCGAAGCAATTCAGAGAAATGATCGTTTCTCTATAGCGGTCACCCTGCTATGGAAGGGTTTTGTCACCCTTCCATAGCAGTCACTGTCAGTTAACCCTACACTACACTACGGTCCCTTTACACTTAACACTTTCCCTACAGAAACTAAATTTTTGAAGCTAACTAAAGTGTAAAGGAGCACTCTAACTACACTAGATATCCCTTTCCTCACACTTATAAATGCTAAATGACACTTTTAAATTAAAATTAACAGAACTGCTTCCACTCTCTTCCATGTCCAGTATAACAATGCTAGGAATATGGCGTGGGCGATCTTATATACTGGGGGGCGTATTCACTAATGATTGGTCTAGGGACCCCCTAGTCACTCCAATCACATTCCTAGCATTCTCCTGCCCCCTCAATTGGCTTTTGCTAATGGTTCTGGTCCAATCACGGGCTTTTAAAGCCCATTTCCTGAAGCATTGCATTTTGGTCGGTTCTGGTTGCCGAATTCCGAACTTTTTGGGCAAAAAGTTCTAAATTCGGCCGAACCTCGAACACCCAATGTTCGGGCCGAACCGATGGTGGACCCGAACCGTTCGATCATCCCTAGTGATCATAAGCCGTGCTGATTAAAACCAAGAACCCAGAAAACAAGAGGGGAAAAGAGGATGTGGTTGTCTCTGCAGCACCACACGTGTCAGGGTGGGGATACTGGTGCCACCAGGCCCTTGTCAAAATCTCACGGAGGTCCTCACCTAAAGATGGGCCAAACTTTCCCTTTGTCCCAGAGAGAAGCCTGTGTATTAGAGTATAGAGATATTGTATTGGCTGCTCCTTTGGTGTATCAATGTTTGCTAAAATCAGGTCTGAAAAGTCCCCCAGTACAGTTGTTCCTGCAATCTGTGTGGGTAGGTATGTGTAATGGCGGCTTCTGCTCAGGTTTTCTCCCTTGGCTCTCCCCGGCGCCGCCATCACTGGTGTGGGCACCCGGCTGTGACAGTTTGCAGCTTCACAGCCAGGTGCGCACTGTGAGTTGCGCTGCATGTCCTGAATGGCCGGGCAATTTTCTGGGACCTGTGACTTGTTCCAGAAGATTGCAGGGAGGGAGTGGGAGAGGAAAACTGTCAAAACTAGGTACCCGCTCCCCCCCCCCAAAAAAAAATGATATGCCAAATGTGGCATGTCAGGGGGTCAGGAGTCCTTAAAGTGGAACTTCCACTTTTGGGTGGAACTCCGCTTTAATACTCTTGTTTCATTTGTTCTTTAAATGCTATATTTGTAACATAATTACTGAAACAAAAGCACACATAACAAGTGTACTCCTCTTACTCACGGTATGAACAGCTTGCTGAATAACAATGTACAAACAAATGTTCTATCAGAAAGAACATAACATGTATAGTATCTCAATGTGTTTAAAGCATATGCCAAGGCTTTTACTGTATATCTTTTTCCATTACCATATTCTACCATGTTACGTGAATGAGGATACCAGATATGCATGCATTATTTGTTGTTTCTACCCATAGTGGGGCCAAGAATTATTAATGTGAATTTTTCATTTTTTTCCCACCTAAACACTGACACTAAATATAAAACTTTTTTTTTGTACCCAAAACACACTGACACTAATGCTAACCTATATCAAGCCCTGATCTAACTATTGTATCTTGATTTTTTTCAACAATTTTCTTTTCTTTCGTTTACACAGACTCCTCCTCTAGCAACTGGCTATCACAGTCATCATGTGATCGGGAGATGGTCTTACTAGCTCCTGATTGTTATTCTGAGACCAGGAGCTGTTGGTGACAGCTCAGTCTCTGTGTTGGGAGGAGAGGAAAGAGTGTACTCCCAGCACAAGCATATAGAATGTGTAAAGCCACAGAAGAAATCGCACTCCTATGGAGTCGCATATATGAGTTACACCGTTGTGAGAAGTGCCATAGTTTGAGGGCACCCCTGACAAACCCAGACGGCACCATGTTTGAGAAAGGCTTCTTGTGAATACATTCACTATAGTTTTTGCCCTTTTAAGACCCTGTAAGTACAAAAAAAAAACCTGTTGATCTACCAGAAATGCATTCAGCTCCTAAGTCCTGGTGTGTGTTGACAAAAACATCAGTGGTGTCAGCCCTCCCAGTGTTTTTTTTTGCTAAAGCCACTCCCATTTTCAGATATTTACAAGATATAGGCTAATATTTTATTCCAAGACAGGAACTGGTTTAAGACTGTTTAAAATAACATAGGATGTTTGCACAGGATGAAGGACAGCTCTGAGTTTCTGACAAAATCAACAGAATTTTTATGCACTTCTCAAACAGTTATAACAAAACGCTTTTGATACTATATTGAGCAGACACAAAGGAAGCACATAAGAGAAGTTCATCTTAGGGTTTACATACCCTTTTTGTAAAACTATATACCTATTAAAGACATAAATGTCAGAGAAACACTAGATTGCAAAGGAAACATGCACTGAGAAAAAGAAAAGGCTGCCATTGCTAAACTCTCCTGAAAAGGCTAACTATCTTGCTGAACCAATGACTTAAATGCTTAACCACTTTAACCACTTAAGCCCCGGAGGATTTGGCTGCTCAAAGACCAGGCCCTATTTTGCGATTCGTCACTGTGTGACTTTAATGGACAATTGCGCGGATGTGCGACGCTGTACCCAAATGAAATTGGCGTTCTTTTTTTCCCACAAACAGAGCTTTCTTTTGGTGGTATTTGATCACCTGTGCTATTTTTATTTTTTGCGCTATGTACAAAAAAAGAGCAACAATTTTGAAAAAATAACAATATTTTTCACATTTTTTATGTGAAATTCTCCAAAAAAAATTGAAAAATCAAAATTTTATAATATTTTAGGCCAATTTGTTTTCTGCTACATATTTTTGGTAAAAAAAAAATCACAATAAGCTTATTTTGATTGGTTTGCGCAAAAGTTATTGCGTTTTCTAACTACGGGAAAGATTTATGTCATTTTTATTGTTTTTTTTTTTAACTAGTAATGGCAGCGATCTGAGGTTTTTTTTTGCAGGACTGTGACATTGCGGCAGACAGATTGGACCCCTGACTGACATTTTTGACACTTTTGGGGGTACCAGTGACATTACTACAGTAATCAGTGCAATAAATATGCACTGTTACTGTAAAAAAGAAACTGGTAGGGAAGGGGTTAACTTTATTGGTGATCAAGGGGTTAAGTGTGTCCCTAGGGGCGTGATTCTAACTGTTAGGGGGCGTGGCTAGTGAAGTAATCACAGAGACATATGATCCTACATAGCAGGATCGCATAGCCTCTGTCATTACTTCAAGGGGAATGACAGACGGCTGTGTTTACATCAGCCGTCTGTCTTTCTCCCTCTCCTGTATGAGATCACGAGTGGCCGGCGGACATCAGAGCAGCCGGTCACACGTGCTGGCTAGGCAGGGAACGAGTGGGGGCAAGAGCGCGCCGCGAGGCTTGAGGGGGAGCGACGTACCCCTACGTCACTTTGCCCAGTAGAGGCTGACTGCCACAGTAAATAGTGTTGCGGAAGTCGGCAAGTGGTTAAGCCTGGAAGGGTTTGCCCCCTTCCTGACCAGGCCCTATTTTGCGATTCGGCACTGCGTTACTTCAACAGACAATTGCGCAGGAATTGATGTCCTTTTTTCCCACAAATAGAGCTTTCTTTTGGTGGTATTTGATCACCTGTGCTATTTTTATTTTTTGCGCTATAAACAAAAAAAGAGCGACAATTTTGAAAAAAACTATATTTTTCACATTCTGCTATATAACATTCTCAAAAAAAATGTAAAAATCTAAATTTTTTTTAACATTTTAGGCCAATTTGTTTTCTGCTACATATTTTTGGTAAAAAAAAATTGCAATAAGCGTATTTTGATTGGTTTGCGCAAAAGTTGTTGCCTCTACTAACTATGGGAAAGATTTATGTCATTTTTATTTTTTTTTATTAGTAATGGCGGCGATCTGCGATTTTTTGCGGGACTGCCACATTCTGGCGGACAGATCGGACCCCTGACTGACATTTTTGACACTTTTGGGGGTACCAGTGACATTACTACAGTAATCAGTGCTAAAAATATGCACTGTTACTGTAATAATGCCATTGGCAGGGAAGGGGTTAACTCTGTGGGTTATCAATGGGTTAAATGTGAGCCTAGGGGAGTGATTCTAACTGTAGGGGGGGGCGTGGCTTCTGAAATGACCATAGAGACATGTGATCCTATATAGAAGGATCGCATGGGCTCTATGATCAGTCCAGGGAGAAGAACGGTCAGCTGTGTTTACAACAGCTGACCGCCCTTCTCTCTCAGTGGGGAGCGATCGCTGGTGTCAGGCACTCGCCCCCTAGCTGCCCGTGCGCAACCGACGTAGGTCTACGTCGGTTTGCGCAGGAGAGCCAACCTGCTGCAGTAAAAAGGTGGCGGGGGGCCTGGGAAACAGTTAATGAGTGACTGGCCTGGAAAATATATGCATGCCAACGGTTATAACTTTAGACTGACATTATATGCTTAATCATAGGCATGCGCAGGGGGTGTGCCTGGTGTGCCTTGGCACACCTTAATCATTATGCGCAGTGCTGATTACACCTACTGCCTGGGTTTTCCCCGTGTTGGCTGCCCTACAGTGTTGCTGGTTTCCCACCTCTCCTCTTCTATCCCCCGGCTGCTGGTGGAGAGCTGGGGAAGGGGCTGGTATATATGTAATTTACCAGCCCCTTACTTTTCTAAATAAACACAGTGAACACCCTCGCTCACTTTGTCCATTTATAACCGAAGCATAGTAAACTGTGTTAACTATGCTTCCGTTTGTAAATGAACAGGAAGCCGCTCAGCACAGAGCACTTCCCATTCTTTCACTTGCTCAGTGCAACTGAGGCTGCAGAGAGAGGCATGTGTGCTTGAGCTTTGGGGTGCACACCCTAATGCAATAAGCTGTGCACACCTATGTGCTTAATATTTGTTCAGGGTCAGTGACTCCAGTAATTTTGAAGCCATAGACAGCCAGGCAGCTAGCATTTTCAGAGAAAGGTCAACAATTGCAGCCCCTTTTTTTTTTCTAACTAAAGATGGAAGGAAGGGCTACACATCAACCTACATGTTATGTGTTGTTTCCCCATAGCTTTGATACTCCAGAGTCCACACAGATGTCTTCTACATAATCACAATTACAAACCAAGGTTTTTAAAGTTGTCATATTTGATCACTAATACAGCAAAGCTGTGGTTCTAAGCCTTTTCTCTGATATTGCTGCGGCTGAGGGACTTGAACTCTCTGTCGGTCAAAAATGACCTGGACCATACAGACTGTGGCGGGCAAAAGTGCTTTCAATAGCATTGTTGGCCAGCGGAGACACACGGAGTTTATTTAGATGGCGATTTAATAAAACATTTTTGCAGGGAATATGAAAGCAATAGGGAAGAAACATTTAACAGGTACAGTATCTGACAAAAACTAGTACATCCCTCACATTTTTGCAAATATTTTATATCTTTTCATGTGACAACACTGAAGAAATTACCCTTTGCTAAAATGTAAAGTAGTGAGTGTACAGCTTGTATAACAGTGTAAATTTGCTGTCCCCTCAAATAACTCAACACACAGCCATTATTTTCCAGCACTGCCTTAACCCTCTTGGGCATGGAGTTCACCAGAGCTTCACAGGTTGCCACTGGAATCCTCTTCCACTCCTCCATGATGACATCATGGAGCTGGTGGATGTTAGAGACCTTGCGCTCCTCCACCTTCCGTTTGAGGATGGCCCACAGATGCTCAATAGAGTTTAGGTCTGGACACATGCTTGGCCAGTCCATCACCTTTACCCTCAGCTTCTTTAGCAAAGCAGTGGTCGTCTTGGAGGTGTGTTTGGGGTCGTTATCATGTTGGAATACTGCCCTGCGGCCCAGTCTCCAAAGGGAGGGGATTAGTGATGAGCTGAACAACCCTCGGTTTGGTTCGCACCAGAACACCGCGAACAGGAAAAGTTTGTTTGCATAAACGAACCCCATTGAAGTCTATGGGACTCAAACCTCGAAAATCAAACGGCCTCCTTTTGAAGGCTTAAATGCAAGTTATTGCCCCAAAAAAGTGTATGGGGTCCGGGTACTGACATGGGGAACATGTAGCAATGAACAAAAAATTTTTTAAAAACAATAGTTTTTGAAGGAGCAGTGATTTACTGATTTTAATGAGGCTTAAAGTGAAACTATAAAAATGAGAAATTTCTTCAAATATTGTGCCTGGGGGGTCCCCTGAATGTGCCTGTAAAGTAGCGCATCTCTATGATGTATGCAGCCTGCTGCAGCAATACTGACATTTCTAAAGCAAAAAATGTCATACAAATATACATACAAATTTCAAATCGCATGTACTTCTCATACGGGGGCAAAAAAATTGGGCCTTGGTTGTTCGTGGTGCCTGAACACTGTAACCCCTCACAGTTACTCTTGCTGGGCACAGGAACGGGCCCTGCTGCTAAAAAAAATCCATACAAATTTCAAATCACATGTACTTGTCATACAGGTGCCAAAAATTGGGCCTTTGCGGTTGGTGGTGCCTGAACACTGTAACCAAGCCCTCGCAGTTACTCTTGCTGGGTGCAGGAACGGGATCTGCTAGTAAGAATTCCATAAAAATTTGAAATTGCATGTGCTACACAGGTGCCAAAAATTGGGCCTTTGCTGTAGGTGGTGCCTGAACACTGTAACCAAGCCCTCGCAGTTACTCTTGCTGGGTGCAGGAACGGGACCTGTTGGTAAGAATTCCATACAAATTTGAAATTACATGTGCTACACAGGTGCCAAAAATTGGGCCTTTGCTGTAGGTGGTGCCTGAACACCGTAACCAAGCCCTCGCAGTTACTCTTGCTGGGTGCAGGAACGGAACCTGCTGGTAAGAATTCCATGCAAATTTGATCACCCCAAAGCACCCTTCCCATGTTGAGGGCAAGGGGCCTGGTATGGTTCAGGAGGGGGGGCGCTCGTGTGTTCCCCCCTTCCCCCATCCTTGCCTGCCAGGCTGCATGCTCGGATAAGGATCTGGCATACATTTTGGCGTGGGGTTCCCCTTAAGATCCATACCAGACCCTATGCCATTTTGTTTATCCGTATTGCCTGGAGCCGACATAACATTACAGCCACGAGCAAGTTTAAATGACATGTTTTCCTTTAGAAATGTCAGTATTATTGCAGCTGGCTACATACATCGTACAAATGCGCCTATTTGCAGGCACATTAAGGGGACCCCCCAGGCATGATATTTAAAGGAATTTTTAATAAGGGGTGCAGAGTGTATGGTGCCGGGTAATATGTACATGAGAGGGGTGTATGGGGGCTGAAAGTATGTGCAGAGTGTATGATGGTGAGCAATAAGTACATGACAGGGGTGAGGGGTGCAGAGTGTATGGCAGTGAGTAGTATGTACATGAGAGGGGTGCAGAGTGTATGACAGCGGGTAGTATGTACCTGAGAAGGCTGCAGAGAGTATGACGGGGGGTAATATGTACATGACGGGTAAGGGGTGCAGAGTTTATGGCAGTGAGTAGTATGTACATGAGAGGAGTGCAGAGTGCATGACGGTGGGTAGAATGTACATGAGAGGGGTGCAGAGTGTATGATGGGGTAGTATGTATGTATGTATGTATGTGACAGGGGTGAGGGGTGCAGAGTTTATGCCGGCGGGTAGTATGTACATGAGAGGGGTGCAGAGTGTATGAGAGTGGGTAGTATGTACATGAGAGGGATGTAGAGTGTATGATGGTGAGTAGTATGTACATGAGAGGGGTGCAGAGTGTATGACGGGTTAATATGTATATGACATGGATAAGAGGTGCAGAGTGTATGGCAGCAGGTAGTATGTACATGGGAGGGGTGCAGAGTGTATGATGAGGGGTAGTGTGTACAAGAGAGGGGTGAAGAAGGTATGACGGTGGGTAGTGTGTACATGAGAGGGATGCAGAATGTATGATGGTGGGTAGTATGTACATGAGAGGGGTGTAGAGTGTATAATGGGGGGTAATATGTACATGACGGATGAGGGGTGCAGAGTGTATGGCAGCGGGTATTATGTATATGAGTGGGTTGCAGAGTGTATGATGGGGGGGGGGAGTATGTACATGACAGGGGTGAGGGGTGCACAGTGTATGATGGAGTGTAGTTTGTACATGAGAAGAGTGCAGAGTGTATGCTGGCGAGTAGTATGTACACTAGAGGGATGCAGACTGTATAACGGTGGGTAGTATGTACATGAGAGGGGTGCAGAGATTATGACGGAGGGTAATATGTACATGACAGGGGTGAGGGGTGCAGAGTGTATACCGGCTGGTAGTATGTACAAGAGAGGGGTTGCAGAGTATGACGGTGGGTAGTATGTACATGAGAGGAGCGGAGAGTGTATGCCGGCGGGTATTATGTACATGAGAGGGTTTCAGAGTGTATGACGGTGAGTAATATGTACATGACAGGGGTGAGGGGTGCAGAGTGTATGATGGAGGGTAGTATGTACATGAGAGGAGTGCAGAGTGTATGCCGGCGGGTATTATGTACATGAGAGGGTTGCAGAGTGTATGACGGTGAGTAATATGTACATGACAGGGGTGAGGGGTGCAGAGTGTATGATGGAGGGTAGTATGCATATGAGAGGAGTGCAGAGTGTATGCCGGCGAGTAGTATGTACACAAGAGGGATGCAGACTGTATGACGGTGGGTAGTATGTACATGAGAGGGGTGCAGAGTGTATGATGGTGGGTAATATGTACATAACAGGGGTGAGGGGTGCAGAGTGTATGGCAGTGGGTAGCATGTACACATGCAGATGGTGTAAAAGTATATGGTGTGAACGAGCCCCAATTTATTGCTTCATCACTGCAGAGGCCATTTTGTAGAGGTATGCATAGAGCAACTGAAGTTAGCTGCACAGCACCACTGGCCTCCCACCCTGCTGCAGACACTGCTCTCCCCACCCCCTCCCCCATATATAGCCCTTTCCTAAAGTCCCTGCACACAAGTCCTAACATCTTTCAAAAAGCTGCCAACTCGCCGCCCTCCACACATCCGGCAGAACAAACTCCTTCATGTGCATGCACCCCTCCTGGCAGTATCAGCAGCAGTCAACAGCTCTGCCTCCACCCCTATAATATTTTTGCAGGCAGCGCTGGAGGACACTCAGAGGGGGGAGCTAGGGATTTCGGAAAGAGGCTTAGGGAAGAGACTTCAGGTCGGTGTTGCGCTGTATTGACATATCAGCGCTGTACATTAGCAGCAGTGGAGTGTCTGCAGAGGGAAGCGGTGCAATTTTCTCCCTGCCCTTCGGCCCAGTCCACCCCTGATGTGAAAGAAAATCTGTTGTTTTACATTATATGCCAGAAAGAGACATCAGAATTGTCGCTGTCGTCACTTTCCGTACCTGATGACGAATTTTCCCACGAATTGCAATCGCTCAGTTCTTCAAGTAACGCAGTTTTGCTGTCGCTGTTTTCCAGTTAGTCTAAAAGCGCTTTTGCGCAAAAAAAACGCTTTTTGGACGCCATGGTCGTTCAAAATTTTCCAGGCACAAAGCACTGGAAAAGAACAGGCAGGGCACTGGAAAAGTCACCAGGTACAATCCTGTGGTGAAATGGCATGATACAATGTAATCCGTTAGGATCACAGCTTTGTATCATGACATTTAGTCTATTTACACTTTTGAATTTGCCGGCGGTTTCACCCCCCCTGCGTTGCAACGCTCACAAGGAGGGAACCGGAAGGCAAGTGACAGCGGGGGATCGTAGAGGAAGGTGAGTTTTAAAATGTAAAACAACAGATTTCTATGCTTCTTCCTATTGACAATTTTCCCAGGGGGCAGCGGACTTTCCTCAAGAATTTGACAGTATTTTGCCTTCTCCATTCTTCCTTCTATCCTAATTAGTGCTCCAGTCCCTGCTGCAGAGAAACACCACATAATAGGATATTACCACCTCCATGCTTTACTCTAGTAATGGTGTTATGTGAATGGTGAGCTGTACTGGATTTCTGCCAGATATATTGTTTGGTGTTGAGGCCAAATAATTCCATTTAAAGTCCCATCTGAACATAACATCTTTTTCCATGTGGCCTCGGAATCTTCAAGGTGTGTTTGGCAAAGCTCAGTCATGACTACATGTGGCCTTTTTTGAGGTGTGGATTTTTCTTGCAATCCTCCCATACAAGCCACATTTGTGGAGAATTTATGATATTGTTGTCATGTTCACACAATGACCACTCTTGGTCATAAAATCCTGCAAATGCTTCAGAGTTGCTGTAGGCCTCGCAGGAGTCTCTCTGACCATTTTCTTTCTGGCTCTTTTATCCAGTTTCGGGCATTTTTCTGATACAGGGATGGTCTGTGTTGTACCAAATACCTACCACTTCTTAATAATATACTTCACTGTGCTTCTAGGCACCCATAAGGCCTTTAAAAAATGTTTGTATCCAGCTCCTGACTTGTGCCTGTCCACAACTTTATCCCAGAGATCTTTTGACAGTGCCTCGCCACCCATAGTTAATCGTTTGCTTCAGTTGCACTACTAGGGACTGAAATGCTCCAGGGAAGCTCTATTCATTCTGAGCTAATCAAAATAATCACAGTTGAAAGTCAAATGGCTTTTTGAGTAGGTGATTAGCTACACCTGGTTGATTGATTTTTAGGAGGGGGTGATCCTTTTTCCAACTCAGTGATTTTGATTTTTTGATATTTGATTTTTTTTTTTTATTCTGACATGTTGATGTTATATCTTTTACATGGATGTTATAAGTTGTACTGAGTAAATACAGCTGGATAAAAAAAAAAATAAAAACTGTGTCTGTCTTCTTTTCAGGCTGCCATGCAACAAAATATGATTATTTTAAAGGGGGTAATTATTTTCTTTTCCCACTGTAGATAATGTAGGGCAGGAGTAGTTCATGGGTTATGTGTGTACATACTTAACCTTCTTAACGGTATTCCCGAGCGTGGCTCGGGGGTTAAGTTTCAGAGCCAAAAGCGGTAACCCTGAGTCACACTCGGGGTACCGCCAGAAGCATAGCTGGATCCTGAAAGCGGGGTTACTTACCTTGTCACCGGGATCCAGCGATGTATCCCGGCGGTGTCTAGCGGTGGATCTTCCTCCTGATCCTCTCCGTGCCCCGGCTTCTGTCTCCTGCGACGTGACGTTCACAGGGGGGTGGAACCGCCGACAAATTCAAATGTAAAACACACCAAACACACTGATACAATGCAAAATAAAAAAAAAATCACATTAGTTTGCCCCCCAGTGCCCTTTCCTGCAGTTTTACTGTACTTTTTATGTATGTATATATATATATATATATATATATATATATATATATATATATATATACATATATATATATAAATAGATAGATAGATAGATAGATAGATAGATAGATAGATAGATAGATAGATAGATAGATAGATACGTATGTATATATATATGTATTATACAGTATATATACTGTATATATATATGCATACATACATACTTTAACTTTTTTATCATTTTTTATTATATTATAATTTATGATTTTGTGTTTCAAACTTTATCATTCCCGAGATGTTATAAAGAAGAACGCACAGTAAAAAAAAATCATATGTAAATAGTTGGTTTGGGCTGCTCATTCTTAAGAATTACATGCAAAATAATGGTACCGCTTTCAGCACCTAAAATCCGAAAGAATCATACCACCAGGGAGGTTAACATGACAAGTCACTAAAAATGCATTGTACGAGCTAAGGTTTATTGCTTGGTCCCGTGTACAGCGCAAATGTTTTTTAACATGAGATTGTGGACTGGCAAGAAAAAAAATAAAATTGAGGTAAAACACATTTCTATATATATATGTATTTTCAGGAACATATTTGTATTATTTTTATTGGAAGGATTTAAATAAATAGTTTATGGAAAAACCTTTTCTCTGATCTAGGTATAGTTTGGAGTTGCAAACTGCTGTTTGTGCTTTACATTCACCAGTTATGTTTTTTAAACTACTTCAAGGGTTAAACAAGGAGGATTTATTATTTCATTACAAGGAGACTTGACCTATTTATAATATGCCAGGTGCACATCATTTTCCAACAGCAAGCGCCTGCAGACATTGGCCGATGGGGTGTAAAAATGGAGTTGACTGGGGAAAATATCACTAAACACAGTACAGACTGGGTCAGGAAACCCTCTCAAGCCTGTGGAGTGGATATTGAAAGGATCAACATAACACTTATGGGTCATCCCTCTGCTTACTCTGCCCTCTTGTCTTCCTAGTGCAGTGTTTCTTATTCTTTTTTCAGTCAAAGCAATCTTTAAAATTCTACACAGTCTCGAGGCACCCCGTTCTAAAATGTAAATAATCAAACTAAAGGTTTTACACAATGCAGCAACATTCACACCCAACATTAGAGGTGATTTATTCTCCCAATGCAAGTATACCTTTGTACACTGGTACTGACTATTATGCCAATGTTTCTATTCTCCCTCAGTTTCTTTCCCTCACTTAGTTAATGTGACCCCAGTGTTGATGGAGAGGGGCAGGAGTGGAGCAAACAAGGATGCTGTGCAGGGGCCTGATGCCCCCTTATTAATCAATAATGTCATTGGTTGTTAAGATTCTGGCAGGTAGAAGGTTGTAATGGTGCACAATTACAACCTTAGGCTTTGTGTAACTAAAAGGTAGGTTTGATCCACCCACTGATTTGAATACAATTATTGATTAATGTTTAAGCATTTTGCCAAGGCACCCCTGAAGAAACCTGACGGCACCCTGGTTGAAAAAGGCTGCCCTAGTGTAAAGATGGCCATACACACGTAGGAGATTGTTTGACAAATTTTATTTTCAGAATGTTTGATTCTCCAATGGTCAAATTGAAAATCATTTTCAACTGCAGTGAGGAGAAATTTTGAATCCTCTCTGAACGAATGGAATTCTAACCATGAATGTGATTTCTATTCAGGAAAAATCATACATCAGGATCTGCTCAAGAGGGAGCCCCCTTCCACCACGAGACTTTACAGCCTTGGTGACCGGGCCACCAGCCCATCTGTACCATTAATAACAGACACACCACTGAGGGCAAGATACCGTACGCATTCCTCATAAATTGCTATTGTTTATGCTGATTTGGGGCTAGTACCATTCTTGCCCTGCTCTCTCTCTCCTCCTCTCTCTCTCTGTCTCTCGTCTCGTTACCTACCCAGTGTGCTGGATTGTAAAACCCTAATTGTTGCTGGCCTGCTTCGCCCTTGTTAGCCATTTTTCTAAATAATAATACATAAGTCCATCTTTACCCAAGGTTTCATTGACTCATTTAACCACTTCTGGACCGGAAGGATTTGCCCCCTTAATGACCAGGCCATATTTTGCAATTCGGCACTGCGTTAATTTAACGGACAATTACGCGGTCGTGCAAAACTGTACCCAAATAAAATGGATGTCCTTTTTTTCCCCACAAATAGAGCTTTCTTTTGGTGGTATTTGATCACCTGTGCGGTTTTTTTTTTTTGTGCTATAAACATAAAAAGAACGACAATTCTGAAAAAAAAAAAAAAAAACAATATTTTTCACATCCTGCTATATAACATTCCCCCCCAAAAAAATTAAAAAATCAAACTTTTTTAACATTTTAGGCTAATTTGTTTTCTGCTACATATTTTTGGCAAAAGTTATTGCGTCTACTAACTATGGGAAAGATTTATGTCATTTTTATTGTTTTTTTTTTTTTTACTAGTATTTGTGGCGATCTGTGATTTTTTGCGGGACTGCGACATTGCGGCAGACAGATCGGACCCCTGACTGACATTTTTGACACTTTTGGGGGGACCAGTGACGTTAATACAGTAATCAGTGCTAAAAATATGCACTGTTACTGTAATAATGACACTGGCAGGGAAGGGGTTAACACAGTAAGTGATCAAGGGGTTAAATGTGTACCTAGGGGAGTGTTTCTAGCTGTATGGGGGCGTGGCTTGTGAAATTATCACAGAGACCTGTGTTCCTATATAGGAGGATCACAGGCACTCTGTGATCATTCCAGAGAGAAGAATGGTCAGCTGTTTTTACAATAGCTGCCCGTGCTTCTCTCTCAGAGGGGAGCGATTGTGGGTGTCAGGCGGCAATCAGAGCCACCTGCTCCATGCATCGGAGTCCCCGCTGACGAATGGGGGCAGGAGCGCACCAATGGCGGCGCGTGCTCGCCCCCTAGCTGCAGGCGTGCGACCAACGTATATCTATGTCAGTTCACGCAGGAGGGCCGCCCTGTCGCAGTATAACTGTGGCGGGCAGTCCGGAATCAGTTAAAATAGCTTTAGTACTGGGTGTTGAAGACATTCCTTGTGTTCTTTGCTCTTTTCTCCAATAGTCTGGTGTGTCAGAAGGACTGTGGTCTTTGAGAGGTCGTGGCAGAGAACAGGGGGCAGGTCCTAACCAGAGGCTCCTTTGGGAGTAGCGCTACATAACATATAAAGTAAAATGATTTATCACATACTATTAAATCATGGCTTTTAAAATTAAATGCAAAATTATAAAAGACCTGTCGCAATATTTGAAGGTGTTGGAGGTGCAAATAGATCTTTTGTCACATAGAGAATTTTGCATGCGTATAATAAGAGTTAAGATTGCATACATATGACACCTTCTACTGTTCATGATGTAGCTTGTTTGAACCAGCCACAACAGGAATGGTTTATTATAATGGTAAGCAGAAGGAAGTGGCTCTAAACCCAATTACTAAAAATCACATAAACATTCAACATGTTAATATACTTTAAAAAGTTGTTTTCTTTTAATTATGCAGCTTTCATTATGATTCATTATGATACCTGATACTGCTGCCATAAAGTCCCTGTTAAGTCATCTTCTGCTACTGAGTGACAACTCCCAAGTTGTGCCCCTGGGTTGTTACTCTGTCACATACACCCCTAAGTCCCCATTCACACTACCGCGACTTGTCAGGCGACTGGTCAGCTTGACAAGTCGCGGTCCATTCTGTGCTACGGGAACCGTTCTAATAGGAGCGACTCAAGTCGCTCCGACTTAGAAAATAGTTCCTGTACTACTTTGGGGTGACATCGGAGCGACTTGCATTGACTTCCATTATGTGAAGTCCGTGCAAGTCGCGCCGAAGTCGCGGTGCACGCGTCTTCACAGGTCGCCCCCGAAGTCGGATCGCCATAGTGTGAACCGACACTAAAGGCGACTAAAAAGAGCCATGCTAAGATAGATTGCACAAACATACTCCATTACTATTGGGAAGCTAGTTCAGATCGATAATGAGCATCTGATGCTGGAGTGAGCACATGTATACAGTGGATGAAAAAGGCTGAAGGAAATCAGTATCACTGAGTTGCAAGAAAGGGTAAAAAATGATGAAAACAGTATTTTATATAAAACAAAATATAGCAACTGTTTATGGTACACAATGTTTTAGCAAACCTAACATCATCTAGTTGGGATTTCAATTACTTTAAATGAAAGAAGCAGTAACACCACGAGCATGGAACAGTAAAAAGCAATATGCTTTGGTCATTTTTTTTTTAACTATACAAGTTTATAAACGGTTTATATTTTCTTAGGTGCACTGCAATTTGTCAGGATGGATATAATATTTGAGGTATGTATTTATATAACAAATTGCAGATTTATTCAGGACGAGAAACTGCATGTTCATTTCTTCCATGCAAATTCTGGAAAAATCAAATGTTAGGTATTTTTCTCTGTGTTGGAGGTTCTTTCATGAGCGTAGTGACATTCTTTCTTTGATAATGCAGATTTACCTTCTGCTTCTTCAGACTGTCTCTGTGCACCTTTAAGGCTTTCAGAAGAGATCGGCCTCTCACAGGAAGATGCCACTTTTGTTTATAGTAAATAAGTATTTGCTTCCTTTGATCACCAGCTCTATCTTGTGGAAATAATGGGGTATTTTCCTGACCACACCATTCTTACCCACTTCAAGTCTGGACATCCAAACATGTTCACCCCCTTTCAGTCCAAACAATTTTTCAGTTTTCAGCGCTGTCACACTTTGACTGACAATTACTCAGTCATACAACACTACAAATCATCTTTCTTCATAAATTTAGGCCAACATGTATTCTGCTACATTTCTTTTTTAAAAATAAACCAAATCAGTGATCAGTGTACATTTTTTAGTCTGTGTGAAAGTTATAGAGTCTACAAACTGTGGTATGTATATATACAGTATATTTGGAAATTGATCACATTTAATGTACTAACTGCTGTTCTCATTTCTTGAGGCCCTAAAATGCCAGGATAGTATAAATACCGCCTCCTTCCCCAATGACCCCTTTTTGGAAAGTATACAGTTCAAGGTATTTAGTCAGAGGCATTGTGAGTTTTTTGAAGTTGTCATTTTTTAAAATTAAGTATTTAAAAACAATTTTTTTATTTCTCACACACAGTATAGGCATACTTATAATTACATCCCAAAACACATTCTGGTATGCCTTCTGAGTATAGGAATACCACATGTGCGAGACTTTTTCACAGCATAAATGCACAGAGGGGCCCAAAACCTAAAGAATTCCTTTGGGCTTTCAAGGAGCATAAATTATGCATCTAATTTACTGGTTACCTATCATATTTGTGGAGGCCCTGGAGCATCAGGACAATGAAAACACCCGTAAAGTGGAAAGCAAACACTCCAAAACACATTCCACTACTCCTCCCAAGTGTGGCGAGACTACATGTATAAGACTTTTTCACTACTTAGACTGATTATATACCGGACATTGTAGCTTGTGTATTACACAAATCAACCAATTGTATCAAAACCAAAGTTCTGTAACAAGAATAAAAAAGAGGGGAACCAAAATGTGCTACCAGTGAGGTACAGAAAAGTGTGGGATAAGGCAATGGAACAAGCAATGGAACACCGGAAATTTCTAAAAATGGTGGACCACGAATAAAACTATGAATAAATAATGATGGCTAATATAAAAGTACAATGAAGAATGATAAAAGTACGAATGTATAAGAGTAATCCAAACAATATTGATGATATTAAAAATGTTGAATAAGATAATAGACCATTAATGATGATAAAAATGATAATACAATCCAGCACTTATAAAAAAATGTTTTCAATATTTTATTATTTATTTATCAGCACTTCAGCACCTTACCAGGATTGTAGTATCATTTTTATCATCATTAATGGTGTATTATCTTATCTTATCTTAACATTTTTAATATCATCAATATTATTTGGATTACTCTTATACATTCGTACTTTTATCATTCTTCATTGTACTTTCATATTAGCCATCATTATTTATTCATAGTTTTATTCGTGGTCCACCATTTTTAGAAATTTAGCGCTGATTTTTTATCTTTCTATAAAGTTCTGTAACAGTAGCCTCTATATTAGTAATAGGGGACTATAGCTTAGATAAAATGGTGAATGGTGCTTTGATACCACAATATGTGTGTGACTATTACCTAGTCAATATATGTTGCAACAACCAATATGTTAGTGTCAATAATAAAAAGGAAAGATAAAGGGCCCTTTCACATGGGCTGTCTGATCAGGTCCACCTGTCAGTTATTCAGGCGGACCTGATTGGACCCTCCATTCACCCCTTTGGAGTGGCAGATGTCCACTGACATCCGCCACTATCCGATCTGATCCTGTCTGCAAAATCAAGACAGATGGTGGTCCTATTTCCCATCCGTCTGGTGGATTGGATCAGACTGGATAGGATCGGATGAAAACGGAAAGGCGATTTCTCCATAGGGGAGAGTGGGACTGTGTCCATCTCTGCTCTGCACAGTGAGCAGAGACAGACCTGTCATCCGCCTGCTCAGCAGGGATTAGCAGAGCGACCCCCCACTGAGCAAGCAGATTTCATGCAACGGAGGCCCCGCATAAAAGGGGCCAAAAAAAATAAATAAATAAATAAACACAATACAAATATATGAGTAATAAATATATCTGTGAATTTTTACACCAACGCCTTATGATTAATATTAGTGCCAAAATGTTATTACTTACATACACACAATAAAAAAATAAACACAATGCAAGTATATACAGTATATATTAAATAAAGCATACGAGCTGCTGATGCGGGAAGACGATGTGGGCCACTTTACATAAATGGCCGGATACATAAACGGAGAGATGGTAAAGAGGAGTTCTAGGTATGGATGTTTTATATATAGTTACACTGATCCAGCTAATGTAGCTACGTGGTTTGAATTGCTGTTTGAATGAAACAGGTCATCACAAACCTGGAATTGCCAAAATGTTTTTTTCTTTCCTTTGTCTATTAAGGGCCAATCTATATTGAGGTAAGAAGGCTATGTGACGATTGTAAATGGACTTATGGTGCATTTCTGTCTGGTTGGTTGAATTCCCATGGTGATTTCTTAACCACTTCTGGACCAGAAGATTTTCCCCCTTAATGACCAGTCCATTTTTTGCGATACGGCACTGCGCTACTTTAACGGACAATTGCACGGTCGTGCGGCGCTGTACCCAAATAAAATTGATGTCTTTTTTTCCCACAAATTGAGTTTTCTTTTGGTGGTATTTGATCCCCTGTGCGATTTTTTTTTTTTTTGCGCTATAAACAAAAAAAGAGCAACAATTCTAAAAAAAAACTATTTTTTTCACTTTCTGCTATATAACATTCCCAAAATAAAATATAAAAAACAATTTTTTTTCATAATTTTAGGCCAATTTGTATTCTGCTCCATATTTTGTTGGATTTGATGCAAGGTGTTTTTACATTCAATTTCTGGTGAGTGCATTGGCACGGTGGAGGGAGCACATTGTGAGCTTCGCTGTCTTCATTTGAGGTGTACTGATATTCACTCTACTCGAAGTGTATACACAACCACTGTGCCCTCTTTTCATCTGTATTTGGTGACTGTTTGACACATTGCACTTTCCACGGATAAATATTTCACTTGTTGGATTAAGAACATTATGGATTATTGATTTTATTATAGGCAGTCTTTTGTCTACTGTTCACATGTATTAACATTTGTTTTAGCACATGTTTAAATATTTTACTTTATCGTGTTCCATTTGAGATCACTTAGTAGCGCTGCACTTTTGTTTACAGAATGTTACAAATGTTTGCATAAAAATGTAACACCTGATTAATTTGTGTTTTGTATTTAGTTTTGTGGACCATTAAGCCCCCATTCACACTGGGGCGACGCTACTTCGCACCGCGGCCTCCGAGGTTGCGGTGCGAGCAGCGCGCCGCTACCTCGGAGCGGCCGCCACGGACTTCGTAACATTGAAGTCTATGGCGGTCGCCTCCTGGTCGCCCCAAAGAAGCTCCGGACCCTTTTTCTGAGTCGGAGCGACTTGTGTCGCTCCTATCAGAACGGGTCCGCAGCTTCCCTATGGGAGGCGACCTGCGGCGACCTGTGAGGCGACCAGGTCGCCTCACAGGTCGCCCCAGTGTGAACGGGGGCTAAGAGGAAGTAAAGTCAAAACAAAAAAACGAGAAAAAAAAAGCCCTGTAAAGAGAAAGGCATAATGAGCTAGTATGCATCGCATACTAGCTCATTATGTAGTACTTACCTTAAAACGAAGCCCCCGCCGTGCCGCCACCTCAGCGACAGGACGGCGACATGTCCTGCCGTCCCGCTTCCGGGTTCGCGTCCTCCGGCCATCACTCCCGGCCATCACTCCCGCGCCCACATTACATCACTCCCACAGCCGCCGTTCACGGCACTGAGCTCTGAAGGAACGGCACGGGTGGCCGTTCCCTCAGAGCGCCTGCGCCGATGACGTCATCGGCAGTTTGCGCTGTAAATATCTCCTAAACGGTGCAAGTTTGGGAGATATTTATAGCACCTATAGGTAAGCCTTAATATAGGCTTACCTATAGGTAAAAGTTATACAAGAGGGTTTACAACCTCTTTAAGGTCCTTTTATGTCTACTGAACTTATAATGTTTCTTATTCACTTTCAGTGATGCTATGTACAAGGCTCCATAAGTCTCCCGAAGAAGCCACGTGTTTTGGTGAAACATGTTGAGCGGAAACCTTTGTACAAGGACCATATGAATTTGTCATGTTGGTTTTAATAACATTTGTCTTTTAACTTTGAATACATGAAATAATAAAGCTATTTTTAGATGCAATGTTTAATTAATTTTTAGTTTATGAGCAGCTAAAAAATCCCTTCATGTGCTTCCCTAGAAAAATATTTACTAAACTTTGGATGTGGTGCATCTAACGTTAACCTCATATCTCTAGTCATCTATTTAAAATGTATATAACATACCTGGCCAATGCCCCACTGTGATCTTTACAAGTCTCTTGGTCCCCTGCTGAGAAGCTGGCGTCCTGCATTATGAACACAGGAGGTCAACCATGTGGCTTGGGCACTATTCAGAGCAATTGTTTGATTTGACGAGGTGTAGAGGTGGAGCGGTGACGTCACATGTCGAGCAGTCAACCTCCCGTATTTAGAGTACAGCATCCAGCCCCTTAGCACGGGACCCCAAAGGAAAAGGGAATTGGGATTTGTATTTATTTGCTCGATATACAATTATTGAAGAGGATAGAACTGGAAATATACACATATAGTATTTGCCATTTACTAAAATTAATGGTGGGCACGGTGATTTAAGGTGTATGTAAACCCTTTTTTTTTGCTCCCTTTTTGTCTATCAACTATACCATTGAAAGCATTTTGTTCTATCTGTTCAAAACTTCCCATGCTGCATTGAAATTTCAAGTGTTACCAGACCTTCCTAGTTTACCTGAGTTCACTACAGTACACCTCCTACTATGTTATGCAGATGAAGATAGGTTGAGGTGTTCTTTAGTCTTAACACACTCCCTGGCTCAGGGTATCAACGCTCTTTCTCTGTACATACAGTACAGCGTGTGTACGTTGTCAACTTAGGACAGGCAGTGTGTTACTGGCAGGAACATCAGATGAACATAAAAGGAAAAAAGCTTGAAAAAAGAAAATGAATGCAGGCACCACATCTAGGATCTAGTAAGTTATATATTACATTTCTGTCCCTGGGTTTAGATATATTAACGAAATGTGGTGGGCATCATTTCATGATTTTTAAATTCTCCTTCCAAAAACAAAACAAGTTACAACTGTGGGTGATGTTATGCTTTCAGAATTCCTGTATGCCAGTGCCAAGCTTTTCTGAAGCAACAGCATTCTTAATTGTCTTCTGCCTTTTTTCTTGGCAAATAAAGAAGAATACAGAACAAATTGTGCTCAGCTTCTAAATACACTAATGTGACCAGGCAAGTGCCTTGGTGACAAAAGAGGATAATAAAATCATACCGCCGTATTCTACAAAGCCTGTCAAGTGTAAAAATGATTAATATTACTTTGCTATTATTTTACAACTAATGCTAAAGACTTATTTTACTGCTCAAAATGGCTCTTCCACAAGTTTTCAAACAAATCTCATCTGAACAGAATGTTCATTGGTATAAGCATGGCGTTGATTACTCAGAATACTCAGCAGGTTTATGCACAGGACAAAGTGGGTAAGATATGGTACAAAGAGATGTACTAGTGTCAAAGAAGTAGTAAAATGGCAACTCGCAATGTCCCCCGCTAATGTAGTGCCTTATGCATTTGCCAATTACTAAGGTTATTTATTAAAACAGAACAGGCATAAGTTGTTGTAGCATACTTGTGTTGTATTATTGCATGAGCAAATGGTCTGCCAACGCACAGCAACAAACCCTAAATCAAGCCTGGACCATATTTGCTAACATAGGAGACTACAATGCATGGTTCTGAAATACTGTGTGTTGTGATGCACTGCAATGCTGGTGCATCAGGTATAAATGTCACCCATTCAAAATGAATGGTCCCGCAAGAGGCAAGTAAGCATTACCACAATGCATAGGATGGATAGGCTCTAAAAATAACCAATGAAAGATCAGCCCTTTCCCAATAAAAGCCTATTTCAGTTGTCATGGTAGCAAGCATTCAATAAAATCATAATACAATAGCCTTTATATTTCTAGCTGTCTCTTCATGTCACACAAAGCTCAGCCTGTACGGGGTGTCATCAACTACAGTATTTCTTCCCATTGCACAGGGTGAGATGCAGTTCCCTGTTTGTTCCCCAGGGTTCTCCCTTATCTTTTTTTTTTTTAAAGGGGTGTTACTGTATAAAGTACAGGGCAGACACATGACCACTGCTGTGCCATGCTTGTGTTGTGGAAGGAAGGAAGCCCAATGGAGAATTGACTTGTCCTCTGCACTTGGCAGCAGCCATTTAAGGAACTCAGTGCCTACTATTGGCACTGAAATCTCTCCAGATTTGAATGGCCATTTTTTGGCCAATGCCTTATAAATCCAGTCCTGCATGGGCATGAGAAGAGGCAACATCATGTGCAGCCGGCAGTTGTGAGTAGGGCTCCAGGGGGGCTCCTCTTCGGGAGGAGCAAGTTATTGCCCTGCCGCATACCTTTAGTAGTCATTGGAAGGAACCAGCCTTGTAGGAGGAATTTAAGAGTTGGCTCTGGACAGAACTTTATCTCCTTTTTGGTTTTCCCTGCCATGGATTTGAAACATAATCAAAGACTTTGTTGTGACTTTACGAGCAGATAAGCAGAGGAGTGTTTCACTCCTAGGAAAGGGATTTATAGCATCGCAGTATCCCCGTTTGTGTGGCTGGGGAATTAAACAAATAAGCAGCATGGGTTTGTATTGTGCTATGTTAAGACTGTTAAAGAAGAAGTAAACTCTTCCTTTTTTTAAAAATGTTTTTTTTCCCTGCAAAGTAAATGCATAATGTGCTATTATGCATCGTAAACTAGCACATTATTTGACACTTACCTCCAAACGAAGCCCTTGTCGTCTCCGCTGGCGGCCGCATTCATCTTCTGCCGTCTTCCTTCCTGGTCCGCGGACTCTGGCTGTGCTACTGGCCGGGAGCCGCGTGACGTCACTCCCGTGCATTCTGGTCACAGCACAGAGCTCTGAAAAAAACGGCACGGGTGGTCGTTTCTTCAGAATGCATGCACAGATGACATCATCGGCTGCATGAAATGTAAATATTTCCTAAACGGTGCAAGTTTAGGAGATATTTACAGTACCTATAGGTAAGACTTGTTAAAGGCTTACCTATAGGTAAAAGTGTGGATTTACAACCACTTTAATGAATACCAGTATGTGGAACTGTTATCACCATTATTCGAAACTTAAAGGAGAAGTGTGGGATTGGAAAATAATAAACATGCATGCTTTTTGAGATAGCTGTAGCATCAATCCAATGCTCTTCTCTGCCCCTTCAGTGCTCACTGCAGTGCAAGGCTGTGGAGGGGGCAGGAACAGCCAGCTCAAGCTCCTGGCTGCGGTCAAGCATCTGGGCAGATCCTGACATTTTTGGAATCCCTGCAGAACCTGGACTAGCTCTGTGACATCAGCCAATGGCAGGCTTTAGGTAACAGGAGTGCAGAAATAAGTGGACAGGAGGTGGTGGTGGCCAGGTGACTGTGGATTCTGGAAGGTAGTGGGTGGTGGAGTGGTCAGAGAAGGTATTTGATGCGCACACCTGGGCTACTGCTTAACTGTCTTCACTTACAGTACAGGACCACACCCAGGGACTGAGCCTGAGACTACATGGGAAGCAAGGTCATGAGTATACAATTGTAGTGGTATCTGTCCTTGTGTAAGGGCAGAGGAGTGGAAATGACATTACCTCATACAAGGGGAACCAGTAGGAGAGTTTGAGGATCTACTATTTCCCTGGTAAAATAGATAGGATGGGTGGACTGGGATTGACCCCAGTAACTCAGCTCCAGTGTCGCCAGTGTACCCCTGTGAGTCAATCCCCAGTGAAGACCCCTACCTATGAGTATTAGCCACAATGCCCTCTGGCAGCTAGAGGGCACTTACAACCCCCTCTGCTGCTGCCTTTTACTGGCACTCATTTTGAAGATGTAGGCTATATTATTTATTTATGAAATTGAATTCTAGTGCTGATCTCCTATAATGAACCATGTTAAACTGCCAAAAATATGTTGTTATACAAAAAGGAAAAGATATATATGCAAAAATTGGAAGTGTACAAAAAAAGGAGGAATACAACTGGGGGTAATGTAGGGTGACCAGACGTTTCTGGGGACAGTCCCTGGACTGAGGACACTGTCCCAGGACCAAGTCTGTCCCCGGTTTTGTTCCCAGGTTGGATTTGAACAGGGGCCTGGGCAATTTCAAAGACAGTGAGTACAGAATTTAAAAACAATAATTCTGAATTACACACCCCCAATCTGCCACTCCTACTAGCTTAGTATTTTTTCCATTATCTGTGCCCCTTTCTGATGATCATGTGCTGGTAGGAGCAGAGGGACTATTTCTTTAGTTTAGGGTGAAAGCCCATTCTGCTCCCGCTTGCATGTTCTTCTTCTTCTCAAGTCCCGGCCAGCCATCTGCCTGCCTATCTCCTTGCCTTCCCCAGCGGAGTGATCTTCCTCTGCTCAGCTCTGCTACCCACCCAGTAGTAGCCAGGGCCCGGAGAGTGAGACTTGAGAGGCTGTAAGGCAGACGGATGGCGGTGACAGGCAGAGAGAGGCAGCTGAGCTCAGCTGAAAGTGTCCAGCAACAGGAACAGAGGGGAAGCAGATCCCATTGTGGGGCTGCCAGAGCCTTCAATGCTTCAACACAGGTGTGCTTTGGGGATGTCTGTGAATAAACTACATTGCACTGTGTCTGTCTCTCTGGCATAATGGGCAATATCATAACTCACAGGCAGCAGGCACTCTATCATGGCTCTGGCTGGCAGTGCACTGTCACAGTGTGTCACATAACATGGGTGCTGGGTGCTGATTTTGCTAACTTTTTGGTCATAAATTAACACAATCAGCACCCAACAGCCATGGTATGTGACACACTGACAGAGCCAGCCAGAACCATGATACAGTGTTATCATAATGATGATGATTTTAACCAGTTGCCGATCGCCCAATAGCAGATTTACTTCTACAGGGTGGTCTCGCTGCGCAGGATCATGTATATATACGTGATCCTACATTTCTGGGTATCAGAGCCGATCAGCGGGTCCGGCAGACTCGATGTCCACTGGTTCCCACGGATCATTCTGTACACGGGCAGAACGGCGGTCTGCCTATGTAAACCAGGCAGATCGCCATTCTGCCAGTATGGAAGACAATGATCCTGTGTTCCTGCAAAAAAATGCCTTCCCTTAGTAAAAGCACCTCCCCCACAGTGATAAAACACTTGTTAGGCACACATTTAACCCTTTGATTGACCTGGATGTTTAACCCTTTCCCAGTCAGTGTCATTAGTACAGTGACAGTGCATATTTTTAGCACTGATACCTGTATTAGTGTCACTGGTTCCAACGAGATGTCCAAAGTGTCACATAGTGTCCGATTTGTCTGCCACAATATCGCAGTCCAGCTATAAGTCGCTGATTCCCGCCAAGACTAGTAAAAAAAAAAAATAGGTCCCCAGATTGGAAAAATCTGGTCACCTTAGGGTAGTGGCTCATGCAATATAAAATGTAATATCACATTACCCAATTAGACATACATATGTAACTATAGATAGTACATTTGTTATCATTTGCAGTCATACAGCAATTTATATGATTTCCAGGGAAGTTATTTTGCTTTGTTTAGAGACATGACTCATTTCTGGAAATTTTATTCCAGGTAACTAAGTGCAAGTCAGCACTTGAGAAGGTGCGCCTGCATTATTATACCCACTTACTAAAACTGATTAAACATTCCTGAGAGTACAGCAGCAGACACAAAGGTAGGCTTGCAAGCAAAACAAAAATTCATTTGTTTTGTTCGCAATTGTTACTGCAAAAGGCACAAAACTGGTGCTTCCCTCTATACCCACCATGTTCTAATTAAAAGAAAACATTTAAAAGTATTTGTAAGAGGATAATTAAACCATGTATTATATAATAACAATTGAATAACACTGAGCCAATCACAGGGACTGTCCATTTCTGAAGGAAACCCTCCTCCATAAGTTATTGCTGAGCAAAAGGCTTTGGAAGGACAAAACAGAGTGAGTGAACTGGAAAGGTCTTAGTACATTTGGTCATTTTTAAGAAACCCATTCTAGAGACCTCAAGATAGGTTGCAGGAGGGGTGTGCATCCGAGGGAGCAGCAGAGTAAGGTAGGCAGAGAATCAGACTAGTGTAGTGGTCAGAACAGAAAGCACTAGAGCTTTTTGGAAAAAATATAACACCCTTTGGAACCATTAGCTGAGTCTGACCCCTACCATCTGTGTCTATGATCTGCCACATGCATTGCTAGATGTCCCTAAAAGGCTCCTTTCAACCTTTATTGTGGAAAGGGAAGGATGAAGCCTACTGTCCCAGGCACTGTAGGTTTCTGGAGCCCAAGAAGCATCCAAGAAGTACTGTGCTGTACTGCATGAGGCAGGAACAGTGTTTCCAACTTAAGGTTGCCACCTGTCCGGGATTCACCGGACAGTCTGGGTTTCAGAGCCCCCAAACTGTGGTTTTGAAAGTAGCCGAGTTCCACAACTGGCAAGTGCATAGACGTGCACATGGGCCAGGTGTGCTGGGGGATACCCTAATCACCAGGGTTGCCAACTGTCCAGTGAGCTGGCTGCAGTTGTCTACATAGCACTGCCCCCTTGAGGACTGCTGGTTAACACACTCTTGGGTCCCCCTGGGTTACCACTAGCAAACTGGCATTCACGGACGATTAACACTTTACTTTTTAAATCAGTCAATGATCAGTCGTGGGGTATGTAGTTGTTTTTGGTGTTTTATTTTAAATAGGGAGGGGGAGAAGGGAAGAGTGGGATCCAGATCAAACTATTCACAATGGATGAGGACTCCTAGCTGAAGATGCAGCCAGACTGCAGATTCACCTTGCCACTAGATGAATTTGGGTTAAGTCTCTGTGACCATGACTTGTTTGGGTAGATTATCTTCAGGATACACTCCTAATATCCCCTTTCACTCAACAGACTGACACCTGTCCTCTGACTATCCTACACTGGGGTGGCCCCCCTCAGGTCAGGTCCGTGGACACGATCCCCTGTACTCACGATACTGTTTTTCGAGGGTCTCTAGTGTCTCTACCCCTCCAGTCAGTTCTCCTAGACCTCTGGGTTTAGTTCCTTTCCTCTGGTCCCCAGGCCGACTGCCTGTGACCATATGCCACTGCAGGAGACAGCTGCCACCCTCTCTCTGGGACTCTGCTCACCAGCCAAAGACCCCGCAGCTCATGTGCTCCTGGCTTTTATACAGTATCCCATAATGCACTGAGACAGCCAGTCTCTTCCAATCACTGGGACTGTATCAAAGCCTGTATACCCATTGGTCAGGTTTCCTCCCACTGTCCAACATGCCTCCCTATTGGACCAGTGTGAAACACTATCTAGACCCAATGAATCACACACTGAGCACACAGAGCAGACCTAACTCACAGATCCTGCTCTCTACTAGGCAGAAAGTAATATATAGATTTGCCTGCTGCTCCTCTTAGAGTCAGACAGAGCCAAAAACTATACTCTCTAACTAGCACCTACATAGGAGTGTGCTACATCTAAGTTGAGTGTTTGTGACATTCTCTCTCACACTGTCCAAAGCCAGCACAATTCCCACCCCCACTGCACAGACGAGAGAGGAAAGAGGGCTTGTTCTGCTCCTCCTCCTCCCGCCCCTACCCTCTCTGTGTCTGCCCATCTACACTCCAACCCCTGCCATGCTGTGCCTTAGGGATGTGAAAAATTTGAAGCCCAGCAGCAGAGTGAGCACACTAAGGTAAGGGATACTCAGATGTAAGGGGTGTTCTGCAGACTCATATGTATGGGGGGGTTTTAGGAACCCTGATTTCAGGGGGGATGCTGGAAACTCTGATGTAAGTAGGGTTTTGGTGAGCACAAACCCCCTTACATCAGAGTTTCGCTTTACACCAGAATCCACAGTGTTCATTTTTGAAAAAAACAAATAAATTGCTGTGCGCCACTAAAGTGTTTGGGTTTAACTTGAAGAAAAGGTGGCAACCCTATGCCAATTGGAGGGAGCACAACGAGCAGGCACAGTAGCAGGATCATGTGACATATCTCACAACAGGAGGAAGGCAAAAAGGGCACCAAAGCCACTTGAGGATCCAGGGACTAGCAAAGTGGCAACCAGAGAAGGGCACTAATACAAAACCTACTGTGGTAGATGTCAGTTTGAGCAGGATTTAAGGAACAAGCCCCAATCTGACCTTGCCCTCCTCGATGGACATACACCCAAAGGGGTCTTCAGGGACAAGGCTCCACTGGCTGTGTTCAGTGTTTAAAATAACATTACAGGCCAGCCTGCATCTTCTTCCAAGGGGGGGTCTAGGTACAGTCCCCCAAAGCTCATCAAAGTAGTTAACCAATTCTGAAAGCTGCAAGGAGCAATGATTATAGAGCAGCTAGGAATCTTGAAACAGAACCAGAATCTTGAAACCTCTCAAGAAGATATGCATTACCTATGGACACTAGCAACAAATGAAGGCTTGCTGGGAATTGGAGGTGTTACTTATAGAATGTACCCACAGCTTTTTATTTACCAGTGCCCAATCATCACCTGAAGGTAGCTGCATACAACCTATGATTAGAACTAAATACTTTTATCCTGTACTGTATGATTAAGGGCTCTTGTTTCCATCCCTCCAGATTTGACGAATTGGATCGGATGTCAGCGGACATGTCTCCGCTGACATCCGTTGCCCCATAGAGATGCATGGGGGGACCGTTCAGATCCGCCAAAAAAACTGACAGGCGGATCTGAACGGTCCGACTGCGTGAAAGGGGCCTAAGTATACCTCCCAACTTTTTGACATGGGAACAAGAGACACTTATTAGCAAAAGTGTGTAGGCATGAGACACACCCCCTGCCACGCCTCCTTAAAGTAGAATTATCCACTTTATGACCGCAATATGCATTTATACGTTACAGCTTTAAAGTGGTTTATCGGGGTTGTGTCTGAAGCTTTTTTTTGCAGGCGGTGGCTGACTTTCTCTTGAAAAGAGGAGATGGTCTTTGTCGCCTCTGCGACCTTGGAGAACCGAAGCGATGTCATGACCAGTCCAGGGTGGAAGTAAACAATTTTTTTTTTTTAAAGCAAAAGATCAAAAAAATATATATATATTCTTTTTTGCTTTTAAAAGGTAAAGATGTTTACATTTCTTGTAATAGGAATAAAAGTGATCCAAAAAATAAATAAATAAAAAGGAAATTAATAAAAATATCCCTCTGTGCTTGCGCGTAGAAGCAAACGCATAGTTAAGTCGCACATGCATATGTAAATAGTGTTCATACAAATCATGTGAGGTATCACTGCGAACGTTAGAGAGAGAGAGAAATAATTCTAGCACTAGACCTCCTCTGTAACTCTAAACAGGTAACCTGTAAAGGCGTTTAAATCTTTGCCTATGGAGACTTTTAAGTACCATAGTTTGTCACCATTCCATGAAAATGTGCAATTTTAAAGTGTTGCATGTTAGGTATCTGTTTACTCAGCGTAACATTATCTTTTACATTTTACAAAAAAAAAAAAAATATCTGGGTTTATATTGTGTTTTGCTTTTTTTTTTTTAAATTAATTCAAGTGTATTTTTTCAAAAAAATTGTGTTTGAAAAACTGCTGTGCAAATAACGTGTGACATAAAAAAATGCAACAATCGCCATTTTATTCCCTAGGGTCCCTGCTAACAAAAAAGTATAATGTTCGGGGGTTATAAGTAATTTTCTAGTAAAAAACGAGATTCAAACTTGTAAACAAATAGTGCCAGAAAAAGCCTGGTCTTAAAGTGGTTAAAGGGGTTGTAAAGTCGGAAGGTTTTTTTTTTCTAATACATTCTATGCATTAAGATAAAAAGCCTTCTGTGTGCAGCAGCTCCCCTCAGCCCCCCTAATACTTACCTGAGCCCCTTCTCTATCCAGCAAAGTCCACGAATGCCCCAGGCATCTGGGACTCTCTCTCCTGATTGGCTGAGACACAGCAGCGGTGTCATTGGCTCCTGCTGCTGTCAAAGTCAGTTAGCCAGTCAGTAGAGAGGGGGCAGAGCTAAATGTCAGCTCTGTGTCTGAATGGATACACAGAGCTGAAGCTCAGCTCGGGTGCCCCCATAGCAAGCTGCTTACTGTGGGGGCACTCAACAGGAGGGAGGGGCCAGGAGCTCCAGCTATGGACCAGAGAAGACAAGGATCCAGCCTGCCCTGTGCAAAACCACTGCGCAGAGCAGGTATGTATAATATGTTTGCTATTTTAATAGGAAAACAAATTAGACTTTACAATATCTTTGAACAAACAAAATGACTGGTTAAACCCACAAGTGCTGTTTTGTACCACTACTATCACTATATATTGGCCTTTTGACATTTACAAATGCAACAATTTAGAAATTGGATGAAAGATTTAGTACTGGGAAACACGTTTTGAAAGGTAGAAAGTGCTTTTTATATACAACTGTACAGATCAGACCAAAATGAGGGACAAATGAGGTGGAAGGAGGCACAGAGGGACTTAAGCCCCGTACACACGATCAGATTATCGAACGATTTGTCGTCCGTTTTTTGTGGCATGCTAGTCTGATGTGGAAAGTGAAGAGGTTATTTTTAATACGAATTTTCCCGTATGACAGAATTCTACTTCAGAAGTGATGTCATGTGTTGGATTGCTTTGTATGTGTTCTTTCTTCGCTGAGCATGCCTAGTCTTGCTCTTAAGATTTTTTTCAGTCGAAAACTGTACTAATGAGATGAAAATCGGACGTTGTGTTGACGGACGACAAAAAATGTATAGCCTACACATCAGGATTTTTTCGGCCGAAAAGTCTGAGTCGGTTGTCGAAAGCACTATACTAACAATCCGAAAATCGGCAGATCGGTCGTCGGACGAATTTTCCCTTTTTGATTTTCTTATCGTGTGTACGGCCTTTAGTTTGAAATCAGGGACAGTCCCTCCAAATCAGGGACAGTTGGGAGCTATGGATCAAGACATGTTTATTTCTCTGTATACAGCAATTTCACACTGAAAATATTACACAGGATGTTGTCACTGTTACTGAGAGCTGTTTACTAACAAAACCATGTGATTACTGTGTTTGCCACCTTGTGATCCAGAACCACCCTGATTGGTTTATAACTGAGACTGGGAGCCGTCAGTGACAGTGCAGTCTTATGGCTAGGAGCATACACCACTGCAGACACAAAGCTGTCAAAATGGAATACAGACTATATTTTCCTCTGCATGGGTCATCCCTGGGCCGCACCAGTGACTTGGCAGCCTGCAGGGGGATCCCCTGTGTTTGTCGGGGACATATAAGTATTATTAGTCCATTTTCTAGTCTTTTTTTTTTAAGTGACAGAAGCCCTTGAAGTCTCCGTCCATCATTTAACTTTTTTTTCTACATATTAAATTATTACTGCCTGTTGCCTATAAGCTGTGATTTCTGGAGAGAACATGGAGTTCTACTTTAGTGTGGAATAGCTAAAAGAGTAATATTGGAAAGAGTTAAAAGCTTTGTCAGGTTTTTATTGCTGTGAGGATTTCCAGTGATGATGGTCACTTAAACAGGAATGAAGAGGAAATCTTTCCAACACGCACAAGAACAGGATTTATTGTTGTCTGTGTCAACATTGTGGGGATTCCTCTCATTTCCTTTAAAAGTGATGTGATCACTGGGCAACAGTAAGTGGAAATCTTTAGACACAGCAATAAAAAAAAAAAAAAAAACTTGATAGAGGTATAAACCCTTCTTTCAAGCTGGATTTATACTTTAAAGATGAATTATACATTTGTATTACATTATTCAGTTCCTGATGGGCCACACTACATGTGGTACTTCGTCCCATTCTCATATGTGCCCTGTAACACTAGCTGCAAGGTTGGACAGAGAGCTCATTCCGACAGTATGGCTTCCAGACACCGCAGCTGGCAAGGAGACAACTGACACAACTCACCTCCCTCTGCATTCTTCTTGCCGGTGCTTGGCTTGCTCACTATGAAAGCAGGCTAGTTGCAGTGTTGTGCCAAGGTGTGTGTGCTGGGGGTGCCCTGTTGGACACTGCAACTAATGTTACAGAGCACATAGGAAGATGGAGAAAGTACTAGGTCCCCTTAGAAACTGAATAAGGTAAAAAAAAAAAAAAATCATTTTTTTCTATAAATGAATTATTCTTAAAAAAAAAAAAAAAAAAATTTGCAATGTACTCCATGTACTCTGAATGTTCACACAGAGCTTTTTGTAATAGTAATGGAAAAAAAAGTACCGCTCTAATGCTCCTATCACTGATATCAACCAATATGACATGTAATGAAATGGTGCAGATTAGGGATAGACCGATATGGTTTTTTTCAGGGCCGATACCGATATTTTGGTCACAAAGTATCAATATCGGCCGATATGAGCCGTTATTTTTTACATTTAAAGTTCTGAAAGATAAAGACAATTTTTTGACACAAATCTGGTACTAAACATGTTAATGTTTGTTTAATGCTTAATGGCTGGCTTGCGGGCACCTTGTGGTGGGTGGCTGGCACCCTGTGGTGGATGGCTGGCTGGCAACCTGTGGTGGATGGCTGGCTGGCTGGCACCCTGTGGTGGATGGTTGGCAGGCTGGCACCCTGTGGTGGGTGGGTGGCTGGCTGGCACCCTGTGGTAGGTGGGTGGCTGGCAAAGGGGCTATGGGCAGCTGGCTGGTACAGGGCCTGTGGGTGGCTGGCTGGTACAGTGCCTGTGGCTAGCTGGTACAGGGCCTGTGGGTGGCTGGCTGTCTGGCACCCTGTTTGTGGGTGGCTGGCTGTCTGGCACACTGTGGTGGGTGGCTGGCTGGCACAGGGGCTGTGGGTGGCTGGCCGGTACAGGGCCTGTGGCTGGCAGATACAGGGCCTGTGGTGGCTGGCTGGTACAGGGCCTGTGGGTGGCTGGCTGGCTCGCTGGTACAGTGCCTGTGGCTGGCTGGCTGGTACAGGGCCTGTGGATGTGGGTAGCTGGCTGGCACCGGGCTGTTGTGGGTGGGTGTATGGCTGTGACACACTCCCACAAGACTAGTCCCGACTCCAGACGAGGCTGTCCAAGGCGAGGGAGGCAGCCTAAGAAGGCAGAATGACGTCACAAAATTATCAGCAATATCGGCCATTTCCGGGCCGATACCAATATATCGGGAAAGTGCATATCGCCCCCCGATATATCGGCCTTGCCGATAATCGGTCTGTCCCTAGGGCAGATCGTATAAAATAGCTTGTCAGGCTACATATATGTTACAGAAAAATGGCAACCGATCGCCCACAGGACACCGACTCACCGTAACCAAAACTAAACCAGGTAACGTAAGATGGCCTCAGCTCCACTCTCCACCTGCAGTAGAGGTTCCTCAGGCACGCTTTGCCCCCTAGTGCTCTTAATCATTGAGCCCTCTCATGCAGGTGGACAGCAGATCTAAAGCCATCTTACATTACCTGGTTTTGTTTTGTTCACAGAGAGTTGGGGTCCTGTGTGTAGTCAGTTTAAATTTTTCTGTAGTAATGGAAAAAGATATACGGTTCAGAGGGGAGAGAAACTTGACTTACTACAAAGTGTTACCTTTGTTTGATTTTACAATTTTGCATACATGTGTTTTGGATTAAATTAGGTCCTTTGCGTCACCAACAAGCTGAAAAACAAACTGACCTGACAACTCTTGCAATGTTTACCGTAGTTGTGATCCTTGCAAACGTCTACTAAAGTCAACAGCTCAGACAATAAAAGAAGACCCTTGATCCGCACCATGTGTTCAACCCATGGTTAACTTTGCTCCACAGGCCCATTTTGGAACTTATAGTTTTGAATGCAACATTGGTATCTATTATTTTTTTAAGGAACGTGTCAGAATATTGTGAAAGCTTGGAGATAGCCATCCTTAAACTTTATTGAAGAGAAGCAGTGGATAATGGGTAATATGGTTCACGATAAACTCACCTCCATACTAAACGACACGCACTTGAAAAATTTGAAAATACAGTCCCTATGGATGGACTACAATCTAAACCTTGATCATTGGTTGCTCTCTCTCAGATGAGGTAAGGAGCATGTGCATTTGCAGTACTCAGGTGAGCGCCCCCCATCACCTTCCTGTCCCCTTTAAATTACCTCTTCCTCCTTGCTTTTCCTTAAATCTCTCCTTCCCTTTTTCTCTGTTTCCTCTCTTCCTGCTCCTCTTCCTCGCTGCTATCAAGTCTTTGGCTTTGCTGCCTCACAGTCCAAATATTTCATTTGGCTTACCTTTGGGACAGGCAACCTTATTCCTGATCTTGTGCCTTCACGTTGCAGCAGTGTAGTCTGTCTTTTCCATAACTAGCTTATACTGACGGAGATATAATCTTCTCCCTTCTTCAGTTCCTTTCCACATATGTGACTAGCTCTGCTTAAGTTCTCAGTCAGCTGAAAGCAGTTTTACACTACACTCTTCAGTATTTGTATGTTATTACATGCCCTGCATACCTGTGCAATATCCTTGCTAGTTTATATTCTGTATAACGCTTACATGAACACCTTTTTGCTACATATATCAAAAGCTTTATATTTTCTGTATAATCCAATAAAACCATTGATCAGGCACCACTCCCCAAATTTAAGCATTACTTATTGGAGTCAGTTGTGCAGCTGCAGCAAGACCACACTGCAATATTACCTTTCATCCAGCAGATGGAGCATTTAAATACAGCAGGTTTGAGCTCAGGAATACGGCAAGAGATACACCGTTGTCAGCTGAACATTATAATATTATCTCATTTAAAATGGGTACAAAGCAGCAAACTCCATAAGAAATCTTCTAAAGGGCAAGTATAGTGTGATCTATTATTTCCGACAATAAGTGCAGTGGGGTGGCAACACAGCACAAGTTACAGTTTTCGAGATCAGTAGTGCCACCACCAGCAAAAGTTTACCCCGTATGTAAAATTCTGGCAACTTTCACACTGTATATATGATTATTCCTTCTTAAAACTACCAACAGTCACAGTTTATGTCGTTTTGGAAGGAATTTGGAAAGGTTAGAACTGACTGACTTTCTATATAGGGGAGATTTCCATAATTTCTTTTTTCGTCACTGAGACAGGAAGTAAAGAGAAAGTTATCCAGTTGGGCACAGGCAACAAAAAACCCTAAGGGACCCTAAAAGTCGTGCATGAACTACTTTTGAAAAAAATAGTCCTAAAAATAGGGCTATCTACAGCGCTTAGCTTTTAGCAAGCGCTGTAGATAGCCCTATTTTTAGGACCATTTTATACTACTGCTGCTGCTATATCTTATATTTTTACACATTTTCACTAATTTATAGGTAATTTATATATTTTTTTTCGGAAAAGGGTACTTGTTTTTACTCATGCACTACTTTTGGTGTGATCCAGTGCGATTTCAGCCCCTTCAAATGAATGGGCTAAAAATCACGACACACTGAATCGGAGAGGAATCACACAGGAACACACGAGCATGTTTAAAAAAGAAAAAAGTGTTTTGCCTAGCTTTAAGCTATTGTGGACCTACAATAACCATTTAATAAATAAATATACTAATAAAGAAAGGTGATGTGTGAGGTCTCTGTATTCCTGAAGTTCTTAGGCTCTTCCATTTTTAGGATGCTTTGTCTTTGTTGTCAACATGCTACAAGAAGACCAAGCCTTTTGAGGCACTTTTTATTTACAAGTTTAAATCAGTATTTTTTGCTAGAAAATTACTTATAAACCCCAAACATTATATATATATTTTCAGCAGAAACCCTAGGGTGGCAACTGTTGAAATTTTTTATGTCACACGGTATTTGCACAATTTTTATGAAAAAAAATACATTTGAATGAATTAAAAAAAAAAAAAAAAAACACAACATATACCCCAATTTTTTGGTATGCCATAAAAGATGATGTTACGCCAACTAAATAGATGCCTAACTTATGTACATAGTTGAAAAGAAAATGTTTTCCCCTAGTGGTGGGACTTTATAGGCACTCATATGAATCACAAAAATGGATATAATGAGAAAAACCTTATTGTAGAAATTATAGCAAATGTTAAAAAGTGCAAACAGTACATTACATAATACACATGGTGCAGATGGTTGTCAGACTAAGCAGCAGAAAATACCCAATGCATTTCGAAGCAACAATACTTCTTTCTCAGGGGTAGGTCTGACATCTGTGTCTAGTCTTATCCACTGCGTTAATGTGTAGTTAACACTGTTTGCAGACTAAAAACAATCAGTCTATGAGAAACCTGTCTGGTGGGTCACAGTCATCAGATATTATGGGAAGATGGTATCCCAGCAAAGTTGTCAGAAGGGTGCACTTCCCAGTATAGGCCCTGTGGACGGCTGAAGTCCAGAAAAAATGAGAGCCCTTGATGTTACAGGAAGGCTTGCATGATGATAACCACCGCTCACAGCAGGCAGATATTCATTTCAAAATGCGTCACGCTCTGAATGTCAAATAACACGTTTATCACTAAATAAAAAGGTTACAATACAGTCCTGTTCACACTGTTGCATTTGCTTTGCCTAAAAAATGTCACCCCATGTCACATTCTTGGTGCTTCAAAGCGTCTCCAAAGTCTCCATAAAAGTCTATCACAATGCTCACTAAAAGCACCTGCAGCATTTGAAGGGCATTTTTTCAGAGTTCGCTTTGCTTTGTATCGGAGGTTTAAGATATCCCAGGATACACTGGAAAACCAACATGCAAAACCAGAAAGACATCAGTAGTCACTTCCGGTTCATGTGTATATATTCTGGAAGAGTCTGGTGCAGATATCACATCTGGTGTGCAGCAAAGAGCAGCAGGAAGGTAAGTGGGGTCTGGATCGGAGTGGAGCAACTAGCAAATGGCACATGTGGTGCTCAAAGTGGGAACGCTATAGAAGAAGGTGAACAGGGACCAGAGACATAAGACTGATCTGAGGAGGATCAGCAGGGCTGGGGGACTAGAGCAGGAGAAACTAGCAGATCTCACATGTGTTGAGCAACATGGGAGCAATATAGAGGGAGGTGATCAGGGACTGGAGAGAGAAAAGACTAAATGGCGGAGAATCAGCAGAGCTGGGGGACCTGGGCGGGGGAAATTAACAGATGTCACACAGGGTGTGCAGCATTGGAGCAAAATAACAGGAGGTGAGTGGGGACTGGAGAGAGAGGAGGATCAGAAAACCAGAAGATCAGCAGAGCTTGGGTTTACTACTGAGTGGGGAATCAGCAGAACTGGGGTCTATATCTGAGTGGGGGATCAGCAGGGTTGGGGGTTACTAAAGAGCAGGGGATCAGCTGGGGGTACTATTGAGTGGGGCATCAGAAGAGCTGGGGATACCACTGAGCCAGGGTTTTGCTGAACAAGAGTACTAATGAGTTGGGGATCTGCAGAGTGGGGTACTAATGATCTGGGGATCTGCTGAATGGGGGTTCTAATGAGCTGGGGGTTTTACTGGTTTGGGGGTACTACTGAGTCCCTTTAAAACAAATAGAACATCAACACACACAGGGCATTTACCAAGCTTCATTAAAGCTTCAAAAAAACATCACAGAAGCATCAAAAACACATAAAAAAGGAATTTTAAAGCAGTAGGTGCTTTACTGTGTGTTAAAATCAAAGCAAGTGTAAATGAGCTCTAACACTACTGTAAAACCTGATGTAATACATTACTTTTAGTGAAGGAATGTTGGAGATATTGTCATTTTTTCCTGATATTGCACAGAAGCGTCCCTCACATCCTCTTTGGCAGTAGGATTGCCACCTCTTCCTTTACATAATTACACAGGTTCTGGGTCTGCAGAAAAGACATTAAGTGAGTTTAATTACCACCTTCATCAGCCACAGAACCCGTGTAATTAATATGTGTTTGGTTTTAAAAGGATGGAGTGGCAACCCTATTTGATGACCCCCCCCATCAGCTCTGTCAAATCATTTTTCCTTTGGGTGCCCCCTTAGTAAGGCATGTGCTGTGGGGGCACCTATGTGGGCTTACTCCTGATCCAGGCTGTGTGCGTCCAAAGACACACACATCACTGGTAAGCCACAACCTGCCCCCCCCCCCCCCCCCTCACAGGAGTTTGACTGACATCAGCGGGAGCCTATGGTTTTGCCTGGAGATACATCAGGGCTATTTCCAGAATAATACCAGCTAATTAATGGAACTTTGTTTCATAAGGATCCTTATGATTTATATATTTAGAGGCTTAAATTCCAAGACAAATGAGTTACTTCATTTTTGTTTTATAGACCCATGAGCATTTGTATTTGTTTCAGCTGGCCTTTCAATGTTCTAACGTTTTTAGAAGCCTGAAGAATTGGTTTGCATATTGATCTCTTTCTGGGGCAGGTTTTTTCGATAATGTCCTTACTTTTCATTAATTTGCTTAATAATTCTTATTTCTGCCAATTCAAATTTCTGGTCATCTGTAAAATCTTGATACGCTTAAATTGAAACAATTTTTTTGATAAATGCTGCTGTTCAGAGGTAAAGTGTAAATTGATTTAGAGTGCATTATTCTTCAGAACCCCAAATCTGGCAGGCACAAGGGATATGGGTTCTGTAAATTTCACTGTAAGCACCTATACAACAAAATATTTTTTCTCCGTAACACTTCTTCTTCCCACTAACAAGTTAAGTTTACCCCTAAGTGCCGTTCACACTGAAACGCGATGTGGAAAGCACACATTCAGTGCGTGATTCCTGCACTCTGTTCCAAATGCACTGGATGTGTGATCTTCTGTGGGTGTCAATAGATTCCTAACAACACCTGAAGCGCAGATTGCAAATGCAGTACATTTGCCTGCACTGCAGTACCATGCAATCCGGTTGCAGAGCATTTTTAAAAGTAAAGCATGCGCTACTTTTGGTGCGATCCACTGAGATTTCAGCCCTACCAGAGCTTGGTTTATGAACAAGCCCCAATAGGCAGGGCGAAACATGTCAGGGGTGTGGCTGGAGCAGCGCTGGCTGCGGTTATACGCAGACACAGCCACATCCACATCTGAAGCATTGGGTTGGTTTTGAGCGGCGACTTGCCCTACATATCTCCACGCTTCTGAATTAGTGCCTGACGCCTGCTCCCACTTTTGAATACTGGTAGGGACTAGGGATGATCTAACGTTTCCGGTCGGCCATCGGTTGATCCGAACATTGGGTGTTAGAAATTCGTCCGAATTCCGAACTTTTTGCGGTAAAAGTTCGGAATTCGGCCACCAGAACCGCCCAAAATGCAATGGGACAGGAACTGGGCTTTAAAAGCCCATGATTGGCCCAGAAACATCAGTAAAATGTGATTGGAGTGACTACGGGGTCCAAAGGCCAATCAGGAGTGAATACGCCCCCCAGTATATAACATAGCCCCGCCAAAACTCTAGCACTGTAATACAGAGGCTGTGGAAGAGAGTGGAAGTATTTGTGTTTCCCCTGCTGCTTGTAAAGCTCCAGTGTCATTTTGCAATTATTAGTGTGAGGAAAGGGATATGCAGTGTAGATAGGGTACTATATACCACTATAGTTAGATTCAAAAATCTAGTTTTTGTAGGGATAACTTTAGGTGTCAGGGTGACCGTAGTGTAGTTTAGGATGACCTGACTCTGCCATGTCAGGGTGACCGTGGTGTAGTTTAGGTGACCTGTCTCTGCCATGTCAGGGGGACCGTAGTGTAGTTTAGGGTAAACTGACTCTGCCATGTCAGGGTGACCGTAGTGTAGTTTAGGGTGAACTGACTCTGCCATGTCAGGGTGACCATAGTGTAGTTTAGGGTGAACTGACTCTGCCATGTCAGGGTGACCGAACTCTGTCATGTCAGGGTGACCCCACTATGCAGATTCTGGGTTAGGGGTATACATATATACATATATATCAAAAATGACAATTTTTAAGAACTTTTTTTGCCTTATTCATAGTCCCTGGGGCATGACCCAAAACCCTAGGCCCTTTTTAGGGGCTTTTATTGGGTTTTAGGGCTTCAAAATTGTGTTTTTTGATTCCAGAAGTTCGGGTCCCATTGATTTCAATGGGGTTCTGGAATCCGAACCAAACTTTTGGGAAATTCGGGTGTTCTGGTCGAACCGAATTTTTCAAAAGTTTGATCATCCCTAGAGACACCTATTATCCTTTAGTTTTGAGCAGCGCTCCAAGTCTACACGTTATCACAATGCATACACAGTACCTGTGGGATCCTTATAGAAGCTGGAAATCACTCTAGTGATAGGGGGCATCATACTTCAGTGATCTCCACTAGCTTCCAGGTCCTGTGCCAAGTGGTTGCCCTGATACATATGTTTTTTTAATATTCAAATTCTGCTCCAGTAGATTTGTGAATCCTAATGTATTTCTTCTAAAACTCAGATCACTCAGATCCGTGAAAACTCTTTCATGGATAACCTCCTAAAAGCCAACTCCTTTTCCTTCTGACAGATTTGAAATATAGTATGCTACACATTTCAGTGCCAGCATGAACTTCTTGGAATTAGAAATCATAAAAAAAAACATTGTGAAAGTCAATGTAATATATGTCAGTACACATAAATCAATTAGCACAATTTCACTTTGATCCAACAGATACTGCAATGACACAAATCATTAGTGTAATTAAACAAAACACTCAAAGCCTGAACTCCAGGAAAAAAATGTTTTTTGGGAACAGCACAATTCCTATAAGTTCCCTCTAATGATGAGTATGTTATGATGGCTGCTGTTTATATATCCGCTCTTCTTTGATGCTAGATATTACTCACAGTGCCCTATTTCCAGTGTTGAGACCCAGAGTACAGGATCCTGTCATTTACTCTCCCCTTCCTCTCCTCCTCTTCCATTCACAAAAAGTTTTGTATTCTTTTTGCAGAACACAAGGCATTTTATGAATGGACGAGGGGAAAGGAGGGGAGAGAAGGGCCGGTTAATTACTTGCCGACCCCCAGCAGTACACATACTGTGGCAGGTCAGCTCTATTGTGCAAAACAATGTACCTGTATGTTGTTTTGTGCAATAGCCAGAGAGGGAGCCAATCAGCAGGTCCAGCGGACGCGATGTCCGCCAGCCACCCACGATCGCTCCCTATAGAGACAGAATGGCGGTCCGCCGGTGTAAACAAGGCAGAATGCCGTTCTGTCACAGATGAACACAGGGATCTCGTGTTCCTGCTATTTAGGAAAGCAGATCTCTATGTTCATCTAGTGAGTTCATACCCCACACAGTTAGAAAGCATCCCCTAGGGACACACTTAACCCTCTCATCGCCCCTGGTGTTTACCCCTTCCCTGCCAGTGTCATTAGTACAGCAACAGTGCATATTTTCAGCACTGGTTACTGTAGTTATGTCACTGGTCCCCTCAAAAGTGTCAGGTGTCTGATCTGTCCGCTGCAAAGTCGCAGTACCGCTTAAAATAACTGATTGCCGCCATTACTAGTAAAAAAAAAAAAAAATGCCATAAATGTATCCCCTAGTTTGTAGACGCAATAACTTTTGGGCAAAACAAACAATATACACTTATTGGGATTTTTTTTTTACCAAAAATATGTAGCAGAATACATATTGGTCTAAATGATGAAAAAAATTGATTTTTATTTTTTTTATACTGGCTGTGCTTTATAGCAGAAAGTAAAAAATATTGTTGTGACGGAACCGACCCGTACTGTGCTTGAGTGCTTCCGTGATTATACCGCTTCCTCCAGTCTTGAACATAGATATCAGATATTATAACCGCATATTGCAACCAAGAACTAGGCAAAACTTGCAAAAGCTGCAAAATCTGGAACTGTTTATTGAACAAACTTACGCAGTATATATACCCCACCAGGTCAGGTGAGACTGATTACATTATCGTATGCAGATGAAATTGTATACAGAAGTACAAATAAAATAACTAAGGAACAACCAACACAAACAGTATTTTACTTCCCCACTAGCAACTAATAGCTGACAGTGATTTAAATAACATGCTAATTAACTCAGCACTTAAACCAGCCTGGGTGACCAGACTGGCTGGCAACAAGGATAAAACAAAGTACATTACACATTTACCCAAAGTATTAACACAAAACATCTTATTAAACAGACAACAGCAGGAGACCCCAGTATTAGACTGTCTGGCTCGTACCTACAATAGTCTATGATGCAAAGCTCATACAATGTTCTATCATTCTGATACAGTTGAAATAATGTATCATAGGTTTCTTGATGGATATTGTGGAAAAATATTACTGTCCCATTTAAATAATCCAAACCACATTCTTAGTGTCCATTAAGTAGTTGTCCATCATTTTCTCAGTCACCCTGTGCCCCTGACAGATACAGGGGGAGTTACACATAAGAGGGACCTGGGGAGCTGAGAAAGGGATTTCCCAACCTCTCAAAGGTAATCTGGGTTCCATGGGCCCCCCAATAAAAGTGACTCCACAGAGGTGATCAAATACATCCAAAAGAAAGCTCTATTTGTGGTGAAAAAAAGGACATTTTATTTGGGTACAGCGTGGCGCAACCATGCAATTGTCAGTTAAAGTAACGCAGTGCCATTACGCAAAAAAAAAAAAATGGCCTGGTCATTGGGGGGGTAAAACCTTCCAGTCCGGAAGTGGTTAAACAACAGGTTATCCCCTCATCCATTCTATTGTTAAAAGGAGAAATCCACATCCTTATCTTCAAATTCTTGAGTCAGTACGAATATGCTATAGATGGGGATTCTCCTTTAGGCTCCAAGCACACTAGCATTTTTTTAAGCTCCTAGAAGCTGTTATTAGTATTTTTTCTGCTCTTAGAAGGTATATAGTGTCATCCTATGTGTCCATGCACACTTCTTTAGGCTATTGTCATTTTTTGAGCTTCAGTGTCTAGGAGCAGAAACAAAAATTGTTTTTGTCGAGTTTTTTTGGAGCGGAAACGCTACTAATAGCGTTTTTTGAGATTTTTCTTTCCTTTTTGTAAAGGAACTGCAAAAATGCTAATAAAACGCAAACACTCCTAAATGCTCTGAAATGCTCCGAAACGCCCCTAAAACGCTACTAAAACACTATTTTTTTTTTTTTCAAAACCTTTTTATTGATATTTTGAAGCTGCCATAGAAGACAACATCCACCTCCTGAAATTTAGTGGGACTTTCACAGTTTTAGCGACTTAAAGTCGCAGGGACAATATTTTGTTGCAAAACAAACTTTTTCTTTTTTTTGGTGTTTTTTGTTTTGTGTACACATTCACTTTATATATATTTTTATTGGTGACCACTATCAATTTAATCGTCATCACTGTTATAAATATTTTTTGATATTTGATTTCTTATGGGTTTAGCGCTACACATTGTTTGTACTATTATCTGGGATTCTCTATAGGTCCATGTGTGCAGCTTCCCTCCTATATCACATAGGTTATTTATTCTAGAGGCTTCACAGTCACCTGTTTTCACATTTATTTATTGAGTTTAGTTTTTTTTTTTTTAGCGCAGAAATCCACCCCACTTTTCAAGTGCATACAAAAGTCAAGGATATAACCAGTGAAATTGGAGTTGAGGGTCTCAAAATGAATTTCGAGATGAGATAGTTTAGAACAGCAAAGTCAGTCATAGTACCAGTCCCATTCATCCCCCTGGTGTGGGTATGTGAGTGTCCCCTATATGTAGAATTCCTGGTGGATCATAAGGGTGTGTCAGGGGCTAAATGCCAGTATAAGTCAGAGGATGTCAGGGAGTGGGGGTTCAATCAAATAAGAGCAGGTCCTAAGCTAAGCCCATGTCCTGGGTGATGAGAACCCAGAAATAGGAGGGGAGAGTTGTCCTCGGAGCATTGCGGAAGGTGATATGCTTGCAAATTCCGTTGCCTGAACTGTATGCGCACTGTATGCCGAACAGTGACAAAGCGACCTATACCATCAGCGAGGGACCAATAATAGCAAGGAAAAGGGGAAAGAGATGAGGAGGGTTTTAAAAAAAAAAAAAAGGGGGGGTGGAGAGGAATAGTGGGGAGGGGGGGAGTAGGGCTGGAATGGGGTAAGGTATTCCTTATGACTAAAACACTATTGTGAAAAGCCATTACTAGCTTTTTTTAACCAGCTTTTTTTCCAGCCTTTTTTTAGCTTTAAGCCCCGTACACACGCAACGATTATCGGCCGATCGATCGTCCGTCTTTTGTCCAGAGTGGTGTTTTGTTGGTTGGAATGTGCCTAGACTCCACACAAATTTTCTCGCCCGACAAAATTCTACTTCAGAAGTGATGTCATGTGTTAGTTTGCTTTCTTTGTGTTTTTTCTTCACTGAGCATGCCCAGACTTCCTCATTAGATTTTTCCCTGTCAAAATCTGTACTGACTGCACAAAAATCGGCCGTGTTTTGATGGTGGACAAAAATTTTATAGTCTGCACACCAGATTTTTTTTGGCCGAAAAGTCAGAGTCGTTTGTCGGAAGCATCATACTAACAAGCCGAAAATCAGCAGATCGGTCGTTGGACGAAAATTCCCTGCCGATTTTTGACGCGTGTGTACGAGGCTTTAGTGTGCATGGAGCAAAATAATGTTTACCTACCACAAAGTTTTTCACCAACTGCAAACTCTTTTAGAAGCTAGCTGTGAGCTACCACATAATTTCAATCCCAGCTAGTCAGCTAAGACTGGCAACAACACAGGGCCAAAGAAGCTCATTGCTCCTCATAGACCCCACACACGCCACAGGAGAGTCCCAACTCTCTCAAACAATGCAGCGCCTTGGCTCTCAAGTCTTCCATCCAGTTTCCACCTACTGCCAATTAATGGTGAACCTGTAAGTTCTTTAGCTATCACCTCAGGTGATACCGCTCATGCAGCCCTCTCTTTCTCTGTGCTATGGTTAGTCACATTTTGGTTTGTACTTTGCTGTGTGTAACTGTTTAATGGACACTCTGCCCTTGGTAAACTATCCTGGTTCTCACTAAAATGGGACAGTTGGGAACCTATTGTAATATTGTTAACCCTACTCTAGCCACTAAGTTTTTCAAAATAGTTTTTTAAAATACATGGACAATGATATTGTAATTTTAGGTGTAGGACTCCCTGCTTCCTTTATGCTACAAACCGTATGACTATAGGAACTTAATCCATGAGAACAACGAGAACCCTAGCAACAGTATTTTACCTCAGTTGCTACTTAACACCTTCCAGCACACTTGTGCTTTTGCATTTTGATGAATTATCACTACACTTTATTCTAGTTAATTGTTATGCCTTGTTTTTAATGATACCTGTGATGGTGGATGTGTATATTGCTTGCCAGGAGGGGGAGATTCTCTGCTACTGTCAACTTTCCTTTAGAAATCCCTTGAAACCAACTTTAGTCCCCCCTTTATGAGGTGATTCTTAAACACTGCTGCACAGTCATATCTGACCCGTATCTATATACACTGCAGAGTTATTCCATCTGTAATATGTACAGTAAGTCATTTTGTATCAACATAGCTAGGGGGTGGTGAAAATGTCTAACCTCTAATGAAAAAATACACAGCCTACTTTGGCAGCATCATTATGTTCTATGTGTGACTCCCTTGGGCATTTCAGAGCTTGGCTTAGGAAGGGTCCATATTGTTTGCCTGGTTACTTTAAGGCCTCACTGTTTTACAGGCATTTGACTTTTTTAAATTCAGCCTTTACACCCCTCAATGTTAACCTATGTGTCCATGCACAAATAGGCATTAACAGGAATTTATAGGTAGAGCGTATAGAGGCAGAAAAAAAAACATCACTTGAGCATTCTGAAGAGGAGCATTTGGGCTGAAAATACATGCAAGCAAGTATAAATGCATATTCACCCTAATACATTCTAATCACCAAAATAAAATTAATTTTCTGGACAATAGTATGCATTAGCGCCAAACGTGTGAATGCACATAAACTTGCATGCCAAAAGGCGTCTTTTACCGCGTTTTTTTCTGCTTTTCTCCTGTAAGGAGAAAAGGCGTTTAAAAGAATACAGTGTGCATGTAAACTTACAGTGAATTTTATGCATTGGCCTCTGCCCATACCTGACCTTGTAGACCATAATATCTCCTTTATTCTCTCTCAGGCATACATGAACACAACTTCCTGCATAACAATTGTTAACTGCATTTATCCAACCTATAATTGTAATATATTTGTGATATTTCACTCTACCAATATCTGAGAGATGTCTATACTATCTCAAATGACCTGATAAGTTGGTGTCTGAGGACTCCCTCATCAGGTAGATGTTATTGTATTCCTATGCTAAACCTACACCAAGAAGGCACACATTTTAGTCACTTTTACCATGGCTTATTTCAAACTTTACCCTAATAACCACAACATAAATAGTTAACCCCTGCAAGAGATAAGGCCCCCTTACCCTTTCCCTCCCCCTCTCTTCCACCCTCTTTCCCCCCTTTTCTTACCTTCCCCCCTTTTCTCCCTTCAACCCCTTTTTCTTCCTCTCCTTTTTCTTAAAGAATTAGCCATTCTCTCAGAAACATTTGCTTTTAAACGTATACTGACTACTATTTATACTCTACTACATGACTCTGTCTACATTACTTGGAAAATTCTATGCACTCTGGTAAAAGAAGACCCCCTGATACTATATATTGTGACTAACTTAGTCCTGATTCCCACATTGGACTAATCCAGTAATGATAAACCCTGGCACCCCAGATGTTTTGGAACTACATCTCCCATAAAGCTCATGCACTCTGCAGTGTAGTTGAGCATCACGGGAAATTTAGTTCCAAAACATCTGGGGAGCCAAGGTTTGCCATCACTGGACTAATCCAATCAATCTACAAATGTACTCCATTTAGAGGCTAGATACAGTTTTCTACAAACACCTAATCCTATAGATGTCCAGAGAGAATGCAACCCAACACTTCACAATCACACTTACTGTTTGGCACCACTTAACACATTTTCCAGAATAGATGATGTTATTGTGCACAGGAACTTCCAGCAAAATCCTTTACAAAGATTCCCAGTCAGACCATGACCCAATTATGCTGATATGTAGATCTCTCTTACCTAAAACGGAACCCTCCCAATGGTTACTGAATGACTCTTTTTTTGTTCCACCCAAATATCCTACAACAAGCAACAAAAGAGTACTTTCAAACTAACTCTAACTTGGTTCCTTCTCTTACCTCTCTATGGAAAACATATAAGGCAGTACTGCGAGGCAGCCAAGCTGTTTTATTCAAAATACTTCTCAGCGGTATAGAGAATGCAGTATCAATAGACTCTCCCTGAAATCTGATTTAGATTCCTTACCCAACCTTTCAAATAAAACCCTACTCCACAACTAGGGCATCATTTGGATTATGGATAACATTAGAATTAAACTGATGACACTAGAATTAAAGTGATGTTAAAGGGTATTTTTTTTTATATAACATATTTACATAGTTAGTCTGGCTGAAAAAAGAAACAAGTCCATCTCAACCAATTCAATTAAATTTAAATAACAAACATGTTATGATAACCTGCTCTGTGCAATGGTTTTGCACTGATATAGATCTGAAATGTAATCTTTATTTTTTGGCAATAACATGGTATGGGCAGATTTCTGTTAGTCACAGGCTGTGCCATTCCCCTCCAGCCTGTGTTTTTTAATGACAAGGAGGTGAAGCCACCATCAATCAAGATGTAATATTCCACCCTATTGTGTTTTGCTGGTTAGAGGGCATAGAGTAGGATGGAGGCAGTGGACTGTCATTTAGCAGACTGTATACAGCCACTGTGACACAATAGGCACATGAAGTGCTCATATGTGATAGGGAGGAAATGTTCAGGGTAGAAAATACACTGACATGGACAGAAGGGGGGGATAGAGAACAGCAGGATCAACCAGGTTTTTTGCAGAATATAGTTACATTATTAGTCAGGTTGAAAAAAAGACACAAATCTATCTAGTTGAACATATCTAAAGAAAACAAATCCCATTGTGAGTATCTGCATGTATTACAGCATTTATTGATTGTTTTTATGTAGGTTTAATGAAACTTTAACTATGCTTACCAAAGGTACTGACCTGATTGAAGTAAAGGCAGAGATTACATTTATGCAAAGAAACCTGGACCTGATAGATTTTACACATCATTCTACCAATGTCTGAAGACTTATTAATTTGTCAGCTAACATTTATTTGACTTCTCTAAAACACGAAAACTCCCTTTTTTAAGATATGCTATCCAAACAAAATATTGGCTTGCACACAAGGTCCAATTTTAGGCCTAAACTCACTGACCACTGCTAGTACCAGGTTGGACCCCCTTTTGCCTTCAGAATCGCCTCAATTCTTTGTGGCATAGATTCAACAAGGTGTTGTAAACATTCCTCAGAGATTTTGGTCCATATTGACATGATAGCATCACGAAGTTGCTGCAGATTTGTCGGCTTAACATCCATGATGCAACAACAATACTCAACTCAATGATGCTCAATTGAGGGGCCCAAAGTGTGCCAAGAAACAAAAACCCACACTATTACACCACCACCAGCCTGAACCATTGATACAAGGCAGGATGAATCCATGCTTTCATGTTATTTATGCCAAATTCTGACCCATCTGAATGCCGCAGCTGAAATCGAGATTCATCAGACCAGGCAACATTTTTCAAAACTTCTATTGTCCAATTTTGGTGAGCCTGTGCAAATTGTAGCTTCAGTTTCCTGATCTTAGCTGAAAGGAGTGACACCCAGTGCGGTCCTCTGCTGCTATAGCCCATCCGCTTTAATGTTCGATGTGTTGTGCATTCAGAGATGATATTCTGCATACCTTGGTTGTACGAGTGTTTATTTAAAGTGAAACTCCACCCTAAAGGGGAATTTCCGCTTTAAGGACTTGTCCCCCGCTCCTCTTGCACAGTTGGCACTTTTGAGGAGGGGGGGGTAGCAGGTACCTGATTTTGACAGGTACCTGCTCACAGTTCCTTTTTGAGTGCAGGGGGGCGCTCACCAATGGAAGTCCCCCCCCCCCCCCCCCGCAGTCTTATGGGACACTAACAGGTCCCAGAAGACTGCATCCACTAATCCAGGATGCGCCGCGCGACTCGCACATGCGCAGTGGGCACCCGGCTGTGGAGCCGCAAGTTGTCACAGCCGGGTGCCCATAGGGAAGATGCCAACACCGCCAAGGGAGGAGGGAGGATAAAAACAGCTGGGGTGAGCTCACCGCTGGACCATGGGACAGATGAGTAGCTGTTTTTTAAGAGTCAGCAGCTACACTTTTTGTAACTGCTGACTTTTATTTTTTTTTTGCAGGTGCCTGGAGCTTCTTTTTAAGTTACTGTTGCCATTCTATCATCTCAAACCAGTCTGCCTATTCTCCTTTGACATCAACAAGGCATTTTCATCCACACAACTGCCGCTCTCAGGATATTTTCTATTTTTCAGACATTCTCTGTAAACCCTAGAGATGGTTGTGTGTAAAAATCCCAGTAGAACAGCAATTTTTGAAATACTCAGACCAGCCCATCTGGCACCAACAACCATGTCATGTTCAAAGTCCCTTAAATGCCCTTTCTTCCCCATTCTGATGTTTGGTTTGAACTTCAGAAAGTCATCTTCGCCACTCCTAGATGCCTAAATGCATTGAGTTGCTGCCATGTGATTAGCTGATTAGCAATTTGTGTAATGTTTTTACTGACTGACTAGCTATGAATTTCCAGACTTAACCATTTAGCTTGCTCCACCAGGAGCCATGTGCCAAGAAGACTACAGCCTTCTCTTTCCCCGCATCCTCCCTGTTCCCTATCCCTTTCTTCAACTATCTGCTGTCTTTGTCATTTGCATTCTCTTCTTTTTACCCCTCATTATCGCTTCTTTTTCTATTGACAAGATGCTGGTGCTTATACTGTAACACTGCTATTTAACTTGCCCATTTACACCATTTGGTAACTGCCATACAGTGTACTTCTTTTTCTTGGAAAATTGAATGTTAATGATGTTTTCACTCTAATTTTATTAGTATACATTTTGGTGGGGAAAAAAACAATAATATGTTTGTGGAAAAAAAACATAATTCTAGCAATGCATACATTGCTGCAATTAATATTTTCTTTGTGCAGATCTAAAGTAACATCATAGAAACCTGTTTGGCTTCAGTGTTTTCACTGTGCGTGCAATTAGCATGTAATGGCTGTAGCATGAACAGGCATAGACTGACTTGATGCATTCATGTTCATGCTGAACAAAGAATTACAACCTAAGCATATCATTACCTACTCAGGAAAAGCAAGTTTTATCCAGAAGCTTAAATAAAGAGCAGTTTGATATTCTACCAAGTTGCCTCTGAAAGGCTCTGCCCTTTAATGAGAATTGTGTGAGTCACAAATTTACACTTGAAAAGCACAAATTTAACAATATTGTAGTTGCTAAGAAACCTATAATCCACTAGAGAGGAAAGGCATGAATCCAGTAAGACTGAAGTCTGGTTTGCCCAGTAGTAACGCTGGCCTAGTGTTAGCTACAAGCTCAGTTTACTAGGACTGTTCTCCAGTGTTCTTAACCTTTCCACTGGAAACATTCCCAACTAACATTTGATAGGCTCCCCCCAAAAAATAAAAAAATATTTTATGTATTATGTAAAATACATGGTTAAATCTAATCTTGGGTAGAGTAGGAGATGATAGACACAGAATATAGGCAACGATTTCAATTGCATTTAGCCTTCGTTCATATTGGAGGTGGGTTTGAAATCGTGCAAGTTCAGCTTAGTTCAAACCCGCATTTCATTGCGAGTTCAGGTGCAATTTGAAAGACATCTGTGCAGGTTTATGCACAGATGTCTATTGAAATCGCCCCCGAAGTCGCCAAAAGTAGTGCAGGAACTGCCTTTGGAAATCAGTGCAGGGCACTGGCAAAGTCAGCATTGCACCAATTCGGACGGTACCGTTGGCGGCATTAGGATGTGATTTAGCATGCGATTTGAAATGTCGCCCCAATGTGAACAGGGGCTAAAAGAAAGTTAAAAACAGACGCTCCACCTGTGCTGCCTAAATCTATGGGTATGACACATGAGGTGGAGGAAGCGCTGCTACTAGCGTGAAACGCGTTCCATCTGTGATAATACCATGGTGCCTGTGATGTTTTTAGATTTCAAGGAGTGCAGCGATTCTGGAACTTTTCATTGCTGTGCATTTAAAGAAAAGTAATGCAAAATTGATGTGTGTGTGGCCAGCATGTAACTACATTTATCTAAACCAGTTCTTCATATTGATCACCCACATATTCTGTTTCCTAAAACTCACCAAACATAAGGCCACTACTATGTTAGAGAGACACCTTCTTTCTAATCTGACAACCACAAGCAAAATTATGAAAATATGACTGTAAAACCTACACTTTTTTAATATACTATACTTTCTTTTACCAACTGCCCACATATTATGACAATCTAGTTTATCAAATGTGGAGCACCCTGCATGGAGCTCCTTTGGGGTTTGGTATTCCAAGGGTCCAGGTCCCAGGGTCCATTCCCGAGGCTCAGGTACCATCCTTTTAGTCTATTGACTGTTTTAGATGGATCCAATAGGTTACCCCATAGATTCAGTGATCTTTGTTTGGGGTATGTTAGCATAAACTCCTTTCCATCTTTGAAACATAATAAACCTGTGGAGTACCTCTCCATAGCGATCTTCGCCTTTTAAACACTGGAGAAAAATTTGAGGTACTTCCTGTGTGGGAAGGGTTATAAGGGGGTCATCAATTCTGATTGGATGCCAGTGTCCTTCCCCTATAGGTGACTATATAACCCATATGTTATGATTTATGGCTCTGTGTCCCATGATGTATGAAAAGAAATAGCCATTTATTAAACTGCCAATGGAAAAATGTGTCTATTTTAAGATAATTAGTAATAGTCGTTAAATCTGAAAGAGGTCTCCTGCTTAAAAACCTCTCAATAAAAAACATTTACTACTTTCCCCTCGGAAGGGTGTCATAAGCCCATATTTTACCTATAAAAATCAACTGTTTGGCATCATCGCAGTTCACACAAGTAGAAGTATGATCCTCCTTTTAGATTGTTTACACAGCATTCAAGTGATATCAATGAATACCACAACTCTAAAGTTACAAATCAGGACAAAAGATCATCTCTTACCACAGGCAACATGTAACCAGGCCATGCCTTTTTTGGAAGTCACTTACCACCTATAGGACCCATGGATGAAAACATACATCCTTTACTTTTATTCCATAACATATAGAACATTTACATACAGGAGCTGTGAGGAAAAACACCCAACTATTTTTATGTTAGTGCAAACACTTTCTTGGAGGTGTCATGACAACCATTCAAATATAATATTACTCTATAACTGTCAATATCTCCCAATACATGTGGACTTGGTCCTTCAAAGAAAACCGCTGAACAAGGATCTCTGTTTTATAATAAAGCTAATAGGTCAGCGGGAAAGCAAGTTAATACACAGTGAGGGAAAATGATCATAACTGGAGCAGCCAGAATCTGGAGCAGATCTGCATGGCAACCAATCAGGTTCTATCTTTATTTTTCAAACCTTAACTGAACAAGGTGAAGATAGAAGCCGATTGGTTGCCATGCACATTTGCTCCAGATTCTGGCAGCTCCAATTTTGATTCATTCTCTTTAGAGGGTTCTGACACAGCCTGGCACACACACAGCCTGGGTATGGAGCGCACCTACATGGGTGCCTCCTTAGCACCTCGCTTGTTGTGATATTACTCTCTGCGATCTTTTGCATGAGTGATTTGAACACAGTCTGGTCAGTAGCACTGTCATTGATGCACTTTATGGATATGTATGTCTATATATGAAACTCATTATTATTCTTACATTGTAGAATATCATTGGACCTCCTATTTTAAACACGCCTAAAGAAGAAGCCAAAACCCTATTTGTTGAAATGCGTTAAATGCCTTAACAAATTCAATGACTTTGGTCAAGGTTTTTGTCAACAAACACTACTATGTTGCTTCTGTATTATCTTCAAGCTGTTAGCGTTTTATGACTTTATCTCCTTTTTGATATGTAATAAAGTAACGTTTTTATACATATTGTTTTTTGAGTCTCTATTGTCTGTTGTGTCGATAAAAGTCCCCTTCCAGTGGAGGGTATACTTGTCTATATTTGAATTGGGATGAAGGCACTCTCACAGCTCTCTAACATATTGTCACTTACCACCTCGCTTGGGGACAATTGGAGGAAGAAGGAGCAGACAGTGCCAGTGGGTAGACCGCCAAAGATGATGTAAGAGAACACTGTATGCAATGAAAAAAAAAAAAGCACTTAATATAACTTTGAAGTGAAACTTTACCCTCAATACTACCCCCACCCTCACCCACGACAAAAGCTTTATCTACCTGATGGTAAGGTCTGCTAGCTTTTGATATTCACCCACCCAGCGGATCCAGCGCTGTCCAGCTAAGAGCCTCTTCTTTTCTGGCAGTGCTCGGTCCCACACTGCCATGTTTCCCTGTGACGTCATCGATAGGCTCTTGGCTGTTCCAGGTTTAGCTGGCACGCCTCCCCATGACGCATGGACAGGCCTGCCACCTCCTCCTAAAGCCTAATTCTCCTGAGATATGAGCATTTCCCAGAAAGCGTGTGTGTGTCATTTTCCTAAGGTGAATAATGTGCATGGGGAGGAGAGGTGGAGAGGCGGAATTGTCTTCGGGAGGCTGAAGGCTGCTTTAATTATGGCAAACATGGCTTCTTAGCCCCCTCATGAATAAAGAGAACTAGTAGGATCTTACTGGGCTGGAGGTACCAGAAAAGAGCATCTAAAAGGTAAATTCCAACTTTAATTTTTTTTTTTTAAGTTATGCTATGTAAATGAGAACATGGGGTCTATTCACTAAAGGATTCTGCATGCAATATCTTAGATTGTAAGCTCTAACGAGCATTGCCCTCTGATTTCTACTGTATTAAAGTGTAATGTATTTGTACTGTCTACCCTCAAGTTGTAAAGCGCTGTGTAAACTGTTGGCGCTATATAAATCCTATATAATAATAATATTAATAATATGACAGTCTTGTGACTTGTTTTGTGAAAATATCGTATGATATAAATTCAATCAAAATCAATTCATCAAAGTAAAATATCGAATGTGAGGTATTTCTCGCAAAAAAACAAAACAATAAGATAAATCATTAAAGTCAATTCACTAAAGAGCACACACATTCGTTATTTATCATCTAGCAGTAGGCAGTCAGTATTTTATCAATGTACAAAATAACAATGAGGGGAGTTCTGCACTGCCAATAAGTTAAAAGTATACAATATATCAGGCTCGGTTCACAATAGTACATCTTTGATGCAACTTTCATGCATTTTTACACTCTCTGGCACTCAAGTCTCAAGAAAGTCACATCAAAGCAGTGCAGGAAGCTTTTTAAAGGCACTGCAACTTTAAGGGTGCCATTGAAACCAAGGGGCTGTGACTTGCGACTCATGCAATTTTGTGGTGTTGATTTACTAAAACTGGACACTGCAAAATCTGGAGCAGCTCTGCATAGAAACCAATTAGCTTCTAACTTCAGATTTTTCAATTAAGCTCTGACACAAGACTGGAAGCTGATTGGTTTCTGTGCAGAGCTGCACCAGATTTTGCGCTCTCCAGTTTTAGTAAATCCACCCCTATGTGTCCAAAGTTGCATGACAATTCGCACCAGTGTGAACAGAGCCTCACTGTGGAAGTGTTCTACCCTGAGCTCAGGAATCAAAATAAATTGTAACATTTCACCAAAGAGAGATCATTCTGTGAATGAAAGCATACCAGAATGTTTTCAAAGTTTCACAATATTTCTGCATGCATTCATTTACAGAACTATCTTCCTCTGGTGCAGAGTTAGCATGTAAAAAAATTGTGAAAAATAAATGCCAAAAAATAACGCTAAATTTAAGTGATAAACATTGCAAAACATAAATATTTAAAACACGTGGGGTAAATAACACACGTTTTTTAGTGAATTGACTACTTTTGAGATAAATACTGCATAAGATATTTTAACTTAAAAATGAATGCAGTATTTAAGCTTTAGTGAATTGATCCCCATGTAACTAAAATAAAGTGGGTGTTATTCCAACTAGGCAGCAGAAGTGGAAATACACTTTAAAATATGTGCTTGGGGCAAGGTTACTTCCACCACAACAGGGGGGTAGATAGGAGAGACTGTATTGGAGGCCAGACGTGAGAGAGAGAGAGCAGAGTGGAACCATACGGCTAAGGCTGAGATCAAGCTGAGTTGGGAAGTCGCAAAAGCCACCAAGAGAAGCTGATCATCCTAAAGCGGCAAGCACCTGCAGGGCGACAGACCAGGTCATGGCCACCTTCACAGCCATACCTCCCAACTTTTTGGGATGAGAAAGAGGAACCCCTATTAGCAAAAGTATGTAGACATTGGACACACACTCTAGCACAACCCCATAAAGGAGAAATATACAAAAAAATGATTAGTCAAAACCTTAAGTGGATAAAAGGTTTAGCACTGAGAAAGATACAAATTGCATTTTAAATACAACTATTTAGATCAGACCAAAATGAGGAACAAATGAGGAGGGAAGAGGGACAGGGGGACTTTGTTTCCAAATCAGGGACAATTAGGGTGTGATAGTTGTACAAAAAATGCAGTATTTATCTTTTAAAAAGTGTTTCACAGTGCTAAACCTTGTGGCCTGGTATGGTTCAGGAGGATGGTGGGCACAAAAAAGACACATGTATTACATAAACTTCAACAATATGATAAAGCTGCTTCATTTCAGCAAGTTAGCAAATTGCTACACGATGCACCAACTGCAACTTTATTCATAAATCTGCCCCTTTGTGTTTATAATTGCACAATCCTGCTATCACACATTGGCTGTCTAGTAAGATGTATTCGCCTGACATAGAATAAAATATACTGTGTGTGTGTGTGTATATATATATATATATATATATATATATATAGATATATATATGTGTGTATATATACAGTGTATATATATCTATCTATATCTATCTATCTATCTATCTATCTATCTATCTATCTATCTATCTATCTATATATAGATAGATAGATAGATAGATAGATAGATAGATAGATAGATAGATAGATAGATAGATAGATAGATAGATAGATAGATAGATAGATAGATAGATAGATAGATAGATAGATATAGATAGATAGATATATATCTATCTATCTATATATAGATAAAAATATTTCCAGAGACTATAGGGATGGCAGTCGCAGGAGTATTCACTGTACGTCAGAAATCAGGGTGACATTTATATGAGATTAATTTTTCAAACAGGATTCTCATTTATTAGTGCATCTGTCCTTGCTGATAATAAGAGTGTGACGCTTACTTTCCAGTCTAATGAAAGCTCTCTGGCTGATACAACAAACTTGTTTTTCCTTACCCACCCAGTCAATAGATGATTACCTATAAATAGCTCATTGATGCTTTAAATAGCTGTCTGGCTGAACACCACTTAATTAGTGCCTGTGGTTACTACTTTAGAGAGTTGTATAATAGAAACAGCTCTGCACACATATGGACATTATTTTTCATAGAGAATAGTAAGAGCTTACATTGATAATTAGGTATTCCTTTTGATTATGTGAAGTCTGCATAGACAAAGCACTTTTTTCATGAGCTTTGTTTTATGCATCTTTTAAAATAAACCTGAACTCAAAAAAGGAAGATTTACTTAGTTTTAGGAAACATTTAGAAATGCTAATTGTGACTAACTTTACCTTATAGCTGGCCATAGATGGATTAAAATTCAGCTGGTTCAGAGGGGAGATGTCAAATTTCGATCTTGTGGCCTTCCCTATTTGACAGAAGCCACTGTAATCTGACAGCAGAGAGTCCCACTGGCAGAATATAATGTCCCAACACGGGGATTCCTCCATTCACCTGGCTTGTGTGAAAGGAGGAATATGATTCCTACCAACTAAATGAAAAGAAAAAAGGCATCCATACCAGTTGCTTATCAGAGCATACAGCCTGACAGGTCAGGCGTTGGGTGCAGAACCCTTTTTTTTTTTGGGCCGGTGGCGGCAGGAGTGTTCATCATGATTGACACTGAATTTACTTTGGGAGACAAAAACTCGTCAAAACTGTCTCTGTGTTTTTAGTTTTTCTTTTACACTTTTTATGGTGAATCAGTAGGGGTACAATGTACCCCATACTCATTCACATGAGGAGGGGCAGGATCCGGGGGCCCCCTTGTTAAAGCCCCCCGCCCACAGACCCCCAACACCATCGTCCAGGGCTGTTTGGAAGAGACCTTATCCCCCTATCCCAAAGCACCCCCTCCCATGTAAAGGGCATTTGGCCCTGGTATGGTTCGGGGGGGGGGGCGATCGCTCGCTCCCCTCCCCTCTCCTGGCCTGCCAGACTGCATTCTCGGATAAGGGTCTGGTATGGATTTTGGGGGGGAACCCCCCACAACATTTTTTTTTTTTACATTTTGCCATGGGGTCCTCCTTAAAATCCACATCAGACCTGCGTTGGAGCCTAAATGCTGTTCTGAGAGCTAGTTTTTATGCAATTGAGACTAGTTGACAAATCTATGGCAAATATGTGACAAAAAAGTGGACACAAATAAGACACATTTATTACATGAACTTCAACATTATGATAACTCTGCTGTATTTCTTTAACAGATTTGCAATTTGCTGCACAATACAACAACTGCAACTTCATTGATAAATCTGCCCTTTTGTGTTTATAATTGCACAATCCTGCTATCACACATTGGCTGTATGTCTAGGTGAATAACAACTCCCTTTCTACAGGTCATGTAGCGTCTTGTAATTATTTTCTCAAAAGCTAAAACAAAGACTGTGCTACTGGCATCAATATGCAGGGTTGCTATTCTACTGTATAGTCCACCAAATAGGATGAAAGGAAGATGTCTGTTGGATACACCCACATCCAAAGGTAGCCAGAAAAGTGAAAAAATCAACAAAGAATTAACATAGTTTATAGAGGTTTTGCAGCTTGGTGCTGTGTACTTTCACAATGGCGGCAGAGGTCAGACATGCAGGTAATGTTTTATGACAGTTACCTTTTTATTTTTGGCCCTGCCCTGAAAATTGACAGTCAACTTCACAGTATCCAACATGCACACCTGTACCACTGATTGTGGCCCGATGCAGTAGCATTGTAAAAAAGTTCACACTTGCATCATACAGCTTACACCTACATTGTGGTATGGGTATAATAGACATTTAGTGCAAAATATATATATATAAATGTGAAAAAAAAATTCTGCGCTATCCCTGTGTATTAACATCCTATTACTCAACTCTATATACTATAGGAAGCAGCTACCGGTAGCACCACTATGCATCCATCCACCTGTACAAAATGCAATAAAAATATATATATAGTTACAAAAAAGTGCAGCGTTCTCCTTCAATAAAGTACATTCAAATTATAGTGCATAAATAAATTGCTGAAAAGAGTGAAAAAATCATCTATGTATAATAAATTAATTTCTTTTAAATATATATAGATACAATCCATCAAAAAATTATTCAATGTCCCTGAAAAAAGGGGTGCAGTCCCATACACCAGAAACTCTTGAGTAATTGCCTCTGATCACCACAGTGCCCTTCACCCGTCATTTCCTCTAGTCTGGAACGCAGGTGGAACGCGGAACGGTGCCCCTGCTATAGGAATCAGCCTTTGTGGATCATCTTGTCCTATAAGTGTTTTTAACCATTATGCGCTATTATTAAATGAGAAATACTACACTATGAAGGATCTTCTTCTTTTCCCCATACTCATACATATATGTTTAAAAATCGGAGCTCCACTGAAGTAGTGCAAAGAGTGGGAAGTTTCCATTGCTATGAGGGAGACCTCCTATTGATTGAACAAGCGTAAAAAAATCCTACTTCTGGTGAATAGGCATTCTATTTGATGATGGTGGATGAATACTTCATCACAGTTCACAAATCTTTGGAAGAGTTGCAGTTCTTCACAATTAAATTACTATATCTCCTGGAGCACATTTTGGTGTTGATGGACAATTCCTTTATATTTCATTATATTTTATTATTCACAATATTTTTTTTATTCACAATTTATTCACATTATTATATTATATTATATAATACAATAGAACACTATTATTATTGTTCTATTATTTTGCTATTCACATTATCATACTATTGAATATTATTATTTTTCTATTCACATTATCATACTATTGAATATTATTATTTGTGGTTGAGAGCGCAGTCCAGAATAGAAATATTCACATTTTTTCACTTTGTTTGGCCCATTATGGCCTAAGACTAGCTGCTTTATTTTGTTTTGTTCAATTTTGTCTTGAATTTCATTTGGCACAGTGTTTGTTTAAAACCATCCAGGGTGCACAGGTAAAAAGGTATTCACTATTGACTTTCAGGGAATGCCGGGGTAATTGTCCTTTAAAGCAGTTGTATACTTATGAAAAAAAACCCTGCATGACAAAGGCATAATGAGCTAGTATGCATCGCATACTAGCTCATTATGAAATACTTACCTTAGAACGAAGCCCCGACACGGTCGTCTAGACAACGCTGAGGGCGCTGACATGCTCCCTCTGTGTCTCTTCCTGGTTCGGTGGCTCCAGCGCTGTGAGTGGCCAGAGCCACGATGACGTCACGCATGCGTGCGGGAGTTTCACTTTCCAGCAAGGAGCTCTGAAGGTCCACCGGACCTTCAGAGCACATGCGCCGCTGATGTCAGCGGCTGCATGCAGGTTGAATATCTCCTAAACCGTGCAGGTTTAGAAGATATTAATTGTACCTACAGGTAAGCCTTATTATAGGTAAAAGTCAAATAGCAGAGTATACTACTGCTTTAATGTCGGATCAAAATCACATCAATATAAATGAGGATCAGACTTGGGGACGACTTCTATTAAAGTCTAGGGGCACAAGTTGGATACTACAGGAACCTTTTCTAAAGTCAGAGCGACTTCAGTAGTGCTAATTAAGACAGCTCTCAATGATTAACATGGCATTTCACATGTCACGAGACTTGGGGTCTCACAAGTCAGATCCCAAGTGTGAACCGAGCCTTAGTCACAGGTTGGGGGAGAAGACACCTGTAAGTGTTACAGAACTGCAGCAGAGAACAATTAGGTCCTAAATTTTGCCCAGGGTCCTCCATTTTTTTCGTGGGTGCATGGACTCTGGCACTTTTATGCATTTTTGGTGGCAGTGTTCAGCGGCCCATGCCCTATGGTCCAAGGTATGCAGCCATAAAACCATCATTCTAGGCCCCCTGCGTAACCCAGACCTGCAATAAAAACTACTGACATTTCTTCTCATTGGTTTAAATTATTTTCATTCATTTTTATAGCCACTACACAAGCTATTGCTAAGGTGTGAAGAACTCCGTCCTTGTGAAGCATAGGATTAAAGAGAACATGATTTCGGAAAAAATGTCAGCAAAACTGTTAGACAGAATGGCCAGCGTTGACAAGACCTGAGCCCCTTGGATCAAACACTTTCCACCTACCTTCAAACAACACTTACAATTATAAATTGAGAGGGGGATCTTTTATGACTTTGATTGTCCCCAGCATGGCTATGGCTATGGATACCCTTTCCCCTGCTTTCCCTATCCTCGTGTGCCTTGAACCCGATCCCTCTCCCCCCTCTCCCATACTTCTACATCATTTTCTAGTTTACCTTTTCCTCTGCTGTTTCCTAGTCTCTTCAACACCTAGATATACTTGGGTACAGTTTATCAAGGTTAGCTATGTGACACATTTACTCTTCATTTCTGTCCTCTTATAGTTTGCATGACTGTTGCTGGGGATACAGTGCGTGCTTACTCATTTATATGTCCTAGGAATGTGCAGCTGGGGATTGTCCGTTTATCGTGTCTAACTTTGTGCCATGGTCTTTATGTAATGTGAGAACTTAATTAAACTCTTTTTTTTTTTTAAATCAGAACTCCTTCCCTGCCAGATAAGACTGTGTTGTGAGGCAGTGCTGTGTAAATCTCTGAACTGGATGGACAGAAAAAAAATCCTTTGACAGGTAAATCAATTAAATGCATTTCATCTGCATTTTTGCATGTGTGTCTGGAGTTCACCTTTACCAAAAAACTGCCTATGCCGATAAGGGGCAGCTGTAGATAAAAGAAAACCATATAGCTTTTACCAAAATGAAATAATGGCCTTGTTATAGGTGTAGGCCATCTAGGTATCTCATGAAGCCTGTCGGAAAAACTCCCAGAGATTTCATCTCCCCATCTTGCCTTGTTGATAGAATGTTGCTAAGACACAAACAGTAACCGCTTGAATTCTTATAGCAACATGCTACCAGCAAGGCAGGCTTCTTAAAGGAACATAAATGGCCTACACCTATAGTAAGGGATTTATTCAACCTTGGTCAAAGCTGCACAGCTTTTACCTGCATGGATAGTTTCTTGGTAAAGGTGAACCATGCCCCTTTAAAGAGTGTCCATTAGGCATATGTGCAAAAACATCCTATCCCATCAGAGGCCTTTAGAAATCACATCTTGCAGCATTTTCTGATATTTAAAGAGGTTGTAAACCTCCTAAAGAAAATAAACAAATAAAAACCTGTAAGACAAAGGCATAATGAGCTAGTATGCATTGCATACTAGCTCATTATAAAATATTTACTTTAGAACGAAGCCTTCCCAGCAGCGCCCGCTTATCACTGAGACGGCCGTCATGTTCACCCGTCTTCCTTCTGGGTTCGCGTCCTCCGGCCTTCTGATTGGCCGGAGTCGCGATGACGTCAATCCTGTGCATGCCGTGCAGGAGCCGTTGTTCACGGCACATGGCTCCATAGGAACAGCATGGGTGGCTGTTCCTTTAGAACGCATTCGCCATTGATGTCACTGGCTGCATGTAAAGTCAATATCTCCTAAACGGTGCACGTTATCAAAGGCTTATCATAGACTTTCCTAGAGGTAAAAGTTACAGAGGGAGCCTTACTTCCTCTTTAAGTCCCAACTCCCTTATAGAGTGGGTAAGTTTGAGTATCTCTGTCAAGTGTACATGCAAACTGTACTCCACTAATGGAAATTTCACCTCCCTCCGGTTCTGTCTGATAACGCTTAAAGTGGTTCTAAAGGCTCAAGGTTTTTTACCTTCATGCATTCTATCCAAAAAGGTAAAACATTTTCTCTGTGCAGCCCCCTTATACTTACCTGAACCCCATTGTGATTCAGCGATGTGCAGTAGAGCCTTGGCTCTCAGTGGACTCTCCCTCCTCATTAGCTGAGCCTTTGGCTCCTGCTGCTGTCAATCACAGACAGTGAGTCAATGAGGAGAAAGAGGGGGCAGGGCCAAGTAGCTGCTCTGTGTGTGAATGGACACGTAGAGCAGCAGCATGGGAGTGAGCCTGCTGGGTGCTCTGGGGGCACTCAGCAGGAGGGAGGGGCTAAAAGCATCGGCGAGGGACCCGAGAAGAGGAAGATCGGGGGCTGCTCTGTGCAAAACCACTGGACAGAGCAGGTAAATAAGACATTTTGGTTATTAAAAATAATATTTAAAATGTCCATTTTACTTTCCCAATGCCACGGTCACATGACAGTCTCTACTTCTGTTTACTTCCTGGGGTTCTCCTTCAGGTGTCCATATCACTGCCTGCATGATGTGGACACCTCCCATTGATGGGTGGCTGTGTCCTATCCTATAGGCTCCAGAGGCTGGGGGGGCAGCGAGGGGACCAGTGTCCAAAAAGATAACAAGTGGGGAAAAATGTCTGGGATGGAAATTAGCTTGGGTCTTAGACCTTGTTCACTCCCTACGTGTAATAACAAATTAAGGGGAAAACCGTGCAGATATTACTTCCGGAGACACAGGCTTACAGTTTTCATGCACGTTTCAGTGAGTTTTTATGCACGTTGACATCAGTTTTCATGTGTGTCTTTTATATGCCCCGTTCACACCACACTGCTGATGTCACATCAGTTTTTTTTCTGTACAGAAAACTGCATACACGTTGCAGATTCCTGCACAGAAAAAAATCTGCACATGATACCAGTGTTATGGTGTGAACAGGGCACATAGAGAACCAATTGTTTTTTTTTTTGTGCTGTTGCAGAAGGCTTGCAGAAAAACTGACGTCTCTGCACAGGGTGTGAACGAGGCCTTAGCCTGGAGTTAAGTCAGTCATAGATGAGTTGAATATAGAACGAAAATTATTGTCGATCGTCAAATTGTTCACTTTTGCATCATATATGTGCGAGCTGCGACATGCAATTTTCGTGCAGCAATGGAAAGTGCCTGATCCAACATGATGGATTCTTGTAGAAAAATGAAACGAATGATGGCACAATCATATGAGCTATTGTTTTAATCGGCAGAACGTTCGGTTTTCAACTCATCTATGGCCGACTTTAAGCTTTAAAGTGACACGTTCCATTGCTCATGCAGAGTTATGTAAAAGTTTAACTTAGCATCCCTCCTCCCAGCAGCACATACTTTTCCTTGCTCCCTTTCCTTGCTCCCTCATTTAGCTGCCAAGACTGGGGAAAGAATGTTGCCCATGTGGCTTACAAACCCACCAACACCCAAAAGTGTAGAAAATGTAATTTTCCTGCTGAACAGAGCAGTGCAAGCAAAGGTGAATATATGCTGCAGGTTAGGGATGAGCTTGAACGTACGTTCAACTAGAACATCTGGCATATGTGTGTTCGCTGAACACACAAACAAATGGGGTGCTCGGTGGGAAGTTCGCCCACCCCACTGATGAGCGCCCCATAATGCACTGCGCTGGTGCAGTGAATAAATTACTGATTGTCTGATGATTGGCCAAAGCATGCACATGACCTGTATGCTTTGCCCAATCACAGCACAATGTCCGTGATTGGCCAAAGGCAGGGTGCCTTTGGCCAATCATGGTTTAGGGACTAAGTCCACGCCCCACACTATATAAAGCTGCTGCTTATACGGCAGCCGTGTATAGTATACTAGGATAGGAGTGAGATTAGGCAGGTAGTTAGTGGATTTTGCATTGTATCTAGTAATAGATCAGGCAGTGTAGTATATATATATATATATATATATATATATATATATTTATCAGTTATTGCAGGATATATATCAAGCAGTAGGGCTGTTTCTTATGACATTTAAACTTGCTTGCGGCTGTAATGTATTGTATACATTTAAAAAAATGGCATTGGTTTCCCCCCCCCCCTGGTATGGATTTTAAGGGGAACCCCACGCCAAAATTAAAAAAAGAAAAATGGTGTGGGGTCCCCCCCAAAATCCTTACCAGGCCCTTATCCGAGCAAGCAGCCTGGCTGGAGAGGGTGAGGGGGGGGGGGGGGAGTGACCCCCCCTCTCCTGAACCATACCAGGTCACTTGCCCTCAACATGGGGAGGGTGCTTTGGGCTGCCCCCCAAAGCACCTTGTCCTCATGTTGATGGGGACAAGGGCCTCTTCCTGGACAACCCTAGGCTGTGGTTGTTGGGGTCTGTGTGTGGGGGGCTTATCAGAATCTGGAAGCCCCTTTAACAAGGGGTCCCCAGATCCCAACCCCCCTATTTGAATGGATATCGCTCGCTCCCCCCCCTCTAATACTCGCCAGCCCAGCTGCTTGCTCGGATAAGGGTCTAGTATGGATCTTGGGGGGACCCCACGCTGTTTTTTTTCCTGTTTTTTATCTGTATTGCCGGGAGCCGACAATACATTACAGCCGCGAGCAAGTTTAAATTACATTTTTCCTTTACAAATGTTAGTGTTACTGCAGCAGGCTACATACATCACACAAATGCGCCACTTTACAGGCACATTAAGGGGACCCCCCAGGCACAATATTTAAAGGAATTTTTCATTTTTATTGTTTCACTTTAAGTATAAATAAAATCACTGCTCCTGTAAAAACGATTGTTTAAAAAAAAAAAAAAAATTTGCATTGGTATATGTCCCCCAGGGCAGTACCCGGGTTCCCATACACTTTTTTGGCAATAACTTGCATTTAAGTCTTTAAAATGAGGACTTTTGATTTTTCATGTTCGAGTCCCATAGACTTCAATAGAGTTTGCATGTTCTAACAAACGTTTCCCCTGTTCGTGGTGTTCTGGTGCGAAACGAACCAGGGGGGTGTTCGGCTCATCACTACTGCTGGTATGTAGGGAGCTAAGTGATATACAGCATTGGCAAATAAAAGGTTCACTCTAAGTTTGTTGGACTGCCATAGCCCAGCCTACATGTTATGCTTGGAAATAATAAAGGCATGTGTTTCTTTGCATGCAATCTTTTGCAATGTTTTAGTTCAAAGCTACATTATTAGAGGTGGGAAATACATTCAGTTGTAATGACGTGTTACAGTATGGATGACTCAATTCCATAAATATGAATGTGTTTAAATGTTCTAATAGCAACTCTTTCTGTGTAAGTGCTAATACAGTCATCTTGGTAAGTTTGCAGAACTTTATGATGAAGCTGTACAAACTGCTTTGTATCATACCATGTCTGCCTTCTGCAGGAGGCTTTAGGCATTGCCATGAGAATTGGATCAAACGTAGGAGGCTTTAGGCATTGCCATGAGAATTGGATCAAACGTATTACTGTTTCCAAATTTAAAACCTTTCTGGGCCTATCCCTCCTGATGGGCATTACTAAAAAAGAGTGAGTTGCAGTCATATTGGTCCACTGACCCAATTCTTAATGCCCGTGTTCTCTGCTGCCATAGCCAGCCCAGGACTAGATACAAGCAAATCTTTTGGTTTATGCACTTCAGTTACAATGAACTCTGTCGTCCTCAGGGTGACCCTGGATATGGCCAGATCCACAAACCAGAAGTTTGCAGCCTTGTATATGCCCCAACAAGCTGTCTGCGTTGATGAGTCCCTGATTAAATTTTCTGGCCGAATTGCTTTCAAACAGTTTCTCCCCAGCAAGTGTTCCAGATACGGGGTCAAGATATATAAGCTCTGTGACAGGGCAACAGGCTATACATTTAATCGGATTTACAAGGGAAAAGATAGCAATGTGGAGGCCGCCAACTGCCCAGACTACATGGGGAGCAGCAGCAAGATTGTTTGGGACTTGGTGTCACCCTTATTCAGAAAGAGGTACCATTTATACGTGGACAATTATTAAACAAGCATGCCACTTTTTAGTCACCTTTTTGATTCTGGAATTGGAACTTGTGGCACCGTGCGACCTAATGGCCGGGGCTTCCCCCAACGGCTTGTAGATTCCCGACTTAGACGGGGGGAGAGAGCCTGCTTGAAGTGTAAAAAATTGCTTGCAGTGAAGTGGAGGGACACACGGAAGGTTTTCGTTCTGTCCTCCATTCACGCAGATACGACAGTCCAAATTGCAACGGCGACTGGTGTTGTTAAGAAGCCCCTCTGTGTCCACGAATATAACCTTAACATGGGAGGGGTGGACTTCAATGACCAGATGATGGAACCGTACTTAATTGCCCGTAAGGCCAGACGCTGGTACAAGAAAGTGTCAGTATACTTATTCCAATTGGCTCTGCTGAACGCTTATGTGCTATACAAAGCGTCAGGAAGAAGTGGATCCGTCCTAAAATTCCAGGAAGAGATCATCACTGCCCTTCTGTATCCAGGAGGTGCTGTGGCTCAATTTCACAATCCTGATGCAGAGAGCCGACTGCATGAGAGGCATTTTTCAGGTTTGTCCTCCCTGATACCCCTACCTAAAGAGCACCCCAAAGAAGATGTTGTGTCTGTAGAAAACACGGATATAGGCGTGACACCTGCTTTTTTGTCCCTCCTGTCCTGGCCAAGCTAGTCTCTGCATCAGGGACTATTTCTGCTGCTACCACACACTACCCACTACATTACACTACTACACTACCAGTCTACCACACACTAGTAGTATAGGCTACAGCACGGCACAGTCTAGGGCACACTTTCGCACAGGTTCTCGAAAGATGTTAGATGGCTATCGCATTTTGAGAGACCCTAGCCTGGAATGTTTAAAGTTTTTTTACAGTTACAAAAAAAGTTACAAAAAAAAAAAAAAAAAATTTTAAAATGAAAAAAAATTTGAAAAGCCAAAAAAAGTTGTCGTTTTATTGAGTTCATTTTCTGTTCTTACTGTTTTACTGTACTTTAAAATATACTGTTATACTGTAATATTTTATTGTTACTGTTTTTTATGTTAACCATAGTTTGCTTTGCAGATACCACCATTCTACTGTTTTACTGCACTGTATACTATTATATTGTAATGTTTTATTGTTACCGTGTTTAATTGTTAACCATTGTTTGCTTTGCAGGTACGCCCATCAGCTGCAGAACTGACTTGTTTATTCTGACAGCAACAGTGTTTGCTCTCAGCATATATGTAAACCAATGATTGCAGCGCTGTAGGAGGTGATTTCACCACCGCAGTTAAAAAAAAAGAGACTATATAGTGAAGCATAGAAGATGGGGTGGACACAGAGGGAAGATCTCTCCTATGCTTCGCCATATATTTTTTAACACTCTTTCTTGGCAGAGATTTCTTTATCCACATCGATCAATGCGAATGGAGCAATCTGATATGTTCTTTGTTTTTTTTCGTTCAGCCCATGGGCTGAATGAAAAAAAAGAACATTGCATGTATGCCCGTCATTAGAAGTGGGTGGATGCTGGGAGGTCTAATGGTGGGCATAGATTTCTTCATCCACTTAGCGATGTAAATGAAGGAATCTTTTAGGTTCTCTTTTTTCGTTCAGCCCACAGGCTGCATAAAAAAAAAAGAACCTTACAATATATGCCCAACAAGGACCAGCAACATACTGATATGCCGCTAGACTTTAAGTGGTAATACCAGGATGATGCCTGCAGATTTAGGCATCATCTTGGTATCGTTTTTCACCTCCAGCGGTTGGCATTCATGTAAAAGCAATCCTAGTGGATAATTAGCTGCTAGACTGCTTTTACAAGCAGTAGGAGGGGAATCCCCCCTCCTACTGCTTTCCACGGGTTTCTCGGGCTCTCCTGTTCCACCAGGTAACCCAAGACTGTAGCCGGTGGTTCCATCAGCTGATCATAGAGGTGATTGGAGACCAGAATGGCTCCAATCATCTCTGTAGCCTAAGATACCGGAAGCTACGAGCATTTCACGACTTCAGTTTCGCCAGATGTAAACAGCGTCATTGGGAAATTGGGAAAACATCTTATCACACTAATCTTGTTGTGGTCAGATGCTTTAAGGGCAGAGGAGAAATCTAGAGTCTAATAGACCCCAATTTTTTCTTAAAAAAATGTTTTCTTAAAAAAGAGTACCTGTCACTACTTATTGCTATCAGAGGGGATATTTAAATTCCCCGTAATAACAATAAAAATGATTTAAAAAAAAAAAAATTAAAGAGAAGGTGTCAAATAAAATAAAAAAGTAAAATAAATAATAATAAAAATAGGAAAAAAAACTCAAGCACCCCTCTCCCCTGTGTTTGTGCACAAAGCATTGGTCTGGTGTCATAAGTAAACAGAAATTGCAGCAGGCATGTGAGGTATCACCACAAACGCCAGATTGAGGGCAGTGATTCTTGCAGTAGATCTCCTTTTTAAATCTAAAGTGGTAACCTGTAAAGGCTTTTAAAAATGTATAAGGTTTGTTGCCGCTTTTTTAAAGCATGTCAAGTTTGGTATTTTTATATAAAGTGTTTTTTTTTTTTCCCCCAAAAAATTGCATTTGGAAAATCTCTGTGCAAATATCGTGTGACAAAAAAAATTGCAACAACCACCATTTTGTTCTGTAGGGCCTCTGCTTTAAAAAATATTTATAATGTTTGGGGGTTCAAAGTAGTTTTCTAGTAAAAAAAAAAAAACAATTTTCATGTAAACAAAAAGTGTCAGAAAAGCTTGGTCTTCAAGCTGTTAGAAGAGTGGGTGATGTGTGGTATAAGCGTCTAATAATATACATTCTGTTGCATCTCCTGAGTATGAGGATACCACATGCATGAGACTTTTTGGCAGTCTAGCCACGTACAGGACACCAAAAAGCAATCACCGCCATCAGGCTTTCTAAGTGCGTAAACTACCTATCACAGTTTCGAAGGCCACGAAATGCCAAGATAGCACAAAACCCCCCCAAATTACCCCTTTTCGAAAAATAGACACCCCAACTTATTTGCTAAGAAGCATGTGTGAATATATATATATATATATATAAATATATATATATATATATATATATATATATATATATATATATATATATATACATATACATATATATACATATACAGTGGGTACGGAAAGTATTCAGACCCCCTTACATTTTTCACTCTTTGTTATATTGCAGCCATTTGCTAAAATCTTTTAAGTTCATTCTTCTTCCTCATGAATGTACACACAGCTCCCCATATTGACGGAAAAACACAGAATTGTTGACATTGTTGCAGATTTATTAAAAAAGAAAAACTGAAATATCACATGGTCCTAAGTATTCAGACCCTTTGCTGTGACACTCATATATTTAACTCAGGTGCTTTCCATTTCTGCTGATCATCCTTGAGATGGTTCTACACCTTCATTTGAGTCCAGCTGTGTTTGATTATACTGATTGGACTTGATTAGGAAAGCCACACACCTGTCTATATAAGACCTTCCAGATCACAATGCATGTCAGAGCAAATGAGAATCATGAGGTCAAAGGAACTGCCTGAAGAGCTCAGAGACAGAATTGTGGCAAGGCACAGATCTGGCCAAGGTTACAAAAAGATTTCTGCTGCATTTAAGGTTCCTAAGAGCACAGTGGCCTCCATAATCCTCAAATGGAAGACGTTTTGGGACGACAAGAACCCTTCCTAGAGCTGGCCGTCCGGCCAAACTGAGCTATCGGGGGAGAAGAGCCTTGGTGAGAGAGGTAAAGAAGAACCCAAAGATCACTGTGGCTGTGCTCCAGAGATGCAGTCAGGAGATGGGAGAAAGTTGTAGAAAGTCAACCATCACTGCAGCCCTCCACCAGTCGGGGCTTTATGGCAGAGTGGCCCGACGGAAGCCTCTCCTCAGTGTAAGACACATGAAAGCCCGCATGGAGTTTGCTAAAAAACACCTGAAGGACTCAAAGATGGTGAGAAATAAGATTCTCTGGTCTGATGAGACCAAAATAGAACTTTTTGGCCTTAATTCTAAGCGGTATGTGTGGAGAAAACCAGGCACTGCTCATCACCTGTCCAATACAGTCCCAACAGTGAAGCATGGTGGTGGCAGCATCATGCTGTGGGGGTGTTTTTCAGCTGCAGGGACAGGACGACTGGTTGCAATCGAGGGAAAGATGAATGCGGCCAAGTACAGGGATATCCTGGACAAAAACCTTCTCCAGAGTGCTCTGGACCTCAGACTGGGCCGAAGGTTTACCTTCCAACAAGACAATGACCCTAAGCACACAGCTAAAATAACGAAGGAGTCGCTTCACAACAACTCAGTGACTGTTCTTGAATGGCCCAGCCAGAGCCCTGACTTAAACCCAATTGAGCATCTCTGGAGAGACCTAAAAATGGCTGTCCACCAACGTTTACCATCCAACCTGACAGAACTGGAGAGGATCTGCAAGGAGGAATGGCAGAGGATCCCCAAATCCAGGTGTGAAAGACTTGTTGCATCTTTCCCCAAAAGACTCCTGGCTGTATTAGATCAAAAGGGGGCTTCTACTAAATACTGAGCAAAGGGTCTGAATACTTAGGACCATGTGATATTTCAGTTTTTCTTTTTTAATAAATCTGCAACAATGTCAACAATTCTGTGTTTTTCTGTCAGTATGGGGTGCTATGTGTACATTCATGAGGAAGAAGAATGAACCTAAATGATTTTAGCAAATGGCTGCAATATAACATAGAGTGAAAAATTTAAGGGGGTCTGAATACTTTCCGTACCCACTGTACATATATATATATATATATATATATATATATATATATATATACACACACACACACTTCATCTAAAACATTAAAGTGATTTTAAGACCCCTTTCAGACGATTGGACCGATCAGGTCCTCCTGTCTGTTTTTCAGGCGGACCTGATCAGGCCACCCATGCTCCTCTATGGGGAAACAGATGTCAGCAAGCATGTGTCCACTGACACCGGTCTGGCATCCGATCCAACAAGATAAGCTGAAAACAGACGTATGGCTATACGTTCACCATCCGTCTAGCAGGTCAGATTGGATGGGATCTCTCCATAGAGGAGAGCAGGACTCTGACAGGTCATCCTCCTACTTAGCGGGGATCACACAGAGCGATCCGCCAAGCGGATCCATCCCCTAAGAAAGAGGCCTTAAGGTTACAATTTTTGAAGAAAAAAAAAATAACAAACATGTTATACATGTTATACTTACCTGCTCTGTGCAATGGTTTTACACAGAGCAGCCCCAATCTTCTTCATTTTAAAGACAAAAAAAATCCGGCAACACAACGTCTCAAAAAAAAAGGAATCAATGTCAAAGTCAAAGTCGAAGTCAAAGAAATGTGACCAAATGTAAACGTGAGAAAAAATAGATGATAAAACAATAATGATCTAAAGCAATAAAATGACAATCCTAAAAATATGAATAATAGTTGAATTAGTGCTGACAAGATATATAAATAAAGTGATCAGTGCCAGATCATAAAAGTGATAGTAAATAAATAATGATGCTGACTGATGGTGGGCAACAAATAGGTTGCACAATGACAGTGATGTAAATAACAATATTGGGTGCAAGTGGGAGTGTTGAAAATAATCTGTGCAAAATGTTCAAAAATGCAAAAAATTTATCAGCAAATGAATGCTGCAAGGTGCTTCAAAGTAAGAGAATAATATATATATATATATATATATATATATATATATATATATATATATATATATATATATATATCAATGAATAAATAAATAACAATCTAAAGCACAAACTTCCATATAAATAAGTGCAAAAATATAAAGTGCTGATATTATCAAGTGAGGATGGTAAAAGTTCATATGTGATCCAGTGACACTAAAAGAACAATTCCAGTGACAGCCAAGTGCTGTAATTCGTGAGCTAGGAATCCAAATCAAGTGCAATGGCCGCTCACCTACATTAACACTCAAATGAGCGTTTTGGTGTAATCAATAACCATAAGGGACCTCCGGATGTTCTCCAATACAATAAGGGGCTTATTGATGTAAATAAATGGATCTCCACAATATAATGCCCAATCGATATTCCTTTCCTTATAATTGTGTCATCGTTCAGGCAGAAATAAATCAATATTCCTGGGACACTCGCTCATCAAAAATAAGAAGGGGCTCTCATAGTGTAGCAAATCAGGATATTTTAATGATAACAAAAATGCAGAAAACTTACAGTTAAAACTGAATAGATGCGTGTAGCAAACACAGTACCGCCGATGCGTATCTCAGCCGTAGACCGGAAGTGACGTCACCACGACTTCTTCTGACGCGTTGCGTCACAAACAGACGTGACTTTCTCAAGGGTCAAATGCCTGCAATTATTGACATGTTTCAGCCTCTCACTTCTTTTTGGGTCCCCTGACAGAGGTCCTGGCTCCTCCTCCCTGCCGAGTGCCCATAATAGCAAGCCTCTTGCTATGGTGGCACTCAAACAGGCTCGCTCTCAAGCAGCGCTCCTGTGAATGGACGTTATATATTCACACACAGAGCGGGGCATGGCCTCCTCCCCCACACTCTCCTCATTGGCTTACTGGCTGTGAATGATAGCAGCAGGAGCAAATGGCTCCCACTGCTGGGAGAGCTAATGAGGAGAAAGAGACCGGGAGAGCCACTGCTCTCATGCACATTGCTGGTTTAAGATGGGGCTCAGGTAAGTATAAGGGGAGGGCTGGGGGGGAGCTGAACTAAATTCACTTTGTGCATTTAGAACCACTTCAAGCCTAGGCTCACACTAATTTCTATGTGTTGTTTACATTGATTAGTTTTAATGCATTTTATGTAGAAGGAGGCTGGTTCTTAAACAGAAAACTTGCCAAAAACACACCAAAAATGCATTTAAATGCGCCTTTCATTTGCTCCTATTGAAGTCTATGGGGCCAAAAATGCACAATGCTGTACCTTTCCAGAATCGCACTGCAACATGTTGTATTGATTTAAACAGGCAGAATAAAGAATAATGTGATTTTCATTGTTGTGTATTGCAAAGTGAAGGAAGACACAGGAGAAATTGCACTAGTGTGAACGGGGCCTAAATCTATTGTGTCTTTTACTTTTCTTTTATACTGCAAATTAAATATTGAACACTAAATCTATGTCTTAAATCTGTGTGTTGTGCCTTGTTGGAATCCTCTCTTTACTTGCACCTGGTTGTGTTCCGAGGATTCCTAAACCACTTCACGAGGCAGGGAGCATCCACCTAACTGCCACCTTATCAATTAGAAGACAGGTAGGTGGCATATAACTCCCTCCACGCCATCAGTCACTATACAGCTCTCCGGAGCCTGGCTACCGACTGCATTGAGCACCAGTAAATTGGGAGAGGATGCAATGGGGAAGGAAATGGGAGAATATTAATTTGAAATTGTTTTATTATAAAGAAGAAAAAATGAAAAAAAAAAAAAAAAACTGGCATTTCTTTAGAAAAATGGTAAATGGTAAAAAACAGGGCTTTTTTTCTCAGAGAAAAGGCACAGGTACTCCCCCCTTCTGGGTCATCATTTGTCTTCACCCCCTGCCCACTTCCTAGCAACGTCCCTTGGTTCCACCCCCTTCCCTCTTCCCAATACTGCCCCTTTTAGAGAACCAAGTATTATTTTTTAGTACCAAGCAGTTTGTATGGAACTTGCTAATGAAAGGCAGTAAAATAGGTCCTCTGCAGCCAGCAACAATAGACCCTCCAGCAACAATAGACCCCATCAAACAACAATAGACCCCCCAACAACAATAGATCCCCGAGCAACAACAGATCCCCAGCAACAGCACACACCCCAGGAACAATAGATCCCCCATCAACAATGGATCTCCTCAGCAACAATACCTCCCAACAGCAATAGATCCCCCAGCAACGATAGATCTCCTCACACAGAAATAGATCCCCAAAAACAATAGATCTCCCAGCAACAATATACACTCCAGCAACAATAGATCTCCTCAGCAACATTAACCCCCTCCCCCCAGAAACAATAGATCCCCCAGCAACAATGGACCCCCACAACAAAATACCCCCTGCAACAATCCTGCACATCCACCCTAGGAACATAGACTCCAACAGCAACAATAGATCCCCCGGAAGCCAGCGTTAAATAGACCCTTCCGTCGACAGAAGATCTCTCCCATCAACAACCGACAGCAGATTTCTCCCATCAACAACCTAAGCAACAATAGATCCCCCTCTTCAGACCTCCCCAGTAACAATAGATTTCCCCAGCACACCCTAGCACCCCTTGGCATTATTTACATCCATTGCTGGAGGTGTCGGAACTGAAGTCCCCCGCATTCCCACTGAAAACAATCCCTGTATAAAAGGAAAGCATGCAGCGAATGTGACGAGAATGAAATATTTGTCCTATTAGGAATAGGGAGAATGTTACAGTATAAAAGTTTTGCAACAGACGATTAAATGCTGGGAATATCAGTGACAGTGCTTTTTATACAGAGCAAAGCACTTCCTGGCGAATATGCAGTGCATTTACAGCGAATGTGCAGTGAATTCATTTTATTGTTATTACATTGTTCTGAAAGATTACAATTTGGTATACATTTGCCATGGCTACTAATACATTAGAATTAAGGGGAGAGGGGTTATGTCATAATATTTTGGACCTTGCAGGAAAACGTTACCTTCAGCTCAGCAAGGGTTATAAAAGGGAGCCCTCAATTCTCTGCCATTGCCATCAGGCCCAGATTTGTACTTGTTGGCTGTATGCATGTGATCTTTTATACTTAGGTTTCTAAAGCAGCCTATAAGAATATTCACACAGCTTACATAATCATTATGTCACTGCATCACATCATCTCTCCTCTGGTTCGATGCTGTTTGTTTGTAAAGTGGTTAAATACGGAGGGGAGAGCTGTGTATTATTACCACCCACCATCCGGAAGAGCGTTGGAGCTCCCATAATACATGTAGCCACTTAGTAGCTTTTGCTTGCCCACTTATCACTGTTGTGGTGTAGGTGTTTCTCTTGACTTGCCATCCTTTGCACACTCCACATGACTCACAGGTCGTTGGCTCATTTAGCTAAATGCGTGAATGATACGCACACAGATTCAATTACATGGGAGCACTTTGACTAACTTACCATGGCAACACCGGCTTTATCTGCACACAATGAGCTGGGCTCAATGCTCTTATGTTCTCCTTTCTTTTCAACAAGCCTTTTTTTATTTGGGGGGGGGGGGGGGTTACAGAGATTCTGAGGTATGCTGTGCTCAGTTTGATGTTTTATAACACACATCAGAAAAATATAAACTACTTTTCATAGATCTTGTTGTCATCCCAAGGATTGGCATTTTAACATCTTGCACTGGTTTCCCTATTCTGTTTACCTGAAACTTCATCACATCGGTGATTCGGATTTATGTGTAAAGGATCGGACCTGTGCATGATCACATGTTCAAGCGTATCTATCCATAGCTACCAACTGTCCCTGATTTCGAGGGACTGTCCCTGATTTCGAAGGACTGTCCCTGATTTCGAGGGACTGTCCCTGATTTGGAACAAAGTCCCTCTGTCCCTCTTTCCTCCACATTTGTCCCTCATTTTGGCCTGATCTTTATAGTTGTATATAAAATGTACTATTTATCTTTCAAAAAGTGTTTCCCAGTGCTAAACCTTTCATCCAATTTCTAAATTGCTGCAGTTGTAGATTTCAAAAGCCAGTATAAAGGAAAAGTAGAGGTAAAAAAAAAGCATTTGTGGATTAAACTAATACTTTTTTTCAGGGGGAGTGGCAGAATCCTATGCCTACATACCTTTGCTAATAGGTGTCCCTCGTTCCCATCTCAAATGGGATATGTCTATGACCAAAATTAAAAATCATATGTAGCACCCTCCTAGGTAGGTGCTAGGAAAACACATTTGGTGGCTCTGTTCTGCTTATCATGAGAGCCAGATCTGTTAGTTCAGGCTGTCCCATGTTTCCAGGTGTGATTTGTTGGGTCTAAGGGAATCTCCCCACTGTATCAAATAAGGGAGCTTGTTGGACAGTGGAGGAAACCTAATCAATAGTGCACCAGGGTTTATGGCTGTCCCAATAAGTGGGCATTGCTGCAATGCATCCTGGGATTGGTTATAAATCTGGAGGGATCATGTGACAGGGTGACTTTTGGCGGGAGCAAAGTCCCAGGAGGAGGTGGACGGCTGTCATACCTCCTGCTGAAGTGAGAAAGGTGGTTCGGGCAGTCGGCCTATTGAACCAGGTGTGGAGCTGGGCTGCAGAGGATCCAGAGTGCTGACAGTGGAGCTGTTGGGCAGAAGACCTTGGGAAAAACAGTATCATGAGTACTAAGGGAACTGCTCAAGGGTCTGCCTAGGAAAGGAGACCACTCCAGAGAAGTCAGGGGATCAAGGAGCCAGCTCACATAGATTGTTACAGGAAAGGGGGTGCCAAGTAGTTAACCCTGAAGATTAGGGACAAAGGGGGTGCCAGGAAGGGCCCTGAAGTTGTTCTGCAGTACATTACAGTTTACCTCAGGATACAGTATACCCAGGGGAGGACTGGGCCAGGGGGCAGGGGGGCAATTGCCCCCTGGGCCACTCTGATGCCCTGCAGCGCTTCTGCTACAGACATGCCTAAAGGATTCCTGGTGAAGAGAAGTAAAAAGTCCCTGCTGCTGACCTACTGAATGCGGGTTGAAGACAAGGACAGAGCGCAAGCCTCTTCCCCAGCATGGATGGTGTAAACTGTGTCTGAGCAGAGGCCGGCTTAATGACACGCTGGAGACTCTCCTCCTCCCGGCCAGCCCCAACCAAGCTGTCCTAGTTCCCCCAAACTGCCCCCTGTTGGCCAGGTCGGGAACCAGGATTCAGCCGGTGAGTAGAGAGTACCTGGAGTGGGGGTCAGGAGGAGGACAGGAAGAGGGAGAGTGGGAGCAGGGTAGAGTCGCTGCACCATTGGCCTCTGGTTTGTACTTCCCCCCTTGGCTGAAAGTTGCCAGTCTGCTCCTGAGTTTACCTCAGAAAGTTCATTCAGTCCTGCCTCACAGCTTATGACAGACTGAAGCAGCGGCCTAGCCGTGACTAGTTATATTCAGCATTGCTCAGCGTTAATCAGCGCTATTCAGCTTTATTCAAGTTGTCCCAGCCTATAGTTCTTTAAGTTGGAGCATCCCACTCATTCCCTTCTCCTATCCAAGTTCCAAATAAAACCTAAAAACCAAAGAAACTGGACTGCTTCTTGTCTGAGGTAAAAGCCTTGGAAAAACGCCAGACTGTTCTGTTGTTGCTAATGGTAACCCAGGGGAACCCACACAGCAGCTCCCATGGGAGTAGTGCTACAAAAATATATTTGCACATTGTATTTCAAATATTTCTAGCCTACTTCTATGATTCTGGACGATCTTGAAGTTTGTAAATTTGCTTTGTGAAGGCCCCGACAAATTTACTTCCTTGAATTCTGTGACATGTAGTCACTATGCCCTGTTGTGAATAGGTCCTGTTGTGTCACACAATTCACAGAGCCTGCCTTCTGAACTACATAGGTGCTGAGAGGAGGAGTTTAAAGCGAAGCTCCACCCAAAAGGGGGAGCGGGTACCTGGTTTTGACGCCACCACCCACCTGCCATGGCGATCTACAAGCATGCTCAGCTCCTCCTCCTAACTCCCCCCCCCTGCAACCTTCTGGGACACACACAGGTCCCAGAAGACGGGACCATTCATAAAGTGCAGAGCGACTTGTGCATGCACAGTAGGAAACTGTTTCACTGCCGGTTTCCCTGACTTACAATGCGGGCGCCTACACCCGATGCGGATTGAAGAATCAGCTCAGGTGCTAACATAGCTGGATCTCTGGACAGGTAAGTATCCTTTTATTAAAAGTCACCAGTGGCAGTATTTGTAGCTTCTGACTTAATTCTTTTTTGGGAGATTGGAGCTCCTCTTTAACCAGTTCTGGACAGGAAAGATTTGCCCCCTTAATGTCCAGGCCATTTTTTGTGATTTGGCACTGCGTTAATTTAACGGACAATCACACCGTCATGCGATGCTGTATTGAAATTAAAATTTATATCCTTTTTTACCCTCAAATAGAGCTTTCTTTAGGTGGTATTTGATCATCTCTGCAATTTTTATTTTTTGCGCTATAAACAAAAAAACAGCGACAATTCTGAAAAAAAAAAAAAAAACAACATTTTTCACATTCTGCTATATAACATTCCCCCCAAAAAAAGAAATGTAAAAATCTAAATTTTTCATCCTTCTAGGCCAATGTGTACTCTGCTACATATTTTTGGTAAAAAAAAATTGTGATAAGCATAATTTGATTGGTTTGTGCAAAAGATATCTCACCTACAAACTAGGGGAAAGATTTATGTAATTTTTATTTTTTTCTAGTAATGACGGCAAACTGCGATTTTTAGTGGGACTGCTGCATTGCGGCGGACAGATCGCACCCCTAACTGACATTTTCGACACTTTTGGGGGGACCAGTGAGATTACTACAGTAATCAGTGCTAAAAATATACACTGTTACTGTAATAATGACACTGGCAGGGAAGGGGTTAACACAGAGATGATCAAAGGGTTAAGTGTGAGCCTAGGGGATTGTTTTCTAACTGTATGTGGGAGGGACTTGTGAAATGACCACAGAGACCTGTGATCCTATATAGAAGGATCACAGGTGCTCTGTGATCATTTCAGAAAGAACAAGGGTCAGATGTGTTTACGACAGCTGACCATCTTTCTCTCTCAGCGGGGAGCGATTGCGGGTGTCGGGCGGCAATCAAAGCCACCAGCCCCGTGCATCGGAGTCCCTGCTGCCGAGTGGGGGCGGGAGCGCGGCGCGCGCTCGCCCCCTAGCTGCAGGCGCACGACTGACATAGAGCTACGTCGGTTCACGCAGTAGGGCCTGCCTGCCACAGTAAATATGTGGTGGGTGGTCCTTAAGTGATTAAGAAGACGGTGTCAGAACAGGAACCACTGCTTGCAGGCTGCAAGGTAAACAGCAGAGGGAAAGTTGCAAACATGCAGGAATTCAGGAAGTTGTGGAAAGAGATGGGCAGCAGATAGACAGAACTCACAACATGAAAAGAGATTTTTCCAGTATGTGTAGCCCCGGTAGAGGCACACTTCATACTAAAACAAAACAAAGAAAACAAAGGAAGCAGTAAAGCTGTTGCTGTGCAGCCTGGGAAAAGGACAAAGCCTGCTGGAAGGAGCAAGGACTTTTGGAGATGTTATCAGTTTTTGCTGCAGTTTTCTTCTTGAACTACAGATCCCAGCATTAGCAGAGCAATGCAGAGGAAGAAAAGGACGGACTGTTCCTGAACTACACAGTACAGCAGGCTGCTGATCGGACAATTTGCTGCTGTATTGGGGATGTCTCTGCAAACTATTTAACCACTTGCCACCAAATCACGTACATGTATGTGATTGATTTCAAGTGGTTATACAGGGATGATCACACATAAAAAAAATCCCCCAAAAAAACTAAAGTGTTACTAAACCCAGGACTCTGGATTCACTATATCTGGTCTCCCACAGTCCACAGAACATGGAAATGCAATAGTTTTAGTAAATATTAACTTAGCTAAATATCTTTTCTAATCAGCAGTATATAGTTTTCATTATCCCCTGATTGTCCTTTGATTCTGCAGGACCCCTGACCCTCTGTCTGGACAGGGCTGATTGGCCCTGTGCCGATCACATGCACCCTTCCAAGAAAAAAAAAAAAACTCTCTAGCAATACACACCAAACTGAGCATGTGCAGAATGACTCCAAACTCCTGACACACATTACTCCAAAATGACTTTGGTCCTATTTACCACCAGTTTCCTAAAGTCTGAAATGATGGTATTTCTTTAGAAATGTGTTGCCGCAAATGCAACAAAATTTAAAAGCATTGCCATTCAGAGTTGCCTGTAATAACATTGGAATGGTCACGCTGGTTTGGCACAGGACATTCTAAGGCTCCTTTCACACAGGCGGTGCGCCCGACTGAGTCCGCTCTTCTCAGCGGGGGATCGATCCGCCGATCCCCGCTAAGTAGGCGGATGACAGCTCCGTCTCCACTCCGTGTGCAGAGACAGAGCTGTCAGATCCCCACTCTCCTCTATAGGGAGATCGGATGAGAACGGACCTCCTGTTCGTTCTCATCCAATCCTATCCCGATCCGATCCTCCAGACGGATGGAAAATAGGGTTTCCAGGGTCAGATCGAATAGCAGCGGGTGTCAGCAGACATGTCACCACTGACATCCACCGATCCATAGGGCTGCATAGAGCATCCGATCCAGTCCGCCTAAAAAACTGACAGGTGATTCGGATCGGAAAGCCCATGTGAAAGGGCCTTAGAGAACAATAATGCCAGAAAAGTGCCGAAAATGCCATATTGAATCATTCTCACTCTCTGATAACAGGGCTTCTTTACAGCTATAAAGTTAAGGTGAACCTGACAAAATACCTAAAAAAAAAAAAGTAGAGCTGTAAGGCAAAATGATACTGGACTTACAGTAATTCTGAATCTGTTATTCTTGCTTATAACATATCACATGATATTTAAACAGGAACAGATTTTTTTTTTAGGATTCTGAAGTGATTGCAGGGCTCTATTATAGTACACCATAGGATGCACTCAGGTTAAAGTACATCTGTACTGAAGTAATAAAACATTAACCATTATAGATGCTTATATATTTTTTCAGACCTTTAATTATTCTGACTGTGAAAGCATTTTCCCCAAAGAATAGCCATGGGAAGTGTTTGAGCCAGCTGCTACTGAGTTATAGCGCTTGGCAGGTTTACCCCCGATGTGATGTGCAATGCCCCTACTTAAAGCCCAGAAGAGGCTCTCAGCAGTAATAGCTAAGCTGTGATTCTGTTGATGTGGAATTATAGGGTTTATGAAAGAAATATTTTGTACAATCATAGATTGACATTTCAACATATTCAAGTTTCTCAGCCCCTTCTCATCAGTTCCTGAAATGCTGTTCAATGAGGTAGGTAGCTCTGAACATGAGCTAAAAGAGGCTCTTCAACGCCCACAATGCACAAAAGCATGGCTGATGCAAACCATGGCACACATAAGGGGATAGAGGCATGCTCTCCTCCCTCCTGCAACTACCGGAATGACCAAAGACTCAACATAGAGGTGACAAGCAAAGCACTTTTCCTGGGTACCTCTGCTGAGTGATCTCGAAGACCTACTACTCCTGGCAACAATACAGCGTTGTAATAGAATGTTAGTATAGGTTTGCAGATCAAGAAATTGTATTGTAATATGTCCTCTATAATGTACAATTTAAATTTTATAAAAATCTCATTGAATTTCTTTATCTCTCCTTAACCACTTTACGTCTGCTCGCGGTAATACTACTGCGGCAGAGTGGTTCGTTATCGTCTGACGACGTAGTATTAACGTCGTCAGACACTCCCCCTTCTGGGCGGCGCTTGCGCGCCGCCGGAGGCTCGCTCCCGCTGTTTTCATTCACAGCGGGAGTCGGGCCAGGGGAGGAGCTCTGCCCCGATCGCCGGGGATCTAGTGTGGAGATCCGCCCGCCTGTGTAAACACAAGCGGACGGATCTCCATAGTGACAGGGAGTGACAGATCGGACTGTTCAGCATAGCTGGACATCCGATCTGTCCATGACTCACTCAGTCACCTCCCCCCCTACACGTCAGTAAGCACCAGGCATACATTAACCCCTCCCTCTCCAATAAAATTAACCCCTTCCCTGCCAGTGTCATTTTTACAGTAACAGTGCATATATATAGCACTGATTACTGCAGTAATGTCACTGGTACCCCCAAAAGTGTCAAAAATGTCAGTCAAGGGTCCGATCTGTCCGCCGCAATGTCGCAGTCCCACAAAAAAAATTGCAGATCGCCGCCATTACGCGTTAAAAAAAAAAAAACACCAAAAATGACAGAAATCTTTCCCTTTGTTAGTAAACGCAATAACTTTTGCGCAAACCAATCAAAATACGCTTATTGCGATTTTTTTTACCAAACATAGGTAGCAGAAAACAAATTGGTTTTTACATCTTTTTTGGGGGGAATTTCATATAAAAAAATGTTAAAAATATTGTTATTTTTTCAAAATAAACGCTTTTTTTTTGTTTATAGCGCAAAAAGTAAAAATCGCACAGGTGATCAAATACCACCAAAAGAAAGCTCTGTTTGTGGGAAAAAAAGGACGTAAATTTCGTTTGGGTACGGCGTCGCACGACCGCGCAATTGTCAGTTGAAGTCGCACAGCGCCGAATCGCAAAAAGTGGCCTGGACGGAAGACAGCAAAATCCTCCGGTGGTAAAGTGGTTAATAATTGACTTCACGAATAATCTTATTCTTCAAATTTAAAGGTGCGCAGTGTTTCTAAGAGGGGTTGTTTTGGTTCTTTGCAAGCTAAACTTCAATATGCCAATGTCTTTGAAAAAGGAAGTGTCTGAAATATTTCTGCTAGATTTGATCACTTTCAGGAACTCTTTCTTAATGAAGGGTCTTTAAACATACAACTGGAAGTCCAGCTGAATTTTTTTTTAGTTTTGGGGAAAAGTTAGAATCTCCGTAAGGATTTCAGTGCTGTATTTGTGCCTATTTGCTATTGGGAAGATATCCATCACTTGCTATCCCAGAGATGCAGTAGGGGATGAGTTAAAAATCTCAAAAGTAAGGAAAAATCCAACCTCTTAACAGTTGTTTCCAGAACAGTTGACTCTACTTGAAGTAATCCCCTCTACAGCTTTTCCATTAACAACCACAATGTTTTGGATTTCTATTCATTTTCCATCACATTGAAAAGAGTCCCAAGGACTTTAATGGGAGGAAATTCCCACAATGGGAATGCCAGCATCAATAAAAAAATGTACACAGGTTCTAATCCAGGGTTTCTCAACTAGGATACCTCTTATGGTTATTAGGGGTTTCTTGAGCAAATGTGCAATTTCTGCCCGTCAGATAAGTTTCAACTGACGCCATTGATCTTTTTAGCTATCTGTAAGGGGGTAATTCTTCCCAATGACCACAAGCGTAAGAGGCATTTTTTCAATGACCATCACACTAATGTATCGTGAGTTGTAGATATAGTGATTTTTAGTAGGGGTTCCCTAATACTGGAAAGTTATTTCAAGGGTTCCTCTGTGTTGAAAAGGTTGAGAAAGGATGTTCTAATTTAAGTTTTGGCTGATATTCTTTAAACCAAAGCGACATTTTTAATCTACACCCAACATCTCAATCTACCCACACTACTGTCATAATCAGTAAAGAAACCGTGATTCTCACACTTTCTGGACTGGCTTGACAGACTAGGTCCCTGCTGTAGAAATAGAGTTTTCATCAGGTGCAATAATGACCAGGCCTCTGGTGAGCAGTAGGCCCAAATTGTGGCTCATGCTCCTAAACCACTTCATATTACACTACATACCACTACTACAATGTTCTCCGTTCTTACTGGCAATTCACCAACCTCATCTTTTTTCAATTTAGAGCTGTCACTCAGAAATCAGAGCGGTAAGCTAAGTTACAATGGCCAGATACGAGAATTGATGTAAAGAAAAAGATACAACTGATACATTTTTGACTCCCCCACTGTCAGAATACACAGATCAGTGCTGCAGCAATACAATATTGCAGAGGGAAAGATTCCACCATTCACCTTGAATTGGTAGATCAGCTGCTGTTCAACTGCAGTGGCCACACATGGATCGAAATTTGGCCACTCCCTGCTGAACTGGCTGAAATTCAATCTATTTATGGCTACCTTTAGAGAGCTAACGGTGGAGAAACAACCGTATACTAATCTTCCCAGTGAATGACTGGGAGGGGGCATGCCAGCACAATTTGGATCATTGGAGGACAGGCCGGCTGTGCTTCCAGCACAGTCACAAAACTTCCCATGCTAGGATGGATTTGCTTCTATGACTAGCGTGGTCAGTTTGAAATAGGAAAGTGGGGAACTGGCAAGAACACCAGGGATTTCATACATAGGAAGCAATGCAAGGAGAACAGGATACTTTTAACACAAGTACATGGTGCAACAGATACATATCAGGAATTTAAAATGTTGGGGTAACATATTCTTTAAGGCTGATGTACACTGGCATTTGAGCCACAACTGTGATGCAACCACCTTGTGTTTAGCATGCATTTACTGTGCATTTGTAATGCAATTGCTTATATTTCCTGGTTTTCTATTTACTTAAATGAAGGAACAGAAAAAAGCACAAACTGAAACCAAATCTGACCTTAACAATGTCACACTGTTACTATTAGTGCAAAATCCATTCACAAATTCACAAATTCTATCCTATATACGTACCGTATATATTAAACATATGCTTTTTTGTCATAAACATTACATATTTAGAAGTATTTTCTTCAATACATAAATGACATCATACTATGTAAAGGATTACTGGAACAATTGTCATTCAATTAAGAATTTGTGTACAATACCTTCTCTATTACGAAATCCATTATTTGTACAGTATTTGATATTATTTTATATATATATATCAATACACAGAAAAAAACAGTTCTGGACCAATGTAGCTACAGTATGTAAAAATATACCATACCTGGAACCCTTTTAGATATTTATGTAATGTAAAATAACCATTTTTATTAATGCAATGCACTCTACAGCAGAAAAATAATCATGGTTATGTCAGTTTACCTCAATGACCTAATAAAGTATAAAGGAACATTTGTGGTTTCAAATTATTGCCTAACTAAACTAAGTGCTTGAATGAAACAAGATGTGGTGGTCTGATAAAACAGAGCATACAATATATCAACCCGATTTCTACTATAGAATAAATGACACAATAAATTTAGAAGAGACAAAGCCAAACCTGGCTGGTTAAACCGTAGCGTTAAAAAACTTATCAGGGGAAAAAATTGGCCTTCAAGAAATATAAATGAGAGGGCACAGTATCTGCTTTCGAGCAATACAAGGAGGCAAATAAGAAAAGTAAACAAGAAATCAAGATGGCTAAAATCAACTTTGAGAGACAAATAGCGGAGGATAGTAAAAAAAAACCCAAAGACATTCTTTAAATATATCAACAGCAAAAAAACTAGGGCAGAGCATATTGCACACATAATTAACAATGATGGGAGGATGGTTACAGAGGACACTGAAAAAGCAACTGTGCTGAATGCTTTTTTCTCGTCAGTCTTTACACAGGAAAAGGAGGGGTACACTGACCATGACTGTATGGTTAGTAGTAATACACAGGACTTGCCACTATGGCTAACTGAGGGTGAAATCAGGGAAAGGCTGGATAAACTTAACACAAATAAATCACCAGGCCCGGATGGCGTACATCCGAGAGTACTCAAGGAACTCAGTAAGGTTATATCTAGATCACTGTTTCTGATCTTTGCTGACAGTATTAGGACAGGAGATGTACCAGGGGATTGGAGGAAGGCTAACGTGATTCCGATATTCAAAAAGGGCCAGAGGCATATACCGGGAAATTATAGGCCTGTCAGTTTGACATCAATAGTAAAAAGCAGTCTAAAAGAAAAAGCTGAAGAAGTCCCGCCCACGGATGTAACGCGTGTGGAAGGGGGAGGAGATTGTGACGTCACCCGCAGTCCCTGTCGGCAGAGCGTGGCTCTGTTTTCTGTTATACACGAACTGATTGCTTTCCATTTAAGTAAGAGGCTGTCTATTATTCATTTAATAAATGTGTTTAAAACGTAATACACTATGATCTGCCTTTTACTCTTTATGGGGGAACACTGTCATTTGCACCTGAGAGAAGGGGATATCCTTAATGCCTGATGACCCAGTCTGGAGATATTGCTGTGCTGAGATTTGATTGAGGCTGTTTTGTTCACAGCCTTCAGGTGAGAGGCTAGAACTACTGGTGGAGGATTGCACCGAATGTGAGCACCTTAACTTATGGAGCACTGAGCACTTTCTCTGGGATTTTCTATCTTGGACATTATTTTCCTCCGTTTCATTCATTGATTGTGCAATTCTATAAGGACATTGAAGTGTTTCATTCATTGATTATTTCAATGAATTTTATTTGACCATTTTAGCGCTGCACTTTTATACTATTACCTTTGATTCCTGTCTAGATCCCTTCTTCTGCCCTTTTTAGATCTGACTACTGCCTCTACAATTCTGCTGCTAATTATTGCTTGGTTCTGAATTGTTCTTGGTCTGCAATCTTAACACCTTGTTTTCCCCTGATATCTTGGTGCCTGCTCATCCGGCTGCTGCTGACTTTGAACTGTATCTGACCTTAACTTTGCCTAACATTTTGGTGCCTTGTCATCTGGCTGTTGTACAGGACAACTGTCCACCTGGATTAATCATACTTTTGTCACTCATCAGCGCATAGACAGGCCCATCCCACTTCTCAGTTATTTGAGTGAAATATTGGGTTGCTAGTACAGAGATGTTTAAACTAACGGGGAACTGTTCAGGGGGTTAAAAATGACAAAAACACAACCAAAAGAAAGCAGCATTATACTTGCCTGTCCAAATGACTATGAAAACTCTGCTGGGTACCAATTCCCCCAGCACTGATCCTCTTCGACTACACAAGCTGGCCAAGTAGTTCCCCCTCTTTACTGGCTGAAGTGTCTTTTCCTGGTGACCCCTAGTTACTAAACAACATAATATTAAAGTAGAGGTCGGCAGGGGGAACCGCAGAAGCAAGAGGGGGAATCACTATTCCACACACCCAAAATTGGAGGAGCTCTGTTAAATGGTAAAGTTTTAGCACATGGGCCGATGGTCAGATAAGTATAATACTACTTTCTTCAGAGATTAGTCTTTTTGGCATGTTTTCACGCATTGATAGGGTTGCTTCAATGTACCAGTCATGTGTCACATTACACTTCGGATCCAGGGGTGAGAGCAGGCTTCTGAACCTGTGCATTGCCCATGCACACAGCTACCCTTTCCTCTATCCCCCACTGCTCTGTTCAGCAATGAGGTGCTAAAATTACTTCAAGGTATGGGGGAGCATGTGACCCACTCCCCTTCCACCATTTAGGCAGAGGTAAGTGTCAGGCTGATAGGCAATGCAGGTGTTCTATCAGATTACCACTACCCATCAGATTGTGAAACAAGAGTGACGTTCCGACAACAAACACTTACTGCACATGCACTATGCTTTCCAACCTGCTTTTCATAATGGGTAGCGGTAATCTGATAGAACACCATGCGGACATCTTACCACACCCAGCTACTGTATGTCTTGAATTTCAGAGTAATTGTAGCAATAAAGTGAGCGCCTATAGCTAAATATAGTATATTGACATCTGTGAGGCCAGGATGGTACACCCCACACTTCTCAGCGCTAAACCTTTATGCTTTCAAGATTAAACATCCAAACAGCACCACAGATGTCAATATACTATATTTATTTATATATGCACTTTATTACTAAAATTACACTGACATTCAAGACGTAGCTGGGTGTAGTAAGATGTCCGCATGGGTGTTCTATCAGATTACCGCTACCTGTGAGATCATTAAGTGTTTGGAACGCATAGCACCGTGGAACGCATGTTGGAATGCAAAGCTCATGCGCAGTAACATAATTAGATAGGTAGCGGTAATCTGACAGAACACGGGCACCAGCACCGTCAAAAGAAGACAGGGAAAGACACTTAAGTTCTGTGTAAGCTTAGACTACAATGACTTGTAGCTTACACATGACTTCTTCTCCTCCATTCTTCAGATGGATGGAGCAGTGAGGCAGCAAATGAGTCATACATATATGCAACATGCAGAACGAGTATTTAAAGTGGTTCTAAAGGCTCAAGATTTTTTATTTTCATGCATTCTCAAAAGCAAGCTTGCTTGGGTGCCCCCATTGCAAGCTACTTGCTATAGGGGCACTCGGCAAGATGGAGGGGCCAGAAGCGCAGAGATGAGACCCAAGAAGAGGAGGATCGGGGCTGCTCTGTGCAAAACCGCTGCACAGAGCAGGTAAGTATAATATGTTTGTTATTTTAAATAATAAAATTGTCTTTAAAGCGGTAGTATACTCAAAAAAAAAAAAAAACCCTGCAAGACAAAATGGCATAATGAGCTAGTATGCATCGCATACTAGCTCATTATGAAAAACTTACCTTAAAACGAAGCCCCGACACGGACCCCCGGACACCGCTGTGGGATCGGAGCCGATGACGTCACTCCCGTGCATGCCCGCGGGGGATTAACTTTCCGGCAACTTCCCGGCAATGAACTCTAAAGTTCCGCCGGACCTTCAGAGCGCATGCATCGCTAGCATCAGCATGCAGTGCAAATATCTCCTAAACCGTGCAGGTTTAGGAGATATTCATTGTACCTACAGGTAAGCCTTATTATAGGCTTACCTGTAGGTAAAAGTCACAAAAATCGGTATACTGCCACTTTAATCTCACTTTAAGTGAACCTGTGTTTGGTCCCGCAAGGGTACCGCACAAACTCTCTCCCAGTGCAAGTATACCTGTTTAAATATAGCCATTAAAAAAACCTACGCATTATTATATGAAATACAATCATGACAAGAAGCATATAAAAATTTAATGGTCATACAGAGTATTTTCACCCAAATAATACAAATAATACAATAATCTAAAATGCATAATCACTAAGAATAAAATATAATTGCCCTTAAAATTGAAAAGTTTGTTAATTACCTAAAATTTACCATTGGATTAATAGGCAGTCTTCACTTAACAACTTTACATCTCTCCTTTTAATATAAGATATGTACAGACATAAATGAAGGTAAAGCAAAAAAATAGAAATCAAAACTTGCTAAATGTAACCAGGGTAACTAATTAAAGGTATGTGACTATGAAGCAGGGTTACAGTATTAGGACATTTATCTGTGTATGTGCTCTAATCATCCACTGATAGCCGCGGTGTTGCTTTGTTACTTTTATGAAAACGGATGCACAGTGAGTAGTGCACAAAAAAGCTGTAAATAAGCCAGAAAATTGGATAACTTGCAGTTTCTTACAGTGGCAAATGAAGATGCGCAGTGAAGACTCCACTCATCATCGTTGTGTAACTGTATTCCTATCACTGCTGGTGATTTCATTAGACATTTTGAAATAGCAATGACTGCGAAGTGTAGTTACATGTGTAGTGATGTATTATTGCTACCAGATGTATCAAGTTACACAGTTACAAGGGAAACAGGTGTTGCATCGCAGGTCTCCTTAGGAACTTCCAGCTAGAAATGGGCCGAACAACCCCCCCGGTTTGGTTTGTGCCAGAACTCTTGAACATTGCAAAAGTTTGGAGCCGAATAACAAACACCATTAAAGTCAATGGGACCCAAACTGGAAAAAAGTGCCTATTTTGAGGGCTTAGATGCAAGATATTGGATATAAAAAGGGTATGCGGGTCTGGATACTGCCCTGGGGACATGTATCAATGAAAAAAAAGTTTGTAAAAAAACATCAATTTCAAATGAGCAGTGATTTACTGATGCTTAAAGTGAAACAATAAAAATGAAAAATTCCTTCAACTATAGTGCCTGGGGGTCCCCTTAGTATGCCTGTAAATTGGTCCATCTGTACCGTGTATTAAACCTGCTGCAGCAAAACTGACATTTAAAGAGGCAAAAAAATGACATTTTCCCTGCAAGCTTTTTCTATTTTATAAACAATGGCTTGGGGAGCCAGTCTGCATGATGAGGCCACAATTTAGTACACTCAGAACAAGAATAGAGATTTTTTGGTTAAATTCTGGTGTCTGTTTCGCAGATAGAAGTAATGGTGGATAGAAGTAACAGGTGTGGAAAATTGGGCTTTGGGTGTTGGTGGTGCCTTCACACTGTAAAGGTTGTACTGTTGTTGAATCAAGTAATGCCTGTGCATCATCGAGGAGCAAGTGGCTGATGCTGAGTTAAAATAACTCAGCTGACTCCTCCATGCATGATGCAGGGGGTATGGCAGGAGTAGCTGTGGACAAGGAGGCAGAAAAAGCTGCTCTGGCAGCTGCGGTGGACTTGGAATACCCAGCACACAAAACCACAGCTTTAGCAGAGTCAGGCCTGATCTCTACTAGCACTAGCAGTTAATTTTTTTTGTAGCGGTTCAAACAGTCTTCGACAACCAGGTGCTTTTTTATCTGTGAGTCACACTAGGTACCTGTAAATATAGTGGCCAAAATGTCAAATGAAAGGTACACTAAGAAGAGGCTTACAGGATACTGAGCATAACAGATGAGAGCGATGGGGAGTCCTTACTGTGAGAATCAAGCTCAGTATACGAGAGCAGAGAGCAGCGGCACCTTGACAGATAGCTCTGACGATGGAGTAGAGGTCCCTGCTAAGGTCAGGCATACCCCACCCCGTTCTTCTGTTGCTGAGGTGCAACAACCGCATGATTCTCGTATGCAGTAGAGTGTCATTACTAGTGGTGAACTGGCGAGCACCAGCAGCCTACTACACCCTGGTCGTGAACAAACCAGCACTGCAATATCACTTGGTGGCGTGGCAAGTCCCATAAGTGCAGTTCAAGCTGGTGCAGTGGCTAGCACAAGTAGTGGCCTGCAGCCACTAAGAATTCGAACGCAAACCAGTAGAGCCCATATTGCCCTTCCTGATGTGCTTGCAAATCCTGATTGGCAGCCCACAGATTTTGCAGCGCTCGTACTTCCCTCATTCACTGGCCAACCTGGAATTCAGGTGGAAACAAACAGTTTTACTCCCCTTGATTCCCCATTTTGTTCATGTAAACAAAAAGTGTAAAAAAAGGATTGGTCTTCAAGAGTGGTTAGAAGAGTGGATGATGTGTGGCATAAGCCTCGTATATAACTGCCAGGACAGTTTAAACCCCCCCCCCCCAAGATTACCCCTTTTTGGAACGTAGACCCCCAAGCTATTCGGTGAGATGCATGTCCATAGAACCATAGAATAATTTATATTTTGCCACAAGTTTCGGGAAAATTACAAATGTAATATTTTTTTATTTTACACAAAGTTGTCACTAAATGATATAATGCTGACACATGCCATGGGTATATGTGGAGATACACCTCAAAATATATTCTGCTGCTTCTCCTGAGTACAGGGATACCCCATGTGTGAGACTTTTTGGGAGCCTAGCTGTGTACAGGACCCCAAAAACCAATCCCTGCCTTCATGCTTTATAAGGGCGTAAATTGTTGATTTCACTCCTCACTAATTATCACATTTCCTGAGGCCCTGAAATGTCAAGATAGCACAAAACCCCCAAGTGACCCCATTCTGGAAAGTAGAAACTCCAAGCTATTTGCTGAGAGGCATGTTAAGTCCATGGAATATTTTATATTATGCCAGCAGTTTCAGGAAAAATTACCAAATTTTTTTTTTTGTACACAAAGTTTTCATTTAAATAATTGCTCAAACATGCCAATGGGTATATGTGAAATTACATTTCAAAATACATTTCGCTGCTTCTCCTGAGTACAGGGATACCACATGTGTAAGACTTTTAGGCAGTCTAGCCGCGTATAGGACCCCGAAAACCAATCACCGCCTTCAGGCTTTCCAAGTGCGTAAATTGTTGATTTCACTCCTCACAACCTATCACAGTTTTGGAGGCCATGAAATGCCGAAATAGCTCAAACTCCCCCCCCCCCCCCCAAATGACCCCTATTTCGGAAAGTAGATACCCCGAGGTATTTGCTAAGAGGCATGATGAGTATTTTGCAGTTCTCATTTGTTTTGGAAAACTTAGAAAGTAAAGGAAATTTTTTTTCAGAACTTTGTGACAAAATGTGAGATCTGTAAAATACTCAACATGCCTCTCAACAAATAGCTAAAAGTGTCTACTTTCTGTAAAGGGGTCATTTGGGAAGGGGGGGGGGGTGTGCTTTCTTGGCATTTCATGGCTTCCAATACTGTGATAGGTAGTGTGGAGTGAAATCAACAATTTATGCCCTTAGAAAGCCTGAAGGAGGTGATTGGTTTTCTGGGTCCTGTATGCGGCTAGACTGCCAAAAAGTCTCACATGTGGTATCCCCATACTCAGGAGAAGCAGCATGATGTATTTTTGGGTGTAATTTAACATCTTTAGATTGTAAACTCCTTGAGGGCAGGGACTGATGTGAATGTGCAATGTATATGTAAAGCGCTGCGTAAATTGACAGCACTATATAAGAACCTGAAATAAATAAATAATTATACCCATGGCATGTGTGAGCATGAGCAATATATAATTTAAGTGAGAACTTTGTGTAAAAAAAAAAAAAAAAAAAGATTTAACTTTCCTGAAACATGGCAAAATATAAAATATTCCATGGACTCAAAATGCCTATTAGCAAATAGCTTGGGGTGTCTACTTTCCAAAATTGGGTCATTTTGGGAGGGGGGTTGTGCTATCTTGACATTTCAGGGCCTCCAAAACTGTGATGGGTAGTGAGGAAATGAAATGAGCAATTTACACCCTTTGAAATTTTGAAGGTGGTGATTGGTTTTCGGGGTCCATTACGTGGCTAGATTCCCAAAAAGTTTCACACATGTGGAAGAATGTATTTTGGGGTGTAATTCCACATATACCATGGCATGTGTGACAATATATCATATCAGTGATAGCTTTGTGTAAAAATTTGTCATTTTTCAATCACTTGTGACAAAAAAAATCAAATATTCAATGGGCTCAACATGCCTCTCAGCAAATTCCTTGGGGTGTCAACTTTCCAAAAAGGGGTAATTTGGGGGGGGGGGGGGAGTTTGTACTGCCCTGCCATTTTAGCACCTCAAGAAATGAGATTCAAGTAAATGTGCCATAGATTGTAGAAGCTATAAATATATGCCTATTGAATTTTTTTTTACCCAAGACATGTGGCTGAATACATTTTGGTCTAAATGTATGACAGAATTGAATTTATTGGATTTTTTTTATAACCAAAAGTATAAAATATAATTTTTTAAAACATTTCGGTCTTTTTTAGTTTATTTTGCAAAAAATAAAAAAAAAAACAGTGGTGATCAAATACCACCAAAAGAAATCTCTATTTGTAGTAAAAAAAAGGACACAAAATTTGTTTGGGTTCAGCATTGCATGACCGCGCAATTACCAGTTAAAGCAGCGCAGTGCCAAATTGCAAAAATTGCTCTGGTCAGGAAGGGGTAAAACCTTCCGGAGCTGAAGTGGTTAAAGTGAAACAATAAAAATGAAAAATTACTTTAAATATAGTGCCTGGGAGTATGCCAGTCCCCTTAGTATGCCAGTAAAGTGGTGCATCTGTACTGTGTATTGAACCTGCTGCAGCAAAAATTACATTTATAGAGGCAAAAAAATGAAATTTTCCCTGCAAGCTTTCTTTATTTTATAAAAAATGGCTGGGGGAGCCAGTCTGTATGATGAGGCCACAATTTAGTGCACTCAGAACAAGTATAGAGATTTTTTGGTAAAATTCTGGTGTCTGTTTCACAGACTTTGGATAGAAGTAACAGGTGCGGAAAAAATTGGGTTTTGGGTGTTGGTGGTGCCTTCACACTGTAAAGGTTGTACTGTTGTTGAATCAAGTAATGGCTGTGCATCATCAAGGAGCAAATGACTGACGCTGAGTTAAAAAACTTCGCTGACTTCTCTATGCATGATGCTGGGGGTATGGCAGGAGTAGCTGTGGACAAGGAGGCAGAAAAAGCTGCTCTGGCAGCTGAGGTGGACTGCTCACCAGTCTCTGCATTGGTGACAGAGGATGAGGAGGATGAGGATGGTTTAGTAAGCCAGTCGAATACCTCCTCTGCATGCTGTGGCTTGATAGCATGGGCATCACTAAAAAGAGGAAATGGTGCCCTGCCTGAGGACAGACCACGTCCACCTTTGTCTGGGGACACATACACTGCTGGCCCCTTCACAATGCTATAGGAAAGTCTGCCTCTCCTTGTTGGCCTCCCAGACATCATGGAGGGGGGGGGGGGCCTTATTACGGAAATGTAATAGAGACTGGAAAATGTGTACTTGGATGCACTGGAAAGTGGTGTTTGATGCACTTTAACTTGAGTAGTCACTAGGGATGATCGAACGGTTCGGGTCGACCATCGGTTCGACCCGAACATTGGGTGTTCGAAATTCGGCCGAATTCCAAACTTTTTGTGGTAAAAGTTCGAAATTCGGTCACCAGAACCGCCCAAAATGCAATGGGACAGGATCTGGGCTTTAAAAGCCCGTGATTGGCCCAGAAAGGTCAGTAAAAGCCAATGAGGGGTCAGGAGTCTGCTAGGAACGTGATTGGAGTGACTACGGGGCCCAGAGGCCAATCAGGAGTGAATACGCCCCCCAGTATATAACATAGCCCCGCCTAACCTCTAGCACTGTGATACAGAGGCTTTTGAAGAAAGTGGAAGCATTTGTGTTTCTCCTGCTGTTTGTAAAGCTCCAGTGTCATTTTGCAATTATCTTCTGCTGTATGGAGCTGTTCTTTTAGTGTGAGGAAAGGGATATGCAGTGTAGTTAGGGTACTATATACCACTATAGTTAGATTCAATAATCTAGTTTTTGTAGGGATACTTTTAAGTGTCAGGGTTCCGTCTAGTGAGCACGTTGCACTGCTGATATATCTACAGCAGTTATACGTGCTTGCTAGTCAGCTATTGTGCAAAATACCACACCCCCTTACAGGAAGCACATGGTGACCCCACTCTGCCATGTCAGGGTGACCGGAGTTTAGGGTGACCTGACTCTGCCATGCCAGGGTGACCACACTCTGTCATGTCAGGGTGACTGTAGTTTAGGGTGACCTGACTCTGCCATGCCAGGGTGACCACACTCTGCCATGTCAGGGTGACCATAGTTTAGGGTGACCTGACTCTGCCATGCCAGGGTGACCCCACTCTGTCATGTCAGGGTGACCGTAGTTTAGAGTGACCTGACTCTGCCATGCCAGGGTGACCCCACTCTGCCATGTCAGGGTGACCGTAGTTTAGGGTGACCTGACTCTGCCATGCCAGGGTGACCCCACTCTGCCATGTCAGGGTGACCGTAGTTTAGGGTGACCTGACTCTGCCATGCCAGGGTGACCCCACTCTGCCATGTCAGGGTGACCGTAGTTTAGGGTGAGCTGACTCTGATAAAGCCTCAGTGACAACTATACATAAATTAAAATTCATCACAAAAAAAACAGATTATCTTTCTTAGAATTTCAGTAGCACAGGGATGGTGTTACCCTCCTTTCATAAAGTGCAAATAAATAAAGTGCATAAATTGCATAAATAATCCAAAACATCTAAGCAAGAACAGAGTCCTTCAAAAGTCTTTGTTTATGTAGTACATTTATTTGCACCTTATGAAAGGAGGGTAACACCATCCCTGCGCTACTGAAATTCTAAGAAAAATAATCTGTTTTTTTCTGGTTCTGGACATGCTACAGAGCTGAAACTTCACAGGTACACTTTTTAGACCCCCCAGACACTAAATCCAAAGAAATCGAATTTTTATTTTTTCAATAATTTTTTAAATAATTGTCTCTCTATCAAAAACGACAATTTTTAAGAACTTGTTTTTGCCTGATTCATAGTTCCTGGGGCATGACCCAGAACCCTAGGCAATTTTTAGGGGCATTTATTAGGTTTTAGGGCTTCAAAATGGTGTTTTTTGATTCCCGAAGTTCGGGTCCCATTGATTTCAATGGGGTTCTGGAATCCGAACCGAACTTTCGGGAAATTCGGGTGTTCTGGTCGAACCAAACTTTTCAAAAGTTCGATCATCTAGTCACTACACAGACACACTCCACTGACAACTACAACATACTGCAGTAAAACTGCACTGACACACTTCAAAATATTCAGTCGTAAAAGTACCCTGGTGCACTTTAATATACCACTGTAATGTAAATGTGCACTAACACACTTCAATATACCACTGTAAATGTGCATTAACGCACTTCAATATACTACAGTAAAAGTGCACTAACGCACTTCAATACAATACAGTAAAAGTGCACTAACGCACTTCAATATACCGAAGTAACTGTGTACTAATGCACTTCAATATACCATAATTAAAGAACACTAGTGCACTTCAATATACTGCAGTAAACATGCACTAACACACTTCAATATACTGCAATAAATGTGCACTAACGCACTTCACTATCTTGCAGTAAACGTGCACTAACGCACTTCAATATACCACAGTAAACGTTCACTAATGCACTTCAATATGCTGCAGTAAAAGTGCACAAATGCACTTCAATATACTACAGCAAAAGTGCACTAACACACTTCAATATACTGCAGTAAAGTGCACTAACGCACTTCAATATACTGCAGTAAAAGTGCCCTGATGCACTACAATATACTGCAGTAAAACTGCCCTGACACTCTACACTGACACACTTCAATTCACTGCAGTAAACCTGCCCCGACACACTGAAGTCCTGTTCTATCTATCTCCACTCCAATATCACACTGCAAATGGCTGCTCTTTGAAGGAACCTTTTATAGTGTGGGGTGGGATTATGAACAATGAGCCATGATTGAAGAGAGTCATCATGACCGTGTCCAATCATCGGTCTGAGTGTGCTATGTGCCCTGATTGGGCAAAGCCTTCATTGCTTCAGCCAATCAGGGCTTCCAATGCACTGTGCAATTTGGGTGTTCATTGAACAGGCGAACAGCCAATGTTGGGTCTGAGCTCCTGCTTGGGCTGAACCATTCACCCAACACTACCTCCAGCCTTTAGGGTTCAAAGTGTGGAACAAGTGATATTTTTCTTCTATTGCAGCCCTTCACATCAACTAGAAAAACCTCAAGATGCAATTTAGTAGTACTACATATACCCTGCATTTTCTGGCCAGGGCTAAAATTCAATGAGCGTTCCACTTGTGTGACGAGACCAATCTCGCCACTGGGCGTTGGAGAAGCCTGGTTGCTCGCCTCCTGCAATGTGACTATGGACCCTCTCATCAGCCCATGCTAAACGTAAACCCCATGGCAATTTGACTGTGTTTGTGGCATCTGAGCGCTGTTTGGATATGTTGAGCGCTCAGATCCAGGCTATCTGGGGATGGGTTGAATGTGGGGGTTCTGTTCAGTAGACTGGGAGTTATGCATTTTTGTGTCTTTTTGTGTTTCTTTAACCAATGTGGCTAATGGAGTCTTGCCTCTATCCTGGAAGCTAAAACGTATTCCTGTAAACTGTAAGGAACAGGAAGTCAACTCCTAATATGGTCATCCCAGGAAGTTCTGAGGAGACAGACTGTCTAAGGTGGCTCCCCATTCACCTTTTGTCAGGTGTGCTAATGACCTGACCTGTTGTCTGCTAAGGGAGGTATTGACACTCAGAGTAATGTGTATTGAGGGCTCGTTAGGGAACCATTGTTCTGTGTCTGACTATAGTTTACATTGATTGCTCCCTGGGGCTTCTGTCTCCTTGCATTGGTCAAAGCTATCTGACCAATCACTGTTGACTCATTTTCAAGCCCTCATTTGCATGGGCTGGAGAGGACCTTATTGGGAACTGCAAGGACTTTACAATTGACCAATGGGAAAGCGGTTGTTGGGGGAAGGATGTTCCAATTTCTGTATAAAAGTGTGCTGTGTTCTTCCAATAAATGTTGTTCCTGTTTTACCCTCATCTCGGAGCTTTGTCTCGTTATTGGGGGAATCTGCTGCAGGGATTGCTATGGTCTTCCATACTCCCTTAGAGAATCACTAAGCTCTTGTAAGAGCTTGTGTAAGAGCTTGTTCTGCTGCACTCTCTGGGGAAAGAGAGGTTCACCCACAGGAACCTGGAGCCTTGTCGTTGGTCCAGGGTGGGTAGGAGATGCCAAGACCCTAACCAAGCTGCGGCAGTTCGTGGAGTCTGAAGGGCTTACGGTGTCTGGTGGAGTGCTTGGAGCCCTCGGGAAGCACTAGGAGCATCTGTCAACGGAGGTACCTGCTCAGGGGTGCCCTGTTCCGTAACAATTGGTGGCAAGCGGCGGGATCGTTCTCACAGCCAGAAGGACAGCTACAGGAGGCACCATTCCGTGGATTTACAAGTTGAGGGCAACGCATGTCCCAGTACAGCGACCCTGACAGCACCAGCATGGAACCAGCAGAGGAGTACAGATACTCTCTGAGAGAATATGACCATATGGTGTGGTTATGGCTGAACTTCTTCGGACCCAATCCACTGGAGAGATCCAAGCGGTTCATGAAGAAATTAGTGTTCGGGACTCTGCTAGACAGGGCAGAGAGAGAGGGCCAGCTGGCACGTTGGGAGGAACTCCAGCGGCAGGTACAGTTAAGGGAAGAGGAGAACCCAGTCTCCATTCCCCAGCGGCAGCCTGATTTATTGGGAATTGGGAGCCCAGTCTCCATTCTCCAGCGGCAGGCTGAGTTACAGGGGGCAGAGACAGTCGGTCCTGTCTCCCAGCAGCAGGACTCTGTGTTGGGAGGAGAGACAGTCGGTCTCCCTCCACAAAGACTGGAAGTATGTATGGGAGAGGAGATTGTTACCCCCTCTCCCCAGCGGCAGCTTAATGTACCAGGGGGAGACTGTAAGCCCCCCACCAGTGCAGATGGGACCGAGGTCTCTCCACCGGTCCTGCAGGGAATTGGGAGCCCAGTCTCCATTCCCCAGCGGCAGTGTAAAGTGCAGGGAGAGGAGAGCAGTGTCCTCCCTCCCCAGCGGCAGTGTCATGTGCCGGGAATTGGGAGCCCAGTCTCCATTCCCCAGCGGGAGATACAGCAGGGAATTGGGAGCCCAGTCTCCATTCCCCAGCGGCATAGTATCCTACAGGGAATAGAGAGCCCAGTCTCCTTTCCCCAGCAGCAGGACTCTGTGTTGGGAGGAGAGACAGTCGGTCTCCCTCCGCAAAGACTGGAAGTATGTATGGGAGAGGAGATTGTTACCACCTCTCCCCAGTGGCGGATCATTAATGGGCAGAGTGTTCTATCGGGAGAGGAGCTTGTTACCCCCTCTCCCCAGCGGCAGCTTAATGTACCAGGGGGAGACTGTAAGCCCCCCACCGGTGCAGATGGGACCGTGGTCTCTGCACTTACCACACAGGGGGTAGGGATGGGCGGTCCTAACCCCCCACGACAGAGCTGTGTATCCAAGGGGGAGACAACCGGTCTCCCCATTCCGCAGCAGAGCTATGCACCTAAGGGGGAGACAGTCCGTCTCCAGCAACCAGGCTCCAACCAGACTACTCCGGTTGTAGTGCTGGCACCAGGAAAGAGTACCGCTGGTCTCTGCCCACTCAGCAACCCACCAAGGCAGCCTATCAGTCCCATACACAGCCGTGGTGAGGCACCTGGACATGGACAAGTTTCTCCTCTAACCAGGTGTAGTAACCATTTATTGTGGGTGGGCCGTACTGTTTTTTCTGCTTTGTGGGTGGGCTGCTGGACTAACAAGGGCACTGACCGGCAGGAGGTCAGGTACCCTGTTAGTCTTTTTGGAAAGGGGGAGAGATGTGACGAGACCAATCTCGCCACTGGGCATTGGAGAAGCCTGGTTGCTCGCCTCCTGCAATGTGACTATGGACCCTCTCATCAGCCCATGCTAAACATAAACCCCATGGCAATTTGACTGCGTTTGTGGCATCTGAGTGCTGTTTGGATATGTTGAGCACTCAGATCCAGGCTATCTGGGGATGGGTTGAATGTGGGGGTTCTGTTCAGTAGACTGGGAGTTATGCATTTTTGTGTCTTTTTGTGTTTCTTTAACCAATGTGGCTAATGGAGTCTTGCCTCTATCCTGGAAGCTAAAACGTATTCCTGTAAACTGTAAGGAACAGGAAGTCAACTCCTAATATGGTCATCCCAGGAAGTTCTGAGGAGACAGACTGTCTAAGGTGGCTCCCCATTCACCTTTTGTCAGGTGTGCTAATGACCTGACCTGTTGTCTGCTAAGGGAGATATTGACACTCAGAGTAATGTGTATTGAGGGCTCGTTAGGGAACCATTGTTCTGTGTCTGACTATAGTTTACATTGATTGCTCCCTGGGGCTTCTGTCTCCTTGCATTGGTCAAAGCTATCTGACCAATCACTGTTGACTCATTTTCAAGCCCTCATTTGCATGGGCTGGAGAGGACCTTATTGGGAACTGCAAGGACTTTACAATTGACCAATGGGAAAGCGGTTGTTGGGGGAAGGATGTTCCAATTTCTGTATAAAAGTGTGCTGTGTTCTTCCAATAAATGTTGTTCCTGTTTTACCCTCAACTCGCAGCTTTGTCTCGTTCTTGGGGGGATTCACTGTATGCTGTTGGAGACTGATTGCTAGGAGTGTAAGCTGATGTATGCTTTTCCTGTTCGTCTGCTAGCAGCTATTTGTGAGGTTCCAGGTTGGAGTGCTATTTTGTATCCAGTTCGGGAGTTTGGTGTCCTGCAAGTAGCTGTGCCTGTAGCTCTGGAAGGGGAAGATCTCCTAAGCGGATTTTAACCCCTTGTCTGCGGAAACGGTCCGTTACAACTTGCATTACAGGCTTCTATGAACTGAAGTGCATACACAGCCCAAGCTCTTTTTTTCATTATAAAGGAAAGGTTAAACCCTGTGATTTGTTTACCTATGTCCCCTTGAGGAGGTGTCCTTCCTTTTCTTGCCTCAGAAACGCAACAGGATGGTAGAGAAAATCTTTACACAACATGGGAAATCCCCTCTTAGACCCATATGGACAACACAACAGTTGTCCCTATTTCAAGCTCCACTCTCAGCTCCTGTTCTGAAGACAACTACTGTATGAAATGTTTGAAATCACATAACGTTCTATTTCAGTGACAATGATCAGTGGTCAGTGGGTGAATCTCTTTGTCAGGGCATGGACAGCAATAACAACTTGACAGGGGAAGGGAACTGATTGCGGGAACAGCTTTGGAAAAACTATGCTTAGAGACATGTCCAATTTCAACCATTTATGCTATGTTGTTGTCTTCTATATTCCCCTACAGTGCCATATTATATAGATGAGTGGGAAAAGGAGTTGGAGAGTATAATATCACAAGACATTACCAAAGGGTTTATGTGGACTCATAAAATGTCTACAGCCAGTAGAATACAAAATAAAAATAAAAATTATTAGCAAGATGGTACCAATACCTGGTAAGGCTGCACAGAATATTCCCCCAAAAGTCAAATAAATGTTGGAGATGGTTGTGTCCATGGACACTACCTTTTTGGCCAGCTGTACTTGATGCATACGAAGCTATACCAAATACAGAAATTGCTCAAACTCTGCAGATGGGATTGCTGTCCATTATTCCAGGCTCTGTTAGGGAGATCAAGGAGGGTCTCTTACGTTTTTTCTTAATGGCTGCAAAGGCTATCATACAAAAATATTGTAAATCTTCTGACTCGCCAAAAACAATAGAATGGGTAGAGGAAATGCAATGCCTGCGGAGAATGGAGGAATTGACTGCAATGTTAAGCGATTATTATGAGGAATTGATTTAGGTGTAAAATATTGTAAAAAAGTAAAAAGGATTAGGGGACCTGGATGCGTATGTGCCCATAAGTGGGGGATGGGCGGTTGGGGGGGGGGCAGTGCCGGGAGGGGGGTAGGAGAGAATTATATCTTTTTTTTTTCTTTTTCCTTCTTGTTTTTGTATTTGTTTTTTGAGTGAGTGTTTTAAGACTCATATATGAGGATTATAAGTCTTAGGTACCTGCATGATATTAACGGCTGGTTAAACTATAGCCTGTATAGGGGAGGACTGGGCCAGGGGGCAGGGGGCAATTGCCCCCTGGGCGCTCTGATTCCTGGTAAAAAGGCTGGACTGCTTCTGCCACAGACATGCCTAAATGATTCCTGCTGAAGAGAAGTAAAAAGTCCCTGCTGCTGACCTACTGAGTGCAGCATGAAGACAAGTTACGAGCGCAGGGCCCCCCGGCCCCCAGCATGGATGGTGTAAACTGTGTCTGAGCAGAAGCCAGTTCCATGCCCTACTGGAAACTCTCCCCGTCCAGCCCTAACCGAGCTGTCCCTGCTCCCCCCCAACTGTCCCCAGCTGGCCAGGTTCAGAACCCGGATTCTGCCAGTGGGTAGAGAGTACCGGGAGTGGAGCTTCAGCCTTAAATGGGGGTCAGAAAGAGGCCGGGAAAAGGAAGAGTGGGAGGGGGGCCGAGTCGCTGCACCATGGGCCTCTGGATTGAACTTGCCCCCTGGGCCGAAAGTTGCCAGTCATCCCCTGAGCCTTTAAATTGAAATTTGAGGGCCTTGCTCTTATAAGATTATTGAATGATAATAATTAAAATAAAAATTATAATAATAATAAAAAAAGAATATTATTATACATTTTTCATAGTTTTATGATTAAAAAGAAATTTCAAACATCACCTAAAATCCTTGACAGGATTCTGATCCTTCTTTGTTCTATCCAAAGCTAAAAAAAAAAGCATGCAGGGCAACACTACAGGTTCATTTTCATAACAGCACTATCAGCAGCACAAAATACTTAAAGTATTTCTTGATATGGTGCAGTGCGTGAATTCCGCATAACATTGCTGATGCTTGAAGACTGGCTACTCAGGCACATAGTGCTGTCACAAGGTGGTGAGAAAAAGAGTCCTCCACCTTAAGTAAGCTCCAAGACATGCCTTAGGCATAATGTACACTTGATGTTTTTTTAGCTGCACCTAGGGGCATCTGGCATTTTTTTATCTTCCTCGTAAAACAACCCTGTATGTTAGCTGATATGTTCATGTACGCATAGGCTTTTAGAGGAGTTTAGAGACAGGAGTGTTGAGAGGCAGAAAAAAACTGCCAGTGTGTCCAGGAGCAGCAGCGTTTTGGCAGAAAAAACGGAGTACATGTGAAAAGGCGCATTTAATGTTTGAGCATTAATTAAATTAAAATGGCTGATAAAATTATTATTCTGGTCAATTAAATGAATGAGCACCTAAATGCGTTAAATGCCTTTACAAGTGTCAAGTGTTTTTCGTGCCCACATGCCACTACCAGGAGGAAAGGCATCTAGGAGAGATAGAGACACGTCCAGTGTGTATGAGGACTTACATATAGCTCACTCTCGTCAATCCCAGTATACTGGAGGAGACAAGTAAATATCTGCTGTTGGAGCCATCTTGAATTGGCAAAGTACAGGTTCATGTTACTGTAAATTACTCTGAATATGAAGCACTTACAATATGTCTTTTCTATGTAACACTATAGGTGAACAGCAAGCAACACATCGCATTCCTATGTTTTTGACAATAGTTTGCCACTTAATCAAACAGTTGGAAAAGATACAATGTATTTGTGTATAAACTGTAAATACAGAAACTCAGGTGTGGAAATGATAGCTGCTCCACGACCACTGTTTTACTAATGATACTTTCAGTCCTGATCCATATTCTATTACCATGTACTGTATAAATGACACATCTGGCTCTGTGAAATCAGGGAACTCCTATTTTTGCTGTAAAAATAGGCTAGATTCACATGATAGGAAAGATGACCCATCAGTGAAACAGAAGACATGGCCGTCACCAACACTCCGTGGTTTACTAACAGCCATTTTTAGCAGCTCTCCCGGCACTCGATAACCCTACTTAAAAACTGTCATGATAATTAGTTGCTTGATAAGAACAGAAACGTGTCTTTCTATTTCAATCCATAGCTCACAAATATACAAGCAAAACTTCAGGTGAACTATTACCCTCAAAACTATCAAAATTCTGACAATAGGTATTATAACCATCAAGAAGACATTAGAACATGCTGACAACTACAGTCATTCAGTCACAGAAAACTGAAGAGGAATCATAGCCACTCTGTACAGATATTTTAGAACTGCACTTTACAGCAGTGGCCTGTTTCTCAGCTGAAATTTGTGTAAGGCAAGTATCTCAATAAGAGATATGGAGATGCACTTACCTTGCACGCAATGCAGTGCTGGGGGTTCCTAGCAATGTCAGGAGAGCCCATTTTCGCTGGTAAACACTAACGCCATCTTGCTAGCAGCAAGTTGACTTTCACTTTGTGAGTTCTTTTCTCTGCTGTAAGGTAGCAATGGGAGGTTGTCTGCTGGCTTGTGGTTGGGTAAATTAACATATCGTGGTTTCCATGTGCATAAATTACAAACTACAGACATTCTCAGTTCCTTCTTTGAATTACTTTTTTCCTTTACTCTTTTTTAAATTCTTTTCCAATGGTTGTTGGCCTTTGGGTTTTTACTTAAGTGACATTTGCAGAGTACCTGGAAAATAAATGACTTGTAATAGGTCAATATGGCCTTATTTAGTGAAGAAATCTTATTCTTAAGGATTCCCCATTCACAATTGTCACTATTGATGCAGGCAAAGGCCTGAGACCTCACACACAAAATAAACGTTATAAATAACACTATCTTTATCTCTGTGTTTCCATCCAGTGTGTTTTTTTTTTCTTTTCAGACTTCTGCAGCGTTAACAGAATTGACAATAATCACAAGAAATATTGAATGAAGAACAATCATAATCCATCTTGTACTGGTCTGACCCCAGCATAGTAACTTCTGATTGGATGCTATAGGTTATTGATCTTAAAGCTAACTCCAGCCAAGTTTTTTTCATTTTGGATAGCGTGGGAAAGATTTTAAGCTCTGTGTCACACCCAAACAAAAAATGAGGGGTTTATTTGTCATCAGGACAAAACAACACCAAGCTATCTCTCTCAATACAAGGAAGGACATTTCACTCATGGTCTCATGATTACCATGGATATGTGTGGCACGTTCAACAATATGGTTCAGATTGTAGGCAGGTTGGAATGTGTCCAGCAGCTGGCTCAGGCTGGAGAAGGGGTTAAAACATGTTCGGCTCAGTTCCTGGGCTTTGGTTTTGGTGGGCCCACCTGTTATATAAAGAGGGGACTGCTAAGACCAGAGCCAGGAGTCAGGGTGGAGTATGTAATGGTGGGGGTATGGAGACCCACCTGTGAGCGCTAGGTTGGCACTGAAGATACCGGGAGTCATGGACTGCATCCAAGCCATGGAAAATGTCTACATGGATGCTCACCTCACAAAGAAATGCCTGGGCCACTATGCTATTTTATTTAGAACTAGGAACAGGACCATGTTCATGTTGTATTGTCATGATGCCTTTCTACTGTAAAGTTATATTAACTGTCCTTATCCTGGTCTGAAAATATTCAAAGGGGTGCATGCTGGTTAAAGGTGGCAGTTAACGGTGGCAGGTCCTCCGGTAGCGAGAGGGTTGATGTTCTAGCTCCCTCCCTAGCAGTCCATCTTCTTTGGCAACTGGGAGCAGACTAGCGTTACAGAGGCCAATGGCCTGGTCACGTCATGCAGGAAAGACAGAGCTAAGTAGGAGCAAATATGAGGACGGGACCCCATTCTGTTACTGAGAGTGAGGTAACAGAGGTACTCTGGACTGGTGGCGTGAGTGCAGGCTCAACACGTCCCTTCGAATCCAACATACAAGTACAGTGTGTAGTGACATAGGACAAGTTGTTTCTTAGAGGAACTCTGCACTTTAATACTAGAGATGTCGCAAACATAAAATTTTCCGTTTGCGAACGGCGAACGCGAACTTCCGCAAATGTTCGCGAACGGGCGAAATGCCATAGACTTCAATAGGCAGGCGAATTTTAAAACCCACAGGGACTCTTTCTGGCTACAATAGTGATGGAAAAGTTGTTTCAAGGGGACTAACACCTGGACTGTGGCATGCAGGAGGGGGATCCATGGCAAAACTCCCATGGAAAATGATGTAGTTGACGCAGAGTCGGGTTTTAATCCATAAAGGGCATAAATCACCTAACATTCCTAAATTGTTTGGAATAACGTGCTTTAAAACATCCAGTGTGTGAATACGATCAGGTATGATGTTGTATCGATCAGGTAGTGTAAGGGTTACGCCCGCTTCACAGTGACAGACCAAACTCTGACAGACCAAACTCCCCGTTTAACGCACTGCAAACAGCCGCAAACAGTCCATTTGCAGTGGGCACAGTACAGTCTGAGGGCCTGACACTCACTGGCAGGCAACTGCAATTATATTACAGAGGAAAAATTTAATATATAAATATCACTACTTGTACTAAATTAATAGACGATGTTGAAATCCACTGCGCTTTAGGAAATACAAGTAACACAAACCTGACAGAATAACACAAATAACACAAATTGCTGCTACTTAAATGAGTAAATATAATAAAAAATAAAATTCATCCAGAAAAAACAGGAACTGGCGCAGGGATGGAGATAACCTCTTACCAAATAAATAGGATGATAACATATACCAAAATATATGAATCAGATGTGATAAATATAAGCATAAAATCATAAATACATAAAAGCATGAAATCACATCAATAGGAGTCCATAAAGTCCATAGGTATAAAGTGCATAGAGCAATGAAAGTGCAAACCTGAAGGATCACAGGTGCGACTTATGGGGACCACCCTTGCTTGCCACCACCACACAGTGTCGGGAGAATTATCTGAAATTCAGACTCACCAGACGCCTATGCCTAACCACTCTCATGGACTAGGCAACAACAGCATATAGTAAAATCAGGTTTCCTCCAGATCTCTGATTTGTGCTGCAAAGACTGCTCTGGAAGATTTCCTGGTAAGTTTATAGTGCACTATCAATATCATATATTTTGGTATATGTTATCATCCTATTTATTTGGTAAGAGTCACCATCCCATCCCATCCCATCCCATTTGGTCACCATCCCTGCGCTACTGAAATTCGAATGAAAAAGCCAGTTCCTATTTTTTCTGGATACATTTTATTTTTTATTATAGGAAAAATTAAATGACTTTTTTATCTGCAAGGTGCTGTGCCACCCTATATAAGTGGTGGGCAGTGGGCACAGTACAGTCTATGGACCTGACACTCACTGGCAGGCAACTGCAATTATATTACAGAGGAAAAATGAAATGAATGTTTTATCTGCAAGGTGCTGTGCCACCCTATATGAGTGGTGGGCAGTGGACATAGTACAGTCTGTGGACTTGACACTCACTGGCAGGCAACTGCAATTATATTACAGAGGAAAAATTAAATGAATTTTTTTTCTGCAAGGTACTGTGCCACCCGATATGAGTGGTGTGCACACGGTACAGTCTGTATATATATAGAAAAAATAAAATAAAAGCAGACTGATGTACCAGCCCTAAAAAGGGCTTTTTGGGGTGCTGTCAGGACGCTGTCCTTACAGCAGGAGTGGACACAGAACACTGGCCTAGCTAATGATTTCCATATTAATTCAGCAGCAGCACTCTCCCTGCTCTAACTAACACTGCAGCTTCAGAATGAATCTAAGATGGATGCTGTCCTTGCTTTTTTATAGGATGTGGGAGGGTCTGGGAGGGAGGGTATGCTGATTGGCTGGAATGTGTCTCCTGACTGTGAGGTACAGGGTCAAAGTTTGCTCAATGATGATGTATAGGGGGCAGACCGAACATCGCATATGTTTGCTGGCCGCGGCGAACGTGAACAAGCGATGTTCGCCGGAAACTATTAGCCGGCGAATAGTTCGGGACATCTCTATTTAATGCTACACACGGTTAAGGCTCATATCTAAGTTGGGGAACTGCCTTAAAGTTAAATTGTTCCCATGACCGCAGTCTCCACATGGTACCAGGCATTTATAAATGCGCTCCGCACGAGTGTTAGCCCATGTGCACAGGAGCAGTCAATTATTGTTTCAAAAACAAGCATTGGGTGCATCCATGAGAAAAAGTGTTTATCTATTAATATTTCCAAAGGGCGGGCAATACTAAATTGCAGAAAGGTTGATTTGAATAAAGATAGGATGGTGAAAAGTAACTGAAGACTTAGGTGAGAAAGCTAGAAGTAGTTGACCACTTTCAATTGGTCTGCATTATTGAAGATGTTTCTTTACTCAGTAAAGTAGCTTCCTCAGCTCATTTGCTGAGAATGCTACTGGGATGTATATGGAAAAACATCTTCAACATAACAGAACAAGTTGAGCCAAATGTGACTTCACATACACCTAGGTGAGATATTATTGTCTGTCAAGTCACTCGGCATCAGCAAGAACTGAGTGAGGACATTTCAGAAAGAGGTACATTGGGGAATCTACCCACCCACATTACAGTACTTTTATAAACATTATGCAAATCTGATATTTATAATTTTACCACGAGGTATACACTGTTTCTCTTTAATGCAATTATAACTAAATTGATCACATACAACAGTATCAAACATATTTCTTTATATAGATTTTCTAATTGGCAATCAAGGCCTTTTCAGTGTTCTTCTAGATATACATGTAGAATATCAGTTTGCTGTAAAAATTGTTATAAATTTCGGTTGTAGTAATGCTGAATCTTGTTTTATTGTTTATACCATGTTTATATATATAGTTTGTAAATATATATGTACATGGAGTAGCAAAACCACTCAATACATACTCTTTGCTTCCTGCAATATAGTGCTGCACAAGGTTTATGCTTTACTGCTCCTTCTTGGAATGCAAATAAATGGGAGCTTATACCTATGATAACAGTGCATTCCCTCTGTGGGTGATATATTAATATTTTCTATGCAGAAAGGTTGTGTTACTGCAATTAAATATTTTAGGCCTTGTTTAGACTTGCGGTTGGAGGGTGGGAACAATGCTTGGTTGCGCCATGTCTTTGCTGTCCGCCAACTGCCCTGCTCTTAAGCTGCAATAGGCAGCAGAGGGGGAAGTTTACATGGCACAGGCGCAATGCTTTGCTCCGGCGGCAAAGTTGACCCAGTTTGTAGCGATAGGCGGGTTGCACGTCCGAACTCTGCACATTCAGGGCAATGGAGAAGCAACACAAACTCCTCACATTGTGGCGTGTTTGTTGGCAAAAATCGGGTAAAACAGGTGGTGAGAAGGCATTGCATCGCTTCCTCACCACATGTCAGTAGCCACTGGAGTGCGGATTGCCCTGCAGAGGCAAGGGAGGTTTAGGTGCATGTCTAAATCTACCCTCAAAGTACAACTATACCTTTGTACAGTTATCCTATATATGTCCCGTCCCGTCCCCCCGTCCCGAGTGCTGCCACCCAACAAGATGAAATATTTACCTTCAGCCCTGAAACAAGCATCTTTACTGTGCAGTCCTGCAAGGTGCCACACAGCCTTTCTCCCAGAAATGGCTGTGTCATACTGCGTATGCCCCCTGCTCTCCCACTTATTTTTATGGAAAACCTGTACTCCTATAGGAATGAATAGGGCCATAGTGCACATATACAGTATGAACCAAACACAAGGGCCGCACAGTGAAGAAGATCCCTTCTAAGACCCGCATTTACATATCCAAATCTGATGTCACATAACCATCTATGGCACCTTTCCCCGTGATTGAGACCAGTGATAAAAAGCTGCCTTCCTAGTGCTGCCAACTGGTCTTACTGCCACCTTTTATTTGTATAGTCATGTCTTCCCCTGTAAGTCTAAAGGACTGTGTGGGGAACCTTTGATAGGCCGTTTTGGAAGCCAATGGGTAGTTTCCTTGTCACCAGAAGGCAATGTGGGCACTGTAAGAAGTACGCTCTGACGCTACAGACCAGAAGAAAAAGGAATTGGGATGTGGCATGTAGTGAAGGTGGTTTCAGGTAAAAAATTGGTGCTTCTGAATATTTTGATTTGCTAGAGATGCATGGACTGGAAATGGCAAATGTTTTTTATTGCATGGAGCTAAGCTTTACAGTAATGTAGTATACACACTACAAATAGTAGTACAAATAGTATATAGAACCATACTCATATATGACAATTCACTAATTAGCTTAATGGTTATCATACTATATATTATTTCCATTTTACAATACCTGATCCATATCTAATCACTGAATCATAACATATGTTGGTGGCATACCAAAAAACTGGAACATATGTAAACAATGGATCTGAGAGGAAAGATAATTTGCTCTATTTTAAATAATCACACCAAACAGACAGCATGGAATCCACCTGGAAACCAAATGGTACCAAAACAGTAACTCCCCAAAACTTGGCTAAATCAAGTCTGGGTGCTGGTCCCTTTAAAGTGCCATTTACCTCATGCCGTTTGCCTCATCTGCTCACCAACATGTTAGAATAAAGCATATAAAGTGCCTCCCATAGTGTAGTATTTGAAATTCCACAACTAATTTAATTATAATTATGCTTCCATTAAAACAACTTTAAAATTGCTTCAAAAAATACTAAGGTACATGACAATAGCAGCCTCTCACATAACTTCAGGTCCACGATCACCTCCGAGACGCCCTACGCGTTACGTCACACCACGTGACTTCTTCAGGGTACTTCAGGGGATGGCTATAAGAATTAAAGAAGTTTTATTAGTTTATAGAATGTGAAATAATATAGTGAAAATGTACAATATTTGAATAGTATAGTTACATTGTAACATTTTCTTTCTTGGGCCTTCTCAGTGAATAGGAAAGCTTTTAGGGCTCATACACATGTGAACACAAAAAGGCAACCACCATGCTTGATTGCTTATCTATCATCCGCTTGGCTGTCAAATGCAGTGGGGTCTGTTGATTGAAGTAAGCACTGCAGGTAAGTACTGCAGGAAGTAATGCAGGAAGCATTTATTTTGGCATTGCGTGCACACTGTATCTGGTCTGACTCCCATTCTCAAATAGACATGCACTCCAATTCCACTACCACAAATGCTTTAGAAATAAGAAAAATGCTTAATTCATTTAGGGCCCCTTCAACTATAATGACTTATGGCGGAGCATTACTACAGCGTGTTAACCTGAGCTATTTTGCACATTATTGTGCTTTGCAATAAACAGTCAATTCATTTTAAATGTGGTTGGCTGCAACATTGGGCCATTGGCACCTACTAAAGTTTTGCATTGGAGTGCCATTATAAATGAATAGCTCCACAATGCACTGCACAAACTGCAGTCACTGTGATGCATAGGCATGAAGCCAGCCTTAAAGTGTATGGAAAAACAATTTCTTTTGGATTCGCGGTTTTAAAAATGTGACTAGTTATGCTAGCTTAGGCTGTACCTGTGTTTGAAAAAAGGACTAATTACTATGTTCAAAAACATTGCTAGCACGGAAACTGAACCCCGTCCTTACAACCCGGCACTTCCTCGTTTGTGTTTACATACGTGGAAACTGTCCCAAAACCCAGAACTGATAGCACGCAAATTTCATACATTCTACTCTAGACTTTATGCACCCCCGTACCCCCTGCTTACGTCTAAGGTCGAGTCTTTCCTTAGGGATATCCCCCTGCCCCAACTCCATAAGGATCATGCAGAGCTAATGGAAGCACCGTTTACGGAAGGGGAGATGTCCTTGGCTATAAAATCCCTCCACCCGTCCAGGGCTCCCGGCCCAGACGGGTTTTCGGGACATTATTACAAGAAGTACGCGGAATTGCTCACCCCTCATTTATGCTCCTTTTTCAACGACCTGCGGAATGGGGAATCGTTGTCGCCTAGCGATAATGAGGCCTTCATTAATGTCCTCCCCAAACCGGGCAAGGACCACAGTGACTGCTCCAATTACCGCCCAATTTCACTTATCAATGTGGACCTTAAATTGATGACCAAAATTTTGGCCAACAGACTGCACACCTTCCTGGCCCTATACATCCATCCGGACCAGGTGGGCTTTATACCCAAACGTAAGGCCTCGGACCAAACCCGTCGCCTAATAGACATTATCGCTGCGGTTCACTTCAACTGGGATGGGGGTGGTCCACGTCGGGGTTAGTTGTTATCGCTGGACCTTTGCAAGGCCTTCGATTCCTTGTCATGGGATTATATGTTTTATATATTACAGAGGTTTGGCTTTTGAAACCCATTTTCTTACGGTCCTGAGGGCCCTGTACTCGGCTCCTTCGGCTAGGGTGGTCATTAAAGGGCAAAAATCATCCAGGCTGGATATTAAGCAAGGCACTAGACAGGGGTGTCCCCTTTCCCCTTTGCTAGTTATACTGGCCATTGAGCCCCTGGCTATTAAACTCAGACTGCAGGCGGATGTGCAGGGCATTGTTGGGGGGCTGAACATAAATGTGCTATGTTTGCGGATGATATCTTATTACTGCTCTCCTCTCCTAGCACTTCCATACCGTGCCTTTATAGGACCTTACAACACTTTACTCAAATTTCGGGCCTTTCAGTAATCCATGCAAAATCGGAAGCACTCAATTTAAATTTAGATGATACCACTTTATGCCAGTTACGCAGTATCTTCCCATTTAAGTGGCAAAGCAAAGCCCTCCCCCTATTTGGGTATTTATCTGACGCCTACTATAGACGCACTGTATTGGGCCAACTATCCTCCCTTATTTAGATTGCTGCTCCAAGACCTCCAATACTGGGAAAGGAGTCCCCCCTCATGGTTTGGCAGACTGTACACACTTAAAATGAATTTACTGCCGCAATTGCTTTATTTATTCCGGACTCTCCCTGTAGCTGTCCGGATACCTGTTTTACGGGCCTTAAATGCCAAAATGTTGCGCTTCGTATGGGGTCACCGGAGACCACAGGTGAACAGGGGTACACTGTTTACGCCTGACCTGGTCAAATATTTCTATGCAGCGCAATTGTCACACCTGATTCAATTTCATTCCTCCCACTGGGCTAGTTGGATGTATCTTGAGTCTGCACAACATCCCTCCAAACCCATTAGCCATATAATGTGGATGAAACAGAAGGATAGGCCTCCTATGTTATGCTCGACAATACCCTTTTCTTTAGGCCTCTGGGATAGGTTATTAACGACCCATGGCTTTCATTCCCCCCATGCCCCTCTGGCTCTGATAGTGGGCAATCCTGCTTTCACCCCTGGTCTCCAACCTCAAGCCTTTGCCTGGTGGACCTATAAAGGTCTTATCCGTATTGCAGATTGTTGTAACCATAGAGGGATTCTGACGAGGGCTTTTTTGCAGAAGTATAAGCTTCCTAACACAGAATATTACAGATATGTTCAGCTTACACACTACCTCCGTTCCTTGCAGTCTCACGACCTCCACCCCGATGGAATACTTGTGTAGGTCCTATGACAAGCATACTGGGCACATCTCAAAAATATATGGCATTCTTACCTCCTCCTCGGTCAAACTACCGTACATGCAAAAATGGGAACAGGACCTTGGATCTGCGTATGAACTAGAGGATTGGTTTCAGATAGGATGGATCGCCTCTAGGTCATTTGGGAATACCTCTTTAATCTAAGCTAATTTTAAAGTCTTAAGGTGATGGTATATGGGGCCGACACGTATAGCTGCCTATGCTCCGGGAGCCCCGGCATCCTGTTTTCGTGGCTGTGGCCAGCGGGGCACGGTCCTACATATTTGGTGGGCCTGCCCTAAAGTAAAGAGATTTTGGATCAGGGTGTACAACTTTATATACTCTCTTACTCAGGTGAACCTGTCCAAGTCTCCCGAACAGGCATTGCTTGGACATACCCCGGGGCCATTCCCCCCCTGGGGATAGGAAATTGGTGGCATTTATCCTTATGGCGGCCAGACTGGCAATAGCACACTCATGGAGGTCCCCCACTGTTCCGTTTGACCTTGTCAAGCATAAATTGACTTGGTTCATGCTAAACGAACGCCTCTTGGCCACTCTTTTGGATAGAGTTTGGGAACCCTGGATCCAATATTTGTCTGCCTCTTTGTAGTTGATGCTGAACGGCCCCGTCTACTTCTTTGACATAGTCAAATTGCCCTGGTGGTGCCCACTCTTAGACTGCTCTCAATTCTTTCCCCTCCTGTTTCTTTCCTTTGTTGTTTCTCCCTTTTCTTTTTCTTTGTCTCTCCTCCTGTTTTTAGGTCATTTTTGTGACTCAGCTACGGTGCGGCTATGATTCTTAGCGGCCTTTGGGGCGTCGTTAACCCCCTTGCTTAATGACCCTGTCATGTTTGAGGCCAGGTGGGGGGGCGACGCCCACCCTTCTGGGATGCCCGGGTGATGGCCTCCATGGGGTCGCTGGGCGTCTTGGAACCTCTGGTTGTAATCCGTGTTGGGGACAGCTATTACCTTTTGAGAGATCCATTGGCACACGCGCTATATTTCTCTACTTTTAGTTGACCGCCCTGTATGCCTCATGCACCTGTGCTATCCCACTGTTTATGGTTGCCATTGTTGCCTGTGTTCATTATGACAAGTTTTTATATTCTTACATTTGTTTTATTTGAACTGTTGATGATTGTAACCTTGCTTTTGAAAACTTAATACAAATTATTGCAAATGAAAAAACATTGCTTTGAAAAGCTTATGGATTTCAAAAACTGCTGATTCTTTATGGTGAAGACAATTTGAGGAGTAGCGTTTTAGCTTAAATGTTGCCTTATTATTATTTTATTGCTGATTGCCTTATAAGATTAACAAAACTTTAAAGTGGATTTACACACAAAACTGAAAGCTCCACTTATCTGCTCCCCCCCCCCTCCCTCCGGAGCCACATTTGGCCCCTTTAGGGGGGAGGGGGTAACGGGTACCTGTTTTTGAAAGGTACCCATCCCCACTTCCGTGAGACGCCACCTCAGTGAGGTCCCTCGGAAATTCGGCCCCCCTCCTCCTTCCTCCGACGCTGGGCCAGTTAGAAAGTGCAGCGCACTTCGCACATGCGCAGTAGGGAACCGGCTGTGAAGCCGAAAAGTTTCACTGCCAGTTTCCCTTACCAAGAATGGCGGTGGCAGCACCCGAGAGCCAATCCGAAAATCAGCTGGGGTACCGACATCGTGGGATTCCCTGGACAGGTAAGTGTCCTAATATTAAAAATCAGCAGCTCCATTAGTTGTAGCTGCTGACTTTTCATTTTTTTGGTGGGGGGAACCGAACTCTGCTTTAAAGGGTAAGTTGATCTAAATAAAATTAATAATAAATACACATCTTTTTTTAGGTAAAAAAATGTGCATTTATTATTTATTTTAGAAAGGCATATTCATCTTTTTTTTTATAGGAGCCTGTAAAGGATTGTAATCGTGATCAGCAGATGGCTGGTGCAATCCCAGCCTCCTGCAGACTGTCAGTGTATCTGTCTGCTCATATCTCATACGGGCAGGCAGTTACTAAATGACAGTAAGCATCAATAAACTACCTAGAGTGCTCATCAGCACCATGCTAGTTCATTGAGATCTTCAAGCCTTCAGCCGCAAAGGCTGTCAGTACTTGTAGTTAATTCACAGAACTCTGTAAATAAATGATACAGCCGTGTGAAGGGAGCCCCACACGGCCACATTCTTTCTAAAATGTGACAGGGGGTGCAGGGAGAAGATCCCCGGCCCACTGTCACAATTAGAAGGGGGATTGGGGAAAGGCTGCAGGAACATGTTACATGTTCCACCCTAAAAATGGATGGAACATGTAACATGTTCTCAAAGGTAAACTTATCCTTTAACCACTTAAGGACCGGAAGGTTTTACCCCCTTAATGACCAGGCCATTTTTTGCGATACGGCACTGTGTTACTTTATATGACAATTGCGCAGTCATGCAACGATGTACCGAAATAAAATTGATGTCCTTTTTTTCCCACAAATAGAGCTTTCTTTTGGTGGTATTTGATCACCTCTGCAGGTTTTAATTTTGCTATATAAACAAAAAGAGTGCGACAATTCTGAAAAAAAAAACAATATTTTTTACTTTCTGCTATAAAACATTCCCAATAAAAAAAAATGTAACAATCTAATTTTTCATCATTTTAGGTCAATATGTATTCTGCCACTTATTTTTGGTAAAAAAAATCCCAATAAGTGTATATCGATTGGTTTGCACAAAAGTTATCGCGTCTACAAACTAGGATTGATTTATGTCATATTTATTTATTTAATTTTTTATTGGTAATGACAGCGATCAGTGATTTTTAGCGGGACTGCGACATTGTGGTGGACAGATTGGACACCTAAATGACACTTTTGAGGGGACCAGTGACACTAATACAGTAATCAGTTCTAAAAATATGCACTGTTACTGTACTAATGGCACTGGCAAGAATAGGGTTAACACCAGAAGTGATCAAAGGGTTAAGTGTGTCCCTAGGGGATGCTTTCTAACTGTGTGGGGGATGGACTCACTGGATGAACACAGAGATCTGTGTTCCTAAATAGGAGGAACACAGGATCCCTGTGTTCATCTCTGACAGAGCAGCGGTCTGCCTTGTTTACAACGGCAGACCACCATTCTGTCTCCATGGGGAGCGATCGCATCTGCTGGACCCACTGATTGGCTCCCCCTCTGGCCAATCGGTGTGTGTGCATTCCTCCAGCGGTGTGCGTGTGTCCCCACTATCTGTTACACGAAGTGTCGTTTCGCGTATTAGAGCCGACCTGACAACCAGAGACAATCGGATATTCCCTGGATCAACTTTACCTATAAATATTAGTACCGAGTTATATTATGTACACCTAGGAAAGAATCATGGCCTTTTTTTTTTTTAAAGAATTTATGGAATTCCACGCTTAGGATGGCGAGTATATATGGAAAAATGACACCACACTTGGCTGCTGCCCACTTCAAAGAATGCAACCCTAGAAGGGGAGCATTTAAATAAAATGTGGGAGAATGAGAGAAGTGATTGGCGCTGCCCAGTGGGGTATTCGGGAAATCAATCTATGGTTGTTTCACTCCTCAGTTGAGTTGTATATAAAAATATGTGCAATAATAAATTATACTAAAATCCGTGTAATAAAACTATATTAAGACCTGTGTGTAGTATTATAAAATCATGAAACAAAGGGCTAAAACTGTGTAAGATCAGGGATGGTCTATGTGCAAAATCTAGACATAAAATAAGAGACCATCACAATTGGATAAACATATACATACAATGTGTACGGTTGATAAATATAACGTGCAAAAAGTGCAATAGTGGATATCAGGAGTGAAGTGATAAATAATAAAATATCTTATTATAAATTAGCAACCATAGAATCACAATCAATAAATATAATAAATATAGGTGAAAAAAGATATATATATATATATATATATATATATATATATATATATATAACTGCCAATAAGTAAGTGCAATAGTGCAAATGTGAAGAATTATTATATATAGCTGTGCAAAAACGGCAGCACAAAAAAAGAAGTGTCCATATAAAATATCATACAAATAAATCCAAAAACGTGTGCAATCTCAGTGGTTTGATAGATCCAGCAAAGTCCTAGACATGTATAGTCCGTATATGGTGGTTAAGGTGCTCTTTTCTCTATGCCCGGAGTGTGGTGAATGGGCAGAAGGAAAAAGTGTTCCCCTGAGCCTGGGGTCCTGCGCTTACCAGATTCCCTTACCCCTACAGGGGTAACCGGCGGGTCGATATTTAGGGATCGCTCCCATACACAGGCGATCATGATATCCCTAGACCTCGATCTCCCTCCGTTATAGGTGATAAGCTGTCCGCTCAGTAGGTATAGTAAAATCCAGTACAGTACCCGGGTATGAAGAAGAAAAGGGAAGGAGCCTCCGATAGTGTATTATCGTTTAAAATTAACTTTATTAGTATAAAAGACAAGTACTCACATTATCATAGAACCTAACGTGTGTCCGTCTGGCATAGGAGCCGCAACCTCCTCTCTCGCGGTGCACGCTTGGGAGTAGCGTGCGTGCCAACCGCCGAATGTGCGTTCCGAGCCTCGGGATCGATAGACGGAAATGACGTGGTCACGCTCTCGACGCGTTTCGTCACACTGATGATGACGTCAGTGTGACGAAACGCGTTGAGATCGTGACCACGTCATTTCTTTATTTTTTTAATTTTTTTTTTATTTTTTATTTTCTTCTCCACACTTTGTAGAAGAAATCTGTTTTCCTCTAGACGTAAAGAGTGCCCCCTTGTCCTCTGTGTTGACCTTAAAGTGAATAACACCAAGTTCACTTTATGGACCCCTTATGTATTTATACATGTTGATCATATCCCCCCTTAATCTCCTCTTCTCAAGTGAAAATAAATTCAGTTCCTCTGATCTTTCCTCATAGCTGAGCTCCTCCATACCTCTTATCAGTTTGGTTGCCCTTCTCTGCACTTTCTCCAGTTCGCCAATATCCTTTTTTGGGAACTGATGCCCAAAACTGAACTGCATATTCCAGATGAGGTCTTACTAATGATTTGTACAGGGGCAAAATTATATCGCTCTCTCTGGAGTCCATCCCTCTCTTAATACAGAAAGGACTTGCTTGCTTTGGAAAGCGCAGCTTGGCATTGCATGCTATTATTAAACCCAGATCCTTCTCTGCTATGAATTCCCCCAGTTTTACTCCCCCTAGTATGTACGATGCATGCATATTCTTAGCCCCTAAGTGCATAACTTTACATTTATCAACATTAAACCTCATTTGCCACATAGTTGCCCAATGAAACAGTGCATTGAGGTCAGCTTGTAAGTTGGAGACATCCTGTAAAGAAGTTATTCCACTGCAAAGCTTGGTGTCATCTGCAAAGACTGAAATGGTACTTGTAATCCCAGAACCTATATCATTTATAAAGATATTAAAAAGTAAGGGTCCCAACACTGAACATTGGGGTACACCACTGATAACCTTAGACCATTCAGAGTAAGAATCATTAACCACTACTCTCTGAATTCTATCTTTTAGCCAATTTTCTATCCATTTACAAACTGATCTTTCCAAGCCTGTAGACTTTACTTACAAATTAGTAGTGTATGGGGAACTGTGTCAAACGCTTTTGCAAAATCCAAGTATACTACGTCCACAGCCACCCCTCTGTCCAAGGTTTTACTTACCTCCTCATAAAAAGAAATCAGGTTTGTTTGACAACTTCTGTCTTTCATGAATCCATGCTCTGTTGCTTAGAATATTTTTTCCAGCAAGAACTCATCTATGTGGTCTTTTATTAAACTCTCCAGTATCTTCCCAACTATAGAAGTTAAACTAACAGGTCTATAGTTACTTGGCAAAGACTTTGATCCCTTTTTAAATATAGGCACCAAATTGGCCCTACGCCAATCCAGTGGTACTATTCCAGTCCTTAATATTTATTGTAAGGGGACATGCTCAACTCGTATTGGCAGAGATAGACTATGCACAAGATAGGGACACCAAGGAACAGAATATCAGGTTTGTCCTGTGCTTTTATTCAGCAATGCAGCAAGCAAATAGCCTCAATGCAAGAGGGCTTTGTAAAGCAGATCCATAACATAAATAAAATCTTTATTAAGGGTATTGATATAGCACAGACAATTTACATACTGTATATTCACATTGGTTTATGACCTCAAGGGGCCTATAATCTTAGGTCTTTATCTTAAATGCACAAGGCCCAGTTTGGGCAAGGCCAATAAACCTACCAGCATGTCTTTGAGGTGTGGGAGGAAATTACCAACAGGGAGAACATGCAATCTCCATGCAGCTTGTGTCCTGATGAATACAAGAAGTACAAACCACTAAATCACTAAACTCCATGACCATGCACATTAAATCCTCCAAGTAACTACCTAATCTCAGGTTAGTCCTTGACTAATGGTGGCCCCCCTTTTGGGTTTCCCAAAACAAATAGGCAGCACGTACGTATACCTCTTTCATATTTTGTCAGCACTAACATACAGAAGCAGCCTCCCACAGCAGAGATAGAGAGAGCCATGAGCATCAGTTAGCTGGCATATATGAAGGTAATTGGACACATAAGAATAATAATGAGGTCTGGCTAAAAAGTAAGATGTGGACCCTAAGGATAGACACTTTCAACCAAAGTTTTGCAAAGCCTACATGTTCCAGGACTCAAAAGAGCACCTATTAAGATTCTGAGAAAGCAAAAATAATGTTTATTAATTGAGAAACTTTAAGTGGTTCTAAAGGCTCAAGGTTTTTTACCTTCATGCATGAAGATGAAAAACTTTCTCTGTGTATTAGCCCCCCTTAATACTTACCTGGGCCCCATCTCGATCCAGCGATGTGCATGAGAGCTTCGGCTCTCTGGGGACTCTCCCTCCTCATTGAGTGAGACAGCAGTGGGAGCCAATCACAGCCAGTAAGCCAATGAGGAGAGGCGAGAGAGGGGCAGATTGAAGCTGCGGCTCTGTGTGTGAATGAACACCCAGAGCCGTAGCTTGGGATCGAGCCTACTTGGGTGGCCTCATTGCAAGTTGCTTGTATGTATGACATGTTTGTTATTTTAAAAAAAAGTAAGCCTTTAATACCACTTTAAAGCGTAACTCCAATTTTGTTGTGAAAAAAACATTCCCCTCTGGATGATCTATTTACAGTGCAAGGATTATAACAACCTTCGTTGCAGACTCCTACCTTTTATTATTCTGAAGAAATCTCTGTTCTTCTGTGCACCTGTGCCGAGTGGGTCTAATGGGAGTGGTTTTATAATTATTATTCAGCTGTGGCAGCTGCAGAGCACTAATGAGGAAATCTGCTGGGCCTGTATCCCTTTAGACATGTTCCTATTGGGAGTATCTCACCAAAAATGACATTTTTGTTGCAGGGGATGCCTGAAAACTGACTTGTATCTTGGGCAGACTTCTGGGAAAATCAGTGAGCTAATCACACAAGCAGGAAATGCTGTTTCTAGGGTGTGTTCAGTATACATTCAGGTAGCCATATTGCATTGCATTATCAGAAAATTACAGCAGCTGCTGAAGGAAAGGTAATTTTTAATAACATTCAATTACAATATGACCTGTGTCACAATTGTAAAGGCTATATTATTTTTTCTTTATTTCCTGTTTTTTTCCCCATGAAAGTAGAGTTACCCTTTCAGTGACAACAACACATTGCCAAAATCCTGCTCAGCTGTTACATGGCCAGGTGTGTGTTATTCCCTCATTGTCCCATTTACAAGGAGCAGATAAAAGGTCCAGAGTTCATTTCAAGAGTGCTATTTGCATTTGGAATCTGTTGCTGTCAACTCTCAATATGAGATCCAAAGAGCTGTCACTATCAGTGAAGCAAGCCATCATTAGGCTGAAGAAACAAAACAAACCCATCAGAGAAATAGCGAAAACATTAGGTGTGGCCAAATCAACTGTTTGGAACATCCTTAAAAAGAAAGAACGCACCGGTGAGCTCAACAACACCAAAAGACCCGGAAGACCACGGAAAAGAACTGTGGTGGATGACCGAAGAATTCTTTCCCCGGTGAAGAAAACACCCTTCAAAACAGTTGGCCAGATCAAGAACACTCTCCAGGAGGTAGGTGTATGTGTGTCAAAGTCAACAATCAAGAGAAGACTTCACCAGAGTGAATACAGAGGGTTCACCACAAGATGTAAACCATTGGTGAGCCTCAAAAACAGGAAAGCCAGATTAGAATTTGCCAAACAACATCTAAAAAAGCCTTCACAGTTCTGGAACAACATCCTATGAACAGATGAGACCAAGATCAACTTGTCTTAGAGTGATGGGAAGAGAAGAGTATGGAGAAGGAAAGGAACTGCTCATGATCCAAAGCATATCACCTCATCAGTGAAGTATGGTAGTGGTAGTGTCATTGTGTGGGCATGTATGGCTGCCAATGGAACTGGTTCTCTTGTATTTATTGATGATGTGACTGCTGACAAAAGCAGCAGGATGAATTCTGAAGTGTTTCGGGCAATATTATCTGCTCATATTCAGCCAAATGCTTCAGAACTCATTGGACGGCGCTTCATAGTGCAGATGGACAATGACCGGAAGCATACTGCGAAAGCAACCAAAGAGTTTAAGAGAAAGAAGTGGAATGTTATGCAATGGCCAAGTCAATCACCTGACCTGAATCCGATTGAGCATGCATTTCACTTGCTGAAGACAAAACTGAAGGGAAAATGCCCAAAGAACAAGCAGGAACTGAAGACAGTTGCAGTAGAGGCCTGGCAAAGCATCACCAGGGATGAAACCCAGCGTCTGGTGATGTCTATACATTCCAGACTTCAGGCTGTAATTGACTGCAAAAGATTTGCAACCAAGTATTAAAAAGGGAAAGTTTGATTTATGATTGTTAAACTGTCCCATTACTTTTGGTCTCTTAAAAAGTGGGAGGCACATATACAAACTGTTGTAATTCCTACACCGGTCACCTGATTTGGATGTAAATACCCTCAAATTAAAGCTGAAAGTCTGCAGTTAAAACACATCTTGTTTGTTGTTTTATTTAAAATCCATTGTAGTGGTGTATAGAGCCAAAGAAATTAGAATTGTGTCAATGACCCAATATTATGGACCTGACTGTATATGTAACACTACCCCCACAAGAGTTGCTGAAGTTAGGGCTGCACAGCCAGTCGCATAACATTTCCTTCAATTACTCCAACACAGAAAACAGTCCTTGGCTTGTTGTTGGTTTATTAGGGGATGATAACTTGGATGGGGTGGGTAATTATGGGATGACCAACTTGACAATGTCAATGTCCAGAATACAGAACAAGGGACAACTTCCTCCTTGTTTACAAAGATACTCTTCTTCCTTCCTCGTGCACACACTTGGTTCCTCTATGTACAGCACCTGCTGATCACTCCAGGGTAATTAACAGCATTTTTGTTAATTCAGCAACAGCCCATTACAGGCTAGGAACTTCCCGTTCCTTTCATTGGATAAAGTAGTACATGTGGAGAGAACAGCATCTCCTTCTGCTTCCCTATAGACACAGAGCCCAGTTATACCACTGTAGAAAATACCAGCCCACCTGGCAGCTTGCTGCCTTCAATCCTCCTGACTGGCACACACATGGAGATTCCCCAGGGCAAAGTGAATGAGGACTTGGCACACCACAGTCTTCAAAAGAGCACTGTTACAGCTGGCAGTCTCTCCACTTGTCTTGTCCCTGCACCCTGCTGATCTATTCACTGTTTCTCCTTGCTCTCTCTACTGCCTCTTTGGTTCGAATCCTTTCGGCTGCCTCCTGTGGTGGGATCCGTCCAGGCCAGCTTTCCCTGAGCTCCAGCCAGAGGTAAACCCTCCTAGAAAGTCCATCAAGGGCCACGAAAGCCTCCTTCAGCACTGCTTCTCCATCTTCAACACGACTCCCCTGCTGGCATGGCCCATGTCTATTTATGTGTTTCCCAGTCCCCTGCCAGGCCCACTCCTGGGGATTGACAAAGGGCCCATAAATTTTCAAGGCAGCCCCTCCTAGCCTCCGCCAACTATTTTCTTGAATATTCTCCAACATTCTAGAAACAGAAGGAGGCACCATCAAGCTTCCAGGATGAGTCATCCAGCCCTGAACTCTTGTAACCCTGACCCAATTACAGACTTACCATGTAACATGAGTCAGAGTTTAGTTTACCTACTCTCACTACTAGTAGCACACAGTAGAGGGTGCAAAATATATATACTGTATATATTATGCAACTAGAAGATGCATACATTATACATGCATTTTTACTATGTATTGTATTTGTAATTTTAGAGTTGTATATTGTATAGCAGCGTTTGGTTCCTCCCCAGTGGTCAGTGAAAAGATCACTTTTCTTGAGTACCTGCATCTCTACTCAGCTAATTTGTGCCATAAGCCAGAAGATCAGTACTAGTGCTATAGCAATAGGGATCTACTGGCTTGAGTTCCAACTTTGGGTACAGAATCAGGTTCTGTCAGGACCTGGGTCTGAACCTGAGACTTCTGCTGTGTTTGGGCTTGTCTCTTTTCGATGTGTCACCAGGGAAGCTCAATATCTTCCTGTCTGCTTCCTTAGACAACCTTACCTTGTGACTTGTTTCTCTTGAAGTCTCCACACTTGTTTGCCAGTATATTGTTCTCTCTCCAGCTGACATCTTGCTCCTTTGCATACCTGCTGCTGTCCTTATCCTTGCTACCACTCGTGAACAATCTATGGCTTGTTCATTGACTAAGCTTTCATCTGATCCCATTTAGCTACTATGTGTTATCAACGCTTGGCTTGTTCATCGAGTATGCTTTCATCTGCTCCCATCCAGCTACTACTTGTTACTGACCTTAGGCTTGATTCTTGACTTTTCTTCTGCTTGATCCATACCTGCTATATCTGCTACTGGACCATAGGTTGCTCGCCTCTCTGTGGGGCGATCCTGAGGACAGCTGTCACGGTTCTCGCCATGGCTTTCAGACGGCCAGGCGTGGCCGCCGTTAAGTACCTGACATGGGATTTGAACCTGTGTACTTTGACATTCTGTCCTGTTATCCTGCCTCTGAGCCACACTTCAGCTCATATGGATCCAGTCTTGTTAATCTGGTATTGCCTGCAGCACTAGGGGGCTGGACTTCACCTGAGTATACTCCTGTCTCTCATTGTCCACCTGAAGCTAATTGCTCAATTAAGCAAGCTATTAAACACTGCCTCTCGCAAAGTCAGTTCATTGCTGATCTTTGTTCCAGAGTTTGACAGACTTTGTTTCTGTGTTCCTGTTTCCTAAGCGTGTGTTCCAGACTGACTCTGGCTTCTATTCTTACCTTTGCTCCTTGTTGTTCCTGCGATCCTTATCCGGACTCGTGTCATCCAGTGACTACAGTTATTTCTGGACTTCCCTTCCCATTGTATTCCTGCCGGTCCTGCTTATTGGAGCACCTTCCCTGCCAAGTCCCCGTGCACAGATTCACAGCCCAGGTGGCTTTCTTAACTAGTCACCTTGTACTGCGGATATCTGCAAGGGTGAGCGTACATCTCTCCATTACAGACTCCAACAAAGGTAAGCTCCGTGACAACAGCGACCTGGTACTAACAAGCAGCAAAGCCCATCTCCACAATCAGGAGCTCTGGTGAATTCCAGTTATTGCTTAGACCCTACGCCTAAGGAAAGCCTGGATCATTTGCTAGGGGGATCTGCTTGTATATTTCCAGTTGATTACCTGTAAACCTCTCTACTGGTACAGTAACTGGTCTCTGAGCCTGACCCCAGACCATGATCATGACAGATTCCTTGAGGCCATTTTGTCTGCTGCAGTAAAAAAAAAGAGAAAGGAGGTAGGATTAGGGTGTGGGTGGCGCAAACACTAGAGAAAAGAGGCATAGTGATGAGACCCAAATAGAAAGAGTGTGGCATTCATTTGTTAGGAATGTGTTTGGCCTGATAAACAGAAAGTCCCCCATTGTGGTGGCTGCTGAAGATGGTTGAATTGACCTGAGCATCAAGTGTAACATTTTGTGAGGGAATAACCATAGCAACTGCCACACTCTTAGATCTATTATATAAGCCTTAGTTTTTCAGAACCATGTCAACTGGCCTCCTTTTTCCCATAATAATTCCCACACAGGTGCCTATATTGCCCACAATGCCCAAAAGAATGGCTACCACACACATCCCTCCTATGCACATTAACATACCATATTTCTAGACCATCCCAATGTTCATAGCATTTTTGAAGCATTATATACACCCTCTACTACATTATATGCATTATCTGCATGTCCTCTGTACATTATACTGTATATGTACATACTCCTGAGCCTCACCAACATTAGAAATTGAGACAGAAAAGAGATAAAAGATTTTAACTGATAAAAACAGTCCTGTTATTAGAAATTATAAAAAGAGGTTTTGTTGAAAGGAAAGCTTTTTTTTTTTTTTTGTTTATTTTGTGGCTTAAATTACATGTTCTACAAATCCCATTTGATGTATTATTTATAATGGCTGACCTTGCTTGGACAAAACATGTATTTCAGCATTTGATTCAAGCATGCTTGAATGGGTGTGTGTGTTTATGTGAATACATTCTAAGATCCATTAATAGAAGGCCTTTATATCTTTTATCAATACTACCTTTACCATATGTTTCCTGTTCCATATACCTTGTAATGAATTTAAAGGAAAATTGCATCAGAAACAAAACTCCCCAAGAGATGTGCATAATAGGATGCCTGTATGTTTTTTTTTTTTCTTTTTCAAAGGTTATAGAACAGCTTCTGCAGCTGAAGAATAGAGACGGCCTTGCGGTTCGCGGCGAACTTTGCTCGTTCGCTGTCTGCCGATCATGCAAACATATGGCTACCGCCATATTCTTTTCCGTTGTGAAGAACTTTGACCCATGACACATCCATCAGGTGGTAAAGGACAGCCAATTGAGACATTTCAGCACATGGACATACCCCCTACCTTATAAATAGACCTGACCTGGCTGCCATTTTACATTCTGCTTTTTGTCAGTGTAGGGAGAGGTTTGCTGTGTGGAGCAGGGACAGATTGACAGTGACACAAATCGGTAATAGGTCCACAAAAGTCCTTTAAAAGACTGGTATTTGGTATAGGTGTACTATTGTTTGGTGTGCAGTATATAGGGGTGTAATACACTTATAATATACCGTATTTATCGGCGTATAGCATGCGCCGGCGTATAACAAGCACCTAAATTTTAGGAGAGAAATTTCAGGAAAAAAGCTGAAATTTAAAATAAACAGCTTTGAACTCAGAACATTTTTTTTTCAAATGTAGTCTCACCAGTGCCCACGAATGTAGCCTCATCAGCACAGTGCCCACGAATGCCGCCTCATCAGCGCAGTGCCCACGAATGCAGCCTCGCCAGTGAAGTGCCCCCGAATGCAGCCTCGCCAGCGCAGTGCGCATACATGCAGCCTCGCCAGTGCAGTGCCCATAATTGCAGCCTCGCCAGCGCCATTGCCCCTAATTGCAGCCTCGCCAGCGCCAGTGCCCATAATTGCAGCCTCGCCAGTGCCAGTGACACTATGCAAATCACTTTTAAAAATGTCCAGGAAGCAGCGCAGAGAGGTAGAAGGGGGCAGCGGTGCCGAGGAGAAGGAAGGACGCGCTGTCATCGGAAGTTCCGGCGCCTATGATAGACGTCAGCATAGGAGGCGGGACTTCCGATGACAGCGCGTCCTTCCTTCTCCTCGGTGCCACCCACCCCCTTCCACCTCTTGGCTGCTTCCTGGACTTTTTTTTTTTTTTCGGCATATAACACGCACTGTTACTTTTTCCTCCATTTTTAGAAATGTTGCCTCTTTCGCTGTGTTAACTCTGCTACACACAGTGACAAAAGTTACTAGAAAATATTTTTCATAACTGGTGTGATAGACCAGTGGCCCCCCAAAAACGACAGATTCTCTACCACAAGAGTTGGTTTCTGCGGGAAGTATGGTTGCTTTCAAAAGACTCTTGGACGTACATCTCAATGATCAGAGCATTCAGGGGTATGAGAGATGATTACAGCCACACACACCTACACAGGTTGAACTGGATGGACTATTGTCTTTATTCAACCTCAACTACTATGTAACTATGTTATACTTTCATAATAGTGTTTTTGGGTACTGCAGAAATTATGCCTCTTTCGCTGTGTTAACTCTGCTACACACAGTGACAAAAGTTACTAGAAAATATTTTTCATAACTGGTGTGATAAACCAGTGGCCCCCCAAAACGACAGATTGAAGCCTATACCTTCATCCACATATACTGCGCTTCTCTAGAGACTTTTGTCACAGGGTCATCTAAAAAATGACAGGCAGAGGAAGAGGCAGGCCCTTCCGCAGGGGTGGTAGGGCAGGAGCACCAGGCCGGAGCGAAAGTGGGAAGTTACAGAAGGTGCGTTCGATTATGTCAAAGGACGCACTAGACTTGGTTGAGTGGCTCACTCAGCCTTCCTCTTCATCCTCTCTATCTGCACCCTCTTCACTCTCTGCTGTGTGCACCCGCAAAGACACCACTACCAACACCACCACCACCATATACCCTCCGCTTGAGTCACAGGAATTATTTTCCGATCCATCACAAGACATTTACGAAGTGCAGCCATTATTGGCATCAGATCAGGAAGAGGAGGTAGCAACAGCCGCCACTCAGCAGTCTGACGACAGTAATCAGATCAGCCCAAGGAGGTTGGTCCCCGCTGTTGCTGCCTACTCCGAGATCTCAAATGTTAGTGGTGGGGAAGGTGACGTAGATGATGACGTGTCTATGGACATCATGTGGGTGCCCACAAGAGAGGAAGAGGAGGGGAGTTCAGAGTGAGAGATGGACCAGTAGATAGGGAGGAGAAGCAGGCCGAACTTACATTGCACAGGAGGAACAAACCAGACTGGTAATGTATCAGGAGCGAGCCATCAACCATGTATGGTCACATCTGGTGCTCACAAGATGCCGGCACATGGCTCCGCAGTGTGGGCTTTTTATAACCTGTCCATTGCTGATAATAGTGTTGCCATCTGCAGCCTTTGCAGTCAACGCATAAGTCGCGTTAAGCCCAACACTCACCTAGGGACGACCGCCTTAAGAAGGCACCTGGACCATCACAGAGCCCAGTGGGAGCAACGCCGTCAGAACACACAAAGCCTCTCACTCCAGGCTCTCACCGTCCAGCCTCTTCTCCTTCTCCTCTCTCCTCACAATTGTCCTCCACGCCACCTTCCATTATGCCGTCCTCAAGTTTTTCTGGAAAAAGGCAGGCTTCCGTGGCCCAAATGTTGAAGCGTAAAAAATTATGACGCCGGATAACCTTCTCGCCCAACGGTTGACCGCTGGCTTGTCGGAACTGATAGCCCGCCAACTACTGCCATAAAATGGTGGACTCGGAGGCCTTTAGAAAATTTGTGGCCATTGGAACACCACAATGGAAGGTCCCAGGAAGGAAATATTTCTCGCAGAAGGGCATCCCAGAGCTATATGGCCATGTTCAGCGGCAAGTGAATGTATCTCTGGCACACAGTGTCAGTGCCAAGATACATCTGACCACAGACACGTGGTCTAGCAAACACGGGCAGGGAAGGTATACAACTTTTACTGCTCACTGGGTGAACCTTCTGACGGCCGTCAAGCATGTAACCCGTGGCACCCGTGTAGATTTGGTTTTACGGCCACGGATTGCATGCAGGCCTGCCCCTTTTTCTCCTCCTCCATCCTCCCTCTCCTCCTCAGCTGACTCTTTTTTTCCACTGCTATCGTCTCTTCCGCTGCGCCGCCCAAGATCCCCAGAACCTATTCGACATGCCAGGTGAGACGTTGCCATGCTGTGCTGCGTCTGTTGTGCCTGGAAGCCAAGAGCCACACTGGTCCTGCACTCCTTTCAGCTTTGCGTCCACAGGCAGATCAGTGGCTAACACCGCTCAATTTGACAGTTGGTAAAGTAGTGGGCAACAACGGTGCCAATCTGCTGAGCGCTCTGAAACAGGGCAAAATTACACACGTGCCATGCATGGCACATGTCCTAAACTTGGCCGTGCAGTGATTCGTTGCCAAATACCCTGGGGTCTAGGACGTCTTGCGACAGGCCAGGAAAATCTTGGCCCATTTTAGAAGATCTTACACAGCCATGGCTCGCCTTGCTGACATTTAGCGGCGACACAACCTGCCCGTCAGACGTCTTATTTCTGACTGCCCGACACGATGGAACTCAACCTTGTATATGCTTGATATGCTGCTCCAGCAGAAACGTGCAGTTAACGACTACCTGTACGAAATCTGCGGCAGGACAGGTTCTGGGGAGCTTAGGTTTTCTTTCACTGCGCCAGTGGCTGCTCATGCGCGAGACTTCTGCGGCCATTTGATGAGATCACCAAACTGGTCAGTCGCAGCCAGGGCGCCATAGTGACATCGTACCTTACACCTTCTTTCTGGAGCATGCATTGCGTTGTGTCATTGATCAAGCCATCAAGGAGCAGGAGCAGGAAGATGAGGATGCTGGATGAATTCCCAGGGGGTCTAATCCATATTAGACGCTGGGGCGGATGAGGAGGGGCAAGAAGAAGAGCATGCTTTAAACCTTTCTGGGATCCCTGGTGTTGTCTGTGGATGGGGGGGGGGGGAGGAGAACGAGGATGACATTATCCTAGATGAGCAGGAGCCAGGCCACTACACCGCTTCCAGTTTAGTGCAAATGGGGGGCCTTCATGCTCCAGTGTTTTAAGAGGGATCCCCGTATAAAAAGCATAAAAGGGCAAGGACCTGTTATGGATGGCAACGTACTTAGACCCCCGGTACAAACAAAAAATGGCAGAAATGTTACCACCATCACAGATGGCTGTCAGAATGCAGCACTTCCAGGCCTTGCTTCGGGAAATGCTGCATTCTGCTTTTGCGTGCGCTGGCAGAGGAATTTCCACTCACAGAGAAACAGTTGCGGGTAGAAATCCAACAGCGCCTGCAAGAAAAGGGCGGTTTGAAGATGTGTTGGTCACTTCTGATATGAGATCATTCTTTCAGCCAACCCATCCACAGCTGTCCTCTGGATCCAGCGTCAGGGAACGCGTAGACCGACAAGTGTCCGACTACATCGGGTTAACGGCCAATGTGGATGCTCTGAGAAGTGAGGAACCCCTAGACTACTGGGTGGGCAGGCTTGACCTCTGGCCAGAGCTTGCAGAATTTGCAATGGAACTGTTGGCTTGCCCCTCGTCCAGTGTCCTGTCCGAAAGAACGTTCAGCGCAGCAGGGGGGGATCGTGACCTATAAGCGCACTCGCCTAGCTCACGACAGTGTTGACTACCTCACGTTTATAAAAATGAATGAGGCATGGATCTAGGAGGATTTCAATACATGTGACCAGTAGACCATGTTTGATTCCAATTCCTCATGACAGCCCACAAATATCCGCCACCACCCATAACAATTCATGGTCCCTGTCTTAGGTAAATACAGCAGCATAAATGGCCTTTTATGTCCATTGAATGCCTAATTTTTGGGGCCTGTAATGGCCGACACTTATTTATCCTGTTAATGCCTAATGTACCTTCAGCCACAGAATAAAAAGTTGTTTGCTGTCAGGCGAACGCTTGTGGGCGAATTTTTGGGGCCTGTACTGGCCGACACTTACTTCTGTATCCTGTGAATGCCTAATGTACCTCCATCCACAGAATATCAAGTTCTTTGCTGTCAGGTGAACGCCTGTGGGCTAATCTTTGTGGCCTGTACTTGCCGACACTTACTTCTGTATCCTGTGAATGCCTAATGTACCTACAGCCACAGAATAAAAAGTTGTTTGCTGTCAGGTGAACGCCTGTTGGCTAATTTTTGGGACCTGTACTGGCCGACACTTACTTCTGTATCCTGTGAACGCCTAATGTACCTCCAGCCACAGAATACAAAGTTGTTTGCTGTCAGGTGAACGCCTGTTGGCTAATTTTTGGGGCCTGTACTGGCCAACACTTACTTCTGTATCCTGTGAATGCCTAATGTACCTCCAGCTACAGAATACCAAGTTCTTTGCTGTCAGGTGCACGCCTGTTGGCTAATTTATGGGGCCTGTACTGGCCGACACTTACTTCTGTATCCTGTGAATGCCTAATGTACCTCCAGCCACAGAATACAAAGTTGTTTGCTGTCAGGTGAACGCCTGTTGGCTCATTTTTGGGGCCTGTACTGGCTGACACTTACTTCTTTATCCTATGAATGCCTAATTTTTCAGACTGACATTGAAAATCAATGGGTCCGTAAACGTTCCGCTAAATTGTGGAACAGATGCAGACCCATTTTACAGACATGCGAATGGACCCTGTATGTATTTGACATGTATTTACTGACTGCTGTCAGTTCTGGTTGATTTAGAAAAAAATCTATATATATTTTTTGTCTGAAAAAATTTTTTTTATGGAAACTTTTCCAATAGCAATACTTCTGGTATGTCAGTGTCCATGTTGTGGGACTGTGCACAGCTAGTAAGTATTTTGTGGCTGCAAATATGACCTGGGGGTTTTTAATGTTCGCCTGCCATTGAAGTGAATGGGGTCCGCCGCAAACTTGCAGTTCGCAAACATTTGAGAAAGTTTGCGGGTCACGTTCGCGAACCGCCCCGTCCAATATTCGTCCATCACTACTGAAGAAAGTTTTCAGTTGCAGATGGCAGAGATCAATTTACTATTAACTATTTTCTATTAGTATTATGGATAATGCCTATATTAGAATTTTATTATGATTATTATTGTTATAGTATTAAAGTTATAATTTAGTATTTTTTCTTAGTATTGTTATCGATTCATTCATTTTTTCATAACTTTAATGATATGTAGTTTTATTTATATTCCATTTTGAAGATGCCAGAATAATTTTAGCAATACAGTATAAAAGATAAATGTCCTAGTCACTTATCTTCCACACTTCAGCACCACTGCCTTGTCCATCAAACAGGAAGCATTTTTAAACTTGAGTAGGAGACGCTGTTCCTGCTTGAGTCAGGTTCCTGTCAGTGCACCCAGAGTTTCTACCAGTCTTCAACAGTCACTAACTGTCTGCTACAGTCACCCTGGTGTAGCCCGCTACGGTCACTGTGGTCTAGTCTGCTGCAGTCCAGTCATCACTCCAGTCTGCTGCAGTTCAGTCACTACAGTCCAGCCTACTACAGTCCATTCCATTATTGTCCAGACTGCTGCTCTGCCAGTCCAGCTTCCAGTACAGTTCCACTGCTTGTCTTACTATAAACACCAACGTGTCCCTTATTCCATACAGACAATTCTTTAGACAGTTCAGCTTTCTGGCACCAGTCCACCTCTGCGTTCAATATTTGAGCTGGAAGTAACTTGCATCTAAGTCAAAACTCCTTTATGGGGTACCTAGTGGAGAACCAGCAATCTCTTAGATTCCACCGTTAAAGAAAGCCATATTAATGAGGAAAGGGGTGTAATTCCTTATCCCACATCTGCTGAAGGTAAACATCATACCCTCAGTATGCTGTGGAAACATTCAGTGTGCAGAAGCTGCCAGCCTAGTATTTTTTATTCTTCTAAGTCACTCCACCATCATACCGTTGGATGAAAATAACAAAACAAAACTATCATTCAAGTAAACTTTAGGACTCCAGTGTCAGTAATCCACCCTTTGAATGATGTTATCTTGACTTCCTGCTACATGCGCAAAACTTTATGGGACAGGTTAGTTTGGAAATGGTGTATTCAAAAAGGCAAACATAGCCACGTTTTTTGCAGTTTTATGTTGTGTTTAGCCTGTAGCTGTCATTTAGTTACTTTTATTAATACACCATGTTCATTTCCCCATTGGGAAGTGAAACTTAAAGTCTGTATCTGTCTCGTGCATAGTTCTTAGTAGTATTGACCATGAAACCCACTTTTTTTGAGACATTTGGTAATGGTGTGGTAAGAATTAGAGTAATCATGTGATAATTTACTTCCTCAAATATCAACGTAAAGAGAAGTATACCCTCTCAGAGAAGGGTCTATACAGGTATGCAAATCCTCTTTCCATGTTGCATTTTTTATTTCATTTCCACCTTTTATAATTCTAAAAGCAAAGATTGTTTTAAAATTACCACTAAGTGCTAACGTACAGTATCATGGGCGTCCGCAGAACTTTTTTCAGGGGGGGGGGGGGGGACATTTTAAGGTCACCCATGCTCCGCCTCTTTTCAGCAATGTCATTATACTTATTCTGAGTATTTATTTTTAAAGAGCAATAAGCAGCATTTATTTTTAAAGCATTTGTTAACCTAAAAAAAAAAAAAAAATGTATCCTGTTCCCTTAAAGCATGTTATACAGCACAGTGCTTTGCTGTGTAATTCCCCCCCCCCCCCCCCCGTATCACATAAAATACCTGTCTGATCCTGCCTGGCTATGTCCTCCCCTCTGTAAACTGACCACCATATACCATGGCGGCTGAGCCCTGACACTGTGGTCAGTTTATGTGCCTCCGTCATCCTGTGTGCCCCTGTGTCTGTCTTTTATAAAAATAAGCCATTCTTTACAAGTTTTCAGAGTGTCGATCGCCACTCACGGGACCCTCCGCCTCTCTCCTCCTCCCCTCCCCTCCTTACTAACATCAATGAGGAATCCTCGGCCTCGCCGCTGCAGGCAGCTGTCAGACGGGGAGAGGAGAGAGCCGACGGGTCACGTGAGCGGAGCTCGGCCCTCTGAAAACTGGTAAAGAACGGCTTATTTTTTAAAAACACATACACAGGGGCACACAGGATTATTAAACAGACCAGACAGGATGGTATAAATTGGCTTAAAGCAGAGTTCCACCTAAAAAAAAAAATGACATAAAAATACCCCCGGGACAGTCAGGGCTAGTACATTCCACAATGGCTAGTCTCTGAACTGTCCCGGGTTGCACTTACCTGCAAGAAGAAATACTTACCTTGAAAATGTATTGTCCAGCGCTGCCATCTCAGGTGTGGGCAGCTTGAAGCCAGTGCGATCCTCTTCTGCATCCTCTTCCGTCTTCTTCGGTCCCACGATGCACTGCACCGGCCCCGCTGTCACTTCCGGGGCTGCAGCATCATCCCTGCACAGCTTCTGGGCATGCCCAAAAGCTGTTTAGCAAGGTATGACGCGCCTGCACCGGAACTGACGTCGGGCCGGTGCAGGCGCATTGATTACTGGGAGCGATGACGTTCAGCTCCCAGGAATCATTGCAAGCCAGGAAGTGACGACGGGCCGTGGCCATCGAGGGGAGGAAGAGGAAGTAAGGTAAGTATATTTTCTTCTAATCCAAGGTAAGTAAAAAAAAAAAAAAAAAATGCGATTATCCATTTCTTTTTAAGGTGACCTGGCACAAGAAGATGGACAGAAGTGTAATTTTAAGGTGGAACTCCACTTTAACAACCACTTGAAAGGGGAACTTGAGATTCCGGGGGGGGGCATTTGCCCCCCCTTGCCCCTACCTGCGGACGCCCATGTACAGTATATGTATATAGTACACCTGGGACCATAAAGCCAAGCTCAAGCTAAAACATTTTATATTGTCTTGGATAGTGTAGGGCAGGGTCGGGGCCTCTGTCATGTCAATAGCAGGACTACCATTTTTGACTCCTAGTGGAAGTTAAGAAAAAAATGTAGTTCTACTTTAAAGTGTCTGTATAGACAGAAAAAAAATCTTTAGGAAAGAGTGGGGAAAGATTAAAGCAGTGGTAAACTTCTGAAATAAAAAATAAAAATAAAAAAAAATGGGTCCCAGGCAGTTTAAGCCATAATGTGCTAGTATGCCTCACATGCTAGCACATTATTACAGAATTACCTTAAGGCCCCTTGCACATGTACGACCTGAAAGTCGCGCGACTTTGACGTGACTTTGACACGACTTGAAGCAATGCCTGTGTAATCTTGAGGTCTCTGGACCTCAAGTCACATCAAAGTCAGACCAAAGTAGTGCAATTGCACAGATATGAACAGTTCTCATTGGAAGCCATGGGGTATGACTTGTCATGCGACTTTCCAATCCACAAGTCGCACAAGTGTAAAATGTGTAAGGTAAAGTCTACTGGCTTGGAAAGATCGGTTTGTAATTGGATAGAAAATTGGCTAAAAGATAGAATTCAGAGAGTAGTGGTTAATGACTCTTACTCTGAATGGTCTAAGGTTATCAGTGGTGTACCCCAAGGTTCGGTGTTGGGGCCCTTACTTTTTAATATCTTTATAAATGATATAGGGTCTGGGATTAAAAGTAGCATTTCAGTCTTTGCAGATGACACCAAACTTTGCAGTGGAATAACTTCTTTACAGGATGTCTCCAACTTACAAGCCAACCTCAATGCACTGTTTCATTGGGCAACTATGTGGCAAATGAGGTTTAATGTTGATAAATGTAAAGTTATGCACTTGGAGGCTAAGAATATGCATGCATCAAACATACTAGTTGGAGTAGAACTGGGGGAATCCATAGCGGGGAACATAGGCGTGCGCACGGGTGTGCCGGGTGTGCCTGGGCACACCCTAATCACCCTGTGTCTGTTAGTGTAGGGCCAGATCTCCATCTTTGGCACTGAGGGTAGTGAGATACTTGGTGGAGAGGCCGCTGTGCTGTTGGCTCCAGCAGACAGTGAGGCTTGCCAGAGCTGCGCAGTGTGTGTGTGACACTGTCAGGTAATGTTAATGCTTGCAGGGGGAAAGACGAGCTGTCAAAACTCAGGGGTGATGTCGGGGGTGGGCGGGACCGAACATCTATCAAACACCAGCCAATGGGATGGGGTCTGGGCGGCCGCTTTGTTTATGTGGCTCCGCCTCTTTCTTAAGCAGCCCAATCATTGACACCACCCCCGACACCGCTAAGTTTTGACAGCTGGTCTTTCTCCCTGAAAGCAGCTACATACATGAAAGTGTCACACACACACAGTGGGGTACCAATGGGGGGGGGCAAGCCCTGGGGGGTGTCAGCCGGCGTGCTCTGAGATCCCGCATCGCAGCGTGAAGGCAGCTGCAGTGGCAGCTCCTTCAGTCCGTGCTGCTAGCGGGGGGCGGAGCCGCGATGGGAAGAAGGGGGCGGAGCCTCAGCGGGAAGAAGGAGGCGGAGCCTCAGTGGGAAGAAGGGGCGGAGCCTCGGCGGTAAGAAGGGATGGAGCCTCTCCGGGAAGAAGGTGAGTGCGTGCCCATTGCCCAAGTGTGTGTGCTGGATAGGAGGGGGATTGGGAAGCTGCATATAGAGGAATTCATATTTCCCTATTCTTTCTGCAGGCAGACTGAGCGCTTCTTGCAAGTCTCACTGTCTGCTGAATGTGAAACTCCCCCTCTCCCCTGTTAGTGTCCATAAGTGGTGCCCACCAGTGCCACCTATCAGTGCCCACCAGTGCCACCTATCAGTGCCCACCAGTGCCACCTCATCAGTGCCCATCAGTGTCACCTAATAGTGCCCACCAGTGCCGCCTCATCAGTACCCATCAGTGTCACCTAATAGTGCCTATCAGTGCCCAGCAGTGCCGCCTCATCAGTGCCTATCGGTGCCACCTATCAGTGCCCAGCAGTGCCGCCTCATCAGTGCCTATCGGTGCCACCTATCAGTGCCCAGCAGTGCCGCCTCATCAGTGACATCTAACAGTGCCTATCAGTGCTTCCTATCAGTGCCACCAATCAGTGCCCACCAAAGCCGCCTATCAGTAGCCATCAGTGATGCCTATTAGTGCCCAGAAGTGCTGCCTATCAGTACCCATCAGTGCTGCCAATAAGTGCCACCTCTAAGTGCTGCCAATCAGTGCCCATCAGTGCAGCCTCATCAGTGCCAGTCAGTGCTGAGAACAAGTGCCTATTAGTGCTGCCTATCAGTCCATATCAGTGCCTAACATGTAATTTCACCTGTAATACACATCAAAAGGAAAATAAGGCATACTGTACATCTTTTTCAAAACTTAGCAGTGATGGTGGAACCCCTCTACAGATATTTGCCATACAATTTAACTTAAGTGCAAAAACTTTTTAGTTGGAAGGTTCACACTAGTAGAGCACTTTGGAATTTTTATTTTTTAGATTGTTACACTTAATTTTATATGTTTGAGTTACTATTATAATGTAAATGATTGCACTTGAAGTTAATTTTCCACCACCCATGCTAAGTCCATGTCTTTATGGACCTTGCTTTGTGCACTGGTGCGCAGTCACGTTGGAACAGGAAGGGGCCATCCCACAAATTTGGGAGCATGAAATTGTCCAAAATGTCTTGGTATGTTGACGCCCTAAGAGTCTAAGGGGCCAAGCCCAACCCCTGAAAAACACCCCACACTATAATCCCCCGCAACCAAATGATGTGGACCAGTGCACAAAGCAAGGTCCATAAAGACATGGATGAGCGAGTTTGAGGTGGAGGAACTTGACTGGCCTGCACAGAGTCCTGACCTCAACCCGATAGAAAACCTTTGGGATGAATTAGAGCAAAGACTGCGAGCCAGACCTTCTCGTCCAACATCTGTGCCTGACGTCACTAATTCGCTTCTGGAAGAATGGTCAAACATACCCATAGGCACACTCCTAAACCTTGTGGACAGCCTTCCCAGAAGAGTTGATGCTGGCATAATTGCAAAGGGTGGGTCAACTCAATATTGAACCCTACGGACTAAGACTGGGATGCCATTAAAGTTCATGTGTGTGTAAAGGCAGGTGTCCCAATACTTTTGACAAGTGTGTGTGTGTGTGTATATATATATATATATATATATATATATATATATATTTTTTTTATTTATATATATATATATATATATATATATATATATATATAGTGTGTGTGTGTGTATGTGTACAAAGTGTATATATATATATATATATATATACACGCATGCGTGTTTGAGCTTTGGGGTGCACACCCTAATGCAATAGGCTGCGCACGCCTATGGTGAGGAAGGATCTGGGTGTTCTGGTAGATCATAAGCTTAAAAATAGCATGCAATGCCAACCTGCTGTTTCCAAAGCAAGCAAAGTCCTTTCTTGTATTAACAGAGGCATGGACTCCAGAGAGAGAGATATCATTTTACCCCTGTACAGATCATTAGTAAGAATTCATCTGGAATATGCAGTTCAGTTTTGGGCACCAGTTCTTAAAAAGGATGTCAGGGAACTGAAGAAAGTGCAGAGAAGGGCAACCAAACTGATAAGAGGCATGGAGGACCTCAGCTATGAGAAAAGATTAGAGGAACTGAATTTATTCTCTCTTGAGAAGAGGAGATTAATGGGGGATATGATCAACATGTATAAATACATAAGGGGTCCATATAGTGAACTTGGTGTTGAGTTGTTCACTTTAAGGTCAACACAGAGGACAAGGGGGCACTCTTTATGTCTAGAGGAAAACAGATTTCATCTCCAAATACGGAAAGGTTTCTTCACCGTAAGAGCTGTGAAAATGTGGAATAGACTCCCTCCAGAGGTGGTTCTGGCTAGCTCACTAGATTGCTTTAAAAAAGGCCTGGATTCTTTCCTAGGTGTACAAAATATAATTGGGTACTAAACATTTTTTTAGGTAAAGTTGATCCAGGGAATATCCGATTGCCTCTCGGGGGATCAGGGAGGAATTTTTTTCCCCTGCTGTAGCAAATTGGATCATGCTTTGCAGGTGTCTTTTTTCACCTTCCTCTGGATCAACTGCGGGTATAGGATTGTGTATATGGGATTGTATGGTTGGGTTTTCAATACTGTTTTTTTTTTTTGGTTGAACCAGATTGGCTTGTGTCTTTTTTCAACCTGACTAAATATGTAACTATGTAAAAAGGGGTCTAAAACGAAGCCCTGCAGCAGTGCGCTGTCACGGCTGTCAGCGCTTCCATCTTCACCCGGTCTTCCTTCCGGGTTTGTGCTCTCTGGCTGTTTTAATGGCGAGGCAGCAATGACGTTACCCCTGCGCATGAGCATGGGAGTCACAGCCGCAGCACAGCTCTCTGAAATAATGGCACACTCGGTGTGCCGTCAATTCAGAGCACAATGCGCATGTCCTATTGACGTCACTGACTTCTTAAAGTATGAATATCTCCTAAATGCCACAAGTTTAGGGGACATGTACCTAAAGGCAAACCTTAATAGAGGCCTACCTGTAGGTAAAGTTAAAAAGCAGAGTTTTCTACCGCTTTGAAGCTCTGAGAGTTTTTTTTTTTTTACTGTCTATGTACCATTGGGAGTACTTCAGGTACCAGAGACACAACATATAGTTTAAGGAAAGATAGATCATATCTCCCAAAGTTAGGGTAATTTTAGACAGTTGTCCTTGTAACAGGTGCACCTTTTGAAAGATTTCCCCTCTCCTCTTATTCTGGAGACAAGTCTAAAATTTTACGTTTCCCCTGTTTCTTTTTCAGTGACATATGGTCACCAGTAGAAATAGAGGGTTGAATCTCCCCAAAGAGGGGTGGAGACAGCAAAAAAAATCCCCCAAAAATGTTTATGCCTGGTAAAACACTTTAAAATCAGCTGCTGAGTTTCCTTTTGTGCTTGTTTTGACCTTAAAAAAGAAGAAAACATTCCCTTGTATTTCTTTGGGATAAACATAGAAAGAAGTACTTAATAGTAGATAAAAAGGAATGGGACAACTAGAAAAAGAAGTGTTGCCCAAAAAAAGCGCCATTGGTTAGAGTAGCAGCGGTATAGCAAAAAATGGGTCTACAGAAAAAGGTTGGAAGTGAGGGCCCAATGCAGAATAATAATGGTTGGGCTGGAAAGGTGCAAGACATTTTGTTCATCATTTATTGGCTTTTGGATACTAGATATGATTTCTGTGACTCCCAACAACTCTAGATTCAAATGTGAATTTCTCCATTGGTTGTTGCCCAAAAACTGGCATAGACAGGGATGAAGTTTAGAAATATTTGTAATGTACTATGAACAGCAACAGATTAGGAAATCATAAACATTATTAAAGGATAATTCATGCTGGTCTATAACAAGGGTTCAGGAACTTATTTCCTAGTGTATGTGTGCCATCATCTTGAACAATACTTTCCAAACCCTCATTTACCCTACGGAGATAGCCAGTTTTCACAGGCAGACCCCTGGGACCCACCACCTGCCTCAAATATTGCACCACCCATGGACAGCGAACCCAAGGCTGCAGGACCTAACAAAAACATTAAGAAGGAAAAGATGCTGCACTAAGGCTACTCTGAACAATAAATTGGGTTCTAGCCCCAGCGCACCTTGGGATTGGAAACCTAAGGGAGGGCCTGCAGAGCAGTATATTTAGCAGTCAGTACTCACACCACACCATGTGCATATCCACAGCAATATGGGAAACCTAAAAGCTACAAACGTGACATCAGTGCAATTCCAATCCCCTAAAAATGCACTTCAGCTTCAGGCTGGGATCTTTACTGATGCTGGCTATAATTCTTTAACAAGGTTTCAGCAGGCTTCAGAAAATACTAAATCTTGACGACAATTACTTTAAGCCTAACTCCAGGCTGACTTTTGCTAACTTTATGACTAGGCTCCACCCACCACCATTCTCTCCAATAAGAGTACCTTTACTGGCCAGTAAGGTGGTATCACCCAGAAGAGACTTAACTTGATTCCCCCATCAGAACAATCAGTGTTGATGGGGAAATCCTTCCCGTAGAGCCATGGTGTTCTCCCAGTGAGGGGGTGGGGGAAGCCATGTCCATCAGGAAAACACAGTGATTATTCCTAGCGGCTATAACAGCGGCTAGCAATAAGCGCATGTAAAATCTGACAGGTTGGTTGTACTCAAGTTGATCGATCGATCACCTTGGGTACATTCAGCCCGCCCATACATGGTTTGAGTCGCAGCCAGTTCATCGGGAACCGCCTGAGATTCGAACCGTCTATGACTGATATAAGTAGTCAGTGAAAGTCAGGCCATAGTACCAAACTGAACTTCAGAAGAGGGGGGCACCAATAAAGCTTTTCTGGCTTATTAAGTTAAAAAAACAGGCATCTCCTAGAGTATGCTGTTAGGCAGTTCTTTTCAAAGTTTACATTTGAGTACAGCTTTAATTAGTTCAGCTCTAAAGAAGGACCTCTGATAAATGAACAAAGCATTTTGGTCTTTCTCAGCATTCCCTTTCTCTAAGGTAGTCGGCGGGGGGGGGGGGGGGGGGGCGAGCAGGCAGTTTTACTGTTCCCTAATGCCCACCTAAAAAAGAGCATACAGCTGTCCGGGGCTGTACACCAATGCTATGTTTTACAGCTGCGGCAAGAACTGAACACACACATTTATTTAACAAAAATTTAAAATTGTCACAATGCGACCTATTTAAAGCGGTAGTAAAGGCTGTTAAAAAAAGTTTGAAGCATTTTGTGGTGATGTACATCGCATACTACCACATTATGAAACACTTTCCTTAAAACGCAGCCCTCCAGCGGCACGCTGTCACCACAGAGAAGGCTTCCAATTTTACCAGATGCACAGGTTCCAGCCGTTGGAATGGCCGATGATGTCACTCCTGCGCATGCGCAGGGGAACCACGGTTGCGGCACAGTGTTCTGAGGGGACGGCATTCCCTCTAATCAGAGCACATGGGCCGCTGATGTCACTGGCTGAAGAAGTTCTCCTAAACGGAGATATTCCCTGTACCTACAGGCATAGATGTGCGCAGCCTATTGCATTAGGGTGTGCACCCCAAAGTATAAATACACATGCATGTGTTTGCCTACATGTATATGGCCCCGGTACATTACTCTCCCTGCTGGCAAAGTGAAATAGAAGTGTGTGGCACTTCTCTTATGGCAGAGCAGGTCCGAGGGAGATCTTTCCCATCTCCTCACTGGTAAACAGAGCGATAATGCTAATGTGCCCTAGGTGATTAGGGTGTGCCCAGGCACACCCGGCACACGCCTATGCCTACAAGCTTACCTGTAGGAATAAATGAGAAAGTGGTGTTTACTACCACTTTAGGTGAATGAAGCCGCAACCGCTATGCTACTGTAACAAAAATGCATGTAGTTGTTGCTCAGTGGTTAAGCCTCTTTAGGAATAAAACAGGTGGTGAAGAGGTGTCACCTTCTCACCACCTATTAATTGTCTTCCCAAGGGGTGGCAAAGGCTGCCATATGTAAGAACGAGTCCTTACCTGGAACCCACTGTCACTTGGCATTACCATACAGCATGCAAAAATAACATGCAACCAAAAAAAAAAAAGCATTTGCATTCATTAGGTGATGGCAGTACTTTGTACAGGATCTACCAAAGTGAATTTACTTCATTGTTATGGTTAGTGTTGGTAAGAACAACGGAACGTTACAAAATAATATTCAATTAAATTTATTGGCAAAAATGTTTCTTTTTTTTTTTATCTTCTATACTACTTTGCCCTCTAGTGGCCTTGCTGTATACAACTGAACTCTTTCATTATAATATTTTTTCCACTGATCTTAAAGAGGAACTTCACCTGTGTGCTCCTGTCCCTTTTTTCTGTTCTGTCTTCCTATTTGTACAGGGTTATGATCCTAAAAGACATACACTCAGCAAATGCAGCATTTTCGTGTTGCAATACAATACCCTATTGCCACACGTCAGGTCACATGCAGCTATCGTCTCTTTTTACGTCATTGGGAGCTAGCTGTCTCTTCCACATTCTTACAAGGAGCACGCAATGATGCACTGCCAGGTCTGCCCTCCAGCGACTGTGTGTCCCTGCTCCTGCCACCCCTTGGGATATGTAATGGGAATATCCCAGGAGACTCCAGGAGCAGGGTCATGTCATACTAACCTAGGCAAGAATAGAGGCAGATTTTTATAAATTGGGTTGCAGTAGGCAAAAAGTTTGCTTTAAGAGAATTCTGAGCTAACAAGTTCACTTTAATGCACATCTCCACAGATGCAGATAATTACTTTCCTTTTAATTCCTAACTACACCATTCAGTGGCTGGGAATAAAATGAAAGCCCTGTGTAAGCTACAGGTTTGCTGGATTTGTGGCTTACAAAGGGGCATGGACATGACAGCCCCACTGCTTTCACATGGAATGAGTCATATGCTCCTCCATATCCAAAAGTACCAGGTATTTACTTTGGCTTTCAGCACTGATTGGAGTGTCAGGAGAGCAAAAACAATGTTGCTGTAAGTGAATAGGCAAAGCCAAGGACTCTGATAAAGGGGTGGAGCTTGTGCCCCCAAAATTTGTTAGCCACGCCCCCAACATAGTGACATGATGACAGTGATTCCTGAAGGCTGCCGAAGCTCCCCGAAGTCGTTCAGCTGTGGGAGACATCTTGCGCTCCACACTGCCAATCACGGCAAGGTGTATCTGTATCCAGCTTTCTGGAGATCTTCCATACCAATATACAGTATATGCATCTTTTACACCATATGCAGTGAGTGCATTACTTTTTTATTTCTTTATTTGTGCAACAACCTACATTTAGATGGGTGCGCCCTCTCTCTGTTCACTTTCCACCTGTAAAAATATGCCTGGGCAGCCACCTCCATTAGACAGTTAGGTTTTGGACTATGTCATGCTTACTGTTTCAAGCCTGGTCTGAAGTCATTCAAAATGGTGCATGATGGTTTCTGGCATATGAAAAAATTAGGGTTAGTAAAGCACATGTGGGGTATGAAGCAAAGCCTCTACAAAAGGTTTACTCTGCAAGACAAGCAGGAGGAGAAATGAAGACCCTCTCTGTTCACTTTCCATTTCAGTATTAGGTTACTCAGGACCTGTATTTGAGGAGCAGTGCTCTCTTTAATCCCCACCTTTTTGGCATCTGTAGAACAGATATTTGTTGTTTTTCCATTAATTGTCAACAGTGACCTTCCCCCTCACCGCCACCTGTTTTCCTAGCCCCCCGTTTGCCTCCCTTGATATACATTCTCCATATTTAACAGGCAGTGCCATAGTTTTCATCCTTGTCCATTATACCTTTATAGGTGCTATTCCAAAGCTGATGATCCCCAATAGCTAGTAGTGTCCACCGGAACACTAGCATATTATGCTGATCACATGTTGATTCCTGGGTCTTAGATTTCTTAGAATTGTGGTGTTTCTTCATCCTATTAGCTACCGTCCGACTCTCAGCTTTGCAAAGTGCCTCGGAACCAGACCTTCCCTCTATTTATATATAACAACACTTAGAAGGCCAGCCCAAGAGAAAAAGCCTGGGAACTGAGATGCTTACAGTTAACCTCTTCCCCAGCATGGGCAAGCCAACTACCTAATACACAACACTGTAGGCAACCTGCCGTACCTACATATTCATCCAGCCAAACTGCTGGTGCATACATTCTGTGCAAACTGGGCATAATTGAATGTTCTCTGTTTACTCACAGGTCAAATGTTATTGATTAATAAAAAAATAGAGTGGTTTGGAAAAATAACAATTATGCCCACTAGAAGGAGCTGAGAATAACCAGTTATAAATACTGAACTTATTTCCTATGATTTTCAACTCTATGTAGTATTTTCCTAAACCACACTTTTTTAAATGAATAACAATCAACCTGTAGAGGAAGGAAATAGAACATTCAGTTTTACCCCATTTGCACAGAACAAATGTACCAGCAGTTTTGCTGGATAAATAGCTATGCATTTATTTTTTTTTTTAGAAATACACCCCTGAGTGATTTTACTCATAAATATACAAATACATGAATCAGTATCTCACAAAAGTGAATACACCCCTCAGATTTTTGTAAATATTTTATTATATCTTTTCAAATGATACTTTGCTACTATGTAAAGTAGTGAGTGTACAGCTTGTATAACAGTATAAATTTGCTGTCACCTCAAAATAACTCAACAAACAGCCATTAATATCTAAACCACTGATAACAAAAGTGTGTACACCCCTAAGTGAAATTGTTCAAATTGGGCCCAAAGTGTCAATATTTTGTGTGGCAACCATTATTTTCCCGCACTGTCTTAATCCTCTTGGGAATGGAGTTCACCAGTGCTTCACAGGTTGCCAGTGGAGTCCTCCTTGATTACAACATCACGGAGCTGGTGGATGTTAGAGACCTTGAGCTCATCCACCTTCCGTTTGAGGATGCCCCACAGATGCTCAATAGGGTTTAGGTCTGGAGACATACTTGGCCAGTCCATCACCTTTACCCTCAGCTTCTTTAGCAAGGCAGTGGTCGTCTTGGAGGTGTGTTTGGGGTCGATATCATGTTGGAATACTGCCCTGCGGCCCAGTCTCCGAAAGCAGGGGATCATGCTCTGCTTCAGTATGTCATAGTATATGTTGGCATTCATGGTTCCCTAAATAATTTGTAGCTTCCCAGAGCTGGCCGCACTCATGCAGCCCCAGACCATGACACTCCCACCACCACGCTTTACTGTAGGCTAACTGCTAAAACCAATGACCACTACTCCATACTTCTATTACTTGACCTTTCTGCGGCCTTTGATACTGTTGACCACCCGCTCCTTCTTAACAAACTCTGTTCCCTTGGCCTCCATGATTCTGCTCTATCTTGGTTCTCCTCCTACCTATCACAGCGCTCCTTCAGTGTTACCCACAACTCTACCTCCTCCTCCACATTGCCCCTTTCTGTGGGGGTTCCCCAAGGCTCTGTTCTTGGACCCCTCCTCTTCTCTATCTACACCGCCTCCCTTGGTCACTTGATAACCGCCCACGGCTTCCAATACCATCTATACGCCGATGACACTCAAATCTATCTATCTACTCCTCACCTCACTCCTTCAGTCTCCTCTCACATTGCTAACTTACTTACTGACATATCAACATGGATGTCGCACCACTTCCTCAAACTAAATCTCTCTAAAACTGAGCTGGTAATATTCCTTCCCGCCCGTGCCCCCCTCCATGACTTTTCTATCAAAATGAATTATGCAACCATCAATCCCTCCCCTCATGCCAGGGTACTAGGTGTAATCCTGGACTATGACCTGTCCTTTCAGCCCCAAATCCAATCATTGTCAAAAGCTTGTAGACTTCACCTCCGCAACATCTCTAAAATTCGCCCCTTTTTAACAACTGAAACCACCAAGCTACTCATTCACTCCCTTGTTATTTCTCGCCTCGACTATTGCAACTCCCTTCTCATAGGCCTACCACTTCATAGGCTATCCCCTCTTCAGTCCATCATGAATGCTGCTGCCAGGCTTATCCACCTTACCAACCGCTCAGCGTCTGCCTCCCCTCTCTGCCAATCCCTACACTGGATCCCGATTGCCCAGCGAATTAAATTCAAAATACTAACCACAACATACAAAGCCATTCACAACTCTGCCCCGAGCTACATCACCAATCTTGTCTCCAAATATCACCCAAACCGTCCTCTCCGCTCCTCTCAAGACCTCCTACTCTCAAGCTCCCCTGTCTCATCCTCTCATGCTCATCTCCATGATTTGCCAGGGCCTCTCCCATCTACTGGAACGCTCTACCTCAACCTGTACGGTTATCTCCTACTCTGGCTGCTTTCAGGCGATCCCTAAAAACTCATCTTTTCAGGGAAGCCTATCACACCGCCAGCTAATCTGCCATCAGCTCATTCCCTACTCTTACAACCTCTTGTAACACCTGCCCCACCCCATTAGATTGTAAGCTCTTCTAGGGCCCTCTTAATCCTCTTGTATTTTATTGTATTGTATATGTACTGTCTCCCTCTAATATTGTAAAGCGCTGCATAAACTGTTGGCGCTATAGAAATCCTTAATAATAATAATAATAATAAACTTGTCTTTGTACTCCCCACCTGGTTGCCGCCACACACACTTGACACCATCTGAACCAAATAAGTTTATCTTGGTCTCATCAGACCACAGGACGTGGTTCCAGTAATCCATGTTCTTAGTCTGCTTGTCTTCAGCAAACTGTTTGTGGGCTTTCTTGAGCATCATCTTTAGAAGAGGCTTCCTTCTGGGGCGACAGCCATGCAGACCAATTTTATGCAGTGTATGGTCTGAGCACTGACAGGCTGACCCCCCACCCCTTTAACCTCTGCAGCAATGCTGACAGCACTCATATGTCTATTTGTCTTTTCCCAAAGACAACTTCTGGATATGACGCTGAGCATGTGCACTCAACTTCTTTGGTTGACCATGGCGAGGCCTGTTCTTAGTGGATCCTGTACTGTTAAACCACTGTATGGTCTTGGCAACCATGCTGCAGCTCAGTTTCAGGGTCTTGGCAATCTTCTTATAGCTTAGGCCATCTTTATATAGAGCAAAAATTCTTTTTTTTCAGCTCCTCAGAGAGTTCTTTGCCACGAGGTGCCATATTGAACTTCCAGTGACCCGTATGAGAGAGTGAGAGCGATAACACCAAATATAACACACCTGCTCCCCATTCACACCTGAGATCTTTTAACACTAACGAGTCATATGACACCCAGGAGGGAAAATGGCTGATTGGGCCCAATTTGGACATTTTGACTTAGGGGTGTACTCACTGTTGTTGCCAGCGGTTTAGACATTAATGGCTTTTTTTCCCCCCTTCTTTTAATTATTTTCAAAGATAGAAATACAAAGTTATACAAACATTACACATTAGATACATATTGCGTAAAGAGAAAAATAAAAAAGTAAAAATAAAAGTACAAAAGGTATAAACAAAGTACAAACAAGGTTAGATCCAATTTTTAGTGCTGTTATTACATCCATTTAGCTCTCTGTGTTTTCCAGATAAGAACATTGAAATCTTCAATTTGCTGGGAATCTATCAGTCCATAATTTCCATTGTAGGTCGAAACTTTTCCTAGTACCATGTTTAGTAGCTAGCATTAATTCATATTTGAAAAGTAAGCAGACAATCTCAACAGCCTCTGTAAGATTTGGGGCGTTGCTTGATTTCCATTTGCTATAAGTAGTCTAGCCGATAGGAGGATGTGGGTAGCTATTGACCGACAAGAGGGAGGAAATCTGTAGATACCTTTTTAGTTTAGTATTGCAAGCCCAGGATCTGGAGGAGTGAGGATGCCTGTGATATCAGATATGAAATTGAAAATATTCCTCCAGAATCAGTAAGATTCTGGTAAGGTCCAAAACATGTGTAGGAGGTGTCCAGTGCCTCCACATCCCCTCCAGCAAAGGGCGAAGAGGATGGGAGAAATTCGTAAATACGCAGGTGAGTGAGATACCATCTCAATGCAATTTTTTGGGATAGCTCCCAATGCTTTACACAGTGTGAGGCTTTATAAATGTGTTTTAGTACAGCTTGCCATTGTGTGGGAGTATATGATGCACCTAAATCTGTTTCCCATTATAAGTATGGTGTAGATGTATTATAAGTAAGTTTTTTCTGAAGTAAACTATAAAAGATGGAGATGCCCTTAGAAAGAGGTGGGAGGGCACTGAGGAACCTCCAGGCCACAGTAGGGAGGGAGATTTCATGTGATTTTAGAGATCTCAAACAGTGGAGGATTTGAAGGTGTACATAGTGTTTTTGGGGAGATAGGTCAAATTCTGTGTTTTTCAAATGATTTGATTTGCTTATCAGCAAAGAGTTCTGCGATTAAGTGGATACCTTTCCGCTGCCAGTGAGTGAGGGATATGTTTGGAATGAGATCTTCTAAGATTGCAATAGGTAAGGGAATATTGGTTTGAGTGATTGGAGGAGGAGGGATGTTCCCCAGCGCCCTCCAGGCCAATGAAGATGCTTGGAACGTGGGCGGAAGTCGTTGCGGGGGATGTGGTTTCCATAAATCTGATATTAGAAGAGAACAAAGTTCCACTCTGGGGCTGAGAGATGTGTCTATTTGGGACCAAAGAATATCAGGTGATGGGGAAACCTATGCCCAAGGTGGTTGAGTAGAGAAGCATGGTAGTAGTCCATAAGGTCTATTCCACCCATCCCTCCTGCCAGTCTGTGTTTTATGAGGAGCGCACTGGAGCATCTGGGTCTTCTAGAATTCCACAATTACTGTTTTAGTATATTCTGCAGGGCTTTTAAGTTATTATTTTTCAGAGGTATGGGTAGGGTACAAAAGAAGTACAAAATCTGAGGTAGGCATAACATTTTAAAGGAAGCCAAACAACCTGACAAGGATAGCTCCACTCTGGATGGCCTTTTAGTCTACTGGGAAATTTTATTTATCAGGGGTATATAGTTAGCATCAGATAATTTCAGGGGGTCTGCGGTTAGTGAAAGAACTAGCTAAGATATAGCAGAGTCAGTCCAGGAGTAAGGAAACATGGTCTGGAGTTTAGATTTAAGAGAGGGATTTATATTCATACCCAGGATTACTGACTTACTATAGTTGGCTTTATAGTATGAGACCTTACTAAAGGCAGATAGTACTTTGTGAGCATTAGTTAGGGAGGTGGGTCAGGTTGGTTAAACATAGAATAACTTCATCTGCAAAGAGGCTAATTGTGTGGGATCTGTCTTGAAATGTGAAGCCATGTATATTTAGTTTTGATCTGTTAGAAGCTGCGAGGGGTTCTATGAGGAGATAAAATATTGTGGGAGATAACGGGCATCCCTGTCGCATTCCAGTGGTTATAGAGAAGGGTCCCGAGAGGGCGTTTGAAGAGAAAACTTGTGTTGATGTGGAAGAGTATAAACCCAAAATGGAAAACAAGACAGGGCCAGAAAAGCCAAATTTCTTAAGGGTGTGTGTCATGTACCCCAAATGGACTCCCTCGCCTTTTCTGCATCCAATGATAGGAGCCAAGAAGGCGTGTGATGAGCTTTGTAATGGTGAATTATGTTTATGATTCTCCATATGGCGTCTGATGCTTGTCCACCTGAGGTGAAGCCAGACTGGTCAGGGTTTATAAAAGATGATAGGATTGGGAGTAGTCTGAGGGCAAGAATCTTCGCATTGATCTTGACATCAGTATTTAGTAGTGAAATAGTTCTCAAGTTGGATGGAGTTGTGGGGTCTTTCCATCTCTGATGGGAACGAGGCAGTGGTTATTGCTGAAGAGTACACAGAAGCAAGAACAGGGCTGAGGTGTGTTTTAAATACTTTGTAGTAGTCATTCGTTAGACCATCTGGTCCAGACGACTTACCATTAGGTAGAATCTTGACAACCTTAGCAATCTTGGACACAGAGATAGGCGCATTTAATGATGCCAACTGGGTTGGAGAAAGTGAAGGTAGATTGATTTTAGCCAGAAAATGTTGAATTGCACTGTCAGTAGGCTGAATGGTTCCAGCATCTTCAGAGAGGTTAGATAAAGAGTAGTAGTAATCAGCAAATGAGTTGGATATACCACTGGGGTTCCTAATTTTGCTGGTATTTACTGGGTGAGTTAGGTAGTGAATTTTAGTTTGGGTCTTACGGCTTTGAAATCTCTGAGCCAGGAATTTGTCTGCTCTGTTGCTAGAGGAATAATGCGATAATTTCATGGAGGTCACATGTTTGTTATATTGCTCTTGAAGTAAAAGTCTAAGCTCCAATTTCAATTTAGATAGTTTGTGCATTGCTTCTGTGTTCGGTTTTGTTTTGTTGGATGACTCTACCTTTTTGATTTCAGAAAGCAGTTGTTCAAGCCTCTGTGCTCTCTGCTTTTTAACTCGAGAACTGAGTTGTATTAGTATTCCCCTAACGAAGGCTTTATGGGCACACCACAGAGTAGAAAACAGAGGCAAGTGTTAGTTGCAAAGAATTTAGTAAGCTGATGTGCTATGAAAGTAGCATGTGCAGGGGTAATATTGTATGACGAGAAAACATTTTTTTTTTTTTTTTTTTTTATATATATACAGTAAATGGTGGTGGTGAATAAATATGGGATGGTAGTGAAATTAATGTAAAACAAAAAAATGCTAACGCAAATGTATGCTAATTATAAGTGCTAGTGCTTAAGTGCAAACATATATGCTAATAAGCACCTAAAACCAATTGCTTGGTATGTATGGGTGCAAACTTGCACTTTTTGCACACAAAAGATATTTTTGTGATGTAATTATTTTTTGCTGATTGGTAATTTTTTGGGTTTATGAATATTATTGTTTATAAGTATACACCAATGCACTGAAGTACCAGCACCTTAAGTTTGCACCTATACATACCAAGACATTGGTTTCAGGTGCTTATTAGCATATATGTTTGCAATTAAGCACTACCACTTATAATTAGCATACATTTGCTTTAGCATTTTTTTGGTTTTACATTCATTTCACTACCATCCCATATTTATTCACCATCACCATTTATATATATATATATATAAAAAAAAATTCTCGTCATACAATATTTTTACAGATATTGCTCCAAATTCATTTTCCTTACTTGCCACATAGCTTTTGCTATGGTTCAGCGGCTGCATTTCTGGTGATTAATTGTTTTTACACATAAGCTTCCTAGGCGCTGGTTTCCCCATTTGATTTATGATCTGTGACCTTGCTCGCCAAATAAATGTTGGGTTAGCAGTGTTTTCCTCCTGCACAACAAATGAGATCGGAGCATGGTCAGACCTTGAGATTGTGTGGATGGAGGAGGAAGACACGTGCTGCAGTAACAATCTATCAACCAGAAATGCATCAATACAAGAGTACGTATTATGTCTGGAGGAGTGAAATGAGTAATCTCGTTTATTTGCATGCTGACATCTCCAAACATCATACAAATCATTGGTATTCAAAATAGGCTGTAGTGCGGACGGAGTCATTTAGCTTTGGAGGTTGTATCCAAGCTTGGGTAAGCTATGGTGTTGAAGTTCCCACAGATGAGGAGAGCACCTTTTCCGAAGGGAGATGATCTTGCAAAGGAGTTTCCGGATGAATCGAAGTTGATTAGCATTGGGAGTGTAGATGTTGGCTATCGTGTATATTCTGTTGTTGAGTTCACAAATTAGAATATGATATCTGCCCTCTGGATCTTCATGGAGTTCTAGTAGTGGAAAAGCAACTGAGTTCTTAACAGCTATTCCCACTCCTCTTTGCTTCGTGGGTGCTGAGGCCAGAAATACATGACTGAAAAACCTATGTTTGAAGGCCGGGGTATTAGGGGCTTGGAAATGAGATTCCTGGAAGCATAGGATATCAGTTCCTAGTTTCAGGGCTTTCTTCCAGAGTGCTGATCTTTTAGCGGGGTGGTTTAAGACATTAACATTAGAAGAGACAAATCTGATCACCATTGGTAACAAGGAATAGGAAGAATGAACAGTACCTAATCAAACTTAACTTCCGATTCATCAGATCCATGCTGGGAAGGTCAGAGAGAAGTGCCCGCACGGACAGGTAGACTGGAGGCAAGATGAGTTCAGGACTACAGCTCTGTACAGTTTTTGGGTTGGACCTTGAATTGTTAGAACAAAAGAACAGAAAACAGTCAACATAGAAAAACAGTGAGCAAACAATATGGTAATGGTATAAAAGGGAGATCCCAAAGAGAATCCGAAAGCAGAAATACTGCACATTACATCTGGGGGGTAAATTTGTGGGCTACAAGTTCCTGAGCACCATAAGGTTTTTTGTTGCACTTGTTGCTAGGTTAGCCTGGGTTAGTTAAGTGTAATTTTTCTTATTTCGGCATTTGTGAGACACCAGCTGCCAGTCATCCTGAGAGTTTACCTTAATAGACGGGGACTGATGTGGAGGTTCCTGGTCTGGTAGGATATCCCAAGAACGTAGAAGTTTGAGTCCCTCCTCTAGAGATGAGATCACAGTAGATGAGCCATTGCGAGTAATTGTTAGCATGGTAGGGTATCCCCAGCGGTAAAATATGCTGTTATTGCGTAGAGCCTTAATGATAGGCAATAGACTTTTGCGTTTCTGCATAGTGTATTGCGGCAGATCCGCAAAGATTTGGATTGTAGCATATTTAGTAGGCGGTTGTGAATTTTTGCGGAATGCCAGCATGAATTGATCTTTTATATGATAAAAATGCACTTGCATCAGTACGTCTCTAGGGATGTTATCTGCTAAAAAAGCAGGTTTGGGGAGACGGTGAATTCTGTCGATTACTATCACAGAATCAGTTGTGGATGGTAGGAATTCTTTGATAAGATCAGTTGCATATTGATGGAGTTGAGCTGGCTGTATGGCTTCAGGAATGCCACGTATGTTGACATTGTTCCTAAGTGAGCGGTCCTCTAAATCAGCAATTTTAGCTTTAAGCCGGTCCACTTCATCAGTTTGCACGGCGAACACGTCCGCAGGGTACTGCAGAGACTTCGTCAGAACTCTCTCTATATCAAGCTAGAGAAATGTGAGTATGAGCGAACCACCACTCAGTTCCTCGGATACATCATCTCCCCAGAGGGACTAAGTATGGACCCGGGGAAGGTCCAAGCCGTGATGAACTGGCCAATTCCGAGAAACGAGAAGGAGATACAAAGATTTATTGGCTTCGCCAACTTCTATCGGAAGTTTATCCAGAATTTCTCCAAGATCATAGCACCAATCACCCAACTCACCAAGAAAACAGTCCCCTTCTCCTGGACAACCGAGGCACAAGAGGCCTTCACCAAGTTGAAACTCCTCTTGATTTCTGCTCCAATCCTAATCCATCCGAACCCCGAGCTGCCATTTACAGTCAAAGTGGATGCATCTGACTCCGCGGTGGGGGCTGTTCTGTCACAACGGACAGGGGAGAAGATGCTACTACACCCGTGCGCATATTTCTCCCGCCAGATGCCCCCATCCGAGAAAAATTATGACATCGGAACAAGGAACTACTGGCGATCAAGGATGCCTTCTCTGAGTGGAGACACCTGCTGGAGGGAGCCACCAACCCCATTATCGTACTAACTGACCACAAGAACCTCAAGTTCATCCGCAGCGCTAAGAGACTCTCAGCCAGACAGGCCAGATGGAGCCTATTCTTTTCCCTCTTCAACTTTCTCATCACCTATCACCCCGGATCAAAGAACGGTAAGGCTGACGCCCTCTCCAGAAAGTTTTCCGAGCCCTCGCAGAGTAACAAGGGCCAAAACAACATCTTACCCGAGAGAAGGGTCGTAGGAGCCACCTACTCTAAAGAACTCCTGGGCACAATCAAAGAAGGATACGAAAATGACCCCTTCCTCGCCCACCCCACAAGGAATGTCAGCCTTACGTTTAAGTACGGTCATTGGTTTCATCAGGACCTACAGTTATATGTACCAGAAATCGCACGGCTCGAAGTACTCAGACTTAATGATTCCAAGCTGGCCGGCCATCTAGGCGCAAGAAAGACCCAGGAGCTTTTCTCCCGCTCCTTCTGGTGGCCAACATACAAGGAGGACATCAAGAGGTACATCTCCTCGTGCACGGTCTGTGCCCGCAATAAGACTCCTCGTTCCTCTCCTGTGGGTCTGTTACAACCTCTCCCGATTCCCTCCCGCCCCTGGGGCTCCTCGATCTCCATGGACTTTGTAGTAGACCTTCCTCCTTCAAAAGGGATGAACACCATCCTGGTCGTAGTCGGCCTCCTCACCAAGATGGCCCATTTCATCCCCTACAAAGGCCTAAAACAGACGGCCGATCTTATTCTCAGAGAGGTCTTCAGGCTGCATGGGATCCCGGACGACGTGGTCTCTGACCGAGGCGTACAATTTGCCTCTAAGTTCTGGAAGAACTTCTGCCTGGCTCTCCGGGTTAAAGTGAACCTGTCCTCTGCCTTCCACCCTCAGTCAAACGGGCAGACGGAGAGAACTAATCAGACCCTAGAGCAGTACCTACGCTGTTTCAGCTCCCACCTGCAGGATGACTGGCTTGACCATCTCCCCACGGCCGAGTTCGCCTACAACAATGCTGAGCACAGCTCAACCAAGCACAGCCCCTTCTTTGCTAACACAGGCTCGCACCCGGTGTTCATTCCCCACCTACCCGTCGCCTCCACCCTCCCAGCGGTGGCCGAACGCCTAACAACCCTACAGGAGGCACAAAAGAACATTATAAACAACCTCCAGCTCGCCCAGAGGCGCTTTAAACAGGGAGCAGACAGAAGCCGCAAACCCACCCGAGGCTTCCATGTGGGAGACAAGGTGTGGCTGTCCACCAGGAACCTCAGATTGAAGGCCCCCTCCAAAAAGTTGGCCCAAAAATACACGGGTCCGTTCCTGATCTCCGCTCAAATTAACGAGGTCACGTTCTGGCTCGATCTTCGGGACTCCATTAGGGTGCACCCTGTCTTCCATTGCTCCCTCCTCAAGCCATACGTGGAGAACACCTTCACAGGCCGCCACTCGCCCCCTCCACCACCCGTGAGGGTACAGGGTGAAGAAGAATACGCCGTCGCAAAGATCCTCTACTCCAGGATCCACCGGGGAAGACTACAATACCTAATTGGGTGGGAGGGCTACCCTCCAGAGGATAACTCCTGGGAACCAGAAGAAAACATCCACGCCCCCAGACTGGTAAAAGAGTTCCACCAATGGCACCCCGGTAAGCCTGCCCCTGCGGTGCCCAGAGGTCACCTTGGAAGGGGGGGGGGGAGTACTGTCGGGATTCGAACCCGTGACCAGCCACATCCCAGGCGGTAGCTCTGCTTACTAGGCCACCGTCCTCTCTGGACATACCTCCCTAGACATTCCTCCCTGAAGCTTATTATTTCAACCTTAGTCTTGCCAAGCCTTGCTCATCATCCTTGATTCCCCACACCTGGTACTTTCCTATATACGTCCAGCCCCTTGCACACCAGCTTGCTGAATATTGAGCTGCTGAGCCTTGATCAAGCTTCTCCTCACCTGCTGCTCTTGTCTACTACCACAAATCCACTGCTGACCAGGAATTGACTACCGACTACTCTTCTGTCCCTACCTATTGAACTGCTACCTCTGTTGCCAATCCAGATTGTCTGACCACGCTTACTGCTGCCCGTCCCGATCTTTGGCTCGTCTGACTTCTCTCTGGTTATCCCTTGTCTGCTCCTCCGCCTCTGGACTGAACCTGCACTCTGCCTGGCTGGGCGAACCTGAGGACCGCGACCTGGTGTTAGCTTGCAGCACAGTCTATCCCCACCATCAGGGGCTCTAGTGAAAACCAGCTAGCACTTAGTTTCCGCACCTCAGGTGAACCCGTGTCCTCATCAGAATACTACCTGGTGTCCATCAGGTATCCAGCACTGCTACCACTGTAGCCAACCCGGATTGTCTGACCACGCCTCTGCCAGACTTCCTGCACCTACTACCTGCCTGCGGTCCTTGCCACTGGGCTCCACTCCTACCTCCGGCCAGCAGTCCTCTGACTCAGGTGAGCCTGTAGGATTGTTACAGGCTGGCATCTATGGTGACCATCCAGTACAGGGGAAGAAAGATTTTCCCTGTCGAAGCGCCAGAGAGCAAAGCCACCTAATCAGAGACCCTCTCGTACCCCTGGCTCAACAGGATCAGATTGTCTAGACTGTGGGTTCTTGCCCCACATGGCAAAAATCTCTCTTTGCTGAGGTCTCGTTAGGAACTGTGCAAATGGAACCACCTCTAAGGTAGACACCATCAGACCCAGCACCCGCATGCCAGTCCAGAAAGACGACCGACTGCTGGACAACAGGAGCCAAATTCATCCTGCAGATTTTGGAGCTTGTCCCATGGGAGAAACACCCTGGCTGAGGCAGAGTCCAGAGCAGACCCAGGTAGTCCAACTAGGTGGACGAAACCAGAGCCAATACCTGGAAATTGAATTTCCAACCAAACTCCTGCAGAGTCCGCACAGTAATCTCCCAGTTGTCCTTGAGAGCTGTTGGAGACTCTGCTCACAAAAGAAGATCATCCAGCTACTGTAGTAACGCAGTCCCCCGCTGGTGCAACAATGCCAACACCGGGGCCAACACTTTATGAAGCCCCGAGGAGCGGAGGCAAGACCTTGATAATGCTCCTCACCCACGGCAAGCAGAGGAGGAGGCGCGGATGACCGACATATATCGGAGTATGAAAGCAAGCGTCCTTGATATCGGTAGAGGCCAGAAGATGCCCCTTATGTAGGGATGCGACTACAGTACGAATGGACTCCATTCAGAACATCTGTACACGCACAAGTAATTCAGAGCTTTGACGTCCAATATTGGACGTACCTCGCTTTCCTTCCTGGGACCTGTAAACACGTTTGAATAAAACTGTCAGGACGGCAGGTGGAGCCTGACTAATAGAGAGAACTCTCACCTGATGAAAGGCTGCGGTAGCAGAGCTGGATGCCAGATGGACACTAAGGTAAGTACTCTTATAAGGACACAGGTTCACCTGAGGTGCGTAGTCTAAGTGTTAGCTGGTTTTCACCAGAGCCCCTAGTGGTGGGGATGGACTGCGCTGCAAGCTAGCACCAGGTCTCGGTCCCCAGGATCACCCAACCAGGCAGAGTGCAGGTTCCGGTCAAGAAGCGGAGAAGAAGACAAGGGATAACCAAGAGAGTAGTCAGGCGAGCCAAAGGTCAGGGCGGGCAGCAAGTAGAAAGGTCAAGAGGAAGCCGGGTCAAATAATTAGGAACAACAGGTACACAGGATCACAAGTAAGAGCTGAATATAACACAGCAATTACCTGGAGTGACTGCTGTGTTTAAATAGGCAGTTTTGGCGCCAATTTAGTAGCCTCAAACTATTCCAAGGTAGCCTCGAACTATTCAAATGTAGCCTCAAACTATTCTAGGGTAGTCTCGGACTATTCCAAGGCAGCCTCAAACTATTCCAAGGTAGCCTCGAACTATTCAAATGTAGCCTCAAACTATTCTAGGGTAGTCTCGGACTATTCCAAGGCAGCCTCAAACTATTCCAAGGTAGCCTCGAACTATTCCCATAGCAGTGGCTCCCTGACAAAAACCCATGAAAAAAACTATCCGATTCTGAGACCAGAACAATCACCCCTTGTAGTAGCAAGTTTTGCATTGCCCCGAAAAGACCTCACAGGCGGTCTGGGGATAAACGCAGGTAGGAAGGAAAGAACCTCTCTGGAGGATAAGACCGAAACTCGATTTTGTAGCCAGACCAAAGCAGGTCATGGACCCACCTGTCTTGAATCAGGGAGGTCCACAGGTACAAAAGGACCCGCTTTCGGCTTACCAGACCAGGTCCTATTAGAACCTCCGGAGGAGGTCCTTACAGACTTAGATCCCTTGTCTTGTAATCCTGCTTAATGACATCATCCAGGGAGGATACGAACAGGTGATCCCCCACAAAGGGAAGATCAGATAAGGCGCTCTTGGAAGTCTGGTCAACAGACCAGCATTTCAGTCATATCCTAAGGATCATTGCTGTCAGGAACAGCCTAGAGCAGCCTTTTTCAACCAGGGTGCATTGAGGTTTATTCAGGGGTGCCTTGGCAAAATGTCTAAAATTGCCCCAAAATTGTATACCAGCCGGAAGGTGGATGAAGCCTGCCTTTTAGTTACACAAAGCTACAGGTTTTCATTGTGCACCATGTCGGTCACCTACACAGTAGGGATCAACCGATGTCAGTTTTTTCGTTGCCGATACCGATATTTTGGCCATCGCATATCGGTATTGGCTGATATGGGGTGCTATTTTGTACATCCTATGTCAGGGTCCGAGACTAGTCTTCTCCTCCTCCCACCAATAGGTGGTGGTGCTCATGTAAGGGTAAAATGATGTCACATAGCATAATTCCGATTACAAATGTTATTGAATATGCCACTCACATATGTACAAATGAAAGATATAACCAAATATAAAGATATACTGCTCTGTCTCTCACCCGCTCCATCTCCCACCCACTCGATACCGATCCGTCTCTGACCCACTTGCCGTAAGTGACACCCGGGTGATACCGCTCTGTCTGGCATACGATCTCGGAGGTCACGTGCGTGGTCACGCCCAGCGTGACCTCAGAGATCGTCATCGTATGCCAGACGGAGTGGTATCACCCGGGTGTCACTTACGGCAGGTGGGTGAGAGACGGATTGATGATATCAGGAGGGTGGGTTCTTCAGATGGAGCGGGTGAGAGACAGAGCAGTATTGAGTGGATGCTGAACGGAGCGGTATCACCCGGGTATAACGTATGGCAAGTGGGTGAGAGATACTGATCTGCCAGCAGATCTGCTAATGTGGAATTGCTTATATCTTTATTATTTGTACATATGTGAGTGGCATGTTCAATAACATTTGTAAACGGAATTATGCTATGTGACACGATTTTACCCTTACATGAGCAATAATTGGAATATCCGCAAAAGCCAATATCGGCCCTCGATATATCGGCCTTGCCGATTATCAGTCGATCCCTACTGCACAGCATCCTTGTTATGCCTCGTACACACGCATCGATTATTGGCCGGGAATTTTCGGCCAACGTCCGATTTTCAGCTTGTTAGTATGATCTTCCGACAACCGACTCCGACCAAATAAAATCTGGTGTGCAGGCTATAAAATTTTTGTTGGCCGTCAACACAACGGCCGATTTTCCGTCAGTCGGTACAGATTTCGGCAGACAAAAATCTGATGAGCTAGACTGGGCATGCTCAGAGAAGAAAAAACACACGGAAAGTAAACCAGAACATGACATCACTTCTGAAGTAGATTTTGGTTGGCCGAGAAAATTTGTGTGCAGTCTAGGCACATTCCAACCAACAAAACACCACTCTGGACAAAAGTCGGACGATCGGTCGGCCGATAATCGTTGCGTGTGTACGAGGCTTTAGCCCCTCTCCATCAGCATGGGGTCACATTAGCTGAGTGATGGAGAAAACATTGGAACACTAGTCAGTATCAGTTTGCTTTGGAAGAATAAATGACCTTTAGCGTTGGGTGCCCTACCTATGGATGTTGCTGTGTTATATAAAACTTTTAGAATCGTTTTACATTTTATCAATTCAAAAGAACGATTCGTTCACGAACTGCACAACACTCACTACTCCCGGCATATGAGCTCTCCTCAGAGAACAGAAAGCTCCCTCCTATCTCCCTCAATAGGACTTCTTGTGTCTCCTCAGCTGGCCGTTTACTGAACCCTCGTGCCCGTCCTGCCTCGCCTCACACAGCCCCGCCCCGCACCACACACGCAACGTTCACCTTCAGCACCGCCCTTTCATTTATTTTGCAGGAACAGGCGAACGGCAGGGGCAGCCTTGTTCCTATGGACACCAGGGGGCCTGAGGTTTGAACTGTAGCCGGCCAATCAGAGTGAAGCAGGGGAAAGCGGGACGGAGGAAACAGAGTGTAGTGAGAGAACGGGGGACGAGGCGGCGGAGGGCTGGAATAGAGGGCAATGTAAGTGAGGAGGGAACGGAAAGTGAGAGGAAGGAGAGGCAGGGAACGGAGGCTGAGAGCCGGTTCTGGGGGGAGAAGTGATATGAGTGTGGAGGGAGCACTGAGGAGCTGTACTGAGGGGACAGCACATACCTAGGCCGCTCTGTTCTAGGAGGAAAGAGGACGTGCAGCTCTATGGTGGGTATAGGAGTCCTGTGTAGGAGGTGAGGACTGAGTAGTTCTGTATAGAAGGTGAGGAGTGAAGGGTGCTGTATAGGAGGTGATGACTGAGGAGTCCTGGTGTATAGGGGGTGAGGAGTCCTGTGTAGGAGGTGAGGAGTTCTGTATAGGAGGTGAGGACTGAGTAGTCCTGTGTATAGGGGGTGAGGAGTCCTGTGTAGGAGGTGAGGACTGAGTAGTTCTGTATAGAAGGTGAGGAGTGAAGGGTGCTGTATAGGAAGTGATGACTGAGGAGTCCTGTAGGTGATCAGGGCCTGTATAGATAGGGTGAGTGTGGAATTATCCCCTCCTGTGTGATCACAGAGCTGTGCAGAATGAAGCCATCCCCTGACTATCCTAGCCTGGCCCGGCTGGCAGTTATTCAGCATCTTCGTTCATATGGCATCAAAATGAAACACTGGAACAGCAAGCAACGATCGGAGGCCGGGAAGGGGTCTTCCGCTACAACGCACAGTGTGAGTATGAGGGGTCTGATTATGGTGATTACATGTAACTGTATGCAGACTAATGTCTTGTACACCCCATGAGAAAACCAGATGGAAAATACCGCTTTTGGATCGATCGTCTGATAATCCGATCGTTGGTATACAGCTTTCAATACAGTTCTTGTGAAATTATCCAAAGGGACAATCAAGAAAAAAGGTTTTGTATGATAACAGAACACACTATTTTCGTTCCGCACAGTATTCATCTGTAAAAAATCGAGCAACCAAGACTGTGATGGCGACCTGACCAAGGTGAAAGAATTAATTACATCTTTGCAGGAAGTTGTGTTCTGTCTTATGACAAATGGATATCGTAAGCCCAGATCATCCGCACCACTATGAAATCGGCCCCTTACAGCAAGTCTCCTACATATGAATGAGTTCCGTTCCGGGAGCTGTTTGTAAGTCCAGAAAAGATCAGTGCTTGCAGACAAAGGCCAGTGTGCGCTGATCAGTGTGTTCTGGCCGGGGGAGTCCACCTGTCACAATACAATAGCACAGCTGGGGAGATCGCTGCACCAACATTGCTTGTGTTGATACAGCGATCTGTCAGTTTTCTCATTCAGCCCACTGGATTGAATAAAAAAAATAAATAAACTGCAAACAGTTCGCATCTTTGAAAGTTCGCAACTCGAAGGTTTGTATGCAGGTTACTTAAAGCGGAGTTCCACCCAAAAGTGGAACTTCCGCTTTAGGTAGTTCTAACCCCCTGACATGCCACATTTGGCATGTCATTTTTTTTGGGGGGGGGGAGCGGGTACCTAGTTTTGACAGGTACTCGCTCCCACTTCCGCTCGGAGCGCCTCGCCGCCCTGAGCGGAAGTTTTCCTCTCCCCCTCCCTCCCTGCAATCTTCTGGGACATGTCAGAGGTCCCAGAAGATTGCCGGTCAATCACGACGCGTAGCGCAACTCACGCAGTGTGTACCCGGCTGTGAAGCTGCAAACTGTCACAGCCGGGTGCCCACACCAGTAATGCCGGCGCCGCAGAGCAGAGAGGGAGAAGAGCGAGGCTTTGGGTGGTCGCATCGCTTGACCATTGGACAGGTGAGTGTGTGAGGCTGGAACTCCGCTTTAATGTATATACTCAACCAAGAATAGAATCACAAAGCTGGGGTGCCAATATAATACATTCCGATAGGGGATAAGTGGAGGTCTGACTCCCATCAATCAAATACCTAGGAATTAGACAACATGGAAACCTAAAGATTCATAGAACGCAACAAATACAGTAATCAAAACTAGGGATCGACCGATTATCGGCAAAGCCTATATGCTCTTTCCCCAATATATCAGAATCGGTCCCTGAGGTTACCGACATTGCCAATTATTTCGGGAAAGTGCTTGTACCGGAGTGATGCCTGCAGCTAGAGGCATCACCCTAGTATCGGCGTCCATAGCCGACAGTCGGCTGTCTTGTAATGACAACCGATGCGGAGGAGGCGGGGCAGGCACGGCTCAGTACAGGTCAGCTACTGCGAGATTTCTGGAATAGAATACATCCCAGCAGACACTGCGAATCGCCGAATGACGTCGTCGCCGATCGGACCCGGAAGTGAGGAGAGGAGGAATAAAGCAGAAATTAAGGTATTTACTAGCAAAAAAAAAGTTTCCATTGGTAAAAGCCATTTTAAAGGGGATTACATAGATCTATGTATTCCAACCTATTAAAAATGGGTGGAACTCCGCTTTAAGTGCAGAGGAGGGGTTTGGGATCTTTTAGACCCCCAGATCCCTCCAAAAGAGTACCTGTAAAAAAAAAAAAAAATTTTAATGCTCAAAAAATATCGGCTGATACCGATATGCGATGACCAAAATATCGGCAATAAAAAAACGATCACTAATCAAAACAGCACCTGAGCTCGACCAGTGTATATGTGTCATAGGGTCAGGCCAGGGTTCAAGGGGGCTATCACAAGAACCCTCCTAAACAATATACAATGTTAGACCTGCTCCGGTGTAGAGAAAGTGTCTCATCTAATATTCCCATCGTGTCTACCAGGCTTTATTCTGTCAGTCCTAATTCTACAAGGCCATCCAGTCCAGGGACTTGTCAGCGGGCCGTCTGTCAATTGTTGCATTTTCCATGAGAACACGTTCATCTGCAATGAAATGGAAACAGCAGTGTTTGCCGAGGAAAGGCTGAATTTCACTCGAGCAGTTCAGACACGGCTCAATCGGACGCGTTCAAAGAAACGCAGTGCAGAGTGGCCCTAACAGCCTCTGAACTGCCATGTGTACGGCTCCTTTAGGCTGCATTCACATGTCAGCTTATAATCGCGGGCAGAACGTCCGCGGTTCCGCCCGCGATTCGGAGATTTATTGCAAATCGCGGGACGCCTAGCGTTGCCCGTTGATTTGCAATAGCCCCCCAAACGCTGAGCGATGTTGCCGCGATTTACGCCCGCCGAATCGCGGCAACATCGCGCAAACAAAATCGCGGGACGCAATACGCTCCAAAGAAGTACAAGAGCTTCTTTGGAGCGTATTGCGTCCCGCGATTTTGTTTGCGCGATGTTGCCGCGATTCGGCGGGCGTAAATCGCGGCAACATCGCTCGGCGTTTGGGGGGCTATTGCAAATCAACGGGCAACGCTAGGCGTCCCGCGATTTGCAATAAATCTCCGAATCGCGGGCGGAACCGCGGCGGTTCTGCCCGCGATTATAAGCTGAATGCAGCCTTAGGGCTTGTTTACAGCTGAATGTGTTTTTCAATAAGCCTAATATTTACCTTTCATATGTTTTTTATAAATAAAGTACAGAATGCTGCAATTTTTCACACACAAACATATCGGAATAAACGTGAACAAACGCATGTAAATGCAATTTAAAAAAAAAAACGAATTGCAAAGGAATGTAAATGCACATTTACTTTAGTTTTATTTGGTACTAATTGCTGTTGGTAATTTTATTGTATTTAGTTCCGTTTGTTATTGTGATCTTGTGTTGTCTTCATTGAATGTAACTATCTTAAAGTGCTACTAAAGTCTTGTTTTTCTTTTTTTTTGGTTAAAACAACAAACATGTTATACTTACCTGCTCTGTGCAGTTGAGTTTTGCACAGCCTCTTCTTGGGTCCCTCTTCGGGGCTCTTGACCCCTTAAGTGCCCCCACAGCAAACAGCATGCTATGGGGGTAGCTGAGCCGCAGCTCCCTGCATCCAGACGCAGAGCTGCAGCCCGTCCCCACCATATCTCTCTCCTCGTTGGCTCACTGACTTTGATTGACAGCAGCGGAAGCCAATGGTGCTTTGCTGCTATCTCAGCCAATCAAGAGTGAGAGTTCCAGGCAGCCAAGTCTCTCTTGCAACATCGCTGGATCAAGAGAGGGGGCTCAGTTAAGTATTAGGGGGCCGGCTGCCCACAGAAGGCTTTTTATCTTAATGCAATAAGATGCCTTTACAACCACTTTAATAATTTTACTTTGGGATTAATAAAGTAATCTGAATATGCAACTGTACACTGTAAGTTATGTTTCAGCATACATGAGCCCTTACAGCAGTATTAAACCCAAAAGTAAACCTTTATTATATTGTAGCCTACCAATTCCTAGAAGTGATGGCTGCATTAGTTTTCTTTTTAAGGCTTTTTTCTTTTTTCATCTGGGAATCTAGTCAGTAAGTCTGTTTTCAAAGGACCAAGCTCTTTCAGATGTATCAGTTTACAAGGATAAAGAAAAATTAACACTGGCAGCGCAGGGGTGCTTACAGCAATCAGCTTTTATTTATTCATGTAAAACCTTTTATCCCACAAGGAGAAAAATAAACGGTTTGCTGTAACTGACTATAAAGCTGGAGCTTGGCTTCAATTTGTTGTATTATATCTGCTAGTACATTTCCCCCCCCCTGACTGACAATTCTGCTGTCCAAATGTGCCCCCTGTGCTCATTCGTCCAGAGTGGAGGCACTCTATTACAGGGGCTGTGTTACTGGCCAGATCACCAGGTGAAAACAGAGGGGGAAAGACTAAAAATAACATTTAATGCAGCTGCCACATCTAATGGTTGGTAAGCTGTAATATATATTACATTTTTGTGGGTTTAATTCTGCTTTAAAGGGTTAGTTAATCTTTTCAAAACAAAATGAAAAGGTGAATGAACACCCCTCCCCGCCTTTCCCCACCCCCAGAGTCCTCGCTGTACTGCTCCATGAGGAGCTGCCTCATGCAGCCAGCGATGTGGTCAGAAGATTTGAAATACCCGCTCTGCTTCTTTCTGTGGGGCTTTCAAGACAGATCAAAGCCATTCTGATTGGTCAGAGCCAGCACATGACCATTCTGACTGACTGGAATTACTTTGATCCATCCTGGAAACCCTAAGGAAAAGGGGTAGAAAAGGTGAGATTTTAGGAGTTAATATACAGTGCTGGGTCAGTGTTCTCTGATGTGGAAATGGCATCAATGAAGGCTCTGGATGGGAGGACTCTGGTGAAAAAGAACTGGTTTTACATGTAAAGGAAATGTTATCAGTTGGCAGGATGGGTTGGGGCGTTGGTTGTAATACATTTTGAGTTTAGTTGAGCCATAAAATCAAAAGGTTTTTACTGACTTGCTTTCCAGATGCAGGATAACATTGCCCATCAGCATGAATCCTAAAGGTCCAACCAATCAAATACACACTGAGACCTTGTGAGCATTACCACCAAATACATACATGACACCAATGGGCCCTTATAGATCTTTTAGGAACGCACCAAACTGCAGCGGAGAGAAGGAGATTTCTACGAAGTGCATTATTCTGCAGTAAAACGTTTTACAACAGGAAAACAGAAAGGTGTGAACAGCTCCTATATTAGGTTAAGGAGCCATACAGTACAGGTCATTTTATTCTCCCACTAATGGGCACTTTATTTTTTTTTGTCGGAAAGTTGTAAACCTGACAGTTTGTTTGCTGTCCATGCCTATTCACTGAGACTTTCCTTTACTGCCTGCCCTGGGAAGGCAAAATGAAGTGAGAAGAAATGTCTACAAAGTGAAGGAAAATTTCTCTGAGTGGTGACACAGTAAAGATTTAGCTCCCCCCCTTTCTGATTTAGTGGGAACATTTATCAGGACAAAATAGGTCGGCTTTAAATCTACCTGGCAGGGATACGGCAGTAAAAACTTGATGGGGGTTCTGATCCTTTCCGTAATTAAAGCAGAACTCCAGACAGATTTTTCTTTATTTTTCCTCTGTTTTCTTATGGGGTATATGCATTGGCCAGGTTGCTGATGTGTCCTTTAAAACGGCTACTTTTCTTAATGCTGGATAGTATAGCTCTCTGCAGATGTGGCTCTCATACATATACAGAAGTGGTGGTGTCATTTATCCACCCCCTTCCCTCTCCCCTAGGCCATTCACAGAATGTGGTGTATAGAGCAGGACATGGCACCCTTCCTTTACAGAGAGGTACGTTTACCTCACCAGTATGTTTGGTGACCTTGAGAAGGAATCGCAACTACAGTACATATATTTTTGCTATACCTTTTGGCACGGTGTTCATACTAATTCCTGCATAGACTTGTTTTTTTTTCTTCAGAAAAATGCAAAATTAACCCGATGTCTTTATAGGCATTGACTCACAGAAGTGCGTTTTATAAAGTTTTCAATCGTCACTATTTTTCTGTTTTTTATTTGTTTTTTTTGTTTTTTTTAATTCCATTTTTCATCCCGTTCCCATTCAATTTCAGTAGTTAGGTGAAGTGACATTTGGCTAGTATTTGAAGGGAACAGTGTTTGGAAATATTCAGTGGATCTTCTGGTGGAAATGGAAATGATCCCTTGCTCATAGGATAATACAAGCAGAATTAAAAAATGTTGTTCATTTAGATTTGTTATTAGTGCAGATTAACTTGTTACATCATTCTCTGATTGAAGCAGTATACTTCCAATAGTGGCTGGTGAATCTAATGTGCCTGACATTGCCTTTTATTTGTACACTACTTGCTCACATCAAATTATACTCAGCTGTTAGGTTTGTGGAAGAAATACTTTGCCCTTTGTTCATCTTTTTTTACATCTGCAGCCCTGTGGAATGTTTTGTGTACAGTGCAAAACTTGACTCAGTAGTGGTTCAGGTCTAGACTTGAAGGTTTGGGCACGGTGAACAAAGTATCTTGGCCAGCTTTATGTCCTATAATTCAGTGCAGCCATATCTCCCCAACTCGTTTTGCTGAGTTTCAAAGTTTTATATATGCTTTTATTATATTGCATATTTTAAAATGGATTAAAACTTCCTACACTGTAAGCCTAGGTTCACAGTGATGCTGTGCGGGAAACCCCACGATCCATGCACGTTTCCTGCACTGCATTCAAATGGCACTGCCCTTGTGATCTTCTGTGGGTGTCAGGTGAATCTTAACAACACCCCAAACGCAGGTGGTAAAAACAGTGCGTTTGCCTTGTACCATGCAATCTAGTTGCACTGCAGTTCCAAAATTGGTGCATGCATGACTTTGGCACGATGCAATGCTATTTGCCCCCATTCAAAATAAATAGGCTCCGATCGCACTGCATCGAATGGCATGTGAAATGAACAGGAATGCAGTGCAATCGCATGCAGTTCATAGTGTGAATTGAGGCTAAATCAGCCTCCTGAAATAATAATTAGAGAAGTAAGGTTGGGCCTAAATTGTGGTGCTGGTCATGTGACAATCTTATTTTTCTGGTCATTTTATGAAGGGGAAAGGTCAGTGTTTTGGTACTGCCTTAAGGTGATCATACTTATACAGTCTGATTGTACAATCTCCTTTGGATCTGCCATCAACTATGTAGGATTAGAGCCTGATTTGATACAAATCTAAAGGATTGTTTAGATGTGTCCTCGGATTACATCGTTTTGGTACCATTTAGAGTGTATGGCCAACATTACTGTCTAGCTTCTTTGGCTGCTCTTTATTCAACTCAGGGTTAGCCTAGACCTCAGTGTCCAGTCTGGCTGGAGAGGAGGCAAAAGCTGATTTTTTTTTTTTTTTTTATGTCTCTATGCTGGGTTACATAAAATTAAAACTGGAGTTGTATTTAAAGCTGATGGTTAACCTAAAAATAAAACTGGAGGTCATTCCTCTCTGATGGTGGGCCGATCCTCAAATGTTGCAGAGTGTCACCTAATGACATAATTCATTTTGTTGATATTTAGAACATTCTTTTGTGGCTCAGGAGTGACTTCTGTATCCTAAAAGCAGATTTGCTGAGCCTGGAAATATCTGTGCTAACAAACGCAGTTCTCCACTGAGATCTTGGCACTGATAGAGGGGGAGTATAATTGGACTATAGTCCTGATGCTGGATTACCTTGCAGGAGAAATGGAAAATAAGAATTGTCTCAACTGTGTCTGGCTAGCTGCAACTTCCTCAGAGATCAGTTGGCCAGGGAGATCTGGTTTGGTTTGATTTGCTTCCACGTGTTGTAGACTGCTCCTCTTAACACTGCTGCTACATACAGGAAGCATGATCAGGGCTCCTGCAACTGACAATTGTTTATAAGCTCCTATCCCATTCCTGTTATCTCTCAAAGCTGCATTCCAAAGTGGATTTGGGAACCTCTTTGTACATTTAGTGCAGACTGTTTAATATATATTTATAAGACTGTTGAGGGTCATGTCATCTGAGCAGCACAAATCTTTGGTTTTAGGTATTATGCCCATAAATATAGGGTAGCAAGGAGCTGGATGATATTGCCTGCAGTATAAAGAGACGCTCTGCTGCAGTAAGACTGTTTTTCTCTTTAGTGCTCAGCTAAGAGACTGTCATCACATCCTGACAGAGTGGTTAACATCAGGGAGTGAAGCAAACCATCTTGGGGAGTTTTAGTCCCAGGACTCACACTCGGGCCAGACTGTAATGAACTACAAGTACCAGCCGCCTGGAGTAAGAGAATAGAGAGGAGAGGAGCTGTGAGAGGATATAAAAAAAAAAAAAGCCTGAGCTAGGCCAGGATAGCTTTCTTGGAACCCAGGCCTGGATCTGCAAGAAAGTGGTTCAGTGTCAAACTGTGCTGTGGTCAAGTCGCGGCCTGTGCTTCCGAGAGTCAACGCATATGTGTACAGAGACTTCAATCACCGGCTACTTCTGTATGTCCAGCGGCAGACTGGAGGCTGCTCTCATCACATCACACCAGATCCAGCTGAGCTGCAACGTAGTGCAACATGAGGTCAAGCGCCATCCCTTGAGCCAAAACCCTGCGGGAGCTATCTAAGGAGCCCGAGCTCCATTCTTCAATACCACCAGTCGCTTGGATCGGTGAGCAGCCAGCTGTCCATCTGGTTACTAAAATTGACTCTGCATGCCGACATCATTGCCTTTCTCTTAGCCTACACCTGTAGTTATCTGTTTTACATGTTCTCCCTTTGCCAAGCAGCAGCAGTGTTAATTTTTCTTCAGGATACCACAGGCATTATGTGCATCTCCTGCTGTTGGAACCCATCAGCCAAATTTGGCCCCACTTTGCTTATCGGGAGACCTTCAGTGTATCACCAAAGAGCTAGCTATAGAGTCAAGACTTTCTTCCATTCAAAGGGACTACACCTTACCCAATTCCCCCCCCCCCCCAACACAAGGGATTAATATTTGGGGTGCTATACCGGCCCTACTTTCGCCTGAGACTTATTATATACTCTGAAGACATGCTGGTAGGTTAATTGGATCTTGTATAAAAAAATTGGCCCTAGTATGTGTATGAATGAGAGTTAGGGACCTTAGATTGTAAGCTCCTTGAGGGCAGGGACTAATGTAAATGTGCAATGTATATGTAAAGCGCTGCGTAAATTGACAGTGCTATATAAGTACCCGAAATATGAGTGGGTGAAGGACCTAAATCTTAAACTGTTTATACTGAGTTAAGTATAGGGTTTTCTTTCTTTCTTTTTCTGGGCCTGTGGTGTTTGAGGTACAGAAGGGAGTGATTTAACATAAGGGTCATTCCTCTGCCTGTTCATATAGGTTTCCAACTAAACAGTATTGTGTGAGTAATTAATTCCTAGATTTTTAATAAGTGCTAAGTTTGTTACTGGAATCTGATATTTCTTACACCTCAGTAAACAAAGCTCAACTGTTTTACTTGAATTTTGTGTGTGTCTCAAGTTATCTTGGTCACCACTCGCCTCCAAAAAATGTCTGAACCCAGGGTGTCTGAGGACTTGTACGGTCATGGCAAGCAGTGGGTACAGATTCAGTAACTGCCTTCACGGGAGTAGCGCTACAATAGCGTATATGGTGTCTGACTTTTTGGGATCTTTTCTAATGGCACTAGTAAAAGGGGTTGGCTCATAAACTGCTTATGGACTGGCTACTGATTTGTGAACGACTGTGTCCATCTGTAATTTATGTATTATCCAAAGTCTTAAGTGTTGGCCGCCGACAAAGTGTGGGGAGATCTCTAAGCAGAACACCAACCATACAGTGGGTTAGGATTAGAACCCCCAGAATGTTTTTTGGAAGATTCACTTTACTTCCTGTGACAGATGGTCAGTGGGACAAGACATGGGAGCAATGACCTTAATGGAAACTCTGAAAGCAGTAGACACCTGAAAGCTTATAACCCCTATCGCAGGGATCCTCAAACTATGGCCCTCCAGCTGTTGTGGGACTACACATCCCATGAGGCATTGTAAAACTCTGAGATTCACAGACATGACTAGGCATGATGGGAATTGTAGTTCCAGAACAACTGGAGGGCCATAGTTTGAAGACCCCTGCCCTATCGGTTCAATTGTAAACTATAAAGGTTTGGCTGGATTTCTGCTTAAAGTGATTGTAAAGACTTATGTGTTTTTGTTTAAAAAAAAAAAAAACGTTATACTTACCTGCTCTGTGCAGATGGTTTTGCACAGACCAGCCTGAATCCTCCTCTTCTCGAGTCCCCGTTGGGCTTTCCTAGCTCCTCTCTCCTGTCAAGTGCCCCCACAGTAAGCAGATTACCATGGGGGCACCCGAGCCGAGTCACTCACAGCTCCCTGTGTCGATTCGGACACGGAGCTGCCGTTCGGCCCTGCACCCTCTTTCTCTCCTGATTGCCTGACTGACTTTGGCAGGTACGAGAGCCAATGGCGCCGTGGCTGTGTCTCAGCCACTCAGGAGGGAGAGTCCCGAACGGCCAAGGGACTTGTGGACATCGCTGGGGAGGCTGCTACATGCAGAAGGCTTTTTATCCTAATGCATTAAGACTGGGCTCGACAAACCCCAGGCGCTAGGCCTGGCACCTAGGTTCACTGCGTCAGGTGTCTTGTCGCCAGACATCCCAAGTTTCCTGTGAGGTGTGGGAGTCTCCTGCATGCAGGCTGTGACTCCCTGACACCCGTAAGTGCCGTGCCTGCATGCAGGAGACTCCCACACCTCGCAGGAGACTTGGGATGTCTGGTGACAGAATGGAGCCGATGCTTCCTGTATAGTTCCGGCTCTGTCCTGTCACAGGCGGAGTGATATCAAATGCACTCCGCCTGTGAGGAGAGACACGGGAATCATCGGCTCTGCATGCTTCCTCCAGCGCCGCTCATCACACTCTCCATAGCCAGCAGTAACCGCCAGCAGTAAGTCACATGTGCTAGGGGTGCAACATAATTGTAAACATTCCAGCATGTGCAGGGTTTCTGACTCCTACCACCATCAAATCACTGAAGTGGTCATGGTGGTTGGGGTGTTCCTTTTAATATCTCTCAGAAGTAAACCAAGTACATAAGGGTCGAATGCCGGGTAAAAATCAGCCGGTTCATTAAAAACTGGCCGCCATTGGGCCCGTGTGTATGGCAGCCGGTTCGACAGAAGCTGTCCATTTGGCATGCATGAAATAAAAATGGCTCCTAGCTTTAGCTGGTTCCTAGATTTCAAGCAAATTTGTTAAGCCCTGCATTAAAATAAAAAAAAAAAAACCTTCTTGCTTTAGAACTCCTTTTTTATATTTTGATTTAAACCCAAATTTGAAAATTGTGCAATAATAAAAAATGGAATAAAAATTTGATGCAGTAATTTTAGCAAAAATAAAAGTTTCAGTAGGCATGTAAAATGAATGCCTGTGTCTGTTGTTTTTGATATTTTGAAGAATAAACAATAATTGGCTATAACATTGCTATCAATTGCAGATCTGGGCGTATTTTTGCTAGTAATACACATTCGCATGTGGCCACTGTATAAGTGTGTGTTTTTTGAGAAACATGATTGCTTGGGCATGCGTATAATTCATTTCTGTCTGCTTTGAAATTTCTGTTTATCAAGCTTCTTTCTTTTTTTTTTTTTTTTTTTTTTTTTTTTCTTTTAGGGTAAAATCTTTGGAGCACCTATTCATTCCTTACCACATTTGTTTATTCCCCAGTATGGGAACATTCCAACGTAAGTATAAATACATGAAATATGCACAGATTTTTCACTTCCTTTCCTGTAGACTTTGAAGGCAGTAATAACTTGGATATCTTTACGATGTTGGGGAAATCCCTTCTTAGACAGTTGTCACAAAATCAAGTTTCCCCATTTGAAGATCTCAGCTCTATTCCTGTTCTGTTTGCAACTGAAATTTTTTTGGATCTTTACTCCCTTTTATTCCCAGTGCCATTGGTGATCAGAACCATTAGTGATTCATTTAATGATTTTTACATGTTTTTGAGAGGGTCAAAAAGAAAATAGATGTACAATCGTTACAGCAATACCCATAAATTGTAATCAATACAGGAGCATTAACGAGGTATAGCGGCATAACATGGAAGCATTAAAGTGATTTTAAACACTCTCCTTGTAAAATATCCCCATTCAGTTTACAATAGAAATAAAAGGCAAAACCTTTTTGTATAATTCTACCGTGAGCTTGAAATATCACTGTCTGAAATCCTGTAAGGGAGAGCAAAGATGGAGGAAAAATAGAGGGGAGGGGGGCGCAGAAACTGGATATGCCAGAAGGGGACGCCAGGAGCATCCAGAAGTGCTGGCTCCGGAATGGGAACTGCACTGGTAAATTCCCCATGTACCAAAAGTAAAATCAAATAGGCAGGTGATTTGGCATGTGTTGCTTGTAGTGATCCACAGAGTATTTTCATGAGTACTCATGAAAAATGATACAGAAACCGATACGTTTCAGTGTGATTTGTGTTCATACAAAATGAATTAGCACGAATCGCATGAGATTTGAATAGGAATGTGGTGCAATTTCTGTCTGAAACGTATGCAATTTCCCCCACCGCTCCTGTATGTGAGAACCCAGTATAGAAAGGGAAACATTATCTAGTGCAGCAATGGCAAGTTTTTTATTAAAAATTTTGAAACCACTCACATTAAAGTACATATCTAGTCAAATCCAAATCTGCATAGTGTCCCTGTCCCACTCATAGAAAACCATGGCAGCTGGAGGCGAAGTTCTGAGACCCCTGTGGGTATAGGGCGTAAGTGATGTCAGCTCGGAGGATGACTGCCTGTACATCTCCTGGATTAATTTTGTATGGACGCAAATCACACCGCAAAGTACCAGTACTCGCCGATAATAAAAAAAAAAAAAAAAAATAGTATTGGTGCAAACCTAGTTGCTTGTATAGGTCAGTCTGTCTTTTGAAAATCAGCCATGCCGTCCCAAGTTTTAGCATAGGAAGATATGTTCTCTTAGATGGAGGAACTGGTCCATATAAGCAAACTGATCTATTCCAGAAAAGCATTCTGAAAGCTCAGATGTTTTAGTCGAGTTTCATAGTCTGGGAATGTGTGTTTTTGCTGCATTACAAGTGACTGTTTGTATGCGGTGGGTGACAGTTGTGTGGTGTACCAAGCACAAGGCAAGGTTGAAGAAGAGCTCTCGCAGTCTGAAACTTTCTCAGTATGGTGATGAACCTAGGTCCAAAAAGGGCGAATGCATGAGCAGGATCACCAAATGTGTAGAAGTGTTCCCTTATCCTGTAGGCATCTCTAGCATTGGTCTGAGATAGTCAGTGGAAATTTGTGTAACCATGCCGGGGAACGGTACTCTCTACTGCAGAGTTTTTTTTTTTCCCTGAATATTTACTTTGATGGAGCCCTGGCGAGGGTTCGTATTCATATGCTCCCAGTCATCCCCAGAAAGCATCACCCCTAAATTTTTAGTTCAGTCATCAGCTGCAAAGACCCATTTAGGTGTATATTCATGACAAATGATGTATATCTGAGGGGATAAGGTGTCCTTGAAGGGGGGGGGGGGTGTGGAGCAGCACAATTTCTCCAAATCAGTAAAGCCTGGTGTGGGCAGTGTGATAAGTTATGAGAAGTACCTAATTGCAGATATGCCCAGGGTGGAAAGGGCAGATTGCTTCTATTCTTGCAAGGATTGTGGGTATGAAAGGTATGTTGAGTGAAGACCTGCTGGGAGTAACCGTTTATCCCACCATTTATTAATCTTCCTAACTGAAACACAGGCAGCTATAAAATCCTGGCAGTGGCTCTCTCCCTTCACCATGCTATTCAGATGTAAAAAAAAAAAAGTTTTATCTTCTATTTCAAAAAGCAATGTGGAACTTTAATTGTCTTGGTCATCCTTACCGCCTCTGGGAAAAAATGTCAAAGGGCACGTGTGCCACTTCAGCTTTCTGTGGCAAATAACGCATAGCAAGCAGAGGCAGGTCTCTCTGCTACCCATGGGCATAGGGGTCTCTACCTATGGCTAGCTTTATTTTGTGACCCTGTCACTTTGACCAATGATAAATGCTGCTAGAACTTGCCACAGCTTCTGTTGCTCTGGCTTGGGTGGCACGTCAGGCTGTGATTTAAATCCAGCTAATTCAATCAGGTAAAACCCTGTAAGTGTTCTGATTGGGTTCTGCATCCTCTCACTAAAAGGAATGTGGTGGAAAAGTTAGCAACCTTCTACACTACCAGAAGGTGCCATAGCTTTGCCCAAACAGTGGACGAGCAATCATGTGGAACAGGGAATCTACTACCATTATTCCAGTAAGCTGTGGTGGGTTTTTTTTTTATACTGGAACTGACTGCACTGGTGTGAATGGCAACCATACAACCTATCCATGCATTTTTGATGTAGAAAAAAAACCTCACTGGACTCCATGCGGTGTGAACTGGCCCTTTGGCTTTTTGTCCTGTTTTCCACTGATAAGTAACACACCTTGGGTGGGGGGTGTTGAGTGCACTAGCAGATTTAAATACACTAACATGTTGAAGCTGCACTCCAGCTAACAGCAAACTTGTTTTATTTTTCCTTTTGGGATAAATGTTTTACATACAGTAACTAAAATCTGATCATTGTAAGCATCCCTGCCAGTGTTGAATTGTTTCTTTCATCCCAGCAACTGATAACTGCAAGAGCATTTGTTCTTTTGAGAAAAAACAACAAATTTACTGGTTGGATCGCCAGATGAAAATAGAAAAAAAACATAAAAAAGAGAAAACTAATACAGCCACTACATCTTAGCTGCAATATGTTTTTGGGTTTAATGCTGCTTAAACGAACACAGTTTACATTAACACTTTAATTTACATAATGAATAAATAGTTTAATTTATGAAGGCCATTAATGTAAAAGGGTAGGGGTATTTTAATACATGATCCACCTGAAATAGTCTTATTTATGTTGTGTGTTTTTTTTTTTTTTTTTTTTTGCCCTTGTTGAAAAAAGTCTGATGGTACGTTTTTATATTCCAGATTCCTTGTTGATGTGTGTAAGTACTTGGAGAGCCATGCTCACACTGAAGGGCTTTTTAGGAAGTCTGGATCTGTTGTGCGACAGAAACTGCTAAAGGTAGAATTTATCCCAGTACAAGTCCATGTGTCTATTTCCTCTTTACATTTCCTACTTATTTCTATGTTGTTGCACTTGCTTAACCACTTCCCCCAAATGGACTTACCCGTACGTCCTTGGGGTTCAATGGAGATACTGGGATGATGCCTGCACCTACAGGCATCATCCTGGTATCCTTTTTTGCAACCAGTGATTCTCTTTTTTTTTTGGCAAAAGTGATCTGAGTGGCTAATGGAAAACTGGGAAACCGGGAGCGACGAGTATTCATGAAAAAAAATTGTAACTGAAAATTACAAAAGTGCGCTATTACTAAACAATAAAACAATAAACCTTGTCCATATGTAAAAAAAATCAAAAAAACAATGCAGAAAACAATGAGGAGTCTATTCCATCTGAAGGGGAGTGTTCCCAAGGTGATGCATGTAAAACGGACCAACTTGATTGGTGATGGGTGAATTAACCTCTTACCAAAACTATAATCCAGTAAAACGTGACTTGGTGCAAAAACTGAAAACTTAAGGTGACACCCAGTGATGTGAATGGACTCTTACCACAATGGAGAGATAATGGAGCATATGCTGTGGTACCAGGGAGTCCAGTCAAACAGCCACACTTGATAAAATATCCAGAGGGATGGATGGATGGACAGAGCTTCCCGGTATCTTCTGATGGGTCTGGAGGCTTCCACAGGTAGAATTGCCAGCAGGAGGGCCACAATAAAGAAGAGGAAGGGACTGAAGGAACGTTACCCACGGTTTATTGAATAAAAAATGGTAAAAACACTTGTGTTTTTCACTTGTGACGTCATTCTGCCTTCTTAGGCCACCTCCCTTGCCTTAAAAGCAAACATCCTTTGATGTTGACAGCAAAATGCTCAGAAGTCGCGGTCGCCTGCAGTGCGATCTGGGACCTGTAGCAGCACGGCTGGCTCCCCCCGAGGCGTTTCTACTGAAGAGTCGGCTTCTGGGATTGGAGCTCGAGTATTCGTCACTTCCGGTTCTGCCCCTTTGTTTACCAGGCCATCAGCGGCCAAAGAAGCCGCCGATCTTGGTCTAATCAGCTGCATGGGGGGCAGAGGAGAGATTTGGGGTCTAATAGACCCTAAATCTTTCCATAAAGAGGACCTGTCAAGGCCCATGCTGTCACAAGGGATGTTGTTCATCCCTTGTGATGGCAATAAAGTTATTACAAAAAAAGTAAAAAAGAAAAATTATATCGCCCCCGTCCCACTGTGCTTACGCACAAATGCGAACACATACGTTACTCCTGCACGCTCGTGAGGTATTGTTGCGATTGTTGGAGCGGGAGCAATATTTCTAGCACCAGACCTGTACAGCTCTAAACTGGTAACCTGTAAAGGCATTAAAAGTGTCGCCTATGTAGAATTTTAAGCACCGTAGTTTGCTGCCATTCCACAGGCAGATGCAATTTTAAACCGGGGCATGTTGGGTATCTATTTACTGGTGTAACATCATCTTTCACATTATACAAAAAAACATTGGGCTAACTTTACTGTTTTGTGTTTCTGAAAAAAAAAGCATGTGTATGTATGTATGTATGTATGTATGTATGTATGTATATGTAATTTGAGGGTTCGAAGTCATTTTCTAGCCAAAAATAGTAGATTTTTACATGTAGGAGCAAATTCTCAGATTCGGCCTGGGAAGGAGGTGGTTAATGAGGAGCCTTAGTCATTTCTCCTATAAAAAAAAAAAAAAAAAAGTGTTTTTTTCCACTACACTTACCTGTCATGCGGCATTGTCCTGGATTCAGATACTCCGCTCCCCAGCAGATGTAGCATTGTTCTGCTGCGATCTGCTGATTAGTTGTAGCTGCCCAGGTCGTGCTCCGCCATATTAGTCATCCCCAGTCATTGCAAGCTGGCTGCCTCTTCCAGATTCAGGCAGCTGGCCTCTAACTACAGTTCCGCCCACCAGCCGTAGTTATTGCCTTCTCCTGCAGCCTCCTGAAATGTGACTTGGAAACCCAGGAGGGGGGAGGCAGCAGGGACAAGTCATTCTCGCCTAGGCGGGTCGGTTGGACCAAGACTAAAGTGTTTAAAAATGGCCAAAAAAATGCAGATTCATACCGTGGAGGGTAGTGGTCCTGCACAGAACTTTAGATGATCCGGAGGGTGAAAGATCACTTTAGATCAATTCTAATTAAACAGACATACCAGGTAATTGATTAGATTCCAAGTGTTAACATAACTGATTTGAAGACTTTCACCATGGTGTAAGGTACATGGTGTGGTGCAGTGGGTTATTCATCTGGAATCATGCAAACTGCAGTGTTCTATGTTCTTCATGCACTTCTGTTGATTTTTGTTTCTTTGCTTTCCTTAGACTAAGCTTGATGGAGGAGATAATGACCTCTCGGATGCTCTTCCTTGTGATGTGGCTGGCATTCTCAAGCAGTTTTTCAGAGAGCTACCAGAGCCCATTCTTCCTGCAGATCTCCAGGATGTGCTGTGCAAGGCCCAGCAATTGGGCAGTGATGTTGAGAAGACCTCTGCAACCATGTTGATATCCTGCTTAATGCCTGAACGGGCAGTTTCTATACTGCGTTACTTTTTTAACTTTCTGCAAAATGTGTCTATGAGGTAAGAATTTCACTTTGGGTAGACTTGGTTATCAAAAATACAAAATTACATTTTTAATTACTATAGATTAATATATCCTGCAGATCTGACACCAACCGAATGGACAGCAGTAACCTGGCTGTGATATTTGCTCCTAACCTTCTACAGACAGTGGACAGTGACAAGATTTCTGCAAGCACTGAAAAGAAGCTTCGTGTTCAGGCAGCAATAGTGCAAACTCTGATAGACCAGGCAGCAGATATAGGTGAGCACTAAGGTTTCATTGTAACCATGATCTATGCTAAAGATTTTTGTGGCATTACGTATACATAATGTGTTTTTGTCTGTTAGGAAAAGTAGGAAAAAGATAAAATCAGTCCTTGATAGTGGGGTACAGTATATATTTTAAGTATCGTATTAGCAGTGAACTGCCATAAATTCCACAATACCCCATTTGCTTCGCTGGAGTGTGTACTGAGCTCACGTCAGCTCAAGGCATCCATTTTAACTCATTGTTTTGTGGGGAGTATATTTGGCGATGTTCGCAATGCTCAGCCTTTGGCACTGTGGAGCATCATAGAGCCAGTCTTAAAGTGGTTGACACCTCAGACGTGGAAAAAAAGGAACAAAACGTATCCCTCTATGGTGTGTACTAGGGATAGACCGATATGCTCTTTCCCCAATATATCTGTATTGGCCCCGGAACTGGCTGATATTTTTGTGACATCATTCTGCCTTCTTAGGCCACCTCCCTTGCCTTAGACAGCCTCGTATGGAGTCGGGACTAGTCTCGCGGGAGTGTATCACAGCCATACGCCCACCCACAGCAGCCCGGTGCCAGCCAGCCACCCACATCCACAGGCCCTGTACCAGCCAGCCACAGGCCCTGTACCAGCCAGCCACAGGCCCTGTACCAGCCAGCCACAGGCCCTGTACCAGCCAGCCACAGGCACTGTACCAGCAAGCCAGCCAGCCGCCCACAGACAGGGTGCCAGCCAGCCGCCCACAGACAGGGTGCCAGCCATTAAGCATTAAACAAAAATTAACATGTTCAGTACCATATTTGTGTCAAAAATTCTTTATTTTTCAAAACTTTAAATGTACACAATATTGGCCGATACCGATATGTTGTGACCAAAATATCGGTATTGGCCCTGAAAAAACCCTATCGGTCTATCCCTAGTGAGTGCTCATAACTAAAAGTACAAAGTGTCATTTCTGTCTACTGCTTCTTTCCTCTATCGAATGAATCCCTTCTGACAAGTTTTTCTGACACCAAAAGAAAAATGGTGACAGGAGGGACCTCCAGCTATTAGACAGCCTAAGCTCTGTTCCTGTGATCTGTGTGGAGGGGGCTGTGTCCCTTCCCTTCAATCAGCTCTCGGACCTCTTCTCACTGAGCTCTGCTGAGTGTAACCTCAGCTCTCCACTTACTTTTTTTTCTGTACTCTTGACAAGCTGTAAATTCAGTGAGGTCCATAAAGACATGGGTGAGCGAGTTTGGGGTGGAGGAATTTTACTGGCCTGCACAGAGTCCTGACCTCAGCTCGATAACACCTTTTGGATGAATTTAGAATGCAGACTGAGAGCCATGCCTGGTCTCCAACATTGGTGTCTGTGCTTCTGGAGAAATGGTCAAACATTTCCAGACACACTCCTAAACCTTGTGGACAGCCTTCCCAGAAGAGTTGAAGCTGTCATATCTGCTAAGGGTAAAGGCAGGCGTCCCTATACTTTTGATAATATAGTGTATCTGAAAGATCTGCTGAGGGAGCAGTGGTCCCAGATCTTGACCATAAACATCTTAAACCATCCAGACCTCGCCAAGGTTTGCTTGGGTCTTGACCCGTTAGAAGTTGGTGCTTGATCTGACTCATTGCCTTCACAAGGTAGTTCTGGAACACCGATTACCTGATTACGTGGGGCTAATTCTAGATTCAGATCAAGCCAGAGCTTTTCTTCCTTGGTGGAAATAGAAATGTCCAACACTTCATTCCAATAGTCACTGGAATCTCCACTTTTGCTTGAGAGTTCGGAGATTTAATATTAGCCTCCTACGTGGCAGCTCCATTGCCTGGCAGATGTTCCACAGATTGTTATCCATGACTGTCCCCGTAAAGGATAACCAGCTTCTCACGACACCATTTCTTGGTGGCTCAGACACATTTTTAGCCAGGCCAATGGCTTAAAGACTGATTTCACCCTTTACTATCAAGGTGCATTCTGCTAGATCTGTAAGTGCTTCTTGGACATTTTGGCATCAAGCAATGGTTTCCCAGATTTGCAAGGCAGCCACCTGGTCTGTTATCTAGGTTTCTTACCATCTGGAATTTCAGGCCTCTTCTGATGCCAACTTCAGACACAAGTTCCTTCAGCCAGCGCTTTTAAAATATAAGTCCACTCTAACACTAGAATCCCTGCATCTACAGACATTCATGATAGAACACTAACCTATCTAGCCCTGTAAAGAAGAAATCGGTATTGATACTTTTTTTGAAGCCGATCTGACCTGATCTCATGCTGAGCTGTCAGCTGCGGCTTCTCTGTGGAGGCAGGTGCAGAGGACACAGCCGACAACGGAAAACTCTATGGATGATGTCACTTCCCATTATTTCAGCCGTTGGCTGTGTCCTCTGCAGAGCTTCTGCCGCTGGAGACCGGATCAGATCGACTTTAAAAAAGGTATGTATAGTAATTTCTTCTTTACAGGGCTAGATAGGTTAGTGTTAGATTGTGGCTGCCTGTAGATGCAGGGATTTTAGTGTTAGGGTGGACCTAAACTTTAATTTGCTTGTAGCCCCAGTTCTGTTTTTGTGTGGGTCTTTTTGCTGTTGCCCACCCTCCTCAGTTTATGCCCCAGTTGCCTCTGAATTCCTGTGTCTCAACTAATGTGAGAGAAAATGGGTTTATGGAATTTATCACAAAATCAGGGAGTTCATTGAGGGATGGAGTTCCCACCACTCTCTCTATAATTAAGCTCTTGCTACTGCTTTTCCACTAAACTTGAACATGCTCTAAATAGGAGGAGTTTTATATGGTGCTAGTCACACTTTGTTTTCCAAGTCTTCCTGTATGCAGCAGTATAACTCATCAGTGTTGTTAATTCTTGTCCCCTTCAATTTAACTCCCACAAAATTATTTTACAGCATTTTTCTAGGTGAATATATTTCTAAAGGTGCTATTGACATGAATTTTTCACCACGTTGGTAACAACCTACAAAGAATCCAAAACAAATAAGTACAAAAATGAAGTTATGTGTAATAAAATGGAATGACAGGGAAAAAGTATTGAACACGCTAACTGAAACTTATTTAAAGAGGAAATAAAGTCTTGAAGATTTTCTTTTTGTTTACCCGCTAAGTAAATGCATAATGTGGTGGTAGTATGCAATGCATACTACGAGCACATTAAGTGACACTTGCCTGCAAACGAAACCCACGTCATCCCCCCCCCCCGCTGGAGGCCGCTATCCATCTTCACCCGTCTTCCTTCCGGGCCTGCGGACTCCGGCTCTGCTACTGACCGGAGCCACGTGACGTCACTCCTACGCAGGAGCCACCGGTCATGGCACAGGGCTCTGAAGAAACTGCACTTCATTGGCTGCATGCAATGTAAATATCTCCTAAATGGTGCAAGTTTAGGAGATATTTACAGTACCTATAGGCAAGCCTTATTATAGGCTTTTTCTATAGGTACAAACAGTACAGGGGGGTTTACAACCACTTTAATACTTTGTACACATTTCTTTGTTGGTAATGACAGCTTCCAGATGACTCCTGTATGGAGAAACTAGTTGCATGCATTGTGCAGGTGTGATTTTTGGCCCACTCTTCCACCGTCTTTAAATCTTGAAGGTTCCGTGGGCCTCTTCTATTTACTCTAATCTTTAGTTCTTCCCATAGATTTTCTATTGGATTCAAGTCAGATGATTGGCTGGGCCATTCTAGCAGCTTTTTCTTTCTTTGAAACCAATTGAGAGTTTCTTTGGCTTTGTGTTTGGGATCATTTTTCTTGCTGAAATGTGTCCACCCTCGTTTTGTCTTCATTATCCTGGTAGATGACAGCAGATTTTTTCTTTGTATGCATGGATTGCAGACGTGATCAATACTTATTTTACCGTGTGTGTGCATACATACAACATTTCTTTTTTTTTTTTTTTTTTTTTTTTTTTTTTTCTCTTTCTTAGGCTGCGTGCCTAATTTCCTTCTTGAGAACATACCGGGCATGCTTGGATTGGATGTTGGCTCTGATACCCCTGGAACTGAGCAATTAGAGGAAGGTGATGCTGACTCCCCTGGTGAGAGGAAGCGCAGGAGGCGGAGAAGTGTTGGAGGTAAGCTGTCAGTCCTTCGTGGTCTTCTTTTTGCACACATGATTTAAAAAAAAAATAATTGTAGGCCTGAAGATTCTTCTCTCAAAACTTTATCTTCTGAATGCAGAGACTCTAGAGAATAAAATGGTGGTAGTTTCAAAGCTTTATGTCACACAATTATAGTGTTCTCCTTTAATGTGGCATCAGGGATTGTGATCCATTAGCTTCCACAACCGCTAAAGAAAGTGACAGCAGAACATTTTGGCATTATATACATCTGCTCCGGGATCTTACAAGGTAGGGGAGATCAGCAAACAGACATTCGCTGTTTTCCCTTACCTCTATCCGAACTTGCAGGTGGGACATTGAAGATGGCACGGGTCCAACACCAATGACTTTCCTCATCTTGGCTACAACAGGAAGTTACAGTCGTAATGATATAAGACCCAGGGGTATCCCAGAAACTACGCTAGGACTGCTCTTGCGGGTAACTAACAGTTATTATAAGCAATATTCTGGGCAAACCTTAGTGATATCCTAGAGCTTGATTAGATACAGTCCCCAGAATCCCTCCTAGGTCAATCTGAGAGACGTGCTATGACATGTCATTGAGGTAGGAAACCGCTTCAAACAGGTTTTTATAGATGATGCAAAAGTGAAGCTTACACGCTGTAGGAGGGCATTTGTACAAATATGGAAACAAACCAGGCAGAATGCTTTTCAATGCCTGCAGTAGTACAGCGCAGGGGATTTACATTTCCAAAATTTTCCTTTAAAGCATATCTATGGTCAAAATCCTTATGTTATGTTTTCAAGCCTACTCCTCTTTCTCTGAACATTTTTAGGTTTGTAAATTTTGCTTTGTGAAGGTCCCCACAAATTTGCTTCCTTGACTTCCGTGACCTATATTCAGTATGCCCTGTTGATTGGCACTGCTATCATGAAAAGTGTTTTCTGAAAGTAATTTAAAAAGCTAAACCTTTTTGGCCCTCAGAGGTGCTAAGAGGATGTGTTTCAGGGGGAGTCAGTACAGGGATCACAACTTGCAAGGTACCATAGGATATGTAGTCCTTTGAACTTGAAAGTATACTGCCAAGGGAAAGCTGCAAAAAATGCAGGGAATCTATGAAAATTCTGGACAGAGGTGGCCTCTTGTTATGGGGGCACTTGTGCTGGCTTGTTTCCTAATTGCGCTCCTGTGAATGAACATTGTCTATTCAAACACAGAGTGGGGCTCGGCCTCTGACTGTTGACACCAGGAGGAGCCAGTGAGTAGAGAGAAAAACGATAATAAAATCCGCGCTAAGGAATCAAAGGATATAGATGTGTGCTAATAAGCTGCAGCCTCACTTAGACTATAGCCGAAAGGCTATATAGATAGATGAGAATGGAGGTGATGGCGCTGCTTATATTATAAAGTGCAATTAGGTAGATATAAATATGTAAACATGTATCATCAGATGACTTGTATATAGAAAAGACTATGGCAAATGGCCACAAGGTGGCGAAGTGCAATGTGCAAAAGGTGCTGAGATAAATATGTGTGTATATAAAATAGTGATAAAAAAATATATAAATAATCAGCAAGATTAATATAGCATAAACAGCATTAAATAGATCAATAAATGAATAATATAAAGTGAATCAAAAATCGCAATGATAAAAAATTATTAAAATATTAACCAGTCCAGGTGAATGTGCAAATATACAGGGGAGTGTTATACAAAGTGCACCATGAAGTGATATTAATAATTAATATATAAAATAAGTCCGTGGACAGGGATTGTGCAAAAACCGACAACCCTCCGCTGCAGAAGACGTCACATGATGAAACGCGTACAGCGCCGTCACGTCATTTCCGGTTCCGGTTTCCAGTTGGAACGCATTGCGTTCCGGGACGCCAATACCACGCTGTTTACCTTATAATCGATTGTGAGTATCCATTTATTTTATACTGCTGAATAAAATATCCCCTACGATATCACACTATCGAGTCTTTTCACTTCCTATGACCCTCCCATCCATACACTTGTGAGTGGCCATACCAGATCCCCCCACGGAGCATCGGATACATTGGAACAGGACCCTATTACTGGACCCCACGTTGGGATACCTGTGACCAGAGATGTATAGTAACGAAGTAGAACTACTTAAGTACTGTACTTAAGTACCGAAATGCGGTATCTGTACTTTCCTAGAGTAGAATTTTTTTCTCCTACTTCTACTTTTACTTCACTACATTTTTTCGATGATTTCGATACTTCTACTCAAGTATTTTTTTTTTGTGCTGAATAGTTACTCGTTACTTTTAAAAAAATTACCACTGCCAGAACAGTAGATGACAGGTTGCATAAAGCTCAAAAAAATGTGTATAATGTCATTTGTAAATCAGCGCATACGAAAATAAAGGCTGTGTATAATAAAAGCTGCTATACCAAATCTTTCCAATAAAAAGAAAATATGAAACAAACAAATAAATGGTGCTACAGTGCTTAAAGTGCATCAAGAAACTACTAACAAACACAGGTTAATCATTTGAATAAATCATTTGAAATAATAAAAAACAATATGATGTTCAAACTTTTGACTTCTTTCTTTAATAACTACATAACACAGTACTTGTACTTCTACTTTCAGTACTTGAGTAGAAATTTTTTTTCAAAACTACTGGTACTTTTTACTTTTAGTACTTAAGTAGCAAATTTTTTGAAAAAACTACTTGCAATACTTAAGTAAAAAAAATGTTGAATACTTTAGTACTTCTACTTAAGTAACTTTTTCTGTGAGCACTTCCACTTCTACTCAAGTCACTTTTTGATCGAGCACTTGTACTTTTACTCAAGTAGAAATTTCGAGTACTTTATACAAGTCTGCCTGTGACACCCCGCGGACCCCATATCATTCTCCCCCAGGAAGGGAACCACCACACAGAGTAAAGACCAGCGAGGCATATCTCCATTACCCGCTCTATACCCCTGTGTGGGGTGGGTACATCTGGTGAGTAGGTTTTTCATCAGTAGCCATTTTGCAGCTCACCAGTCACCCACCTTGGGGATCACCGTAAGTCACTGCCTACCTATCTCACTGGGTATACTCGCCTATTTATGGATTTATTCCAATATATGAATTGACTGACCATCACTTATTGCTGCACTTTGGAAAAAAAGTTTCCCGCACATTCATTGTTTTTGCACAATCCCTGTCCACGGACTTATTTTATATATTAATTATTAATATCACTTCATGGTGCACTTTGTATAACACTCCCCTGTATATTTGCACATTCACCTGGACTGGTTAATGTTTTCCCACACTATTTTAATAATTTATCATTGCGATTTTTGATTCACTTTATATTATTCATTTATTGATCTATTTAATGCTGTTTATGCTATATTCATCTTGCTGATTATTTATATATTTTTTTATCACTATTTTATATACACACATATTTATTTATCTCAGCACCTTTTGCACATTGCACTTCGCCACCTTGTGGCCATTTGCCATAGTCTTTTCTATATACAAGTCATCTGATGATACATGTTTACATATTTATATCTACCTAATTGCACTTTATAATATAAGCAGCGCCATCACCTCCATTCTCAGGGAGTAGAGAGACACCCTAGAGAGCTTCTGCTCTCATGCACATTGCTGGATTGAGATTGGGCTAAGGTAAATATAAGGGGAAGCTGGGAGGGGTTTTTTACTTTAATGCAGAGGATACAATAAGGTAAAAAAACTTGAGCCTTTGGAACCACTTAAAAACAAATAGTTACAACTAGTTAGAGGTACGTTCCTTGCAAGGAAACAAAGCAACATACCTGCTGTATGATACCCCTTTATCCATCAAAAGAAATAAAAACTCATCTAAAACACCTTCCTAAAGTGGTTTTAAATGCTAGACATTTTTTTTTTTACCTTCATTGATTTTTTCCTGCATTATGGTAAAAAATGTCTCGGTAACAGTATTGCCCCCTCCCCCCAAATTTTTGAGTCCCCAGCGTTGTGCCTGTCTGTAGTGGCTCTCGCCTCTGTCTTTTGAATGCAGGGAGGGAGGAAACCATGGGATCCATAGGCTCCCATAGTGGTCAATCAAATCCTGTTAATGGGGGGTGAGGCTGAGCCATGCTGTGGCATGAGGCTGAGCTGTGCTGTATGTGTATGTATCTATGGATGCACACAGCCCAGCTCAGAATCGAACACCCATAACAAGCATCTTGCTATGATGGCGCAAACAGAATAGGAGAAGCCCCGGAGCACCAGCAACGGACTCCAGAAGAGGAGGATCCATTGCACAGAGCAGGTAAGTTAATAATAAAAAATGTGTATTTTAGAAAATATTATTATTATAATACTCTGAGACCCTGTCCGTCTCTTCTGTCATAAAAGCTTCCTCCTGCCTGTCAGCCATCATGTACACTAAGCCGCGCATGCGCAGCTCAGTGTAGATTTACGGCCCCTGATCTGTGCGCCAGCGATGTGACTTCTGCGTGCATGTGCGGGAGTTACATCATCATGGTCTAATAAATTCACTTGGCTGAAGACAGGGAACCCAGAAGGAAGACCTAAGTGAAGATGAAAGCATCGGGGACGTGCCAACTCCTACCCTGCCCCGCCCCCAAACACGCTCTCATAAATTCTCATGAAATGACACTGTTAAATGTTTATTAGTGCTGCCTTATCAGTGCGGCCTCAGTGCTGCCTCATCAGGGGCCACCAGTGCAGCCTATCAGTCCCTATCAGTGCAGCCTAAGAGTGCCACCTCATTAGTGCAGCTTCATCAGTACCCATCATTGCCGCCTCATAAGTGGCCATCAGTGCAGCCTCATCAGTGCCCATCCATGCAGCAGGGAAGAATCGGGAGGATCTGGCAGCCGGATCACACAGAGCGGGGATCTCCCTTGAAACACGGCTTGTATATGAATATCCAGGATAGCTCCTGGACCAGTATTGAACCAGTATGCTATCTATCATAGTAGCCAGTCCAGGAGGCGGGACCTTGTTTGATAGGGGCCAGCTATTTATATACAAGCTGTGTCACAGCGGGAGATCCCGCTCTGTGTGATCCAGCCGCGAGTCTTCCTGACAGTTGCCTGGCTGATCACTTCTAGCAGATGCGGTGTGGCCTTTTTTATAGGGTATTAGAGAGGCCCGGGGGGGGGGGGGGGGCAAGGAGACCCCCTCTGGGCCGCTCTGATGGCTGCATCACTTATGTCAGAGCCGATCAGCCAGGAAACTGTCAACCCAGCCCGCCCTTGCTCCACACTCTCCCTCCACTAATTTCCACTCGCCAAATTCGAGAAGGCGAGTGGAAATTTTTAGGGCTGTATTTGCATGCCGGGGGCTCCTAAAAAATAAACATTGTACCAGATTTATCTACCGCTTTAAAAACGCAATGGTTTGTCAGGATCATGGAGATTGAGCAGATGGGGAGCTTTACTATGGCCTTGAAAGACCAGGGAAACTGGCAACTCTTGACTCCCTGGGTTCTCTATAAAGATAAAAAGCCTCCAGCTTCCTAACTGATTGGATAGTCATGTCTTGCACCTACAAGAAGACAAGATTGTAACCCTTTCCCAAGGGTTTAAACCATAATCGCCCTAAAAATACAATTGAAACAGCGCTTACTCCAGTCCCCCTGAAAACTTCCTGACTGCAGAGAGCAAAACAGACATGACACCCTCTTCAGCACTTCAAAGATATCTGTTGACAAAAAGATAGTGTTGCAATGTCCATTATATTTACAAATCTCCATACGGATTGAAATAGACCTGAAGCATGCAAGAGACATGGGCCACTGCTCAACATAGAACTCAGTGGTCTGACACACCTTGTGCACTGTGCTTCAATCAACAGCAATCGCATCTGAGCAGTGATCTTAATTGATGCACTTTTCAGGGAAAAGCGTGGGATATAATTTTTTTTTTTTTTTTTTTTTTTGCAAGGTTTAGAGTCCTGTACCCCATGCAGGTGTTGCTGCAGTTTTCCTTTCTTGAATTGCTGGGAGCTGCTTAAATGTGAGAGGATACCCAGGAAGGCTTGTAGAGATGGGTTTGAGAACCTGTGTTTTATGGAAACACTATTCTTGCTTAACTACCCCCAGTTTTACCACCATTAGGAAAACAGAATTTATAGCTTTTACTTAATTGGCAGAGGGAGTATACAATGGGATTTGATGGTGCATCTGTGAAATGACTTACATTATGTGACCCCTGTAGTCTACTTTACTTTAAATTTCTTGGAAGACTATTTAGTTCATGTCTTGCATTTCAGATTTTGTTAGTGGAGCACTGAATAAACTTAAAACTAATAGAACACCTACTTCCACACCCCAGACAGACAGGACTGGTAGGTATTTACTAACTAATGGTCACAATGCAAGCCACATTTATACTTTTCATGCATGGATTGCCTTTAAGACCTGTTCACTATAAACTGGAAGGGTTTCATTTACATTTCAATACTGGCTTTCACCGCCTTTTATCCATTGCTTCGTAACTTTTTTTTCATAAAATATTTACTGTACTCAGTTTGCTTTTGTAAGTGTATGTTTAAGGAGATAATTTTATATAGTTAAAATGAAATTATATTTTGAATGTACCTGAAACCTTTTCAATTCATTTTTTTTTTTTTTTTTTTTCCTGACGCTGCAGTAGAATGCAAAACACTTGGGGGCATATTTATAAATCACTAAATCCAACATATAGCAAACATTCTCTGTGGAGGAATCTTCCATGTCTTTTTAAATGACAACTGATTTACCACCAGAGAGAATCTTTGTGAACCTTGCATTTACATTATAAATAAACCCTTTTGTGTATTATCTTGCTTGCTTCCTAAATTCTATGCTTGGAAGATGCTTTTAACACTTTCAGCAGGCTAATCAAGTTACTTTAGAGTTGGATCTACTTCTAATATGTCTAATATTTTGCAGCCTTACATTATGCTTTACAGCAGTGGTTCCCAACCTTTTTTCACTTTCGTACCCCTTGGCAACCAATTTCCATAAATTGTACACTTCATATTCGCAAAATGTTTGTAATATTTCCTGTTATTTCATTTTCTTTGTTGCAATTGTAAATGGGGCAATAATGTGATTATAAAATAATCGACTAGTAAGGTAGTTTACAGCCCTAAAAGGGTTGTAAAGGCAGAAGCGTTTTTAACTTAATGCATTCTATGCATTAAGATAATAAACCTGTGTGTGCAGCAGCCCCCCCCCCCCCCAATACTTACCTGAACCCCATCTCTATCCAGCGATGTACACGAGCGCCTCGGCCGTCTGGGAGTTTCCCTCCTGATTGGCTGGGACACAACAGCGGTGCCATCGGTAACACATGGAATCGCAGCTCGGCTCGGGTGCCCTAAATAGCAAGCTGCTTGCTGTGGGGGCACTCGACAGGAAGTAGGGGCCGGGAGCACCGAAGAGGGACCCGTAAGAGGAGGATCTGGGCTGCTCTGTAAAAAAAAAAAACACTGCACAGAGTAAGTATAACGTGTGTTCTATTAGGGAGAAAAAAATGACCTTTTAGTATCGCTTTAAATCACAGATTTAGGCAGCCCATAGATGATTCCTTTTTTGTGTTGAACAAAAAACGTCCCGGCCGTTAGAATACACTGATTGTTGCTGCCAGCTATAGCCAGCAGTGCTGATTGAGTGGCAAAAATTGCAAGATCTGCTTCTGTACAAGCACTCTTGCCATACGTGAATTGAAATTCAGCCAGTCCCTGCTGAACTGGCCAGGTTTCGCTCTATGGATGGCTTTAGTGTAATGGTACTCAACCAACTTCAACAGGAACACTTTGTATTATCTTCTCTCTAGGTTATCCTTTAGGCATAGGGTGCCTCTGGCTTTGTCAGCAAATGCTTTATGGGGAGGGAATTGCTACTTGGCTGTGGCAGGCACTAGCAGAATGATACAGCAGCGCAGTAGTCTGTCATTGTAAGTAAGTCATCTGTCATCAGTAAGCACTCAAGCACAATGAGGGTCTTCTCCCAAAGTTCTGCAGTGCCCTGGGAGGCTGTTTTAAAATGCCCAATGTGGCCCCAGCAACTTGGCAGGTCACTGCTGCACAGACTCAAGGGTAGACACAGACACCTGCAGAGCAGGTGGGAGATTGCTGTGATTGCTGTCGATGGATGGAACTTGAGCCAGAGGAAGGGGACCTCAGATATTTCTGCTCTTGCTTGCCTAGACCTGCGCTGCCGTAGTCTAGTGTCCAAGTGACACTGTTTACAGTCCTATTATCAATTTACAGTCTGCCATTATTCAGTTTTTACACATACCTCTGAATGCCCTTGTACAAACCCTGGTTGGGACCCAATGCTTTGACATTTCTCATTGTTGCAAAAAAATAAACTATTTTTGCTTTTTGTCCATTCTAGTTTTTAGCTCCATGGTGACACCTTTAATCCTTACTCCAAGCACCAAAAGAAAACTTCCTTTGGATTCTGTGCAGGGAATTTCAAACAAGAAAAGAAAATCTATAAAACAGAATCTTACGTTTGAGCTGCTACCGAGTACTCTATTTGGTGGTGGATCCACACCATCTTCTGGTAAGTAGTTGTGTTAATATAGTCAGATAACGTTGAAAAAAAAAACTACCAAGTTCATCCTCTTGCAGCTCCTGGAAATTTTGGTTCAGAGGAAATCAAACTCCCTTCCTTAGGCAAACTATTGCCAATTTTAGCATTAAGGGAGGTGGGGAGCCTCTGGGAGACAATTAAAACAGAACATTGATACATTACATTTAAAGCTGAACTCCAGGAATTCAGCACAATTTGTAAAATGTTCTGGCTTACTGTAAGTTAAGCTGAATGAGGTTCATGCCACCTTGTGGACTTTTTTTTTTTTTTTGCAACTGACTGTTTTACTGAGTACGGGGGAGTACATGCAGCATCACTACCTACCCCCCTCCCCTCTGATGTTCATTCACAAAATACAAAGTGCTCTGTGATTGGGCAGGGGGAGGAGAGAAGCAGGCACTACGCTACAGGAGCTGAGACCGAAGGTCCAGCACTGGAGCACTAGAAATTTAGCGATGGCTATTGCTTCCTTGTGCAGTAAGGATTTACACTGATTAAACTGCATTTTATTCTAAAGAATCCCTTCCTAAACAAATTGTATTCACTCTTCAAACATAACTTATGTCCCTTGGTTTTTGTGCAGTCCTTGAGATTAAGATGTAATTTGACAAATATTTCCTGTCCTTTTTAATATGTTTAAATATGCTTGGCTGACAAGTATGTTAAGTATATACAGTATGTCTGTTGCTCAGATATAGTGAAACAGACCATATTGTCAAACACAATATTGTCAAAACACAATATTACATATATTTGGCCTAAGTCATTACTTTTTGTTTCCCATCAAGCCCGTACAGAGGGAAGCCCTTGTGTTCCATTTGAAATATCAGAAAATTCTTTCTCACCATCTGTCTCTGGCAGTAAGCACCTCACTAGCACTAGTAACTTGAGGCGCAGCAAGCGGTATGAAAACCGGAAAGTACAAAGGTAAAATCATTTGAGTTCTGTTAACTTTTATGCTGTTGGTGGATTCCAATATATTTTCTAGATTCCAGTTTTTGTAATTCTTTTTTTGTCATGCAGGGTGGAATCAGGAAAAACAGGCTGCTTCTCCCCTAAAATAAGTCGCAAAGAGATGGTACGCAGATCGCTTAGACTTCGCTTTAGTTTGGGGAAAAGTAGTAAAGAAGTGGTAAGTGGCTAAAAAAATTACTAAGGCAGAGTCAAAAGACTTGGTAATATGTTGTTACTTAAACATGATATTGTAAAAATACCAATAGTAATTGCAAGCTTGTGCAAAGTTTCAGGAATATATCGCAGCTCAAGCCATTTCAATATGTTCATTAGTTTGTAGAGGGATACTAGTACGGTGAGATTTGTGGACTTCTGATAATGATTCTAGTAACTTCTCAGTAGCAACTGTACCGTGGGAGTCTAGAACATTCCCAGTGTCAGTAATTTACTGTTATTGGTATAGTAAGCTTGAGAAAATATAATCTGCCATTGTTGAACCTTCCTTTTGCAAAAAAAAAAGGGGCTCCTGCACGAATAAGTGACCCAAACCACCCTTAAAAAAAAAAAAAAAAACGCACACCCTTATTAGTGTACAATGCTTTCCATTGTCAGTGGTGCCTCAACACTAGGGATGTAACGATATCAAAATCTCACGGTACGGAACAATTTCGATATTGACCTCATGGTACGATATTTATTGCGATATTGTGGAAAAGCTCACGGTATTGTTAAATAGCTCATGATAGTGTTTGTGATGATGATAGCGAAAAAATACCGACCTTTATTCTGCTTTTGCCAGTCAACAGACAATTTATTGTTGTATTTGTGGATCCATGACAACATAAAACACTGATCACATAGTGCTTTTAAAGTGCAAGTTGTAGTCAGGAACATCAATATTCTGTATAATATTTGGTTGCATAACTGATTCTTCTGTGCAATGTTCAAGTTAAGAAGCAGCTAGAACAATTGTAAACAAACAATAGGCAATTCCCTTTAAGTGCAAACAAAGATCAAGTTAAGTCAGGTTTAAATGTGCAAGGCAAATAAAGGCAGCCTTTTAAAACTGGTATTTAGGAACATAACTTTAACTTAAATAAAATAGTCAGTCAAAAAGCCTTTAAAAAAAAAACACTGACCTATCATTTAGCTTATGTTCACGTTTTTCATCAGAAAGATCAAAATATCTACATTGCAAGAAAAAAAAAAAAAAAAAACCGTAAAAAAAATCCTTCAACTCTGGTCTATGTAGTTAACAATGATTTGTTCCGCGGGACTGTGTTTATTCCTCTTGCTTTTTGAGGGACAGCTGTCCTTTTAAATATTGTAACCCAACCACGACGATATCGAGACACGTTTCTAGGGCTGCGCATCTTCACTTACCTCACGATTCAATACGATTACGATTATTAGTGCAGCGATTCGATACGATTTGATTCCGCGATGCATCACGATTACTGCCCAATGCCCATGCCCAGCCCATAGTGCACTGCAAACATATAGGGGGTCTCCTTAGGGATGTGATATATACATGGCAGTGTATGGGGGTCTCCTCAGGGATGTGATATATACATGGCAGTGTATGGGGGTCTCCTCAGGGATGTGATATATACATGGCGGTGTATGGGGGTCTCCTCAGGGATATCCAGGGTGTGATATATATATATATATATATATGGCGGTGTATGGGGGTCTCCTCAGGGATGTGATATATACAGTACATGGTGGTGTTACACCACCATGTATATATCACATTCCTGAGGAGACCTCCATACACCGCCATGTATATATCACATCCTGATTATCCCTGAGGAGACCCCCATACACCGCCATGTATATATCACATCCCTGAGGAGACCCCCATACACTGCCATGTATATATCACATCCCTGAGGAGACCCCCATACACTGCCATGTATATATCACATCCCTGAGGAGACCCCCATACACTGGTGTATGGAGGTCTCCTCAGGGATGTGATATATATTATATACATAGCATTGGATGGGGGTCTCCTCAGGGATATCTGGGTTGGAGAATCACCGGTGCTGTGACCATAATGGATAGTCCAGCCCCCCCTCTCACTCAGTGTGCTCCCCCTGTCTGCCCCCTCATCTGGCTCTGCTGCTCCCCCTGGCAGTGTCATGTCAACAACATTTGTAAATTTGTAATAGCATTTGAAGACTTAGGTTTGTACCTGATCAGTGATGATGACAGTCACTGCAAATTGCAGACGCCTGAGCCAAGGAGGAGTTGGGGTCCGGGACGCTCACTCGGGGGTCTCCCTCTGCCCACAGAGGCCTTTGTGAGGAGGATGGTGGACACATGGACACTTGCTGGAGGACGGTCAGGAGTCTCAGGACAGACACTCGCTTGAGGAGGACGAGGACTAGCGCGCATGTGGGAGCGGGGAATGTTCGCTCTGACACTCAAGTCTCCCGCAGCAGACTGAGTGTCCGAGAGTAGAGATGAGTCCTCACGTGCCCGATCCCGCCAGGAACCGACACTGCACTCCGGTAATCACTGGCAGTGAGACATTTCCCAATCTGTGCAGTTGCTGATCGGGAAGTGTCTTACTGCATGTGAATAAGGAGTGCAGTGTTGGCTTACTGGAAGGATCGAGCATGTGTAAAGGGTAAACAAGAACAGTGCACACTGCACACACACCGTAGTCCATCTCCTTCTCTTCAAGAGTCAGGGAGTGACACTCGCTCCTCGTGTCTCCTCTTGCCGGGCGGCTGGGGATGACGTCAGCGGGAGGCGGGAAAAGAGGGCGCGGCTATGAAATTTAAAGAGCCATCTCTGTGCGGAGAGGGCGGCACTTCATGACGTCATTAGTACATCGATTAAAGCCGGTCGCAGCATTGATGCAGAATCGCGGGTGGTCGAATCGCGATGCATCGATGCTACGATTAAATTCAGCAGCCCTACACGTTTCCCACCGCGATATTGCGATATCGTCAATATCGTTGCATCCCTACTCAACACACAGAACAATAGCTTCCAATGAGTTTGTGTTGATCTCTGATTAAGCCCTTTTTGGGTAAAACGGGTTGGAGTAAAGCTTAGTCTGAGCAGACGCTTCTGTGGTCTAGTCCAGGAATAATAAAGTTTTGTGAAGGCTGATGGAAAGCAGCTTGCTTCTTCCTTGCATGTGTGTTGTGCTGCAATGCTTCAGCAAAAATGTATTAAACCCAAAACCAAAAATGTAATATATTGCAGCTTACCAATCATTAAATATGGTGGTTGCATTTGTTTTCTTTTTTAGATTTTTTTTTTCCTTCTGTTATTTTTCACCTGCTTATCTGGCCGGTCACACACTTCCTGTATTAGCCCCCCCACTCTGGATGACTGCACACAGGGGCACCTTTGTAAAACTGCATTGTCAATCTGGTTGAGGGGAGTGTTAGATGTACGAGCAGATTTAAATACAGTAGCAAATTAAGGCCAAACTCCAGCTTATACTTTATAGGCAAATACAGCAAACTCGTTCGTCATTGACGGACACAGCTCCAGATCTTCTTGACCATTGGGTTATGCTGCCCCCTGCAGGAGTAGGACACTAGGCAGGGAAAGCTTTTTTGTTACTCCCACTTCCTGCTATAGCCACTAAGTTACTGGCACTATAGGTACCAGTACATTGCTGGTCCTTGTTGGGCATATAGTGTAGGGTTTTTTTTTTTTTCATGCAGCCTGTGGGCTGAACGAAAAAAAGAGAACCTACAGAAATCTCTGCAGGAAAATTGTGCAGTAAACACACCATTAACCGCCCAAACATCCAAACCCACTTCTTAATGGCGGGAATACGTGACAATATTCCACGTATACCTAAAGGTATTTTAACTGCAGTGGTGAAATCAACCTACCACAGCGCTGCCATCAGAGGTATCCATGTATGCTGAGCGCAAAAGCGTGTCAGAATATATAAAATCAGTGTGGCAGCCGACGAGTACCTGCAAGGGAAACATGTTCAAAAAATAATGAAAAACAATGTACAGTAGGAAGAGTAGAAGAACATTAAAAAAAGGTTTTGTAACTTTTTTTTTTTTTTTTATATTTTTTTCTGAACTGCAACTTTCCAGCTTAGGGTCTCTCAAAATGTCGATAACCATCGAACATCTTTCGAGACCCTGTGTTAGTGTGCTGTACCCTACACTAATACTCCACTAGTGTGTGGTAGCGTTCAAATCCTTCCCCGATGCAGAGACCAGGTTGGTCAATAATAATGGGTGTCGCGCCTAAATCCGCGCCTGCTACAGACACGACCTCTTCTTTGGAAGTGTCTTTGGGTAGGGGTACTCTGGAGGACATGTGAAAAAATGCCTCTCATGCAGCCGGCTCACTGCATCTGGAAGGGGAAGTTGGGCAGGAACACCTGTGTACAGGTAGGCATTGATGATCTCTTCCTGGAATTCTCGGAAGGATCCGGTTCGTCCTGACGCTCTGTATAGTACAAAGGCATTCAGCATAGCCAATTGAAATAAACAGACACTTTTTTGTACCATCGTCTGGCTTTACGGGCAACTAAGTACGGCGCCAAAAGCTGGTCGTTAAGGTCCACCCCTCCCATATTAAGGATATAGTCGTGGACACAGAGGGGTTTCTCCATAACACCAGCAGGGCATAGTAATTTGGACCGTCATGTCTGCGTGAAGGGAGGACAGAACAAAAACATTCCATGTATCCATCCACTTCACTGCAAGAAATTTGTCCGTTTTTCAAGCAGGCTCTCTCCCCCCGACTAAGACGGGAATTTACAAGCCGTTGGTGGAAGCCCCGGCGATTAGGTCGCACGGTGCCACATGTGCCAATTTGTAACTCGAGTAGGTGACTAAATAGTGGCACGCGTGTGTAAAAATTGTCCATGTAGAAATGGTACCCCTTTCCGGATAAGGGTGACACCAAGTCCCAAACTTATCTTGCCGCTGCTCCCTATGAAGTCTGGGCAGTTGGGGGGGCTCCACAGAGCTATCTTTTCCCTCGTAGACCCGGAAACTAACTGTATAGCCTGTGGCCCTGTCCCACCGCTTATACAGTTTGACCCCGTATCTGGCACGCTTGCTGGGGAGATACTGTTTCATAGCAAAGCGGCCAGTAAACGTGATCAGGAACTCGTCAACGCAGACAATTTGTTGGGGGGTAAACAAGGCTGCAAACCACTGATTGAAGTGGTCTACGAGGGGTCGAATTTTGTGGAGCCGATCATATTCAGGGTCTCCCCGAGGACGACCGATTTTCATTGTCGTTGAAATGCATAAATTGCAGAATTTGCTCGTATCTTGCCCTGGACATGGAGGCAGAGTACATGCGCATATGGTGAATTGGGCTAGTGGACCAATATACCCGCAATTCACTCTTTTTGATTATGCCCATGTTGAGGGAAAGGCCCAGAAACGTCTTAAACTCGGAAACCGTTACAAGTTTCCAGCCGAATTGTCTGGCAAGGGGCGAATTTGGGTTGGCGGCGATGAATTGACCAGTGTATAAATTAGTTTGGTCCACAATAGATCTGAAAAGATCTTCCATGAAAAACAGCTCATAAAAATTCAGCAGAGTAAAATTGGGGGGGAAGGGAGTACGGGTGCTGTAGTATCAGTGGGTTGCCAATCAGGATATGCCAGCGCATCAGGGAGGGCACTATGAGCTTCTACGGGCCTGTCTTCGAATACGCAGTGGCTGCGGGCCACTACTTGTGCTAAGCCACTGCACCAGCTTCAACTGCACTTATGGGACTCTCCACGTCACCAAGTGTTACTGCAGTGCTGGTTGTACTAGGTCCAAGGTGTACTAGGCCGCTGGTGCTTGCCAGTTCACCAGAAGGCTGAGCGGCACTAGTACCGACACTCTGCTCCATATGAGCACTCTGCGATCTCTGCAACTCCAGAATGGGATCGGGTACGCCTGGTTTCTAACAGGGACCCATCCGTCGTCGGAGCGATCTGTCAGGGAGCCGCTGCTTTCTTCAGGTTCGTATACTGACCCTGATTCTGCCAGTGAGGCTTCCCGATCGCTCTCATCTGACATGGTCAGTATACTGTAAGCCTCTGCACTACTGTACCACCGTTTTGGTCAGTTTAGCAACTAAATTTACCGGTACAGTAGTGTAACTCGCAGGTAAAAAAAGCACCTGGTTGTCAAGGACTATTTCAACTGCTACCAAAAAAAACTGCTAATGCTAGCAGGGATCAGGCCTGACTCTGCTAACACAGCGGCTTTGTGTGTTTTGTGTTTTTTTTTTTACTACACTTGCCTGGGTGGGGTGGGGTGGGCTGGGCGAAGGGGATAAACTCAGTTGCTGGCAGGAATCAGAGCTGATCGTGCAAACACCGCGTTTTGGGAACCCTAAACTATGGGGACGCTAGTATAGTTCTAATCAGATATTGATCTATTCAAACACTATACTAGTAATGGAAGTGTGTATGTGGTAATCAAGGGGTTATTTCTAACATGTGCCGGGGATCTGCGCTATCTTAGATTAATGCTAACACTGTCACCTGTAACACTAATAGTGATCAGAAAAAAAACTGTACACTATAAAAGTGACAGGGCAATGAAGGGGTTAACTGGGGGTGATCAGGTGATTAAATCTTTATTGGGGGGGGGGGGGGTTGGCGGGACCCTAAACCTCCTTGGGACAGAAACTAACTCGCTAGCACTAACTGTGCAGTATGATGGGGGGAGGGGGTTAACTGGGGGGGATCAGGGGGTTTAATCTTTATTGGGGGAGGGGGGTGGCGGCTATCCTAAGGTCACAAGTCACACTTATACGGGTATATAGGAAAATGCTATATACTGTATACAGTGTGTGTTGTGACAGGGGGTGTAGGGGTTAAATGTGCTTAGCCTAGGTGTGTATGGGTGTTTGGTGCAGTACTCACAGTTCAGATCCGCTCTCTTCTCTCGATGATTCCAAAAAGGATTTGGGGAGGGAGAGAGCAGGTCTTTTCTGTGCCTGTGTTTACATTGCACAGGCAGTATCTGATTGGGCAGGACAGATAAACAGGTCCAGGCCAAAAATCATTGGCCTGGACCTGATGACTGATCGGTTCTGAACCCAATCAGATCATAAGCGGGGCTGGGGAAGCACACCCAAGAGCGGCGGGGGCAAGCGAAGTGGGGCTTTGTTGCTTTGACTGTAGGGGGCTGACTGCCGCAGTTAATAGTCGTGCGGCGGTCGGCAAGTGGTTAAGCAGCGAAACCTTTTGGTCCTTAAGTGTTTTAAGAGAACTTGTATATATCACTTTGTCCCTTATGTGATTGGAAAAAAAAGTTTAATTGTACACCCAAGCACATAAATGAGAGCATTAATTCTAGCACCAGACCACCTTCCTAACAATAAACTGATGACCTATAGGTTTTTTTTTTTAAAGAGTTGCCTATGGAAAATATGGGATACTGACATGGTTAAGGTTTGACATGTTGGGTAGCTATTTACTCATCCTCTGCTTTTATATTTTACCAGTAAAATGGGTAACTTATTGTGTTTTTGTTCCCTCTAAAATTATATTTTTAATGTGTTTTTTATTACTAAAAATTTGCGGTAATATGTGACATTAAAAAGATTAAAGAAAAAAAATGAAACTACCACTATTTCATTCTCTAGTGTCTGCTTTTAGAAAAAAATGTTTTGGGAGTTTTATGTAATCTTCAGGCCTAAAATTATTTTTTAAATGTGTGCAAAAAAAACACAAAAGTGGCTGTGAAAGTGTTAAAAGGATAAGTTCATCTTCAGGAACATGTTAAAGTGATACTAAAGTCTGTTATTTTTAACAAAAAAAAAAAAAAACTGTTTTATACTTGCCTGCTCTATGCAGTGGTTTTACACTGAGCAGCCCGATCCTCCTCTTCTTCTTGGGTCATTCTTCGGCTCTCCTGGCCCCTCCCTCCTGTTGAGTGCCCCCACAGCAAACCGCTTATGGCACTTTTCCACTGCAAGTACTGGCTAGTACCAGCTCGGCTCTACTCGGCCCTGCTTGGCCCGGTTTGCTTTTCCCACTGCTGGTACCGCATGGTATAGTGTCGGAACGGTTCGGTACGGTACGGTACGGTATAGGTTTGCTTTTCCACTAAAGTTAAGTGGGTGGGATAACAACGGGGTGGGTGGGATTCTCTGACCAATCAGTGGCTAGTAGTGACTGCATGCAAAGGATTGTGGGATATGGTACCAGTTTGGTACCTGTTGGAACCACAATCGAGTAGGTACTGTTTTTTCAGAACCGTACCGTTCGGTTCCATGCAGTGGAAAAGCAAACCTATACCGTACCGTACCAAACCGTTCCGACACTATACCATGCGGTACCAGCAGTGGAAAAGCACAAAAGCGTGCCGAACCGGTACGGTTCCATGCAGTGGAAAAGCGCCATTAGTATAGTATAATGTACCCCTATAACAAGGTGAAATAAAGTTCTGGCTTTTTTAGAATCACTCACTTCCTTCTCTTACCTAGAACTACATATCTCACGAGACATTGCTCCTCTCACGAGACATTGCTCCTCTCACGAGACATTGCTCCTCTCACGAGACATTGCTCCTCTCACGAGACATTGCTCCTCTCACATTCACAAGTTCTCAGACACTTACTGACCTGCATGAACAGTGTACTGAGCTGTATGTGTGCTGTACTGTGTATACTGATGTGTAGGGATGGCTTGCTGAGCTGTATGTGTTCGGCACTGTGTATACTGACGTGTATGAATGGTGAACTGAGCTGTTGTATAGTGTGTGTGTGTGTGTTGCACTGTGTATACAGACGTGTGAATAGGTATACTGAGCTGCATGTGTGCTGCACTGTATTTTCTGATATGTAAACAAATTCATTCTGTATGCAGGCCAACTAATCGATTATGGAAATAGTTAACTATTTTCATAATTGTTGAAGTCGATTAGTAATTTCAGTATTATATTAAAGGCCTTTTTTAAATAAAAAAAAAAATCAAATAACATGTTGTACTCTCCTGCTCTGTGCAATTGTATTGCACAGAGGGGCCCCACACCTCATTCTCTGGAGACCCCTGTCGATTATCTTGACTCCTCTTATTCTGTTATGAGAGCAGATATGCAAGCTCACTCCCGAGCTTGACCATAGACACACAGCGTGGCTTGTCCCTGTCCCCCTCGCCCTCCTGGCAGGATTTGATTGAGCAAAGGAAAGAAATCAGGTGCGCTAAAATTCACTTGTGTCACAAGTCAGGAAATGGGTATGACACTAGAATGTCGTAGTGTCTAGTGTCATACCTATTTCCTGACTTGTGACACAAGTGAATTTTAGCGCACCTGATTTCTTTCCTTTATTCTTTATCCCCATTTGGTTCTAAGGTAGCAGCTTATTCACATAACTGATCCTGCGCACATATATTCTTTATACACATCAGGATTTGATTGAGCGCAGCAGAAGCCAGTGGCTTACCTGCCTTTTTAAGCCTTTTAAAACCTGAAAAGTGTTGGGGGGGGGGGGGGTGCTGTTGACCATGCTATCTGAGCAATGACACAAGCTAGAAAGTTGGGACAAAGTTCTGCATGTACTTTGTTGCCTTGGTGATTGTGAGCAAAAAGTGTTACGAGAAAACGTACAATTTTGTAATTGTTCTAAAAATAGTTTCCTGTACATTTGTATTGATGGAAGACTGTCCCTTATTCTGTGGTACTTCTGGAGCTTGGAGTAGAAAGCTGATGTTTTACGTTATTTGTCTAGAGGTCAGCTTTTTGGTAGGACATGCTGCTTTTTTACTGACAAATAATTTTGGATTCCTTCTAGAACTCAGGTTATCCTTCTTCTAGCGCTCGTTCTCAAAACATTGGCTGGAGACTAGCAAACTCACAAGAATTGTCAGTTCCCGGGAACAAGTTGGAGGCTCCCTCTTCTCCAGTTGAAAGTCCATTTGTAAGTGCAGGTAAGAGTTCATCTCGCTTAAATTAGATATTTCTAGTGTAAGTGTTGGACTTCTCAAGTAATGTAAACATGATCAAAGTCCTTATTGTGTAACATTTCCTTTCAATGATTATTAGATAGTGCTTCAAATTCCCACCTTCTGGGACAAAGCCTGAAACCTGCATTACAGTGCAACTGTATAGAAGGCAGTATTTAAAAGTAACTAAAATGTACACTTTTAATGTCACTAGATATTTAGGAAAGATGCAACATTTGCTATAAAAATAGAATCTGTAAAATCTTAAAGCAATAGTCAAGACTCCAAAATTTCAATGTAGGATACCTGGTACATGCATTAAAAACTTCACACGCACACACAAAATATAATAATAATCTTAAATTGAGTCACATGATCCACTATCTTCCTATTTCAATAGAGACATTGGTAACATTATGTGCAGATTATGTGTAGAACCCCCTAATTTGTCCTAATTAATACTAGGGACAAAGTTATTGTTTGAGAAATCTGGCTGGCTGCAAATTTTAAAGGTGTATCTAAAACCAAGACCAAAATTGTATGCATTGCCACTGACCAATTCCTTAGATGCTGTGACTGTAGTAATTTTTTTTTTTTGGCTTTTTTTTTTATTATGACCTGGTAATACACCACCTGTGTTGGGCTGGGCTGCCAATGCTCACTTTTCCGCTGTATCTGTGAAAATGGAGATTTAGATGTACTTTACATGGCAATGTAAAGTCCAACTCTAACACACATTTTTTTTAATGGGATACCATTAAAGTTCATGTAAATGCAGGTGTCCCAATACTTTTGTGTGTGTGTGTGTATATAAAATATATAATTTCACTCCCAAAAGTGAGTACACCCCTCACATTTTTTGTAAATATTTTATTATATCTTTTCATGTGACGACACTGAAGAAATGACACTTTGCTACAATGTAAAGTAGTGAGTGTACAGCTTGTATAACAGTGTACATTTGCTGTCCCCTTAAAATAACTCCACACACAGCCATTATTGTCTAAACCGCTGGCAACAAAGGTGGGTACACCCCTAAGTGAAAATGTCCAAACTGGGCCCAAAGTGTTAATATTTTGTGTGGCCACCATTATTTACCAGCACTGCCTTTTAACTCTCTTGAGCATGGAGTTCACCAGAGCTTCACAGGTTGCCACTGGAGTTTGCTTCCACTCCTCTGTGATGACATCACAGAGATGGTGGATGTTAGAGACCTTCCGCTCCTCCACCTTCCATTTGAGGATGCCCCACAGATGCTCAATAGGGTTTAGGTCTGGAGACATGCTTGGCCAGTCCATCACTTTTACCCTCAGCTTCTTTAGCAAGGCAGTGGTCGTCTTGGAGGTGTGTTTGGGGTCGTTATCACGTTGGAATACTGCCCTGCAGTCCGGTCTCTAAAAGGAGAGGATCATGCTCTGTTCAGTATGTCATATATGACCAGTATGAGAGAGTGAGAGCGATTACGCCACATTTAACACACCATCTCCCCATTCACATCTGAGACCTTGTAACATTTAACGAGTCGGATGACACCAGGGTTAAAAAATGGCTAATTGGGCCCAATTTGGACATTTTCTTTCAGGGGTGTACTCACTTTTGTTGCCAGCGGTTTAGACATGAATGGCTGTGTTGAGTGAGTGTTTTTTTTTTTTTTTTTTTTTTTTTGAGGGGGACAGCAAATCTACAATGTTATACCAGCTGTACACTCACTACTTTACATTGATGCAAAGTGGCATTTCTTCAGTGTTGTCACATGAAAAGATATTATTATTATACAGGATTTATATAGCGCCAACAGTTTGCGCAGCGCTTAACAAAATGAAGGCAGACATTACAGTTACAATACAATTTGGAACAAAAGGAATCAGAGGGCCCTGCTCGTTAGAGCTTACAATCTAAAAGGGAGGGTCAATTGATACAAAAGGTAATACCCGTGTTTCCCCGAAAATAAGACCGGGTCTTATATTAATTTTGGCTGCAAAAAACACACTAGGGCTTATTTTCAGGGGATGTCTTATTTATTTACGGTATGTACAATGACTATCTTAAAGTGATTGTAACCCTAAAATAAATATGCTGATCCTTTAAAGCATGATAGACAGCACAGTGCTTGTGCTGTGTCATTTTGCCCTCTCTATGTTCTAAAAACCTGGAATAAAACAATAGAATGTTAAAAAAAAAAAAAAGTTCTCTCCCTCTGTCAGCTCAGGAGTCAGCATTATGACAATCTGTAATCCCAAAAATAAACCTTGGATAAAGTCATTGTTAAATGATGTAATCGATTTTGTAAAAAGATTATTTAATGTGCAGGGTGTCTCCTTTTTGTAACTTTATTGTGGAAAATACCTTCTTTACAGCGCCGCTAGGCTCTCATGTGACCCTCCGGAGCTCTACTTTCCCTCTCCAAATACTGCAGAGGGAGGGGCTGAGATTAAGGATTTTACTAGGGCTTATTTTTGTGGTAGGGCTTATATTGCAGCCATCCCTGAAAATCATACTAGGACTTATTTTCGGGGTAGGGCTTATTTTCAGGGAAACAGGGTAGCTGTGGGGGATGGGCTGATGGAGCAAGTGAAACAGTGTTATTAGTTAGTAGCCGGGTAGGCTTCTTTAAAGAGAAGGGTTTTCAGGGATCGTCTAAAGATGGGTAGATTAGGGGACAGTCGGACAGATTGGGGTAGAGTGTTCCAAAGAATGGGAGAAGCTCTGGAGAGATCCTGGAGGCGAGCATGGGAAGAGGTGACAAGGGAGCTAGAGAGCAGGAGGTCTTGGGAGGACCGAATAGAGCGGCTTGGTTGATATTTTGAGAGCAGGTTAGTGATGTAGCTGGGGGCAGAGTTGTGGATGGCTTTGTAAACTATTGTTAGCACTTTGAATTTTATTAGTTGGGTGAGTGGAAGCCAGTGAAGGGATTGGCAGAGAGGGGTGGAGGACACTGAACGGTTGGTAAGGTGGATAAGTCTTGCAGCAGCATTCATTATGGATTGAAGGGGGGATAATCTATGTAAGGGTAATCCAATGAGGAGGGAGTTGCAATAGTCGAGGCGAGAGATAACCGGGGAGTGAATTAAAAGCTTGGTGGTGTCATTGGTTAAAAAGGGCCGTATTCTAGCGATGTTGCGGAGGTTAAGGCGGCATGATTTGGACAGGGATTGGATGTGAGCTTGAAAGGACAGTGCAGAGTCCAGGGTTACCCCTAGCACCCTGGCATGTGTATATATTTACAAACAATGTTGAGATAGATTCGTGAGATACTGAGTGTGGACACACACACACACACACACACACACTATTCATACACCTTGACTTTTTTTTTTTTAATGTGACAGACCAACACAAAGTGGCACATAATTGTGAAGTGGAAGGAAAATTATAAATGGTTTTCAATTTTTTTTACAAATATCTGAAAAGTATGTCATGCGTTTGTATTCAGTCACCTAGTTAGTAAATAGAGTCCACCTGTGTGTAATTTAATCTCAGTATAAATACAGTTGTTCTATGAAGCCCTCGGAGGTTTGTTAGAGAACCTTAGTGAACAAACAGCATTATGAAGGCCAAGAAACACACCAGACAGGTTGTGGAGAAGTTAAATCGGAGTTCCGGCCTCGGGCCAATTTGAGCTAAAAATACCCCCAGGACAGTCAGGGCTAGTACATTCCATAATGGATAGCCTCCGAACTGTCCCGGGTCGCACTTACCTGTAAGAAGAAATACTTACCTTGAAAATTTCTTCTCCAGCGCTGCCATCTCAGGTGTGGGCAGCTGAAGCCGCAGCGTCCCTCTTCGTGTACTCTTCCGTGACGTCGGAGTCCCACAGCGCACTGCACCGGCCCCGCTCTTCACTTCTGGTGCAGGCACGGAATCCCTGCACAGCTTCTGGGCATGCCCAGAAGCTGTTTAGCAGTGAATGCTGCACCTGCACCGGTAGTGACGAGCGGGGCCGGTGCAGGCGCATTGATTCCTGTGAGCGATGACGTTCAGCTCCCAGGAATCATTGCAAACTGGAAGTGACACGCGGGCCGCGGCAGCAGAGGGAGGAAGTGGAAGGAAGGTGAGTATATTTTCTTCTATAATAAGGTAAGTGACCAATAAATAAAAATCGGCACTATCCATTTCTCTTTCAGGTTTCCCTCAGCAAGCTGATGGCCCAAAATCGTGTTTTTTTTTTTTTTTTTTTTTTTATTTTATTTTGAGTCTGGAACTCCGCTTTAAAAGCGGGGTTAGGTCCTAAAAAAAAGAGAAAAAAAAATTCCGAGCTTTGAGTGTCTCATGGAGCACTGTTCAATCTATCATCCAAAAAATGGGAAAGAGTATGGCAAACCTACCAAGACATGGCCATCCACCTAAACTGATAGGCTGGGCAAGGAGAGCATTACTTAGAGAAGCCGCCAATGGTAACGGTGGAGGAGCTGCAGAGATCCACAGCTCAGGTGAAAAAAGCTGTCCATAGGACAACTATTAGTTGTGCACTCCACAAACCTTGCCTTTTTATAGAAGAGTTGCAAGAAGAAAACCATTGTTGAAAGAAAGCCATAAGAAGTTCAGTTTGCTAGAAGCCACGTGGGGGGATACAGCAAACATGTGGAAGATGATGCTTTGGTCAGATGAGACCAAAATTAAAAAGTTTGGCCTAAAAGCTATGTGTGGCGGAAAACTAACACTGCACATCCCTGAACACACCATCCCCACCGTGAAACATGGTTGTGGCAGAATCATGTTGTGGGGATGCTTTTCTTCAGCAGGGACAGGGAAGCTGGTCAAGGTTGAAGATGAATGGAGCCAAATACAGGGCAATCGTAGAAGAAAACCTGTTAGTCTGGAAAAGACTTGAGAGTGGGTTGGAGGTTCACCTTCCAGCAGCGCAACAACCCTAAACATACAAACAGAGCTACAATGGAATGGTTTAGATCAAAGCATATTCCTATGTTAGAATGGCCCAGTGAAAGTCCAGACCCAAATCCTATTGAGAATCTGTGGCAAGACTTGAAAATTGCTGTTTAGATACTCTCCATCCAATCTGACAGAACTTGAGCTATTTTGCAAAGAAGAATGGGCAACAATTTCCCTCTCTAGATGTGCAAAGCTGGTAGAGACATACCCAAAAAGACTTGCAGCTGTAATTGCAGCGAAAGATGGTTGTACAAAGTATTGACTGGGAGGGGGGGGCTAAATATGAATGCATGTCACACAGATATTTTATTTCAAAAAAAATTTGAAAATCATTTGATTTTCCTTCCACTTCACAATTATGCGCCACTTTGTGTTGGTCTATCACATAAAATCTCAATAAAATACATTTATGTTTTTGATTGTAACATGACCGAATCTGGAAAATTTCAAGGGTTATGATTCCTTTTTTCAAGGCCCTGTATGTATGGTGTGTGTTTAATTTACTAAGGCCCTATTCACACCCGTGTGTTTTTCTGCATGATTTTTTTTTTTTTTGTGTTTTATGTAAGACAGCATAGAGCAGCCCATTTATATGAATAGGTCACCCTACGCACAATAGACGTGACAAGGTAGCTTATGGAGCATTTTGTCACTTTCTGGTTGTATGTTTTTTTTTTTTTTTGTACTGCACCTTTTGCAACATAACTCACTTTGCTTATCGCATTTGGGGTTCCATTAATAATGGCACTGCAAGTGTTTTTTGCACGTTTTGGGACTGTGTGCTCCTGTAGAGGTGTGAATGCAACCTAAAGGATCATAGGTTAAAGCGGTTGCTACCCTAAAAAAGATCCTGTTCCTTTAAAGCCGGTTAGACAGCATAGTGTTTGTACTGTCTAACCAATCCCCCCCCCCCCCATGTGAACTGACCACAATAATCATGGCTGCTGATCCATGATAACCATGGTCAGGTTATGTGCCGCCGTCATCCCGCTGCTTACCTCCCCCCCATTTCCTTGCCTGTCAGCTCCTGTGTGTGAGCAATCGCTTCCCTGCCCCTCCTCCCCCTCTGCTACTATTTAGTAGCTGGCAGTAAAGTCAGGGAAAGATTACTGCCAGCCCCTCTGTTCTACCAAGCTATACTACACAGTGTAAATGTTTGTATAAATTATGCTGCTAAATACCTTTTTATTTATGCTGATAATCCTTCTCTGACTTTACAACCACTTTAAAGTGGTTGTAAATCCCAGTCATGAAATATGAACAGAGCTAGTCCATTTTGCTGAAATTTTGTTGCAGCAACTCAAAATGGTTTCATAGTTTATATGGCCCTTGCGTGCTTGTATGCGTGCCTGACAACATTGGGGGCATGCTCCTAATAAGACAATGGATGGCATTCTGGGGTATTTTCTCCCAGATCTGGACCAGGGCATCACTGAGCTCCTGAACAGAATGCAGTGCAATCTGGCAGCATTGGATGGACCGAAACATAATGTCCCAGAGGTGTTCGATTGGATTTAGGTCAGGCGAGCGTGGGGGCCATTTAATGTCAATTCCTTCATCCTCCAGGGACTGGCTGCATACTATCGCCACATGAGGCTGAGCATTGTTGTGCACCAGGAGGAACCCAGGACCCACTGCACCAGTGTAGGGTCTCACCATGGGTCCAAGAATTTCATCCCGATACCTAATGACAGTCAGGCTGCCATTGTCTAGCCTACAGAGGTCTGTGCAACCCTCCCATGGATATGCCTCCTGAGACCATCACTGACCCACCATCAAACCGGTTATGCTGAACAATGCTATAGACAGCATAACGTTTTGCCACGGTTTCTCCGGACCCTTTCACGTCTGTCACATGTGCTCAGGGTGAACCTGCTCACATCTGTGACAAGCACATGGCACCAGTGGTGGACCTGCTTTATTCTGGTGTTCAATGGCAAATGGCAATCGAGCTCTGCAATGCCAGGCATTGAGCACATGGCACACTAGAGGATGTTGGGTCCTCAGGCCTTTCTTATGAAGTCTGTTTCTGGTTTAGTCGGAGACATTCACATCTGTTCCCTGCTGGAGTTCATTTTGTAGGGCTCTGGCAGTGTTCATTCTGTTCCTCCCTGCACAAAGGAGCAGATACAGGTCCTGCTGATGGGTTTAGGACCTTTCTATGGCCCTGTTCAGCTCTCCTAGAGTAACTGCCCGTCTCCTGGAATCTCCTCCATGTTCTTGGGAATGTGGTGGGAGAAACAGCAAACCTTCTGGCAATGGCACGTATTGATGTGCCATCCTGAAGGAGTCAGGACTGCCTGTGCAACCTCTAAATGGTCCAGGTATCCCCTCATGGCTACAAGTAGTGTCACTGACCCTAGCCAAATGCAAAACTAATGAAAAACAGTCAAAGATAAGCAGGGGAAAAAAATATCAGTGGCCTCCACCTGTAAAATCATTCATGTTTTGGAGGTGGTCTCATTGTTGCCCATCTAGTGCGTCTGTTAATTTAATTAGCACCAAAGCAACTGAAACTGATTAACAACCCCCTCTGCTACTTAACTGGCCAGATCAATATCCCAGAATTTAATTTTTAAATTCAACTTGATGCTATACTCTGATTAAAAAGTATTCCTTTATTTTTTTGACCAGTGTATTTGTGATGGGGATAAGCACATGGATTAACTAGGTCAGAATACAGCTCTGCATGTTCCTTTGTTCCTCTGCATAGGTGGAGGGGGGTATGTGGTCCCTTTAACTCCAACCAGCTCTCACAGTGTATAAGAGCTGTAACTGCAGCTCTCCACCCCCTCCTCTGTACTCCTCACAGATGCAATCAGATTTTATCACAAATCTGCTCTTTGGAAGAGTTTTAGACAAGAGAAGACTGCAGATGAGCAATCACCTGATTGGAAGGACCAATCATAGCACCCATATATCCTGGTCAGAGCCATCACAGGATCGCACTGCTGTGCGCCCCCCCATTGTAAGTGACTTACAGGTACGTCCACTCAGAACAGAGAAGCTTCCACCTGCTGTTTATGTACAGTAACTGGGTGGGAAGCGGTTATTTGCGCTAACAGTGATTCTTGATTAACTGGTTAATCCTGCTGATTCCAATGCTAGTGTGGTCAGTTTACATCCCCTGTCATCATTTATTTAGATAAAAGTACGCTTGCTTAGCGTGCTTGCTTAGTGTGTTTGTATCTTCCTTGGACTGGGTAAAGTCTCAGTTGACTGCCAGCGACGTCACTGGGCTTTGCTGGGGAAAAGGGGAAGTGACACAGTGCCACTGGGTATGATTGTGCTTCACCACCTTGGAAACTTCCTGCAGTGATGTCCATCTGGCTCTGTAACTTCCCACCTGCAAGTATGCGTATCAATGAACTAATATAGAGCTACAGGCAAGTTTGTTTGTTTTTTATTTTGTTTTTACCTCTTCCTGCCCTAGGCCTGCAGCTGCTGCAGGCATCATTCAGACATCATCTGTTTCAGCCGGCGATTCCCTACACCGTAAGAACAATCCTAGCGGCAGTTCACTAGTGCTTCTACTGGATCGGTGAGCCAGAGAAGGAATCCTTCGGAGGCCCAGGCTCGATGTTATGACGTCACGTGTGGCCCGGCAGATGTAAACACTGCCGTGTACTCTGCTGGAAAGGCTGCGATATTTCTTCTTTTTTTTTTGTTTTTTTTTCAGTCATTCCTGCCTAGAGGAGAGATGTGGGGTCCCACATCTCTCCACAAAGTCATGTCACCTGTCATGCCCTATTCCTATAACAAGGTATGTTTACTCTCCTTGTAATAGGAATAAGTGATGAGAAAAAAAAAAAAAATTAAGGGAAAGTGTAAAAGTAAAAAAAATAGCGCCCACTTATGTAAATGGCATTCAAACCACATGTTTGAGGCATCGCTGAGATCATTAGAGAGAGAGCAACAATTCTAGCCCAAGACCTCCTAAGCTAGTAACCTGTAAACATTTTTAAAGCATCGCCAAGGAGAGTGGGTTCCGAAGTTTGGTGCCATTCCACAAATGTTTGCAGTTTTTAAAGCTTGACATGTTGGGTATCTATTTACTTTGCGTGACATTATCATTCACATTATACAAACAAAATTGGGTTTACTTTTAGTTTCTTTTTTTTTTTCCCAAAAAAAAAAAGTTTTAAAAATTGCTGCGCAAATGCCGCTTGACCTAAAGTTGCAACAACCGCCATTTTATTCCCTAGGATCTCAGCGAAAGAAAACATATGTAATGTTTTTTGTGCTAGAATAGGCCTGGTATGGATGTGATTTACCTACTTCCGGGCTGCCCACCGTGTATTTACGTCGCTACTTTAGCAGATAGCTGCCATAACCTCGGTATTTTTTTGTACACAGCAGGCGGTCTGCTTTAATATGAAAATAGTCCCAGCGGCAGATTCACCATGGGATAATTTTTATGGGCGGCGGGAGAGGTGCCCACCCTCCTATGTTTACATAAAAGTATTTAAAGTGATCAAAACTCGCACAGAGAAGCGAACACATACGCAAGTTGCACCCCACATATGTAAACGGTGTTCAAACCACACATGTGAAGTATTGCTGCGATCTCTTGAGCAAGAGCAATAATTCAAGAACTAGACCTCCTCTGTAACTCTAAACTGGTAATCCGTAGAAATGTTTAAAGTGTCGCCTATGGAGATTAAGTACCAAGTTTGTCTTCGTCCCACGAGCTTGTGCAATTTTAAAGCATGACATGTTGGGTATCAATTTACTTAGCATAACATTATCTTTCACATTATCAAAAAATGGCTAACTTAGAATTGCGTTTGTTGGACCACTGCTCAAATACGGTGTGACCTAAAGTATTGTAACGATCTCCATTTTATTCTCTAGGGTCTCTGCTTAAATAAAAATATATAATGTTTGGGGGGTCTATGTAATTTTCTAGCAAAAAATACTAATTTTCATTTGTAAACAAGTGTCAGAATTAGGCCTGGTCCTTAAGTGGTTAAGCAGTCAAGTATGCTATCATCTCTTCAAAAATTGTTTTTCTCAGTAATTTCCTTTACAACCACTTTAAGGCCCCTTTCACACATACGGTCTGATCAGATCCGCCTGTCAGTTTTTCAGGTGGACCTGATCGGATGCTCCATACACCCCTATGGAGCAGCGGATGTCAGCGTAGACCTCTCCGTTGCCATCCGATCCGATCCTGTTTGTCAAATGTGGAGGGATGGAAACCCTATTTTCCATCCTTCTGGCGGATTGGATGAGAACGGACAGGCGGTCCATTCTCATCAGATCTCCCCATAGAGGACAGCGGGGATCTGACAGCTCCATCTCCGCACACAGAGCAGAGACGGAGCTGTCATCCGCCTGCTCAGCGGGGATTGGCGGATCGATCCCCCGCTGAGCAGAACGTAGTCCGATGGCGGAACGGACAGGTGTGAAAGGATCCGAAGACACCCACTGTAATATTTTGTATTTTTTTGTTTTTTTCCTGGAGGTTTTGGTGTGTGTTTTTTGTTTGGTTTTTTTTTTTGTTTCTCTATGAATAAGTGTTGTGTTTTTGATAATAAAGAGATGTTTTTTGCCTGGATAGGGTTTTATAGGTGACGAAGAATGTTTTAGGTTTGTGGAGATGGTCATGAGCCCATAGTTAATCCCCTTTTAAGGAGTTTGTAAACCTTTTTTGGTTTGGTCTCAACCTTCTAGCTAACACTTTTGCTGGACAGCTTCGATTTGCTAAAAGATGTTGATTAAATAAGAGACCTACTGGCAGGATCAACAGGTAGTTCTACATAGGGGACTCAGTCAAACAGACTGCTGGTAACAAACTACGCCCTGTCATTTTGTTTTATTTATTTAAAAATTTTTTCCTAGGCCCCTTTCAGATGGAGCGGACCCTGCTTAGCGGGGAATCTCTCCGCTCAGGCGGATAACCGGTCTGTGTCTGCTCCGCTCTGCAGAGCGCACATGGACACAGCCCGCTGTTCTCTATGGCATGGTTGGATGGAAATGGACTGCCTGTTCTATTTCCATTTGACTGTCATCCGATCCGCCGGACAAATAGGGAATGGATCCCCATCCGTCTGTTTTTAGCGGACCAGATTGTATGCCACACATGTCCATTGACATCCACTGCTCCATAGAGAACAATGTGGGATTTTCTCTTGGCAGCAGAATTTTGTCAGAAAAAATGTTTTACACTTGTAAATGTGTCTAGGAGCGTTTTTAGGTGCGTCATGGGCTTTGACGTTAATTTATTTTCAGTGACCAGAATAACATTTGGTTGTACAGTATATTCCTAAAACATGCTTGTTAATTTAACAGGTAGCATTTATATACCTTTATCCTTTCCTACATTCCATGCATTGTTTCCAAACAAAACAATTTTTTCTCTCCTAAACATATATATTTTTTTTTTTTTTCCTCTAATAGGTTCAAAGAAAATAAGCAAATCTGAAGATAACTTACTAACACCCAAAACGTCTGACTCAAGCCATCGCATGTCCTGGACAGGACCTCCTCTGTTAAATGAGGTTTGTGATGATGGAACACCTTTATCAGGATATCTGTATGCTGGAAACTGCTATTCTGAGCCTGTTCTTGTAACTGGGAAACCCCCTGCCATACCCAAAGAGATTAAATCTGTCACTGGCAACTACAGCAAAGAGAACAACCATACTGAAGATTCCCTGTGTGGGGATGAGGAATGTCAAGCACAGAACACGGTACAAAGGATTACACAAGCATTTATAGAATCAGGAAGTGATCTGAGTGCATTTGTTGGATGTAGCCAGTCTTCAGCTCAAACACCAGCAGAGTTAATTTCAACAGCACAAGAACCAGCAGCATTTATTTCAGACCCACAGACAGAGTCTGAAACTTTGGTCATTGGGTCAGTAGTTGATCTTGATCAAAAGACCTGCACATCTGAGCCAGAAACTGTGTGTGGCACTCTGTTAAAGGCAAACAAGGACTGTGATGGTGTTTCCAATGAAAATTCACCAAAAACGAACTACAAAGAACAAAAGGTTGTTGAAAAGCATTTAACTGCACTAGGGGCACCAGTTGAAAATGTGGAAGTTAATATACATCAGGATTCAACACTGACTTTATTAAAAATTGTGGAGGACAGTGATGCTGATTCTACAGGCCTACCAGAAGCTTTACACCAGGAACTAAAATGTGACATGGATAGGTTTGGATCCAGATGCGGCAACTCCAACTCCTCCATAAAGTCAGACTCTCCAGTTCCTGAAAAAGTTGTGGGTCTGGTAAAATCACAAAATATTTTATCCATTCCAATGCCTAACAAAGAGAATTGTTCACGAGTTTCTCAGGATATTCACTCAGTGCCTGCACCAGTTCGCAAAACCAGTAGGGTGTCTGATCACATACAGCACTTCAATAGACTGTGCCTAAATGACAGTGTCCAAAAAGTAAAGTCCCCTATTAAATTTCAGCGTACTCTTGTACGTCAGTCTGTTAGACGTATAAATTCACTTTCTGCAATTAAGCGGGATGTGGACAACTTGCAGGGAACAGAAAGGATAGCTAGCTCACCTATGGTGAAATCAGTCAGTTGTGATGGATCTCTTTCATCAGAGCTTTCCTTAACTCATTCAAACCACAGACTTTTCTCTGCAGGTAATCAAGAGAACTCCACCTCCTGTGAGCATTTATCTACAGTTTCCTTTCGAGGAGTTGGTTCTAGGTTTTCCATGAAGACATTTGCAAATGCACCAACCTCAGTTCTCTCCTCTGTAAACCAAGTAAAGTCTGTATTAGAAGACCTAACAAACCAAGATATCACAAGATCTTCAAGTACAAAATCTGATCTTTCATTGAATGCTCCAAATGCTGTGCGTATCCTGTCTAATAGAGAACGTACCCGTTATAGAGGATCCCCAAAGAACCCAATAGGGAGAGTAGCATTTTTGCCAGCTAGTAAGCCTTTAGATTTATAAGGCTGTGTTTCTTGAATCGACCTTGCTTTGTTGGCTTTGCCTTTAATCTTTACTGCTGGAAAAGTGGATTCTGTTTACATGCATGGAAACATGCGAGCCAATGCACCTGAACTATGGTGTCCTTTTTTACATCTCTTCCAAAAGCACCTTGCACATGTTTGGAATAGAAATTGGTTAGTTTTATTTTTTTTAAGCTAGTTTTAATTATGGAGCATTCCTCACAGCGGAACAGCAATGAAACCTCATTTACTTCAAGCAAATTTGCTGTGGATGTTTTGTCCTCTTATGGGACATGGTTATTGTATGACTGGGACCCTCTTCCCTCTTTGCAGAAGATCTGAATATAAAGAGGAAACTTGCACTCAGCAACTCTTTAAACTTTTTACTGTGTACACGGGTAGTGCAGCTTGAATCTATTTGGGAGGTGTTTTCTATACAGTATTTCATTAAATGTGTATTTAACTGTAAATATGCAATTTTCAGATAGTAATTCTAGTTATGTAGTATAACGCATGGACTGTTTTTTTACGGTTGTGTCCTAGTTTCCTATGTATGTTTTCTGGTGGAGGTATAGGTTTTGAAGGTGCTGCAGTCTTTCTAATCTGTATCCGCTTTCCTAATCAATGTTTAAGTGCATTTATCACATGGTGCTGTAGTAAGTCTTGGCAGTATTGCATTAGGGAACGCCAGTCGAGATGGGTACCAGCATGCCAAGCTAACCAACTACAGCAAGCTGAAACACCAGCCCACCTAACTGGCTCAGGCTGCGGCAAAGAGTTGTGATCATATTTCCTAATACAGTGCCATTCTAGATGAACTTGTATGTATGGAAATGCCTTTTTTAGATGCCCATAAAATGTTATTTAATGTTTGAGCTCTTCATGTTAAAAGGATTTGCTCTCAACCTTCTACCAGTGTGCCCCCCCCCCTTTTTTTTTTTTTTTTTTCTATAAAATGAAACCTGCAAATACACTGTATTAAATGATGGTGAGAACAAGTTTGGGAGCCAAGCTCATGGGGAAAATAGACCTAATGCTCATGTTCAGTTATTGTGCAGCACCCAACATCTAACCGGGTTTGTGAGCACTAAATAATTGAAATGCTCCACTAGAGAATATGCATAGGACTAAGAATGGTTCAAAGTTACAATCGAAACGGTCTGGTTTGTAAATGTTCTCACATGGTCTGAGGAATTCAACAGAATTTGAGCTGACGTTTTTGAAATTGTGTGGATTACGGTTCTTGTATTCCCAGCGTAGTTTTGTGTTTTTTTTTTTTTTTTTTTTTCTTTTCTTTTCTTTTAGATTTCATTTGTCTTAATTATAACTTGAAAATATTGTTTTTATTTCTAACTGGCACATTGCCTAACCGCTTACAAGCAGAAACATTGGGTTTTAAACATAACTGTAAATATACAAAATCTATTTAAGTAGGTTACTGCAGTTGGATGACTGATCAACATAGTTAATGGTGAGTGATTGTATGGTCATATTTATTTCTTAATGACTGAACATGTATGTATACATTCCTTCCCCTTTTAAAACACAGGTTTATTTCTGTGATTTTTAAGTACAACCCCAAATGTTTTCTATCGAGACTTGAATATCAGACTGATCAACAGAATAGCTTTAAGAGCATGTATTGGATATAGAAAATCCACAGACACTGTTTTTACCTGTATTGGTAAAGTGGTTGTAAACCTTTACATGTATCCAGTGAAGTGACTAGCATCAAGCGATGCACAAAGATGCAACAAATCCTCCTACATAAGTTGTACCTTTTATCTGCAGCCATTTCTTCTGTAGATCCTTCTGAAATCTTGGAAGAAAGGATTTATCTTTTAGTTCTCGGAGCAGGAAGTGGGGATCTGAAGTCTTCACACAGCCGACAGCTTTGATCCCTGGTTGGAGGGAAGGGACACACCCCCCTTCCATCACTATGGATAAAAAGCACAGCTGTGGGTAACAGTCACAGGCTTGAATGTTGCAATTCCCTCCCCGTCACCATTTTAACTCTTGGTTTCTGGAAAAGCTGCCAGAGTCATGTTATAAACAGAGGAACCAGGCAGCAGAGAGAAATGACACTCAAAAGCTTTCGAGAGAGGCAAGTACACAGTATAGAAGGATATGGTTGTTATATATATATATATATATATATATATATATATATATATATATATATAAATTTCATGTCTGAAGTTTACAACCACTTAAATGCAGCTAAACTGTCTTCTAAAAATAAGGCTCAGTACATATTTGTTTAGGTTTGGCATTTGCAGGTTGTTTCTCGGGCCATCCCAGGTTCCCAGAAAAAGCAACAATGTGCACAAGCCCTGAAATGTCAGCGCTAGGTTATTTTTATTCAAAGTCATATTAACAATCCCAACAATCTTTGTTTCTCCATGCTATGGATTTATTTTATGGCTTTCTTTGAAGATGGAATACATGTTAAAATTTAAAATGGCATGGCTAACTGATTAATCTAAAGCTGTTGATTCTCAGTATTGCAGGATTTTGTGCAGCTTAACAATGTCTGTAATGCTGTGGCTGACTCTCTTTTTAGTGATGGATAAATTGTACTTGTCTAAATTTCACGCGTATGGTGTTTTTATTTATTCCCTGTAATTACACTTTTTTTTTTTTCCAGTGAGTGAAACACTTGTTTTGTAAGCAAAATGATTTACTCTGTCATAAATAGTTACAGCAAAGAAAGCTAGCTGCAGTTCCATTAATACTCACTTTTTTCGTTTCAAGTTGATAATGCAGTCCTTTGGTGAGAACTGCAATACATGTGTTTTTTTAAAGAGGAACCTCCACAATCTATATTCTATTTTTTATATATATATATATATATATATATATATATAATTTTCTTTTTTTTTTTTCCTTTGTGCAAAAATATACTTTTAAGCCTAGCCGACCCAGCATTTGTCTGCTCTTTTCACACGGCTCTCCTACTACAGTACTTGGCCTGTCCTCTTTCTTTTTATATCATGAGGAGCCAGCTTGTCTCATCCTGGTTCTTGCAACTGGCTCTACAATTGTGGTGCCAGATCTCACACATGCATACAGATCTCCGCCATGCCTTTGCTTTTGTTGCCAGCCTGCAAGATATCGCAGGACTTGGTGAATGGTAAAAATAAATGCCCAGAATATGTGCTGTAAGTATCCCCAGGAGGCAGTGGGAGGACAATGCAGACATTAGTGGGGAAAGTGGGAGGAAATTTTTATTCTACAACTGGGGTGGGGGTGTGAATGGTTTTAATAAAATAAGACAGCTGTCGACAATTTGGTAAGAGGGCAGAATGATCTGAGGCTTGTTTTCACTTTCACTCCTCTCTTCATTGCTGCTTGAGCTGATCTCAAGACCCAGCTGGACTTTGACATTGTAGGGATATTATCAAGATTATACAGGATTTATTAAAAAGGAAGAGAACCAGGAAAGGGCAGAATCAGAGGCCAAGGAAGTGGAGTTTAAGGAGTCGGGGGTAGTCAACTGTGTAGAAGGCAGCAGAAAGGTCCAAAAGTAGGAGTATGGAGTACTGGCCATTGGTTTTAGCAGTTAGGTCATTGATGAGTTTTAGAAGGGCAGTTTCAGTGGAATGTTGTGGGCAGAAGCTGGACTGTAGGGGATCAAAGGGCCCCAAATTTTTTCCTGTTATGTATTCGGTCTGACCAGACTATCGAGGTTGAGCAACCCTCCCCACCCCCCCACACACACCTGTACTCAATCAGTGTCCACCATCAAGTGGATATAGGAGGAGTCCCCTGTAGTGCATTTGCACATCCTTCCCAGCAAGGAGTATTATCTCCAAGGGTTAGAAAGGCTGGATTCATCTCTTTTTCATGGATAGTGTAGGACCCACTGATAATGGGGTACTTTGACGCAGTAGTGGGCTTGAGCACGATATGGCCATATGGTGGGACCAAACCCCCATTTTTATTTATGGATTGTCTTCAGATTTGGTAGTTATTTCTTTTGCATTTGCGCGCTATTCTTTTTTAAGATCAAAGGCTTTTGCCAGTGAGAAGCTCATATGGTTGTGGACAAGGCATTCAAGAAGCTTGGAGGCAATCGGGAGCAGGGAGATGGGTCCTAAGTTATTCAAACAGGTAGGGTCCAGTGAGTTTTTTTTTTTTTTTTTTCGTTTTTAGGCATTGGGGTAACAAGTGCTTGTTTGAGCGGGGAGGAAAAGGTTAAAGATGTGGGTTGAAGTGTTTTGGATAGAACAGGAAGCTGGTTGCAGTAATAGAAGGGACAGGTGGTGAGCTGGGCCATGGAAAGGAGTTTGGCAACTTCCTCAGCGGTAACAGGGCTGAAGGAGGAAAGTATTGAATGTGGTGTTGGACCTGCTGTGCTGGTTTGGGGAGGAAGCTGGGCGCTTTATATCTTATCACGAATTGTTGATGTTTGTTTTTGAAATAATTGGCAATCTCCTGGGCAGTAAGCAAGTTGGTGGGTGGAGGCAGTGGGGGTGAAGTAGGGAATTAAGGGTAGGAAAGAGCTGACAAGGTTTGGATGAGAGGGTTTTGAGGAGTGATGTAGTAGGTATGTTTAGCGCAGTGGAGAAGGGCAGATTTGTAGTTTAAGTCTTGCAGGGATTTCGTTTACGCCACGCTATCTCAAGAGCATGGCTGCGTCTCTTGGGACTTCTGGTGACATCTGTTTTGCCAGGGTCGTAGCAGACGAGCCCTGGTTCTGTGTTTAGAAAGGGGAGTTGATGTGTTCAGGGAGGACGACTGTGTGTTGACGGAACTGGTAAGGTCTGGGCAGGACGGGGGTGCAATTTTATCATAAAGGCAGTTAGTAGCAGAATAAAGAAGGGAAGGAATGAGGTGGCAAAGGTTCCTGCGGGTAACTGTTTGCAGGTTGGCGGCATGGGAGATAGACAGGGAGTGTGTGAAATGGGTAAGGTTGTGATTGGAGAGAGGAAAGGGGGTGTTAAGAGAGGTTGTAGGGAGTGTAGAGGTGGGAAAATACGAGGTTGAGTGTTACCATTGGAGTGAGTGGTGGTTTGTATCCATTATGTTAGGTTAAATGAGGGGGTTAAGTTGTTAACATTGATTGGAATAATAAAGTCACCAAGGATGATGGTGGGAACTTCAGAGGAAAGAACGTAGACTAACCATGTGGAGAAGTCGTCGAAAGCGTGACAATGGGCCGGGAGGCCAGTAAATTACTCCAGTCCTCAGACCGGAGAAAAGAGTTGAATACAGTGCACTTCGAAAGAGCAGAGGAAAAGAGGGAGGTGTAGGAAAAACCTGGAAAGTGCTCTGTGCGGAGAGACGTTTTAGCTCTGTCTTCTTTTTGTCCACTAAGGCTAGGTGAGTGAGTCCAAAGGCGGCCACCATGGGAGAGGGAAGCTGGAGAGGCAGTGTCTGATTCCTGGAGCCAGATTTCGATAACAGCAAGTGCAAGGGTGTTCGAGAGGAAAAGAGGCAAGTTTGTAAGAGACTGAGCGGGCATTCCAGAAGGCACACATAAGAAAGTGAGAGTTGGGTCTACTGTCAGAAATGTCGGGACTGTGGACCTCGCGCTTATGGGGTGTGTGGTGTTATCCAATTAAGTGTTTATAGCTGCCTGCTGCAATGAAAGTGCTAGTGCTTTAAATGAGTGAAGGTCAGTGGTTGCAGCGCTGCTATTTTAAATATATATAAATAAGTGTTCATAAAACAATTTTAGAAAATGGTGATTAAACCATTCATGTAAATCATTAATAAAGTGCTATTCAGTGCAATTATTGTGCAAAATACAAAAAATAAAAAAAATGAAAAAAATAAAAATTGCAGATATTACAATGTAAAACTTCAAAAATGCAAACTGAGTGTGAATAGTCCATAAAACAGTTCTTTGCAGTAACAGGAGTAGGATGCTTGATCTTGCAACTTCGGGGTCTCCCCCTTAGGGTATCTACTTACCACTATGTGGTGTTTTTAGAGCAGATTGTAGTAGAGTGAGCTGTTGTTGTTTCTTGCAAAGCTGTTTGGACTATGTTGGAAGCGATCCTTCTTCTTTAAGCGGTATTCTCAGGTGTCCTCATGAAATAAAGAATGGCTGAACATAGTGAGGACCGTTTAAACTGTGAATTTATTAGGTTAAAATACAGTAGAATACTCACAAACATACAACATGATAAAGCCTATAAGTGCCTATGTTAGGTGCGGTGGTGTATCGCTCCTCAGCGTTCTCCTTTCCGACCTGAAGTCACGTGGCTGCCTCTCGGCCAATGGCTATACGCGTTTCGCTGTGAACACAGCGTCATCTGTAGCTCTACAGATGACGCTGTGTTCACAGCGAAACGCGTATAGCCATTGGCCGAGAGGCAGCCACGTGACTTCAGGTCGGAAAGGAGAACGCTGAGGAGCGATACACCACCGCACCTAACATAGGCACTTATAGGCTTTATCATGTTGTATGTTTGTGAGTATTCTACTGTATTTTAACCTAATAAATTCACAGTTTAAACGGTCCTCACTATGTTCAGCCATTCTTTATTTCATGAGGACACCTGAGAATACCGCTTAAAGAAGAAGGATCGCTTCCAACATAGTCCAAACAGCTTTGCAAGAAACAACAACAGCTCACTCTACTACAATCTGCTCTAAAAACACCACATAGTGGTAAGTAGATACCCTAAGGGGGAGACCCCGAAGTTGCAAGATCAAGCATCCTACTCCTGTTACTGCAAAGAACTGTTTTATGGACTATTCACACTCAGTTTGCATTTTTGAAGTTTTACATTGTAATATCTGCAATTTTTATTTTTTTCATTTTTTTTTATTTTTTGTATTTTGCACAATAATTGCACTGAATAGCACTTTATTAATGATTTACATGAATGGTTTAATCACCATTTTCTAAAATTGTTTTATGAACACTTATTTATATATATTTAAAATAGCAGCGCTGCAACCACTGACCTTTACTGTCAGAAATGGTAGACTGACAATTTGAGGGGTGAGCAAGGAGGGTCAGGGTTTGGGGTGATATCCCCAGTTATGAGTAGTAGGAGGGTGAGGGGGTTAAGGTGGGAGTGGGATTCGTATGAGGGCAGGTGCAGCAGTGAGGTGGTGATTCTGTGTGGGCTCAGAATGAGCAGGGGGTGAGAAGTAGGGATGCACCAATACCAGGCATTTTGAGCGAGTATCAGTACTCGCCAAGACTCTCACAAAACTGATACTTTGTGGTGCTGAAAACTGAACAGACTGATGACATTGGGAAAATAGATCACAAGCTCATGCAGGGAGATGGTATGTGAGGCACTGTAACTCCTGGGTTCCATAGTGGACTCTGCTGAGCCTGGTGGCGTGAACAGCTGCCTCTAACCCAGGAACTCCTGGGGATGGGTGGTGAGCTGATCATTTGGTTCCCCCTCGTTGGTTGCCTGTACAGTACTGTCTATATAGTGGAGCACTTCCACCTGCTCTTGGGAGTTTCCCCCGGCCTGCGGTGACAAACCCTGACCGCAGCTGTTGCCGCCTCTGTCTCTCGATCTGGCATCTATTGGGCTTGCCGCCAGGCTCCAGGGTTATAGGCATCCGTTCGCTCCCCTCCAGGCTGAGCAGAGTTAACAATGGAACCCGTGAGTCAGTGCTTCACGGTCACAGCACAGGGCTCTGAAGAAATGGCACAGGTGGCCGTTCCTTTAGAGCGCATGTGCTGATGAGGTCATCGGCTGCATGCAATGTAAATATCTCCTAAACGGTTTAGGAGATATTTACAGAACCTATAGGTAATCCTTATAGGTTTACCTATAGGTATAAACCATACCCAGGGGTTCACAACCACTTTAATGTCATCAGTCTGTTCAGTTTTCCAATAAATTATTGCTGCTTTGAACTTTTCTTTACCTACTTACTGGAACTGCGCTCCCTCTGCTGAATTTTGTGAGGTCTAAACTGCCTAATGGATTTGTGCCAATTTTTTTGGTATTGATGCAAACTGCACAGCAAAGTATCGGTACTCGGTATTGGTGAGTACTTGACCGAAAGTATCGGTACTCGCCAATAAAAAAAAAAAACTGTATCGATGCAACCCTAGCGATAGGGCAAAAGTGAGGGAGATATGTACATTTGCGGGAGGGGGGGGACTGATGAAATGAGTTGGAGGAGGGTGGATGTTGCAAAGAAGAAAAGTAGGAGCATGTTGGGGGGGGGGGGTAAAAGAAGGCTGAGGGAAATGGAAAAGATAAAAGTGAACTTCCAGACAACTTGATGTGGTGCACTAATGTTCGTACTTGCTTTTTGTAGAAAGTGCCAGGCACTTAATGCCAAAGTGGCCCTTTGCTTAAGAATTGGCCAGCCTAACCTCGCAAGGCGTCCCAAGAGTTTAACTGAATTAATACTGGGATGGGGGAAGGTTAACATTTATTCAATTGGGAAAGCCTGGAAGTCCTCTTTAGACACTTGGTTCTGCACTGAGCACTTTCCAGGTTCTGCTGGGGTAATAAGTTAGCTAAGGAGCACTTTCCAGATCCGGAACTGTGGCATTGTATATGTGCATGCCCTGTATATAAAGACTCAGTTTGTGAGTGGGCCGGATAGGCCTCTTCAAGTATAGGTTGCTGGGCTCCTTTTTTAAATTCCCCACTTTGTCAGCTTCTACGACAACACACAAACTAAATGCTGACCTTATCCCCTGAATAGCACCTCCAAGCATGCACTCTTTTTTTTTTTTTTTTTTTTTTTTGCATCAAGCTGCATTTAGACACCTCCACTACTGCTCCTCCTTTGCAAATGGCCATGAGGAATTCCAATCTTTGGTCTTTTCCTGCTGCTCATCCACAGTGACTTTGGGCGTCTCTGGCCACCTGACCCTCACCTATTATCAGCTATCTGGGTTTCTTAAAGGCTAGGTTCACCTTTCGGGCAGAATTTCACATAATAGAAGCTTTTTGTAATTTTAATTTCCTGTCCAGCTAGCCCAATGTGCCTCTCTCTCAATTACCTCATCTACAGTATAGCTTTGCAATTTCACCTGATTGAGTTTTTGATGTTTTTTGCTTACATAACTTCTGTAGATTATTTTTCATCCAGGAAACTTTAAATCCCCATCATGCACTGGCTGCATCGTTAAGAGGGCATGTTCACAACTCTGGATTACACCTCACTCATTACTATACCATCTTCCACCCACTTTCTGAGCAATTTGAACAATCTCCTTTAGATCTACCATCAGCTATGTAGGACAAGGGCCTGCCTGATTTGATACAAATTGAATTGATTGTCCAGGTGGGTCCTCTTATTCCCTAGTTTTGGTAAATCTAAATGAAATTGAACAATCAGATTGCAAAAGGAAAATAAAAAAAATCTAAGCTACCCTTTGCTGGAAATGTGCTACTTATGCTGTGCAATGTCTTAAAAAAAAAAAAAAAAGTCACATAGATTGCATACACATAAAACTCAATGCAAAGTACTGTATGGTTCTCCAAAGGTGCTATTACTTAATAAACTAAACGTGTATTGCATTCACTTAGTGATACTAAAAGTCTAATTTCTCGATCGTTCATTGACGGACGCAGTCTCTTATGCATATTAGTAGGGTTATACTGCCCCCCTACATGAGCAGGACACTAGGCAGAAAAAAAGTTCTGGCTACGCCTATGGGCAGTCCCAGGGGGGGTATACCCTCTCTCTTCCTGCATAGGATGTCAGTTTTAATCTGCCTCGTTAGTAGTAAGGACCTAGTTCTTTGCTGGGATCTCTGGTCCTGGCAAAAGTATTTTTTCCTAGATAATTTTTTTTTTTTTTTTTAAGCTAGCTTTTTTTTATCCTGTGAGTTCTACAAGCAACTATGCCAGAGCTGGGCGACGGGCTGGATGTTTAGATCCAGTGGTCACCACAGCCGGCCAACGAGCGCGCGCAGGCCTTAGCTCCCCGCTGGGTCGGCCGCGACATAGTCCCACTGGACGGGGACTAGCCCCGCGAGTCAAACGTCTCACCAGGTTGCATACGGCCGGGGTCTAGGCCCGAGTTGCACCGGTCCTATTTGGCCGACAGCCCCCACTTTGGCGGAGAGGGGTCCTGTCAGGAGATGGCGCCCGCCTGTGCTCCGTGTATGGTAAGTAAATGTTCCCCCCTCTTCCCCTGGCAGATTTTGGGGTAGACGAGGGCCCCTCCCTGGGACGGTTGGACCCTCACAATCCCGGGTTCCCCTCTGTCCTGTCACGCACCCCCTCTTCTACCTACCCCCTCACACTGGGGGCTGGGACCGCGTTCCAGGCCGGGTGGGGGGTGCGCCGCCTGTGACGGAGGAACAATTGGGGGGGGGGGGGGTCTCTGTACCTCCAGGGCTTACCTGCCAATCGATCCTGTTGTGGAGTCCTCAGCTGCTCTTTCTTGGGGGGGCTGCCATTTTCTTGTAGCCTCGTGCTGAGATCGGACCCAGCTCGGCTATTTTGCAGTGGTTTTTCTGTGGGTGGAACCCCTCCCTATTCCCTGGACGGTTTCTCAGCTCATTTTCTTTTGGATTGAGCTTGCTGCTGAAATGTGCAGGCGTTCTGGGCCTTCTGCTGCATCTTGGTAAAGTGAATTTCTCTCTGCTGGGGGTCTCCAGGGCGATTGCCTGACCTTTTGGGGGGTGCAGTGGGACTTTTAAAAAAAAATATATATATATTTATATTTCTGTCACTTTTTTAATCTTTTGCTGGCGAGTTCCCCTGGTGCAACATGGACCCTACAGATCATGTGTCCCCCACCTGACCCCCTGGGGGAGGCTGCAGGGCCCTCCAGATCCCAGCTGTCTACTGATGCAATTTTGGCGGTCCTGGAAGCATTTGTGTCCCAGTTGGAAGTGGTCTTTAAGGGGTGAGGTGCTAAGAAACGCCCTCCGCCTACCCCTGCCTCATCTGATTCCTCAGGATCGGAGTCTGACTCAGACGTGGGTCTGCCTGCAGGGTCCGCTACCTTGCGCCCTGTCTCCTCTTGACAGGTGAGGATGACATTTCTACCTCCACTGTCGCGCAAGATAAGGCGCTGGTGGACACACTAGTTGTGTGGTAGACCCTGAAATTGGAGGACGCAGCTGCGACTGGGGCGCAGGTTACGTTTGGCACTCACAAGCCACCCAGAGCGGCAAAGGTTTTTCCCTTTCCCACATATTTTGACAACATGCTCAAAAAAGAATGGGACCGCCCAAAGCATTCCCCTGGGGTGCCTAAGTGGATTGCTAAACTGAAAATAAAATTAAGTGCACTGTCCTATAAAATATGTGAAAAAAACTCGCTATGTGTGTGTGTAAAACACACACAAAAATCCAAGGTTCTTGTAACTCACAAGTACTGTATAAGACAATACTCCTTTGAAATATAAATCGAAACCGTGAAACAATAAAACGCAACTCGAAACAGTAAAACAATAAATGCCTAGAGGCTTAGTGTGCATCAAGATCTAGTAAAATATGTGACCAAAAGATCACTAAAAGAGTGAAAAATACACAAAGTTCAGTGGTATTTTGTGTATACGCTGATAAGTGAAAGAACACTATTCCCCTGTATTGTCCGTAAAAAACTAAATGTATGATGAAGTATTCAAGTCCTGTGTGTTCAGTCTGCAATACTGAAAAAACGGTTCTTCCAAATACGAAGGGTTAATTTGCAGTGGAGTCCTGTATATTCAGTATGTGAGAAACTGAAAAGCAGTCCTTCCAAATGCACAGAATAAATTTGCAACAAAGGTCATAGGCGGTCTCCCAAAATGTAATGGAATAAGCGGATTGCTAGACACTACCCTTTTTGAAGAGTCCCTGATAACGAAGTGGACCCTCTGGTCTCAAGACTGAATAAGACTACCATTATCCCAGTGGAGGATTCCCCGTCCTTTAAGGATCCAGAGGATAGGAAGGCAGAGGCTGTGGCCCGCAATATGTGCTCCCTGGCGGGATCTGCACTAAGAACGGTGTTTATGGTTGCCCTTGTCACGCAAACATTAACTGAACGGGCTAAGTTACTACGCCGTGACCAGGAGGGGGAAACTGGTTCCCCTTGCCTTCGAGGAGCTGTTGGACCAGCTGGTGCAGGGGCTGCAATTTGTTTGCGATGCGGTGCTGGACACTGCTCCCATAATGGGCCAACTGTCGGCCGAGTATACTTCGGCTAAAGTCCTGGTCTGCAGATCAAACTTCAGAGAAGGCCTTGACTGATCTACCTTCTCAAGGAAATCGCCTGTTTGGAGCTACCGCGGATGACATCATTAAGGGTCTCACAGGGGGGGGGGGGGGGGGGGAGTACTTTTCTTCATCAAGGCTAACATGGGTAAGGATCCTCGTTGCAGATGGGGTCCCCCCTCCTGTGCGCACAGGTTTTTTTTTTTTTTTTGTTCCTCGGGTCAGTCAATAAGGCGAAGCCCTTCAAGACTCCCTCGGGCGGGTCCAAGCAACCCTGATCTGGCAAACAAAGTCTGGTTTCTCCAGACCTGTGGACAAGACTTCCTCGGCCTGAAGGTGCGCCCTCACCCGGATCTGGGGTGGGGGGGGACGTCTTTGCCGGTTTCCGGACCTGTGGCTATCCCAGATACCAGACAAATGGGTTCAAGAAGTCATACGGTCCGGTTTCAAGATCGAGTTTCGATCCGTCCCTCCGGTAAAGTTTTTCCCTTCCAATGTGCGACTGCCCCCGGATCGCTTGCTGGCACTCTGGGGCAGTTCAGGACCTGGTACAACAGGGAGGAATAATTCCGTGTGCAGAAAATTTTCAGGGCTTTTATTCAAACCTGTTCATGGTTCCCAGGAAGGAAGGTAAGGTGCGTCCAATCCTGGACCTGGAAGCACTAAATTGCTTTGTGCGAGTTCAAAAATTCAAGTTGGAATCGGTTTGCACGGTGGTGGCCTCCCTACATCAGGGGGATTTCCTGGCCTCCATAGACATCAAAGATCCTACATTCACATCCCAATCTGTGCAGGACACCCAACGGTTTTGTCGTGGGGGAGTATCACTATTAGTTGATGGCGTTGCCCTTTGGTCTCGCCTCTGCTCCTCGGGTCTTCACAAAGGCATTGGCTCCGATCTGCGGCAGCAGGGATATCGATCCTGGATTAACTGGACGATCTGCTACTCCGTGCGCAGTCTCCTACGGTGCTGGAAACAAATCTGGCAATCCCCATGAGATCTCGGAGGAGTTCAGGTGGATTCTGAACCTTCAAAAGTCGTCCTTGGTCCCTTCCATGAGACTGGATTACCTGGGCCTGACTTTGGACTCATCCTCAGCCAGGGTGTTTCTTCCTCAGGAAAAACACCAAAGTTCAGGCTACAGTTCAGCTGTTGCTGTCCAGCAAATGGTCGTCCCTTTGGACCTATCACAGCAATCAGTGCAGCGCTAAAAGATAAAACAATACAAGCAATATAAAATAGGAATCCCTCTGCTTGGGAGTAAGACCCGAGAAAACCATGTGACCGCACAGAAGCACTGCGAGGAAAAGGCTTTAATGGTTCCCAAGAGAAGGATCCTTATCGGGCTCATTACAGACTCCTGAGTGTGATTCCTGTTGGAAACATACACCTATGCTGTGAGGCATTCTAGTGGAGATATATGCTTGTGTCTTTAGCTTTCAGGTGAGAGGCCAATTTGTGTGGTGATGGAGGTCGCACAGAGAGCACATATGTCCTCATTTTAGGAGTCTACACACTTCTGAATCACAGGCTTCTATGCATGGACTATATTTATTCCTATTTTATATTAGGTTCTCGCGCTGTCCTGTAGGTGTATGAAAAAATTATCCCCTCAATGCTGCAGGTACTGTTGCTGTTAATCACACAGAGATAATAAGATAAAGAATAAAATAAGGGGGGTTGGGGGGGGGGGGGGGAGTACTGCGCTTCAAAGGTTATGGGTGATATAAAGTAACTTAGTGATAAATAATGCCACTAGTGTATAAATCATATAAACAATCTATTAATAATGTTGATCGATGTATAAAATCATAATATAGCATGTGATACACATAAAAATATAAACAAAAATAAATGCATATATATCACGAACAAACAGTGCTTATGGTGATAATATAAATATATAATGATAAAATCAAAAACATGCTCTTATCACCATAAGCACTGTTTTAGTGTGATATACCTATTTTATATTGCTTGTATTGTTTTATCTTTTAGCGCTGCACTGATTGCTGTGATTTCTTAACTGGTTTTGTATTTTAACCTGAGTGTTCAGCATGAGAGTTCTGGGACTGATGGTGTCATCCTTCGAATCGGTTCCCTTCGCTCAATTCCACGCGAGGATCCTCCAGAAGGAAATCCTTCTCAAATGAAACAAGAATCCAAATTCCCTGGACATTCAGATCCAGCTGAGCCAGGTGACCAAGGAGTCCCTGATCTGGTGGCTTCGGTCCCCGATGCTGAAGCAAGGGAAATCCTTCCTCCCTATATGTTGAACATTTTTCACCATGGATGCAAGTCTGTCCGGAGTGGGGGGGGGGGGGGAGTTCTCGGCAGGTTGTCTGCTCAAGGAGTCTGGAACCTGGAAGAATCCAGGTTACCAATCAATGTTCTGGAGCTGAGAGCGATCCAGCTTTGCATAGCACCATGGACCAAGCACCTGCAGGGTTGTCCGGTGGCTTATGTCAATCACCAAGGGGGCACCAAAAGTGCCCTTGTGACCTTGGAAGTGGCGGGCATCCTTCGTTGGGCGGAACACTTTGTTCCATCTCTCTCCGTTGTTCACATTCCAGGAGTGGAAAATTGGCAGGCGGATTACCTCAGTCGACAAGCTTTGGAGGCGAGGGAATGGTCTCTCCATCCGGAGGTGTTCCAGCAGTTGTGCCTTCATTGGGGCACTCCAGATGTAGATCTGTTGGCGTCTCGGGTCAACAAAAAAGTACAGAGGTTTGTGGCCCGCTCCTGGGATCATCTGGCAGACCCCCCAGACACCCTGGTGGCCCCGTGGTGTCAGTATTGGCTAATGTATGCTTTTCTTCCCCTCTAGTTGCCTCCAAGACTTCACAGGATTGAGGCGGAAGGGATTCCGGTCATTCATGTGGCTCCGGACTGGCCTCGCCGAGCTTGGTATGCCGACCTGGTCAGACTAGTCGCAGATTCTCCTTGGAGACTTCCTCTCAGGGAGGATCTACTGTATCCATGGCCAATCTTCCATCCTGATTTACAGTCGCTGACTTTGATGACTTGGCTGTTTGAAAGCCAGGTGCTGAAGGACAGGGGTTTGTCTGCTTCAGTGAATCCCACTCTGCTTACAGCGAGAAAAGCGACTTCTAGGAAGATTTACGTACATGGAAGTCGTATATTGCGTGGTGTGAGTCTCTCTTAGGGTTCCCCCTCCCTCTTGGTGGCTCGGATCTTGGCCACCCATTCCCTGCTGCGTAACTTCAATCAAGGGTGTGGGACACTTGGTACCACATGTGCGCTTAGTGCTTTCTGGGCTTTTCGCCATCGTATCTGTGCTTCAGGTTTGCAAGGTGACTACCTGGTCATCTGTTCACACCTTTACCGAATTTTATAAGGTGGATGTGCTGGCATCTGCACATGCCTCTTTTGGCCGCAGAGTTTTGCAGGCTGCTGTTTAGGGGGCCTTTTGGTCTTCCTTGAGGGGATGTTTACGGTTTGTCCTGTGTTGCCTAGTTGGCTATGGTTTAGCTTTGGGGAATTTTTTGTTGTTCCCACCCCTCATTTTATGGCACTGCTTTGGGACGTCCCTACTGATGTGTATCAGAGACTACGTCCGTCAATGAATGATGAACTGGATTTTTGACTTAACGTAAAATCCTTTTCTCTTAATTTCCTTGACTAACGCAGTACCCGTCCCTCTATTTGGGTTGGCATTATTTTCTGACACTACTTTTGATACAAAACTGACATCCTATGAAGGAAGAGAGGGTATACCCCCTGGGACTCCCCATAGGCGTAGCCAGAAACATTTTTTTCTGCCTTGTGTCCTACTGTAGGGGGCAGTATAACCCTCCTGATATGCACCTGGACTGCGTCCATCAATGAACTTGAGAGAAGGATTTTACGGTAAGTCAAAAATCCAGTCTTTATTTTTATTAAATAACAAATGTTCTACTTGCCTTCTCTGTGCAGTGGTTTTGGGGTCCCTCTTCGACTTTTCAGGCCCCTCCCTCCTGTAGAGTGCCCCCCCTCAGCAAGCCGCTTCAGACACGGAGCTGTGGCTAGGCCCTGCCTTCTCCCTCTCCTCATTGGCTCACTGAGTGTAATAGCAGAAGCTAATAGCGCCCTGCTGCTGTCTCAGCCAATCGTAAAAGTCCCGTACTGCCGAGTCTCTTGTGCAACAATGCTGGATAAAGATGGGCCCAGGTAAGTATTAGGGGGGCTGCTGCATGCTGAAGGTTTCTTATCTTAATGCTTTAGTGTTCATTGACTGATGCAGTCTTCTGTTCTCAATAGCAGTAGGGTTATGCTGCCCCCTACAGGAGTAGGACACTAGGCAGAAAAAAGGTCTGGCTACGCCTATGGGCAGTCCCAGGGGGTATACCCTCTCTCCCTGCTATAGGATGTCAGTTTTAATCTGCCTAGTCAGGAGTAAGAACATAGAAAAACTATACAGATTGAGGTTGGTAAGGTTTGCCACCATCCCGAGTTACATATAGGAATTAAATAAGGGCATTCTCCTCAAGGTGGGATTTTGTCGGCAAACTATTTAATAAAACGAATGATTTTATCATATATTTTCCACATATTTTGTATTGTTTGCCGACAAAATCCCACCTTGAGGAGAATGCCCTTATTTAATTCCTATAGGAGTAAGAACATAGTTCCTTGCTGGGATCTCTGGTCCTGGTTAGTGTTGTTTTTTTTTTCTAGTTAGGTTTTTCACCGGATTTTTTTCCTGTGAGATCTACAAGCAATTATACTGGATCCGGGGGACGGGCTGGATAAATAGATCCAGTGGTCACCCCAGCCATCCAGCGAGCGCTTGCAGACTCCAGCTCCGCACTAGGTCGGCCGCGACATAGTCCCACCGGACATGGACTGGCCCTGCGAGTTAAACCTCTCGTTAGGTCACATACAACCAGGTCTAGGCCCAAGTCACAGCGTTCCTATTGGCCGACAGCCCCCCCACTTCGGCGGCGAGGGGTTCTGTCAGGGGAAGGTGCCCGCTTGTTCCTGGTATGGTGAGTTAGCTGTCCCCCCCCCCCCCTCCTCCTCTCCCCCTGGTGGGTTTTGGGGTGGATGCGGGCCCCTCCTTGGGACAGTCGGACCCTCGCCCTCTGCCCTTTTCCCCACCTACTCACTTCTGGGGCTAAGGGGAGATTGGAGCTACTCCTGGGACTGGGCATAGGCCAATGGTGGGGCCGGGGGGGTGCGCCGCCGGCGACCAGACGTTAGTTCGATCCTGCAGGGGGGGGGGGGTGGAGGGATTTACCTGTTTCTCCCAGGGCCCCCTTCCTACCGATCCCGTCCAGGAGGTTGGGGGTTCCCCTCGCGGGCCCCTAGAAGCTCCATAGGCCGCCATTTTCTTGGTACACTGGACACAGCCATTTTGCGATGCATCCCATTGTAAATCAGTGGCGGCCATGTTCTTGGAGTCCCTGGAGGCATTTTTTTTTTTTTTTGTAGTGGTGGAGCCCCTTCCTATACCCTAGTGCTGACACTCGCTGAAGACACATGTTGTGCAGATGTTCTGGGCCTTCCTGGTGCATCTTCTCTCTCTGCTGGGGGGCCTCTGTGCTTTCTGCCTGACCTCTTGGGGGGCTCTATAACGCGGTGGGACGCTTTAAAAAACAAAAATAAATAAATGTCCAACTTTTTGCTGTGGGGTTCCCCTGGTGCAACATGGACCCTGTGGAACATTTTTCCCCATCTCACCCCCTCAAATAGGCCGCAGGACCCACCGGATCCCAGCCATAGATGCACTGCAAACAAACAAACAAAAACAAAGAAATGATGGCTGATGCATCTCGAGGCTTCGGCTCTTCCTCAGCGCCCTGAGTCGAGACGCGTCAAAAAAATCATTCTATAAAAGATAGTGGACATTGCAACAATGGACTCCGATGTTTGAATTTGATATGCTGGTTTACAACGTTTGTGAGTAGCCATTTTTATCTTGTACTAATAAAGCCTTACTGAGGATAATGCGCCAGGCCGGTGCGCCTTTTCTTTGTTTTTTTGTTTGCAGGAGCAAGGTGCTATTCATCGCAAATTTGTTTTGGAGTATCCATAGATGCACTGTCGGCGGTCTTGGAATCCTTTGTGTCCCAGGTGGAGGTGGCCTGTAAAGGACGGGGTGCTAAAAAAACACCCCCCTCCTACCCCTGCCTCATCTGATGTGTCCGATTCGGAATCTGATTCAGTCATCAAAGACGTGGATCTCCCTGCCGGGTCTACTACCTCGCACGCTGTCTACTCTGATAGTGAGGATGAGACCTCTCCCTCCGCCACCACGCAAGAAAAGGCGCTAGTGGACGCACTGGTTGTATCTGTGTGTGAGGAGGAAGCAGCTGCGACTGAGGCGCAAGTTACTTTTGGAACTCGCAAGCCATCTAGAGCGGTTAAGGTTCCCCCCCCATTCCCGCGGATTTTGACAACATGGTCAAAAAAGACCTGGGGTGCCTAAGCGGATTGCTAGGTGCTACCCCTTTGAAGAATCCATTGTTAAAAAGTGGACTCTGCCACCTACGGTGGACCCTCCGGTCTCCAGACTGAATAAAGCTACCATGATTCTAGAGGAGGGTTCCCCGTCCTTTAAGGATCCGGCGGATAAAAAGGCGGAGTCTGTGGCCCGTAATATGTGCTCCCTGGCGGGGTCTGCACTCAGGCCGGTGTTTACTATTGGCCTTGTGTCACAAACTTGGACTGAATGGGCTAAGTTACTACACTGTGACCGGGAGGGGGTACAACTTCCCCCTGCCTTTCAGGAGCTGACGGACCAGTTGATGCAGGGGCTACATTTTGTTTGCAATGCCTCACTGGATGCGGCTCCAATATTGGCGCGACTGTCGGTGTCTGCAGTGGTCCTTTGGCATATACTTTGGCTAAAATGCTGGTCTGCGGATCAGACTTCTAAAAAGACTTTGACTGATCTACCCTTTCAGGGTGATCGCCTGTTCTGGGCTACCCTTGATGACATTATTAAAGGTCTTACGGGGGGGGGGAGACATTATTAAAGGTCTTACAGGGGAGGGGGGGGGGGAGTACCTTTCTCGTACATGCTAACAAGGGTAAGGACCCTCGTCGCAGACGGGGTCCCTCCTTTTCAGCACAGTCTTTTCGTCCCTCAGGGACGAGTTATAAAGGATAAGTCTTTCAAGGTAGGCCTCTGGTGGCTCCAAGCGACCCTGGTCTGGAAAACAGAAATCCGGTTTCTCCACTCTCCAGACCTGCAGATAAGGCCCCTTAAAAGTGCAGAGGTTTGTGGCCCGCTCTCGGGATCCGTGGGGTCAGTATCGGCTTATGTATGCTTTTCCTCCGCTCAAGTTGCTGCCGAAACTTCTTTGCAGGATGGCGGAAGGGATTCCGGTCATCCTTGTGGCTCTGGAATGGCCTCGCTGTACTTGGTATGCCGTCCTGGTCAGGTTAGTCGCAGACATTCCTTGGAGACTTCCTCTCAGGGAGGATCTGCTGTCTCAAGGACCAATCTTCCATCCTGCTTTATGGTCACTGGCTTTGATGTTGAAAGCCAGGTACTGAAGGATAGGGGATTGTCTGCTTCTGTGATTCCCACTCTGCTTAAAGCAGGAAAAGCGACTTCTAGAAAGATCTATCATCACACTTGGAAGTCATATATTACGTGGTGTAAGTCTCTTGGGGTTCCCCCTCGCTCTTACTTGGTGGCTCGGATCTTGGCCTTCCTTCAACAGGGGGTTGATCAAAATTTGGCCTTGAGTACTATCAAGGGTCAGGTTTCGGCCTTGGCAATTTTTTTCCAAAGTTCATTAGCCACCCATTCCCTGGTGCGTATGAAGGTGGTTTCTAGTTTCCATTTAAATGAGGACATTGTGTTACCCTCCTTGTTTCCTAAGCCTAAACATCCTAAGGAATTTGCATTTTGCATACTTTGGATATGGTTTTGGCAATCAGGGTGTACTTGGCGACTACGGAGTCTTTTCGAAAGTCAGATTCGCTCTTTGTCCTCACGGATGGCCCAAAGAAAGGGCTGCCTGCGTCTGCTGCGACTATTTCCAGATGGATCAGACAGACTGTTGTGCAGGCTTATTCAATTAAAGGTCAGGTTCCACCTTTCCCTTGTTAAGGCGCACTCTACTCAGGCGCTTAGTGCTTCCTGGGCTTTTTGCCATCAGGCATCTGTGGTTCAGGTTTGCAATGCGGCTACCTGGTTGTCTGTTCATACTTTCACGAATTTTAGAAGGTGGATGTGCTAGCATCTGCAGATGATTCCTTTTGGCAGCAAAGTTTTGCAGGCTGCCGTTTAAGGATGTTCTTAGTCTCCCTTGAGGGTGGGTCTAATCTTGTTGTTCTGATGAGTCCTATGTTGACTGTGGTTCAGCCTTGGGGAATTATTTTCTGCTGTTCCCACCCCTCATGTTATATGGCACTGCTTTTGGGACATCCCTACTGCTATTGAGAACAGAAGACTGCGTCCGTCAATGAACGATAGAGAAAATTGGATTTTTGTCTTGCCGCAAAATCCTTTTCTCTGAAGTTCATTGACTGACGCAGTATCTGCCCCTCTATTGTTGGGTTGGTATTTTCTGACACTGCTTTGATACAAAACTGACATCCTATAGCAGGGAGAGTGTATACCCCCTGGGACTGTCCATAGGCGTAGGCATAATTTTTTTCTACCTAGTGTCCTACGCCTGGAGGGGGCAGCATAACCCTACTGCTATTGAAAACAGAAGACTGCGTCTGTCAATGAACTACAGAGAAAAGGATTTTACTGCAAGACAAAAATCCCATTATTCTAAATTTAAAGTGCTAATGCAAAAACAATGAAATAATCAAAGTGATCAAGTCCACTTCAAAAGTGTCCCAACAAAGAAAACAAGTGCTTCAACAAAATCTTACTGCTTATTTTCTGTTATAAAATTCTTGTGCTGTGTGATCAATGTGCTCCAGTATCCACACCACTGATGCCCCTACTAGGAACTGCACTCAGCAAATGCTGTTGACCACCTAGGCATACACCTAGAGTGCTCTAATCGAGCTTATATTCTCTGATCTGCATTTCCACCGGTCACTGATGTTCAATACCTATGTATGTACCAAAGAGAAGGTGCAGTATGCTTTAGGTAAAATCATTCCAAACCAGAAAAAAATATATTTCACTCACAAGTTATGGTGTCTCCTGGCACCCGGATGACTTGCCAACTAAGTTGTTTAATAGCACCGCTGCTCCAATCAGGAGCCAGCGTGTGCGCTCTAACTAGTGGAAGTTTTGGCACCAGCAGTTCCTGCTCCTACACATTTCGTTATTTCCCTTACATCACAGTTCCCCTCCTCACATAACCGGATCTGAAAGAGTCGTCTTGATTAAAAGATCGATCGTTTAGGCACCACCAAGGAGAGCATACTGTGAGGTGTCTCCGAAAGCCACACTGAACGTCCTGATCGATCTTTTAATCAAGACGACTCTTTCAGATTGAGTGACAAAAAATACATGGTATGTGAATGGTGAGATATACTAAATGATACTTAAAGGATAATAGATGATATGCAATACAATGTGTACTGTAATGCAAAACTAATTTTTTGTTCTCATCCCGTTATAGAATATTGCTAAAAAACTGTATATAAAAAATTGGGACCACGGTCAAACGACTCCTGAGGAAGATTGATATTGAAACGCGTAGGGTCTCCAGCACCATACCTCAGGTTCCTCCATGTTGAAATGGTCACTTTTAATCTGATACTGCAAAGAGTCGCCTATATTTTTAACATTTTTCAATTGTGCATTTGTGTATAATTTTGCTCTCTTGCCAATTTCTGTACACACCGTTTATATAAAATAAATAATCCTTTTTGATATTTACCTGTGTCGTTACCCGCTATAGTCCCAATTAGGGGGATCCTTTCCATGTACATGCTTTCTATTAGCTAAGGGATGAGGGTACAAACAACTCAGCACCCCTTCTAATACATCCAACTCCCACACCCCCTTTTGTTTATCAATAAATGTCTCAGTCTACTGCAGCTCTTTTATCGCAGACAAGCCCTTCTCTGCACTTTTTTTTTTTTTTTTTTCTTGACTGTGACTTTGCTTTACCAAACTCTGGCTGTCTTGTCAAAGTAAATTAAGAAATCTTGCCATTACTGCTGTTCATCAATTAGCCATGGAACATTTTGGGCCAAATCATTACACCTTTAAGCTACAGTTGTGATGGACTGCAGTAGATTTCCTGTCTCATCTCCAACATGTATCCCCTCTCCATGCACATGCAGGGGATACTTTGGTTAAAATGCACTGTGGAACCTTCGGAAGGCGTGTCCAACTCGGGTTTGGTCAGTCAGCATTACAAACAAATGGCCCCTGCCCCACCTATAACTGGCTTTCACAGCAAGGAGTGCATGGAAGTGCATGTCAAGCAAAACCAAAGAAAATTCCCAGCTCAGCTTACCAACCAGCCTGCAATCAACCGAGTTGTCCTGTCTAACAGTTTGTGTTTAAAATAGGTTAAATTTGCACACTTTTCCAAATACATGCGTAAGATGCAGAGCCACTTCACGGCATCCAAGTATTATCTGCAGTCCTAACTCCTAGAGGCACATGCATAGTAATAAATAGATAAGAGGGCAGGGAAGTCTGGAGGAAACTAACCCCTCCTTAAAGGCACAGGGGCGTACTGGATACCCAGGATATAGCACAATGGCAGCAAAGGTGTCCAGCACGTCCCCTCACCAGTAGTTCAAACAAATGGCCACTGCCCCCATAACTTGCCTGGGCAGCAAGGAGCACATGGAAAAGCGATGCATGTCAAACAAATCCAAAGCAAATTCCCAGCTCAACTTACCAACAAGCCTGCAACCAACAAAAATATCCTGTCTAGCAGGTTTCATCAGCCAACATACATCAGACTGTATAGACCCTACTGTGATCCAGGAGGATCCAAAATCTTTAAAAAAAATGCTGCACTGGAGCCATCATTTTTGCTTTGAGTATCTGAGTCTTAACCTAGTTTCAGCCTTGTTAAAGTCCTAGACTCTCTTAATTTCCAAATTCAGACTCTGCAGCCTGAGAACAAAGTGACCATGTATTTTTAGTTAGTGTCTTGGGTCTAATGGGGGTCCTCCTTTGAGACAGTCTCATATCCTTATTTACAGTCCACACCATTGCCTCTCTTCCCGTGGGGGCCGCCATTTTGCTGTGGAATTGTTCTCATTTTCCATTGACAATGTATGGGCAGCCATTTTCAGTTCGTTCCCCATAAGAATGCTTGGGGTGGCCATTTTCTTGTAGTCCAGATCGCTGGACAGGCAGCAGGCATGGCACATTTAATCTAGCAATTACACAGGCATTTTCTTAGGCATTTTTTTCTGTTTTTATTTCCTGTGTCAGAACGTTTTTACTTTGTTTCACAGAACATTCCAGCAAGCCCCCTGAGCGGTTGGGTAATGTATTTGGGGTCCCCTGTAGGTTTTCCTTCCTCACTCTGAGATTGTACTGGATTTGTGATACCGCTAGTGTGGCGGTGGGATCGCGATTTGCGATCTTTTTAAAGTGACCCTGCATTATTTTTATTCAGTGAAAAATGTACTTCCGGGACAGTGTTTCACCTACAGACCCCCTCAGTGCGGCTGTTGGACCCTCTGGGTTGCAGTCTGTCTGCTTTTATGGCAGTCCTGGAAAGCCTGCTGTCAAAGGTCGATTTTGTGTTCAAACCTATTGATAGCTGCATACGTCCACTGCTTTTACCCCCATCGGTGGTATCCTCAGATTCTGAGGCAGATATGGCCGCCACGGATGCCCCCCATCCTGATGGATCGGTATCCTCGCATTCTGATGGCAAAGAAGACCTGTCCTCTTCAGCCACCACGTGGGAAAGCGCATTGGTGGAAGCACTGTTTCCGTGTGGGAAACTTTAAAAATGGTAGATGAATCTACAGCATCAGGTACGCTGGTGTCTTTTGGCTCGGGCAAAGCCCAGAAGTCAGGCAAGGTGTTTTCTTGTCCAGAGCTTTTTGATGATATTGTAAATAAACAATGACAGCGCATCAAGCATATGCTAGTGGTGCCCAAGCACTTGAAACGCAGTTACCCCTTTGCGGAAGCTGTTTCCGCTCGCTGGACTGTGCCACTAAAGGTGCATCACCTGGTTTCCATAAGTCTACTGTGGTTCCGGTGGTGGAATCCCCGGATTTTACATACACTGTGGATAGACTGGTGGAGTCTCTGTCCCGCCATCTACACATGTTGACGGGTTCCATAGTAAAAAAATTTTTGTGAAAGTTCTGGTGTCTCAGATGGTCAAAGTTACTTAAGGGGAACTTGGAATCTGAACAGATTCCTCTGTCGCTGTGTTCATGTGATGAGTCCTTGGATGCGGTCTCCCTAGTGGCCAGGGTGTCTGTAGTGGGAATTGCCATTAGACGCATGGTGTGGTTAAAAAGCTGGACGGCGGACCAGGCATCAAAGAAGACTTCGACGGACCTTCCCTTTACGGGAGAGAGGTTGTTTGGATCTTCTCTGGATAAACTGATCAAAGGGCTTGAGGGTGGGAAGAGTACTCTTTTTTTCCCTTAATCCTCTAAGGGCAAGGCACCACGTCCTAAGTGGGCGGCCTTCCATCACTGCTCATAGGCGGCCTTCTCGTACCTCTGGGTTGCAAGAAAAAGGAAAGCCATTCAGGTCCTCTGGGGGTTCCAGGAAGCCATGGCCAAGTAAATCCAAAACCAGCCACTCCGGTTCTGCAGACTAATCCTCGTCTGCATGAAGGGGCGCCCTCACCCGCTTCTGGGGTGGGGGGGGACGTCTTTTCTTCTTTCCGGAACTATGGACTTCCCTGATTCAGGACAAATAGGTTCACGAACTGATCTGGTCAGAGTACAAGATCGAATTCCGGTCTCAAGATCTGTTTGCACAAAGAGTGATTGTGCCAGTTCCCTCTCAGGACTGCTTTCAAGGGTTTTATTCAAACCTGTTTACTGTGCCCAGAAAAGAGGGCAAGGTGCGTCCAATTCTGGATCTCAAGACTCTGAACCGCTTTGTGCGGGTACCGAAGTTTCAGATGGAATCCATCTGCATGGTAGTGGCCTCCCTACACCAGGGAGACTTCTTGGCCTCCATAGTTATCAAGGACACATATCTACACATTCCTATCTACGCTGGGTATCAGCGGTTTCTCCGCTTTGCCGTAGCAGAGGAGCATTATCAATTTGTGGCATTACCCTTTTGGTCTCGCCTCCGCTCCCATGGTTTTTACCAAGGTACTGGCCCCGGTGTTGGCATTGCTGCGCCAGTGGGGGATTGTGGTACTGGGGTACCTGGACGATCTTCTTTTAAGAGCAGACTCTTGTGCAGCCCTGTTTGGCGATCTGTCGATCACTGTCAGAACCCTGCAAGAGTTCAGGTGGAATATCAATTTCAAGAAATCCACCCTGGTATCTTCTTTGAGGCTGGATTATCTGGGCCTGACTCTGTATACCGCTTTGGCGAGGGTTTTTCTTCCCCCTGGTCAAGCTGCAGAAGTTGCAGGGGGCGATTTGGTTACTGTTGGCAAACATTCTGTCCCCTGTGGATTTGCATACGGGCCTTGGATCTAATGGTATCAACCTTCGAGGTGGCTCCATTTGCTCAGTTTCACACGAGACCTTTACAAAGGGAGATTATTGTCAAATGGAACAAGGATCCAAAGGTTGAGCCACAACAGTCTGCTCTGTTGTGGTCGCTTCAGTCACCAGCACTGTGCCAGGGCAAGTCTTTCCTGCCATTGTGCTGACCTGCCATTGTGCTGAACAGTGGTGACCACGTACTCCACCCTGTCGTGATGGGGCAGCTCTGTGCCCAGGGAACCTGGACAGTAGAAAAATCAAAACTACCTATCAATGTTTTAGAGCTCAGAGCAAATAAAGCTTTGTCTGATCCACTGGGTGACTCGTCTGCGAGATTGTCAGGTTCAGAATAAATCGGACAATGCCACTGCTGTGGCTTACATCAATCATCAGGGGGGCACCAGGAATGTCTTGGCGGCCAAGGACGTGGCCGAGATTCTGGTTTAGGCGGAAGAGTTGTCAGGTGTTGGATCAAGGGAAATGGTCTCTTCACCCGGAGATGTTCCATCTCTTGTGTGTCCGGTGGGGGACACCTGAAGTCTATCTGTTTTTGTTTCTCGTCTCAATGAGAAGGTTCAGAGGTTCATAGCCAAGTTTTGGGATCCTCTGGCCGATGCCACAGATGCACTGGTGGGTCCTTGGGGTCAGTATCGGCTGATTTATGCCTTTCCTCCGAGGCTTCTACGCAGGATAGAGGTGGAAGGGATTACGGTTATTCTGGTGGTCCCAGACTGGCCTCGTCGGTCTTGGTACACAGACCTAGTAAGGTTGGTCGCCGATGCTCCTGGGAGACTTCCTCGCAAGGAGGATCTGCTATCTAAAGGGCCGAACTTCTATCCTGATTTAGTCGCAGGCTTTAACAGCTTGGCTGTTGAAAGTCAGGTGTTGAGAGATGGGGGTCTTTCTGACTCTGCGACCCCCTACAATATTGTCTGCCCCCCGAGCCCACCCTTTTTTGAAGCCTTTTAGAGCCTCTGACTCTAATCACGTGCTTAAAAAAAACCCATTGGAATCCATGCGTACGACGCCCTGCATGTAGATTAGGGGGCCAGACGCATGGGGGGGCTGCGCCCCCAATGGACAGGCCGCCCCTGGGTGGTTATGGTGTGTGGTCTGGGGGGGTATGGGGTGGTCCGTCTGCCGCCCAGTCACCCCCCCCCCCCCCCCCCCGGAGCACCAGCTGCCACTGCTTAGAATTATGCCTGGGTTTTTTTGGTATCAAATTAGCTCTGCTGGCTTTTCCTTTATCTTGACTGGTGGAAATATGGATTCTATTTATATGCATGCCAACATGAGTCAGTGCACCTGAACTATGGTGTACTGTTAACCGTCTCTGTCCAATCTTGCACATTTTTGGAATATAAAATGTGAGACACATTGGAAGGGAAAATTCAGGATAAAGAAATTGGTTAAATCTATTGTTTAGCTACTTTACAATTTTGACTTAAGTGGAGCTTTTTCTGCTACCGAACAGCAGCTTAACCTGTAAGCTATCATTTTCTTCTAACAGATTGGCTCTAGTAACGTAATACTGTTCATAGACATGGTTAATGTGTGACTGGACCATCTGTCCTCTGTGCTGATGTTTTTTTGCAATTAGTCTTGCTGTATGCAGAAGTAATTCAGCTTGAATTTGCTGTTCAGGGGATCTTCTTTGTTCAGCATTTTTTAGAATTGTTTTTAACTGTACTATTTCTAAACAGTACCTGTCTCAACCAGTGGCACCCCATCAATTAGCGGCGCAGGGGAGCTGCCCGCCCTATCCATGCGTCCGGCCCCCTAATCTTCATGCAGGGCATCAGATGCATAGATTCCAATGAGGGTTTTTTTTTTTTTTTTTTTTTTTGAAGCACGTGATTAGAACTAGAGGCTCTAATGGGCTTCAAAAAAAGGGTTGGCTCGGGGCAAAGAGCACTGCGCCCTGAGCCCACCCAGTTGCGTGACAATAGCGAACAAATATTTGCTATTGCCACACTGATTCTCCTCCTGGCCAATCAGGAAGCGGGATCTGAGATCCGTTTCCCGATTGGCCAAAGGAGAAGGCATCCTATTGGCGGAGGAGGAGACGGCCGCCGAGAGGGGGCAGGGAGGAGACTGAGGGGGAAGCCGTTGCTGCCCGTGAACTGGCGCCTGGGGGGGGGGGGGGGTTATGGTGTGGACTGGACTCGGAAGCGACGGGGGGGGCAGGGGGGTCTGTGGCCAGGTTTCTGGGTATTGTGTATTGGAGCCGATCAGCGGATCTGGCGGACTCCATGTCTGCCATTACCTGTCGATGGGTTCCGTACACAGGCAGAGCAGCGGTCTGTCTATGTAAACAGGGTAGATCGTTGTTCTGCCAGTATTGAAGATGTTGATCCTGTGTTCCTGCAAAGGGACAGGAATCTATACCTTCCCTTAGTAAAAGCACCTCCCCCACAGTGAGAAAACACTTGTTAGGGGCATTTAAACCTTTGAATGCTCTAGATGTTAACCTCTTCCCAGCCAGTGTCAGTACAGTGACAGTCCATATTTTTAGCACTGATCACTGTATTAGTGTCACTGGTTCCCACAAAGTGTCACTTAAGCCCCGTACACACGTAGCGATTGTCGGCCGTAAATATTCGGCCGATTGTCGGCCGTAAATATTCGGCCGATTGTCGGCTTGTTAGTATGATGCTACCGACAACGACTTTTTGGCCGAACAGAATCTGTTGTGCAGGCATTAAAATTTTTGTTGGCCAACACCAGAACGGCCGATTGTTCGCCAGTCAGTACAGAATTTGGCCGACAAACAGCCGATTAGCAAGACTGGGCATGCTCAGAAAAGAAAAAAGACACGGAAAGTTAACCATCACATGACATCACTTCTGCAGTCAGCTGTTGTTCGCCGACAAAATTCATGTGCAGTCTTTTGCAGTTTTCAGCCGACAGGACAGCACCGGACAAAAGACGGCCGATCGTTCGGCCGACATTCGGGACGTGTGTACGGGGCTTTAGTGTCCGATTTGTCCGCTGCATTATCACTGTCTCACTATAGGATGCAGATTGCCACCATTACTAGTAAAAAAAAAAAAAAAATGTCCTCCAGATTTAATTTTAAAAACCTAGTCACCATACCTTAAGCTGACCCTAATGGCAAGAAGGAATACAGGCAGCACCGACACACTACAGCTAACAATTGAGTGTCATTTCTTGTGATTACTATATCCTTCCCACATGATGCTGTACTCCCCTCAAGTTGGCTATAGAGGACCAATTCCACCTAAAGATACCCTAGGTATTACAGGATATTAAAAAAGAACATGTAATATACAGTACAGGATAGCCTATCTTCACAGTGTATATGGAAGTGCATTCTTTTTTATAGGATTTATTAAATTATTTTACGTGTACACCAGTGTGCTGTTTTTTATGTTTTTATTTCCATCAAACATGCTGGAGGTGAAGAAGTGGCATACATCAACATTGTAATAATACAAACAATAGTTATTTTTATCAATTCAAAATAAACATGCTTAAAAAATGTGTCTATCGTCCATTGACAGACGCAGATCTTATGCTTCTTCACTATTGGGTTATGCACCATCTACAGGAGTAGACTAGGCAGTGAAAAGTTTTCACTCGACACGCCTATAGGGGCTGTCCCTCACAACATAACCCCAGACACACTGTGCTCTCATATCAGTTTCTTGCTGCCTAGTGAAGTAGTAGGACTTAGGTTTCCTGCTGGGACTTTGGTCTCAGTTTTTATATTCTTTTAAGAATGTTTGTTTATTTCTCTTTACTCACTATCGCTAGCTAGTGTCAGGGGGATCCTTCTGGTGAACTACAAGTGACAGCTGGGTGCGGTTTCGCACTGGATAATCTAGATCCTTACGGTCTCCCAGCCTGGCCAATGAGCGTGAGCAGGCTGTGGTCTGCCCAGGCCTCGCCACGATGGAGCCCCGGTGGATGGGGATGAGCCTGCGAGCGGATGCCTCGCTGGGACGCAGCATACCTCTTTTGGTTGACAGCACCCCCACTCAGGGTGGGAGGTGAGCTTTTTTGGAGTGGAGCCCACCCACCCACTCCATGGTATGGTGAGTGATGCAACGCCCCCATGTCCCTGAAGCAGACCTCTGAGGGGGAGATGTGGGCCCACTCTTGGGGATAACAGGGCTGTGTTTTCTCTGAAAGATCCCCCAGGTCTATCAGGACCGGCCCTGCTCCCGCTGGGGGGGCTATAGTCGGCGTCTAAAGCCTGGGGGGGGGGGGTTTAATGCCTCATGCCTTTTGGCCGCCATTTTAAGTGTGGGCATAGACTCTCTCTGTGTAAGGGCAGCGGCCATTTTTCCCTTAGCTTCCTAAACTTTACTATTGGCACCATTTTATTGTAGCCTGAGGCTACACAGGCACTGTGTGCGGCCTCTAGTGATGATATGTCTCTTCTGTCAGACGTTTTTCATGCTGGAGATTGACTACAGAGCAGCTTCTTCTCAGTGGTGGTAAAGTAAGGGGTTTTGTTCCTTTGGGCATTCCTCGGGCACACTTTGCTCCTGCCAACCCTAAAGGGGGACTCTGGATATAGCGCGGTATAGCGGTGCAGATCGCAATTTTAAAGGGGCAGTGCACTCATTTTATTTTTTTTTCTACAATTACAAAGTGGAGTCCCAAGGTGAAAATTCCCCCTAAGACTTTGTGTGTGCATGCCGGACCATCAGGATTGCAATCTCTCATGTCTCTGCAGCTTTAGAAACTCTGGTGTCAAAGGTGGACCTTGTGATGAAACAAGTCGCTACCCAAAAACGGCCTATGCCTTCTCAGTCTTCTGATTCAGAGCCTGATCTGGTCGCCACGGACAATACCATCCCTGAGAGATCTGTCTTCGCAGTCAGTTGGTGAGGAAGATGTGTCCTCGGCTGCAGCGCGGGAATGCGCTATGGTGGAAGCACTGATTCGTTCAGTAAGGGAAATATTGCAACTGGATGATGAGCCCACACAGTCAGGAAAGCGGGTAGTTTTTGGCTCCCGCAAAGCCCAGAAGTCAGGTCAAGTATTCCCTTGTCCCAAAGACTTTCACGATATTGAGAATGAGCAATGGCGGCGCATTAACCACTTAAGCCCCGGAAGATTTTACCCCCTTCCTGACCAGGGGGTATTTTGCGATTCGGCACTGCGTGACTTTAACGGACAATTGCGCGGTCGTGCGACGCTGTACCTAAACGAATTTGGCGTCTTTTTTTCCCACAAACAGAGCTTTCTTTTGGGGGTATTTGATCACCTGTGCGATTTTTTTGATCACGCGCTATAAACAAAAAAAGAGCGTAAATTTTGCAAAAATAGCAATATTTTTCCCTTTTTTTTTTATATGAAATTCCCCCCAAAAAAAATGTAAAAATCAAAATTTTTTAACATTTTCGGCCAATTTGTTTTATGCTACCTATGTTTGGTAAAAAAAATCGCAAAAAGCGTATTTTGATTGGTTTGCACAAAAGTTATTGCGTTTACTAACTAAGGGAAAGATTTTTGTCATTTTTGTTGTTTTTTTTTTAACGCGTAATGGTGGCGATCTGCGATTTTTTTTTTTTTTTTTTTTTTTTTTTTTTTTGCGGTACTGCGACATTGCGGCGGACAGATCGGACCCTTGACTGACATTTTTGACACTTTTGGGGTTACCAGTGACATTTCTACAGTAATCAGTGCTATATATATGCACTGTTACTGTAAAAATACACTGGTAGTGAAGGGGTTAACTTTATTTGAGAGGGAGGGGCTGTGTGTGTCCCTAGGGGCGTGATTCTAACTGTGATTGGCTGTGGCTTCAGCTGTATGCAGAGTGATCAACGGATGATCCATATGATCATCTCTCATACAGAGGGGAGAATGACAGGCAGCTTGTTTACACAAGCTGCCTGACTTTCTCCCTCTCCCCCGCCGATCGCAGAGTGGCCGGCGGACACGCGCGCTCGCTCCCTAGACCCTCACAAGCTAGTGACGTAGCTCTACGTCACTTTGCCTGGGAGGGGCTGACCGCCGCCGTAGATAGTCGTGCGGCGGTCGGCAAGTGGTTAAACACGTGCTGGTGGTGCCAAAGCGCTTTAAACGCCGTTACCCCATTGCTGACTCAGTCTTAAATCATTGGACAGTGTTGCCTAAGGTGGATCACCCTGTTTCCTGGTTGAACAAAATCTACTGTGGTACCTGTGGAAGACTCCCCAGCGTTTACGGACCCGGTGGACAGATGATTGGAATCCCTTTCCCGCCACCTACATTTGTTGGGCTCGATACTTAAACCCGTATTCACGTCCATCCTGGTTTCTCAGACGGTTACTGAATGGGTTAAGGTGCTTAGGGGTAACTTGAACGCTGAGGCAGTTCCCCCCCCCCCCCTCTCTGAGCTCACGGACCAAATGGCCCAGGCCATGGTGTACTTATGTGATGCGGCCCTGGACGCAGCTCCTCTGGTTGCCAAGAGTGCCTGCGGTGGGGATTGCCATACACCACATGGTGTGGCTGAAGAGCTGGTCGGCGGACCAGGCTTCTAAGAAGGCCTGAACTGATCTCCCATTTTTGGGTGAACACCTGTTTGGTGACCTCTTGGGTGAGTTAATCAAGGGCCTAACAGGGGGTAAGAGTACTCTTCCCCCCCCCCCCAATCCTCAAAAGGCAAGGTACCTTGCAGTAAGCAGGGGCCTTCTTTCACGGCTCACGAGCGGATTTTTCGTGCCTCGGGCACAAGGAAAAGGTAAACCGTTCGGAGCCTCTGGAGGGAACAAGAATGCTTGGTCGGGTAAGCCCAAGACTAGCCAGTCCAGTTCGGGGGACTAATCCTCCTCTGCATGAAGAGAAGCCCTCACATGATTCGGGGATGGGGGGACGTCTGCGTTGCTTTCAAGAACCCTGGACGTCTCTGATTCAGGACAAATGGGTTCACAAACTAATTCGTTCAAGGTACAAGATACAATTTTCGGTCTCGCCCAGCAGACAGGTTCTTTCCATCAAATCTCTGTCTCCGAATCGATTGAAGGATCCCAGGGAGGCAGTGCAGAATCTCCTTGCACAGGGAGTGATTGTGTCGGTTACTCAGCAGGAAAGGTTTCAAGGTTTTTATTCAAACCTGTTCACAGTGACCAGAAAGGAGGGCAAGGTGCGTCCAATTCGGGACCTCAAATCACTGAACCACTTTGTGCGGGTGCAGATGTTTCGGATGGAATCCATTCGGTCGGTGGAGGGGATTGCGATCCTCGGATATCTGGACGATCTCCTGTTGTGAGCAAGTTCAAATCCAACCCTGTTGGGCGATCTGTCAATCACGGTTCAGACCCTTCAGGAGTTTGGGTGGACCATCAACTTCATGAAGTCTGCGCTGACCCCGTCAGTGCGCTTACATTACCTGGGTATGATTTTAGACTCCTCTCTGGCGAGGGTCTTTCCCCCCGGAGAAAAAACTTCAGACTTTGCAGAGGGAGATCAGGTTGCTGATGGACATCGATCTCTCCTCCCTGCAAACTTGTATGAAGTCTCTGGGGCTGAAGGTGTCGACCTTCGAGGCGGTCCTGTTTGCTCAATTTCACACAAGACCTCTACAAAAAGATTCTTGTCAAGTGGAACAAGGATCTACAGTCCTTAACAGAATATTTCTAAGCCGTTTCACGAGGTCGGAGCTCTCGTGGTGGCTTCTGTCGCTTGCTCTGTGCCGGGGCAGGTCTTTTCTACCACTGTTGTGGACAGTGGTCACCACGGATGCCAGCCTGTCGGGCTGGGGTGGAGTGCTGGACAATCTCTGTACCCAGGGAAGCTGGTCAAAGGAGGAATCCTCTTTACCGATGTCCAGGAGCTCAGGGCGATCCAGCTCTGCCTGCTCCATTGGGTGACTCGGCTGCACGGTTTTCCGGTTTGGGTACAATCCGACAATGCCACGGCTGTGGTTTACATCAGTCCTCAAGGGGGCGCCAAGAGTGTCTGGGCGGCAAGAGAGGTGGCCGAAATTCTGACTCTCCACAGTTCACATTCCCAATGTGGAGAATTGGTAGGCGGAGTCAGGTTCTGGATCAGTGGGAATGGTCCCTGCATCCGGAAGTTTTTCATCTCCTGTGTGCCCGATGTGGATCTGTTTGCGTCTCGCCTGACCAAAAAGGTACAGTGGTTTGTGGCCAGGGCTCGAGACCCTCTGGCCGACGCCACAGACGCATTGGTGGTGCCCTATTGCCAATATTGGCTGATTTTATGCCTTTCCTCTGATACAGCTGTTGTCGAGGTTCCTCCGCAGGTTGGCGGTGGAAAAGGTGTCAGTGAATCTGGTGGGCCCAGGCTGGCCTCACCGGTCTTGGTATGCAGACCTGGTAAAGATGGTCGTTGAGCCTCCTTGGCGGCTGCCTCTGTGAGAGGATCTGCTGTCTCCAGGGCCGATCTTCCATCCTGGTTTACGGAAATATTAGGCATATATCTCTGCCTTTGTTGTCTCAGAAGGTCGCCTTTCTGGTGGCTATCAATTCTGCCCGCAGAGTGTCTGAGTTGGCGGCGCTTTCCTTTCCGCCTTATTTGGTCGTTCATTGAGATAAGTTTGTTCTCCGACCTAATCAATCTTTCCTTTTTAAGGTGGTGTCTACTTTCCAACTCAACAAAGATTTTGTTTTACTTTTTGCTCTGTCCTGAGCCTAAGCATCCCAAGGATTTTACCTTACATTCTCTGAATGTGTTTCGGGCGATCGGGGTTTCCCTGTCGGCCAAAGAGCCTTTTAGGACATCTGATTCTCTGTTTGTCCTTACTGAGGGATCTCGTAAGGGTTCGTCTGTGTCTGCTGCGACCATATCCAAATGCATCAGGCAGACAGTTGTTCAGGCCTATTCATTGAAGGGTCAGGTTCCTCCTTTCCCTGTGAAGGCGCATTCTACTAGAGCGCTGAGTGCCTCTTGGGCTTTTCGCCATCAGGCATCGGTTACTTAAATGTGTAAAGCGGCAAATTCGTCGTCCGTACATACTTTTACAAGATTCTACAAAGTAGATTTATTGGCATCTTTGGCCGCAAGGTTTTGCAGGCTGATGTTTTTAAGAGACTTGGTTTTTTTCTCTTTTACGGGGTTGAATTTTTGTTTTGGGGGTAAGCTCCTGTTGGTATGGGTTGAGCTTTTTGTTACCCAGTTGGCTACGTTTTTAGCCTTGGAAATACATTAACAGTTTTGGTTGCATTCTTCCCACCCCTCATGCCTATACTGCTTTGGGACGTCCCAATAGTTAAGAAGCATAAGATCTGGGTCTGTCAATGGACAATAGAAAAAACTTGATCTTTGTAAGAACTTACCGTAAAATCCTTTTCTCTGAAGTCCATTGACAGACGCAGCACCCGTCCCTCTTTTTTTGGGGCTGGTTGTGTCTTTTCACTGCTTGCTCTGAAACTGATATGAGAGCACAGTGTGTCTGGGGTTATGTTGTGAGGGAGAGCCCCTATAGGCATGTCGAGTGAAAACTTTTCACTGCCTAGACTACGCCTGTAGATAGAGCATAACCCAATAGTGAAGAAGCATAAGATCTGTGTCTGTCAATGGACTTCAGAGAAAAGGATTTTACAGTAAGTTTTTACAAAAATCCAGTTTTTCCTTTCATGTTGTGAGTGCTGCCTGTGTCCGGTAACGCCGACCACACTGACCACCATGAGGGTGAAGGGTTGTGAGGCCGAGATCCTTCTGCAGACATGCCGCTATTCTGTGCAGGCCGCCGCCATTGTCTGGTAGATCGCACGAGGCCGCCATTTTTGCGTAGCCTCGTGTCTCCAGCGTGGGGGCGGCCATGTTTGAGGTGACTCAAACACCTCGTGGAGCTAGGGGAGGCGCCGGAAGGCGTGCAGAGGGGCGGAGCCGCCTCCTTTCTTCCTGGGAAGCCAGCCAAGAGACTTCCTGTCTGCTCTAGACAGTGCTGAGACAAGTTGCAGTTGAAACTCTGAGCATCAAGTGGTGAGCCCTGGGGTCTATCTCTCTCTCTCGCTCTATAGGGGTCCCTAAGCAGGTACACTGAGGGGCTTTGTGGCATTGGGGGTCTAAAAAAAAAAGAAAAAAGTGGTTTTATTTTTTTTTGGCAAATTGATTTTTTCCGGGTAGCATCTGGAATTATCATGGACCCTGCCACACAAGTACCCCCACCTGTTTCCCTCGAGGGGGCCGTGGGACCCGCCGGTGCACAGAGTATGGATGCATTTACAGCAGTTTTGGAGTCTTTGGTGGCTCGGGTGGAGACGGCCTGTCAGGAACGGGGGTCAGGAAAGCGACCCCCGCCTACCCCTATATCATCTGATACTTCAGATTCAGATTCTGAGATGGTCATTGCAGCTGCAGGTCCCTCTGCAGGGGCTGTTGTCTCAGGTAAAGTTCCCTCAGACAGTGAGGAGGACGTTCATGCTTCCGCCATAATTCAGGAAGAAGCATTGGTGGACGCACTAGTTGTGGCGGTTCGGGAAACCTTAAGACTTGAGGTTTTACCGGCAGAGGCAACTGAAACAGAGATTCCCTTTGGTACTAACAAACCCACCAAAACGGTGAAGGTTTTTCCTGTACCCAAGTGTTTTGGTAATAAAATTAAAGAAGAATGGGAGCATTCTAAGCGTACCTTTACTATTTCCAAGCACATTGCTAGACGCTATCCGTTTGAGGAATCCCTCATTAAGAAATGGACGGTACCACCAGTGGTGGATCCACCTATTTCCAGACTGAATAAAGCCACAGTTATTCCGGTGGAGGACGCTTCTTCCTTTAAGGATCCGGTGGATCGGAAAGTAGAAGCGGAGTCCCGCACTATCTTTTCCCTGATAGGGTCAGCCTTTAGACCAGTAATTGTCATTGGTTTAGTGTCTCAGACATTAACGGAATGGGCGAGATTGGTGCGCCAGGACCTGAAGGGGAAAGATATCCCCCAGGCAACATCTGATTTGATGGAACAGATTATACAAGGACTACAGTTTATCTGTGACGCAGCCTTGGATGCTACCCCCCTATTAGGGCATGCATCTATGTCAGCGGTAATCCTCAGACGTGTGCTGTGGTTTAAATGCTGGTCAGCGGACCTAGGTTCCAAAAAGACCTTGACGAATCTCCCCTTTCAGGGGAATCGCCTATTTGGGGCCACCCTAGATGAGATCATTAAGGATGCCACTGGGGGCAAAAGCACTTTTTTTGCCACAGGCTGCTAAAGCTAAAAGACCTCGTAACAAGCGGGGACCTTTCTTTACCGCCCATAAAGGGTTCGTTCGCTCAGCTGGAGCAAGCGGGAAGGGCAAGACTCCTTCAGGAGGGTTCAAGTAGGGCTGGTCGGACAGACAAAAGACCGACTCAGCCAAACCTGAAGCAAAGGATTACACAGCCTGAAGGTGCGCCCCCACCCGGCTTGAGGGTGGGGGGACGTCTTCACCGGTATTCAGGGCATTAGATCGAGCATCAACCACTGCTACCGGTGCGATTCTTCCCTTCCAACATCTAAGTACTACAGGGAGCGGTAGTTACCGTTCCCTGAACAGATCATTTTCTTTACCTTTTCCAAAGATTAGCCTCAGTTCCCCACAAGAATCGGACCCGGTTGAACAGACAGACCAAGGAGCCTCTAGCATAGCTCTAGGGCAGCCTGGTTCGGATCCAGTCAGCGCCAGTTGTCCTGGAAATTCTAGGATGGCCTCTTCAAGCCGGTCTGGCCGACTTGGACATGCTAGTCGCGGACGTTCCTTGGGAACTTCTTCTCAGAGAGTGTCTGCGGTCTCAAGGACCGATCTTCCATCGTGCTTTACAGTCGCTGGTTTTAATGGCCTGGCCATTGAGACCCAGGTACTGAAGGACAGAGGTTTGTCAGCTTCAGTTATTCCTACTCTAATTAAGGCAAGGAAAGCGACTTCCAGCAAGGTCTATTATCGCACATGGAAGACTTATATCGCGTGGTGCGAATCGTTAGGAATTCCTCCACGTACCTATTCGGTGACCCGAATATTGGCCTTTCTGCAAAAGGGGGTTGAGCAGAAACTAGCCTTGAGCACCATCAAGGGTCAGGTTTCAGCATTAGCAATCTTCTTTCAGAAGCCTTTGGCTACAAAATCCTTGGTGCGGAATTTCATCCAGGGGGTGCTGCACCTGGCTCCACCAGTCCGCGCGCCCTTACCACCTTGGGATCTTAATTTGGTTTTGTCGGTTCTGCAGAAACCTCCCTTTGAAAACATCAGGGAGATTCCCTTGCTGACTTTATATCAGAAGGTAGCCTTCTTAGTGGCTATCACTTCTGCACGCAGGGTGTCAGAACTGGCTGCATTGTCATGCCAGTCCCCATACTTAGTGATTCATAGGGATAAGGTAGTTCTTCATCCTAAGCCATCCTTTCTTCCAAAGGTGGTTTCAGACTTTCATCTGAATGAAGATATTGTACTACCTTCCTTGTGTCCTCAGCCCAATCATCATCGGGAACATGCGTTGCATTCCTTGGATGTGGTTCGGGCAATCAGGGTATACCTGAAAGCCACGGAATCGTTCCGTAAGACGGATTCACTTTTTGTGATCACGGATGGCCCCAGAAAGGGGTTGCCTGCATCTGCCGCGACTATCTCCAAATGGATTAGACAGACGGTGGTACAGGCTTATTCTATTAAGGGTCGGAGTCCTCCGTTCCCTGTTAGGGCGCACTCCACTCGAGCGCTCAATACTTCCTGGGCCTTCCGCCATCAGGCGTCAGTGGTCCAGGTATGTAAGGCGGCCACCTGGTCGTCGGTACATACCTTTACAAAATTTTATAAGATTGATGTGATGGCATCGGCGGATGCCTCATATGGCCGCAAGGTTTTGCAGGCCGCAATTTGAGGAGACCAGTGGTCTACCTCGAGGGTTTTTTTCTGTTGGAATTTTCTGTTGAGTCTCATCTTTGATTGATGAGCATTGAAGAAATCCTTTTCTCTTAAGCTCATTGACAGACGTAGTACCCGCCCCTCTATTTTGAGTTGGGTTGGGTTAAATTCTCTAAACACTGCTTCAGAGGCGTAACTAGAACCTTCAGGGCCCTGATGCAAGAAACCATGAAGGGCCCCCCAGACCCCTGGCCGGGGCCCTTACCTTCAAGCCCAGGGCTCTTCCCACTAATCCTGGGGCTCTTTACACTCGTTGCATGGCCTTTTATTACGGTCCCGCAGCAGGATTCTTTCACAGGTTCTGCAGTGGGCCCCCTTCCTGCAATCTTGTGGGCCCCCTTCCTGCAATCTTGGGGCCTCCCCAGAGTGGTGCAATGCCAGGGTCCGGTCGCAAGTGTGACCTTTGCGATCCTGGAAGTTCACCCACTGGTTTGCTACCGGGCCCCCTGGAGCATGGGGCCCGGTAGCGATTGCAACCCCTGTAGTTACGCCCCTGCACTGCTTTGTGTCATAACTGATTTGCTGTAGCAGAGAGAGCGAGGATATACCCTCTGGGACTGCCCCTAAGGTGTGGCCAGAGTGTTTTCTTTCCTGTCTAGTCCTACTCCTGTAGAGGGCAGAATAACCCGAGTGTGTTGAATCAACGAGGACTACGTCTGTCAATGAGCTTAAGAGAAAAGGATTTTACGGTAAGATCTTACAAAAATCAATTTTTCATGCACCACTAGGAAAAACACTGGGGCTTTCAAATCCCCAGACTGTTGCACTGGCTGCATGGGCAGTTTTAGCCAATTGCCCACAGAGATAAAAGCAGCAGGGATTTGGGGGGGGGGAGCATTTTTGATTTCAGTTTTTGTGGTATTTTCATGTTCAGTTATCTGTGTTCTGACATGTTTAAATGCAACAAAAGGCTGCATGCTGTACTTTTTTTTTTTTTAAATGCCCAAGAAGCGGGGGCAATGGTGTGCACTGGGCTCATTGGAATACATTCATTTTTTCTTGCACATGCGTTCCTACTACATTTACAAACACATTTGATTGCATGTGGTGTAAATGAGCCCCTAGTGTGAGTGATTTCTGAAAGGAACACATCTTTCTTTGATACAGTCATTGTATTAAAATTATTGTTACATGTATAGCCATCCAGCTTTAGATATCTGTTAGACTCAGGACTGGTATTTTGGAGTTCAGCACCCCATTCCATGTGTTTTCTAAATAAATCCCATCTCTGTGCATGTATTAGCTATGGTGTCTGCAATACAGCAAACACATTTGTACATCTTTTAACAGCACTGTAGGCACAAAGCAGAGTGGTTTTGTTTGCTCGACCATTCGCATTAATATTTATGGACGCTATCAAGAGAGGTCATAGTAATTGACTGAAACAGAGGAGGCCACGAGCAGAAAGCCCCATAGAGAAGGGTAAGATCTGCTACATTGTGCGTTGCTCTCCATCCTTCCTCTTCACCTGTCATAGCTCTCCGCCCACATCCCTGTTCCATCTGCATCCATCCTCTCCATCCTCTCCCTCCTCCCAGCTGCTTTCACTTCATTCTGCATCTCGCAGCTGTCATCCTCCATGTTTGTAAGTCTCTGCACTGGTTCCCTATGCATGTTGTTTTTCTTCATATTTAGCTAGATATTGTTTTCCTAGAAGCTCTGTGTCGCTGACAATATCAAAGCTATAGGGTCAGATTTGTTTTTTATTCTGCTGCAGGAGGTTGATTTCTGATGTCTGCACACAGAACAAAGCATTTTTACAAGCACAGATGCGAGCTAGGTTCTTAATGTCTATTGTTCTTATGCACTAAAATCTGTCTAATGAATAATTGGTAGAAATGCAGTCACTTTTTATGCTAGAACTGTGGAATAGAATGCAGTATGTTGCTTTGCTTCTGTCCTCTCACTGGACAAAACTGGAGCTGTTGGTGGTACTGTAAAAGAAAAAGATGTTGCATAGTCACTGTAACGCTTTTTTTTTTCCAAGAATGTAACGCTTCTACAATATACATTCAAACTGCAGTATGCATATATTGCATGCATGTATGTATTGGTTCTCTGTATTTCCTTTTATGTCTTCTTCATTGAACTCTGCTCTCCAGTGGAGTCCAGGTACAACTGCTGCAGTTCTGGACTCGCTCCAACTAGACCATTCGTTTTTAACCTTTTTTCCACAGAGCAACCCTTGAAATAATTTTCAGGTCTCATAGAATCCCTACTAAAACCAATTCATTGGTGGTCAATGAGAAAAATTCTCCTTACTTTGGTGGTCGGTGGGAAAAATGCAACCCCTACAGACAGCTAAAAAGATTTTTGGCATCACATAATTGGCTAAGTGATGTTGACCTAGAACTATGCAGGCACCATCAATTAGAAGGTTAGTCAGCCACAACTCAAGGAGCCCCTAGTAGCCTATAGAGGAACTGTAAGGTTACACGGAATCTGTTGAGAAAGGGCGATCTAGACTTTTGTTGACGCATTAAAATTAGTTTGCGTAACAGTAAATCCATTGACAGCAGATATTTCCCAAAAATTAGTTTTCCCCAAACAAGTTGTCAGAGTGATGAGACTTGTTTGATGGGCACATGATTAGCATTGTTGATCATTAACTCTTCTCCACAGTAGATTTCAGAGATTTCCGGCTTTTTTTTCCCCTCTATCATTTCCTGATGCAACAGAAAAAGCCCTGTTATTGCAAGCAATTTCAAGTACCGTTTGACATTAACCACTTGCAGACCGGCCCATGTAACTTTACTGCTACAGGGCGGCTGCTCTGCGCAGAATCCTGTATTTATAAGTGATTCTGCACTTACAGGTAGGAGGTGCGTGCGCACCGGCCGCCTGGCTGTGCTGTGATTTTTACCGCACATGCCAATCACTGGGTCCCGGCCAATGATTTGAACGCCAGCACCCAGCGATTGGCACAGACTCACGGAACACAGCTTTGTGAGTGTAAACAGCACCAGAGCTGTGTTCAGTGAAAGGGGGTCTAGTTTGGTTTTCATTCCCTGCTGAGCAGATATAAATTTTGTTTAGGTCAAGCGTTGAATAAACGCGTAATTGTCAGGTAAATTAGGCAATGCCACATGGCAAATAATGGCCGGGTCATGAAGGGGGGTAAATCTTTCAGAGTGAAGTGGATAACAGGCCATTTTTCTCAAAGTCTATGCCAACGCACCTATTTACTGCATAAGCTGGCACTACTTCTTGGGCCTTCACAGTATTAGCCCCTAGTATTGGTGTCAGTTTATGCAGTAATAGCCCCTGGTATTGGTACCAGTTTACGCAGTAATTACCCCTAGTATTGGTGCTAGTTTACACAGTAATTACCCCTAGTAATGGTGCCAGTTTATGCAGTAATATGCCCGGGTATTGGTGCCAGCTTATGCAGTAATAGCCCCTAGTATTGGTGCCAGTTTATGCTGTAATAGCTCCTACTATTGGTGCCAGTTTATGCAGTAATAACCCCTAGTAATGGTGGCAGTTTACGCAGTAATATCCCCTAGTAATGGTGCCAGTTTATGAAGGATTAACCCCTAGTAATGTTGGCGGTTTATGCAGTAATGGCCCTTAGTATTGTAGTATTGGTGCCGATTTACGCAGTAATAGCCCCTAGTATTGGTGCCAATTTATGCAGTAATAACCCCTAGTAATGGTGGCAGTTTACGCAGTATTAGCCTTTTGTTATTGGTGCCACATTACTCAGTAATAGCCACTAGTATTGGTGGCAGTTTACGCAGTAATAGACCCTAGTAATGGTGCCAGTTTATGCAGTAATAGCCCCTAGTAATGGTGCCAGTTTACGCAGTAATAGCCCCTAGTATTTGTCACAGTTTGTGCAGTAATAATCCCTAGTAATGAGGCCAGTTTATGCAGTAATAACCTCCTAGTAATGGTGCCAGTTTACACAGTAATAAAGCCTAGTATTGATGCCAGATTAAGCAGTAATAAAGCCTAGTATTGATGCCAGGTTACGCAATAATAGCACCTAGTATTGGTGCCAATTTACACAGTAATAACCCTTAGTATTGGTGCCAGTTTATGCAGTAATAACCCCTAGTATTGGAGCCAGGTTAGGCAATAAAAAAGCCTAGTATTGGTGCAAGTTTACTCAGTAATAACCCCCAGTATTGGTGCCAATTTATGCAGTAATAAAGTCTAGTATTGATGCCATGCTTTCAGAGCGGAGGAGGTAGAGAAGAATAGTGAGACCTGCCAACTACAGTGATGACAGTGGCGGCGGTCTTAACACTTTTATCAACTTCATGGGTGATCTTTATGATTTCCCCGTGGGTCTTCTGATACACTACAGTACAGCGCACCTCTCCATCTGGGACTCCTTCCCTCTGCCACACACCATGGTGAAACTAAGGGGGAAGGCTTATACAGCGCACCTGTCAATCCAGGACTTGAACCCCTACAGCAGGGGTGCCCAACCTTTTGAGGAGCGAGGGCCACTTTAGCAACTTGGTAACCGCTGGCCACAATGAGTGGAGTGGGCAGATGACCGGTCCGTGTCCACTCAGCATATGCAGAGCAGACATGAACACAGCCTGCTCTACTCTATGGGCCCTCTGATCCTATCAGCCCAGACAGAAGGGGACAGATCCCCTTCTGTTTTTTGAGGTAGATCGGACTGGAGATAGACGGGTGTAAACAGACAGAAGTCCGTTTACATCTGACGATCTGTAGAGCTGAATGGAGGGTCCTATTGGGTCCACCTGAAAAACACAGGTGTAACTGATCGTGTTAAAGGGGCCTAAGGCTGCTTTTACACGGCTGCACTGCAGTTTACCTGCACCTCAACTGACCTTAATCTTCACTTCCTCCTCTGTATTCCTGCAGGTATCACTGGCTGCTGCTGTCCCCCTGGCGGGTATAGCTGGTGGCTTCTGCTGGTTGTCCTCCAGAGCTGGTACTGCTGGTGGGTACTGCTGGCTTATACTGCTGGTGGGTACTAACAGCTGGTACTGCTGGTGGGTACTAACAGCTGGTACTGCTGGTAGGTACTGACAGCAGGTACTGCTGGTGGGTACTGACAGCAGGTACTGCTGGCTGGTACTAATGGCAGGTACTGCTGGTGGGTACTGCTGGCTGGTACTGCTGGTGGGTACTGCTGGCTGATACTGCTGGTGGGAACTGACAGCTGGTACTGCTGGCGGGTACTGTTGGCTGGTACTGCTGGTGAGTACTGTTGGCTGGTACTGCTGGCGGGTACCGACGGCTGGTACTGCTGGCGGGTACCGACGGCTGGTACTGCTGGCGGGTACCGACGGCTGGTACTGCTGGCGGGTACCGACGGCTGATACTGCTGGTGGGTACTGCTGGCGGGTACTGCTTTTAGGTACTTCTGGCTGGTGGGTACTTCTGGCTGGTACTGCTTTTAGGTACTTCTGGCTGGTACTGCTGGTGGGTACTTCTGGCTGGTACTGCTGGCTGATACTGCTGGCGGGAACTGACAGCTGGTACTGCTGGCGGGTACTGCTGGTGGGTACTGTTGGCTGATACTGCTGGTGGGTACCGACGGCTGATACTGCTGGTGGGTACCGACGGCTGATACTGCTGGTGGGTACCGACGGCTGATACTGCTGGTGGGTACCGACGGCTGATACTGCTGGTGGGTACTGACGGCTGATACTGCTGGTGGGTACTGACAGCAGGTACTGGTGGGTACTGCTGGCGGGTACTGCTTTTAGGTACTGCTGGCTGTTACTGCTGGCGGGTCCTGGCGGCTGTTACTGCTGGCGGGTACTGGCGGCTGTTACTGCTGGCGGGTACTGGCGGCTGGTACTGCTGGCGGGTACTGGCGGCTGGTACTGCTGGTGGGTACTGACAGTACTGCTAGCGGGTACTGCTGGCTCCTCTGAGATACCTACCTACTGAGTGTGACAGGAGCAGCGCTGGAGGAAGCATGCGGCTGCAGTAGAGAGCAAAGCCAATGCTTCCTGTATCTCTCCTCTCACAGGCAGAGGCAGAGTGCATTTGGTATCACTCCGCCTGTGACAGGAGCCAGAACTATACAGGAAGCATCGGCTCTGCTTCCTCTAGTCCGGGCTCTGTTCACCACAATAATGCTTGGGGATGGCGGGTCGGAATCCCGCAATCTGTGCTTACTGACCTGCTATCCTAGAGCAGGAGGTGAGCTCATGTTGGAGGAGCACATGGGGGGGGGCACAGCATAATGTTGGGGGGGCATGGCCCCTCTGCCCCCCCCTCAGTGACACCACTGTCTGTGACCAGAGGGTATTCCCTTCCTGGGAAATTGACCAGTAATCTAATTAAAGTACTTGACAGAAGAGGAACTACTGCAACCAACATTTATGATTAACCATACGTTTTTATAAGGAGGCAGGATTATAGTTTTTATCTCTGGAGTATATCCCCTTTTTTTTTTGCATGCTAAATATTCTGCTGGCTTTGATAGCTGCAGCTTGACATTGCATGCTATTGCTTAGCCTTCATCCTGGCTCTTCCCAGCAAGGGTCCTCCCCCTGGGTCTTCTCAATTTGGCTTGGCTTCTTCCACACTGGGCAAGACAGCCTAAGTACCACCTTTTAGAATCAGTAGGCCCCAGACAGGCTTCTGGGCCTATATGCAGAGCTCACTTCAGCAGCACCTTCTCAGGACAGGGGGGCCTGAGGTGAGAGAGCGAGAACATGGCCCCGTACAAAATATACATCCTTTCCCAGAATGTACCAATGGTCAAAAACCACCTACTAGGCTGGCTGGAAGAAAAATAAATATAAATATTCTAGCTGTACAGCTAGTTCAACCTAGCTGTACAGTCTCATACTATGGCCTGTGGTACCAGTGACACCTACTGGCAACAGTGAAAAATGTACAACTTGATTGAGCTTCGTGAAAGACCAGATCTAAACTGTACAATCAGTCTGAGCTGTCTACTAACAGAGAAAAAAAAAAAAAGTTAAAAAGGAAGGATACTTGCAACGTCCTGGTTTCAGCAGAGTTCAGTCAATGAGCAAGGTGTTGGTTCTCAAACTTGACAGATGTTCCTTGTTTGAGGGAACATGAGAACTGTCCATCTGACCTATCATCTGGTCTAAGGGGTGGTTGCTGGGATGTCACCACGTTTATGACCATGTCCCAGATAAAGTTTTGTATAAGTATTCGTATCTCTGAATACTTACAGTTTACAGTTTGTTAACTTGCAGATTATTGTCCTGCGTAAAATTTGCTCTAAAATATAAATGACAGGTCTCAGACGTCTGCTTTACCTAGGAGGCTAAGGGATTCCCTTGGTTCCCCATAACGCCTACTATAGGGGTGTTTGGGCTTGAAATGTTACATATTAACTAAGGAAAGTAAATATGTCTATGTTCTGGCTGTACTATTGTTATTTTAGAATTTTTGGAATATACTGGGATGATGGATTCTACAGAGAGGCAGATATGTGTATTGTACGGATTCCAACTGAGGTATTTATGAGCCAACATCTGTTAGCTCTCTCATCCCTCAAGCAGGCAAGCTCGACAGTTTTATGGCCCCTAAGATGAGTTTTGAGAGATTGATAAGAGATGTCTGCCATGCCGCTCAGGGTTGTGGATTGTATGAACTGAAAGGAGAGGGCAGAGAGGAAAAGGTCACTGTGCCTATTCCCTTCACATGGCTGAGATAAGCTGAGACATGAATAAAATGGCTGCCACACACACACACACACAGCTAGTTGTATGCCCAGTATGCAAGACTATTACACTGTCCATGTTCTCTATGCTAACAAAGCAGATTTCCTGTTCTTGCAGGTGATGATGAAACAAAATGCCATCCTCTCTTTGGTCTATCCCTTGGTGGTATTGCTGGTGTGTGGGCTGAATCCATCGTTTGGTCACAGCCCACGAAGCCCCGATCGTGTGTCAGAAGCAGATATTCAACGCTTGCTTCATGGAGTAATGGAAGAGCTAGGCATTGCCAGGCCTAGAGTGGAGTACCCTGCACATCAAGCCATGAACCTTGTTGGTCCACAAAGCATTGAAGGTAAATCATACATTTATAAGCCAGGGACAGAATAAGGCTCCAGTTAGGCATACAGCTGAGCCCCGTCTAAACTGAGTGAGTCTAGTAAGCTAAAAGTTGATGGAGAGCTCCTCTCCAGCCCTATTTAAGATGTAATGTCAATCATGCTTCTCACCTAAAGCCGGCCTTAGGCTGACTACAAGAGCTCTGCATTTGAAAAGAGATCACACTCTACCCGTACCTGCCATGAAATGTTTTCATCCTGTAAATTGCCTGTGCAGTGAAAGGACCATTAAACTTTCTGATACAAAGGAATAGAAAAGTGGAAAATCTCATTCATCAATATCATGCCCACAACTAGTCAAAATATTTTGTCTAGTTAGTACCATTAACCACTTCGATACAGAGCAGTTACACCCCCTTCCTGCCCAGACCCTCACACTTTGAACGATAATTACTCAGTCATACAACGCTGTACCCAATCAAATTTTTCTATCATTTTTTTCACACAAATAAAGCTTTCTTTTGGTAGTATTTAATCACCACTGAGTTTTTTATTTTTTGCGATATAAGTGAAAAAAATGCGAAAATTTTGAAAAAAATTTCTATTATAAAATTTTGAAAATAAGCAATTTTTTTCATAAATTTGGGCCAAAATTTGTACTTCTACATATCTTTGGTAAAAATAACCCAAATTAGTGGTTATTATTTAGTCTGTGTGAAAGTTAGAGTCTACAAGCTATGGTGCCAATCATTGAAAATTGATCACACCTGATGTACCGACGGCCTAACTCATTTCTTGAGGCCCTGAAATGTCAGGACAGTACAAATATCCCCCAAATGACCCCTTTTTGGAAAGTAGACATTCTAGGGTATTTAGTAAGAGGCATGGTGAGTTTTTTGAAGTTGTAATTTTTTCCCACAATTCTTGGGAATATTAAGAAATATATTTTGTTTTTTTATTACACAAAATTGTCATGTTATTTCTCACACATAGTATATGCATACTTGCAATTACACCCCAAAATACATTCTGCTACTCCTCTGGAGTATGGCGATACCACACATGTGGGACTTAGTCACAGCATAGCCACATACAGAGGCCCAACATGCAAGGAGCACCGTCAGGTGTTCTAGGAGCATAAATTACACATATCATTTCCTAACTACCTATAACACTTATGAAGGCCCTGGAGCACCAGGACAAGGGAATTACCCACAAAATGACCCCATTTTGGAAAGCAAACACCCCAAAATATATTCTATGAGGCATAGTGAGTGTTTTGAACATGTTATTTTTTCCCACAAGTTTTTGGAAAATGTGGAAAGAAAATGAAAACACTTTTTTTTTTTATTTATACAAAGTTGTCAATTTATAGGATATTTCTAACACACAGCATGTACATAGCAAAAATGACACCCTAAAATACATTCTGCTACTCCTCCTGAATATGGTGATACCACATATGTAGGACTTTGTCACAGCATAACCACATACAGAGGCCCAACATGCACGGAGCACTGTCAGGTGTTCTAGGAGCATAAATTACACATATAATTTCATTACAACCAATCACACTTTTGAAGGCCCTGGAACATCGGGACAATGGAAACCCATACAAAATGACCCCATTTTGGAAAGCAAACACCCCAACACATAATCTAGGAGGCATGGGCTGAAGATAGGTACTCAGGTACTCTGATGGGCTGAAGACAGGTACTCAGGTACACTGATCAGCTTCAGAAAGGTACTTGGGTACTCTGATGACGGGTACTCTGATGACGGGTACGCTGATGACGGGTACTCTGATGACGGAGTACCCGTCATCAGAGTACCCGAGTACCTGTCATCAGAGTAACTGTCATCAGTGTACCCGAGTACCCGTCATCAGAGTACCCGAGTACCTGTCATCAGAGTACCTGATGGGCTGGTGACAGGTACTCAGGTACTCTGATGGGCTTGCGACAGGTACTTTGATGGGCCAGTGACAGGTCCTCTTTATTGGGGGGGGCAATCAGTGTGTTTTGCGGTGCACTATGGTCGGTAACTAGCTGTTACCACAATCTTTCTCACACAGGATCAGTGTGTGAGGAGGAGAACACGGTGACCGCTAGTTACTGTGTACTCTAAATAAAGTGCAGTTAATATCATGTCAATACACAAAATCAATCACACTAAGCAGCGCTATACTCTAAGTCATCCGCTCTGAGTATCAAAAATGTCAAATATAAAACAAAATGCACAGGACCATCATATGAATGTAAGTGTCCAATACATAGAGCAGTCTCTATAGCTCCCCAGTGAGGTCTTCTACTGATAGTGACATGGAGTCCATAATCCCAGATCGAATAAATAGTGCCACTTCAATCAGGATAAAAATTAAATGGGTCCACCACCACACCTCCAGTGCTCCCCTCTAGATAAAACACTCACCAGACCAATAAGGATCAAAAACCTCTATGTTATTGCCTTTCAGTTGTCTCTCCACATCTCTGGTTATTAGATACAGATCGCTGTGTGCTGTAGCTTCCTGTTTCCTGTGCTCAGACTCTCCAGTACCATGTGACCAATGGAAAAAGACAAGAGTAGGGCTCGGATAGTGTGATATCGTTTTCAACTGTTTATTGCTAAAAACACAATCAATCCGCCCCCCCTGTTAAACATGCTTACATTCAAATGTAGGATATTCAGCATATAAGTTAATGGAATACCGTGAGTATGCAACCCAATCCGGCCAATCAGTCAGCTCCCCGCAGATCTCCCACCTCTGCTATGGAAACCACGGCTTCTCGGCACGGACATCTGACTTCAGGCGTCTCCACGATAGCGGCGTGCTGATGCGTTTTGTCGTAAAACGACTTCAACAGAGAACCTTGTACTGTGTACTCTGTTGACATTCTGTGACCGGCTGTGATTTGATGGCCGGTCATGTGGTAAAAAGCCAATTTCATTGGCTCTTTACCTAGATCAGGGATGGGCTTTGTCCGAGGGACGAGCCCTGTCCCCGATCACCGCGCATTGAGGAGAGAACGAGCGGCTCGCACTGCGGCTCGCACTGGAGCCGCTCATGTGATCGGCTGTGATTGACACAGCTGATCACATGAGCCAATTCAAGGTAATTTCATTGGCTGTTTACCTTGATCGGGGATGGGCTCAGTCCGAGGGACGAGCCTCATCCCTTATAGCCGCGCTGCACGCCCTGGGGGCGCGCAGTAGCAGCGAGAGCGGGCAGCCGTCATATGACGTCTGCTCGGATCGGCGAGCCCTTCCTGCCGGCGTCATTTTACAATGGCCCAGTATGGAAGTGGTTAAATCTCAAATAGGGTTTGCAAAAATTGTGCTATGTATGACCAACTATTTTTAAAAAGGACATGCATCATTGAGAATCCTATTTAAAGCTAATTTATATCCTTGTTGGTATAGATAGGTACAGTGTCTCACAAAAATGAGTACACCCCTCACATTTTTGTAAATATTTCATTATATCTTTTCATGTGACAACAATGAAAATATAAAGTAGTGAGTGTACAGCTTGTATAACAGTGTAAATTTGCTGTCCCCTCAAAATATCTCAACACACAGCCATTAATGTCTAAATCGCTGGTAACAAAAGTGAGTACACCCCTAAGTGAAAATGTCCAAATTGGGCCCAAAGTGTCAATATTTTGTGTGGCCACCATTATTATCCAGCACTGCCTTAACCCTCTTGGCATTGAGTTCACCAGGGCTTCACAGGTTGCCACTGGGGTCCTCTTCCACACCTCCATGATGACATCACTGAGCTGCTGGGTGTTAGAGACCTTGTGCTCCCCCCACCTTCCATTTGAGGATGCCCCACAAATGCTCAATAGGGTTTAGGTCTGGAGACATCCTTTGCCAATCCATCACCTTTACCCTCAGCTTGGCCAATCCATCACCTTTACCCTCAGAGGTGTGTTTGGGGTCGTTATCATGTTGGAATACTGCCCAGTCACCGATGGGAGGGGATCATGCTCTGCTTCAGTATGTCAGTGCATGTTGGCATTCATGGTTCCCTCCATAAACTGTAGCTCCCCAGTGCCGGCAGCACTCATGCAGCCCCAGACCATGACACTCCTACCACCATGCTTGACTGTAGACAAGACAGACTTGTCTTTGTACTCTTCACTTGGTTGCTGCCCCACGCTTGACACCATCTGAACCAAATAAGTTTATCTTGGTCTCATCAGACCGCAGGTTCCAGTAATCCATGTCCTTAAGCCCCGTACACACGATCAGATTATCGAACGATCTGTCGTCCGTTTTTTGTGGCATGCTAGTCTGATGTGGAAAGTGAAGAGGTTATTTCCATACGAATTTTCCCGTACGACCGAATTCTACTTCAGAAGTGGTGTCGTGTTGGATTGCTTTGTATGTGTTCTTTCGTCTCTGAGCATGCCTAGTCTTGCTCTTAAGATTTTTTTTCGTCAATCTGCACTAATCAGACGAAAATCGGACGTTGTATTACGGACGACAAAAATTATATAGCATGCACATCAGGATTTTGTCAGCCGAAAAGTCGGAGTTGGCTGTCGAAAGCACCATACTAACAATCCGAAAATCGGCAGATCGGTCGTCGGACGAATTTTCCCTACAGATTTTCTTATCGTGTGTATGGGCCTTTAGTCGTCTTGTCTTCAGCAAACTGTTTGCGGGCTTTCTTGTGCATCATCTTTTGAAGAGGCTTCCTTCTGGGACGACAGCCATGCAGACCAATTTCATGCAATGTGGGGCGTATGGTCTGAGCACTGATAGGCTGACCCCCTCCCCTTCAACCTCTGCAGCAATGCTGGCAGCACTCATATGTTTATTTCCCAAAGACAACCTTTGGATATGATGCTGAGCATGTGCACTCAACTTCTTTGGTTCACCATGGCGAGGCCTGTTCTGAGTGGAACCTGCCCTGTTAAACCGCTGTATGGTCTTGGCCAACGTGCTGCAACTCAGTTTCAGGGTCTTGGCAATCTTCTTATAGCTTAGACCATCTTTACGTAGAGCAACAATTATTTTTTTCAGATCCTCATAGAGTTCTTTGCCATGAGGTGCCATGTTGAATGTCCGGTGACCAGTATGAGAGAGTGAGAGCGATAACACAAAATTTAACATACCTGCTCCCAATTCACACCTGAGACCTTGGAACAGAGTCACATGACACCAGGGAGGGAAAATGGTCCCAATTTGGACATTTTCACTTAGTTGTACTCCCTTTTGTTGCAAGCGATTTAGACAATAATGGCTGGGTTGAGTTATTTTGAGGGGACAGCAGATGTACACTGTTATACAAGCTGTACACTCACTACTTTACATTGTAGAAAAGTATAATTTCTTCCGTGGTGTCACATGAAAAGAAATAAAAAATATTTACAAAAATGTGACAGGTATACTCACTTTTGTGAGATACTGTATATAAAAAGTAATTCAGGAAATTAAATACTTACATTTCCCAGGAGAAAGTGTTGTTCCACATTTCCTCTATTGCTCCTTGCTTGTTCAAAAGTGTAGGCATTTGCAGCCGTAATCTCTGCTGAATGGGTCAGCTTATTTAATCGTGTGATTAAATCCTTAAACCCTCCACAAACCTTATTCAAATCATACATCTAACAGGAAAATACATGTATTGAGGCTACATTTAGTAAAAATTGCACATCAAAACTATCAGTCAGTCCATACCTATAAGCTGCTGCAATTGCATGCAAATCATATTTCTCTTACGTCCTCCGACAGTCGCCGCCATCTTCATATTCGTCACAATGGGGTATTAGACTTTGCTCCGTAGGAGTAGCTAGGCAACAGAATATGTCAATATTAAAGCTTTTAACATATCCCCACCCCAGGGGGTGGTCCCCTCAGTCTATACCCTCCTGCTTCCAGTTTCATACTCCAGTTTCAATGTCTAGCTTGTCAGGAGTAGCTGGATGTCTCTGTGCTGGGGCATTTTGTCTCAGCCTTTCTCTATTCTTTTTTGATTTTTGTTTGAGTTTTTTCTCTCTCTTTACTTAGCTGTTATTTTTGTCAGCATTAGTTCTTCTGATGAAGAGGATCATGCGGGCTGGGTCTCGGGCTGATCCCCCTGTTAGCAGGTTGTGGGTCAGTGGCTTCCCAGCCTGCCATCGAGCGTTCAGCCAGGTAACGCTCCTGGCGCAATGAACGACCCATCCCTGTTCGGTGCAGGGATGCTATGGTGAGGTGGCTACCTCACTGGACGCTGTGCGGTTTCTCAATCCCATTTTTGCTGCGTCCTGGATGCGACTCTCCCTGTCACATGTGCAGTGGCTTGTTCGCCTGTGCGGGTTCCCCACGCCATCTAGGAGGTAAGTGTATCTGTGTGGGGACCTGTCTGTCTGGGGGGTGTCAGTCTGGGACTGTGTCACCCTGCCTGTGTTCACACTGTTAAGCTCCCTATCTCTCTGGCTGCATGCTGTGGGCTGCGAGGAGGGGGGGATGTGCTGCACTATCTGTGTCAGACTGTGAATGTGTGAACGGCTGTGTGCTGTGGGGCATGTTTTTATCATGTTTGGGGCACATTACAGCGACCGCTGCGGCAGTCCGCCATGTTTTAATACATGTGGTGTGTTTTCTCCACTTCACTGAGGTGGAGGAGCGGCGTTTTCGGCGCCAAACGGCGCCATTTTGGCAGCGCTCACTCCGGCCGCATGGTCTCACTGCGGGCGGCCATTTTCTTGTAGCCTTCCATAGGCTTTCATAGAGCGCCCTGTGTTGCATAGCTTCCTTTCCCTGGGCGCACCGATCGAGGCAGCAGCGGCAGCGGTGGTCTTTACAGGTTTTTACCTCCCTGTCCCTATTTCCTTGCCTGAGTTGAGTTTTTTCTCCCTGTGGGGGTCAAACTTGTGCTAGTGTGTGTGTGCGGTGGGCAGCGCTCGCCACGCTTGTTTAAGGGGCTGTTAACCCTTTATTCTCCGGCATGGTAGTGGGGCAATGGATTCTCAGGAAAGCAAATTTCCTACCACTTGGTGGGTGACCAAGGGACTGCTGTTTCCCCCCCCAGGGGGGGGGTTTTGGCTGCGGTTGTGGCTAACATTGCTGCTCAGGTGCAAATGCTTGTGGCTGCTCGATCCACAAAACGGCCCAGAGTTTCAATCTCCTCTGATTCAGAGGGTGATGGTGATGGGGCTGCTATAGCTGGGGTCTCCTTATCGGGGTCCCGTTCCTCCCTGGATCTTGGTGGTCCGAGGTGGAGGCTGAGGTAGAAGGGGTGGATAATTCTCCCCCTGGCTCGCCTGAAGAGCTTGCACTCATGGATGAATTGATTGCTTTTATCAAGCAAACACTGCGTTTACAGGATGAACCATGTCCTCCTGCTGCCCTGGCAGCTTATGGGACGCAGAAAAGACGCATGACATCGCAGGTCTTTCCTTGCACTGATGTTTTTCAGCGCGCTGTTAAGGAACAATGGCGCAATATGCGCGAGCCCTTTGCTGTACCAAGTAGGTTCAGGCTGCGGTATCTTTCACGCCCGCTACTGATGAGCGGTGGTGTGTGCAACCTCCGGTGGATCACGCGGTGGCGGTTTTGAATAAGTCCACTGCGATTCCTGCAGAGGACACCCCGGTGTTCCGGGATGCTACGGACAGGAGGCTGGAGTCTCTTGCCCGTCATACTTACTCTATTACGGGTTCTATGCTAAAGGCTCTATTTGCTTCGCTTATGACAGCCCAGGCTGTCACGAATTGAACGCAGGTACTCAGGCGCGTCTTGGTGGCTGATTCAGCCTCACTGGCGACATTGGATAGGGTGGATCAAATCCATCATGTATTTGTGTGATGTGGACTTGGATATAGTACCGTTGGCTGCACGTGTTCACAGTGTGGCTATATTGTCTCGCCGCCTGGTTTGGTTGCAGTGTTGGTCTGTGGACCAATCTTCGCGCAAGACCTTAGCCAATCTGTCCTATGATGGATCTCGCCTTTTTTGGAGAATCCTTGGACACACTGATAAAGGGGATCACGGGTGGTAAGAGCACGCTCTTGCCCCAATCCCGCAAGGCTAAGGTTGCTCATGGTAAGAAGCATGCTTCTTTTAGGCCCTCTCGGGGGTCCTTTCGTGCCTTTCGGTCGCACTATAAGGGCAAGCCGTTCAAAGGTCAAGGCTCCCAAACGAAGCCGTGGTCAGGTTACCAGAAGTCCAGCCAGTCCGGACCCGCTGCCCATAGCAATGCGGCCTGCAGGGGCGCCCTCACCCAATTCTGGGGTGGGGGGACGCTTGCTCGGTTTTTCTTCAACCCTGGTTGGCCCGTGTTCGGGACAGGTGGGTTCAGGAAATCGTTAGTTCTGGCTACAAGATCGAGTTTTCTCTCTCGGCCGGAGAGCAGGGTTTTTTTCCCTCAGGAGGTTCCGGTGCCTCATCAGGACAGATTTCGGGGGTTTTTATCTTCCAATCTGTTCACTGTGCCCAGGAAGGAGGGCAGGGTACGTCCAATTCTGGACTTACAGGCTCTGACCCACTTTGTGCGGGTTCGCTAGTTCCGCATGGCATCCCTGCGGTCGGTGGTGGCTGCCCTGGTTCCAGGTGAATTCATGGCTTCCATCGACTTGAAGGATGCGTGCCTTCACATCCCGTTTTTTCGAGGGTCGCCAGAGGTACCTTCGATTCGCCATTGCGGAGGATCACTGCCAATTCGTGGCGTTACCTTTTGGTCTCGCTTCGGCTCCACGGTTTTTCGCCAAGGTGCTTGCACTGGTTTCTGGTTTGTTGAGAGCCCAGGGCATCCCTGTCCTGGGGTATCTGGAAGATACTCTGGTTCGGTCTGCGACCAGCCAGGGTCTGGAGGAGGACCTGTCCATCACAATGCTGACTCTACAGGAGTTTGGTTGGACGATGGTTTTCCAAAGTCGTCGCTGTGTCCGTCGATTCGTCTTCCCTACCTGGGAATGATTCTGGACTCGGTCCGGGCGAAGATCTTCCTACCAGACGACAAACTCAGGACTCTTCAGGAAGAAGTCAGGTCCCTTAGGGACGTTCCGTGCTCGTCACTCCGGACGCGCTTGAGATGTCTGGGATTGATGGTCTTGGCTTTCGAGACGATTCCCTTCGCCCAGTTTCACACGCGGGGTCTCCAAGCGGAGATCCTGTCCAGGTGGGACGGGCGACCGCAATCTCTGGATCTCCAGATTTCGTTGGGCCATCGCACCAGAAGGGATCTTCTGTGGTGGCTCCAGTCCCCGGCGGTGTCGGGGGGCAAGTCTTTTCGTCCTCTCTCATGGACGGTGGTCACCTCGGATGCCAGCCTGTCGGGCTGGGGTGGTGTTCTGGGCGTTCTGTCCGCCCAGGGAACTTGGTCGGAGGGGGTTTCCTCCCTTCCGATCAACATTCTGGAATTGCGTGCGGTGAATCTCTGCCTTCAACGTTGGCCGGACGGGCTGCAGGGCTGTCCGGTTCGGGTGCAGACGGACAATGCCACGGCGGTGGCTTGCGTCAATCGCCAAGGGGGCACCGAGAGAGCCCGAGCGGCTCGGGAAGTGGCCGACATTCTGTCTTGGGCCGAGACACACGTCCCGGCGATATCGGCGGTGGAGAACTGGCAGGCAGATTATCTGAAGCCGACAGTCCCCGGACCAGGGGGAATGGTCCTTCCACCCGGATGTCTTCCAGATGTGGTGCGCGAAGTGGGGTCTTCCGTAGGTAGACCTGTTCGCGTCTCGTCTAAACAGCAAGGGGAAAAGGCTTCGTGGCAAGGCCGCGCGATCCTCGGGCAGACGCGTTAGACGTGTTGGTAGCTCCGTGGCATCGATACCGACTGATGTATGCGTTTTCACCGTTTCAATGGCTGTCCAGGTTCCTTCGCAGGTTGAACTCGGAACCAGAACACAGTGTTTTTTGTGGCACCGGACTGGCCTCGCCGGTCCTGGTACGCAGACTTCGTGCATTTGGCGGTCGACGCCCTGTGGCGTCTGCCTCTTCGAGAAGATCTCCGGTCTCAAGGGCGGATATTCCATCCTGCTTTACAGTCGCTGGCTTTGACGGCCTGGCTGTTGAGACCGAGGTCCTGAGGGATAGGGGTCTCTCCCCTGAGGTCATTCGCACTTTGATCGACGCGAGGAAATTTTCCTCGGGGAAGGTCTATTACCGTACTTGGAAGGCCTATTTTGCCTGGTGTGAGTCCAGGGGGTTTTCACCTCGCCCGTACTCGGTGTCTAGGGTGTTGTCCTTCCTTCGAAAGGGTGTTGCCAGCGTTTGGCGCTGGCTACGATCGAGGGTCAGGTGTCTGCGATGGCCGTTATCTTTCAACGTCCTCTGGCATCTAACTCCTTGGTTGGCACTTTTGTTCAGGGGCATCTGGTCCCTCCTTGGAGGGTGCCTCTGCCTCCTTGGGACTGGAATCTTGTTCTGTCCGTGTTACTCCATGGTCCTTTTGAACGGATCAGGTAGATCTCGTTGTCTATGTTGTCCAAGAAGGTCAACTTTTTTGGTGGCGATCACTTCGGCTCGCAGTGTGTCGGAGCTGGCAGCTTGTCCTGCAAGTCTCCGTATCTGGTCATTCACTTAGATAAGGTGGTCTTGCGACCTAACCCTTCTTTTTTTCTGAAGAGGGTTTCGGTATTTCACCTCATTGAGGACATTGTCTTGCCTTCGCCTTGCGCGAAGTCTAAATATCCGAAGGAGGTGGAGTTGCACTCCTTGGATGTTGTTCGGGCGATTAGGGTTTACCTAAAATCGTCTGAATCGTTTCGAAAGTCGGATTCTTTGTTTGTCATTCCGGGGGTCCTCGGAAGGGCGTAGCGGCGTCTGCCGTCGCCAATTGGTTCAGACAGGCCATTGAACGGGCCTATGCTTTGCAGTGAAAAGTTTCCCCTATCCCTGTGAAGGCGCACTCTGCCAGATCTCTGAGTACGTCTTGGGCCTGTCGTCATGGGGCTTCTGTGGCCCAGGTGTGTAGGGCGACGATTTGGTCGACCGTGCACACCTTCACTCTATTCTACAGAGTGGAGTTTCAAGCATCGGCAGATGCTTCCTTTGGCCGCAAGGTTCTTAGTGCGGCGGTTCCTTAGGGTCCCTTGTTTTGGACCTTTTGGCTGTTTGGGATTTCTTTTTATCCCTGGGTTTTTGGTTTTTTCCTGGGTTATTGCTCCCGTTGAGCAAGTTTTTTCTCATGTTGCCCAGCTGGTTTCCTTCCTTTGGTAAGGTTACTTTCTTTGATGTGGAGACTGCGTTGCCTTTAGGCACGGCTGCGTTTCCCACCCCTCATGTTTGCACTGCTTTGGGACGTCCCCATTGTGACGAATATGAAGATGGCGGCGACTGTCGGAGGACGTAAGAGAAAACTGAATTTTTGTAAAATCTTACCTGTAAAATTCCTTTCTCTGAGTCCTCCGACAGTCGCCGCCCCCGCCCCTCTTTTGGGGTTTAGGTACTCTACTGCTATTCCACTGAAACTGAAGTATGAAACAGGAAGCAGGAGGGTATAGACTGAGGGGACCACCCCCTGGGGTGGGGATATGTTAAAAGCTTTAATATTGACATATTCTGTTGCCTAGCTACTCCTACGGAGCAAAGTCTAATACCCCATTGTGACGAATATGAAGATGGCGGCGACTGTCGGAGGACTCAGAGAAAGGAATTTTACAGGTAAGATTTTACAAAAATTCAATTTTTTCTTTTTTTGCTAAAAATTACTTTTGAACCTGTGCCTAATTTTTTTTCTATTGGTTCCATAATGTGATGGGCAGCTTGTTTAACCAATAGGGTGGACTAGAAGGTGTGTGATGGGGCAAGCCGAAGCTCCATTTACCTTTTTGCAGATATGACTATATTTGAATATACCATTTATTTCCTAAAGTATTTAGAGCTATTTGTTTTATGGACATACTTATGTTTGACAGATTTCCAGGGAGCCTGGAGCATAACATTTTTTGAGAAACAGAAGTATTTTAGTCCTTCTGTTAATCACTATCCATCCTAACAAAACTTAAAATAGCTTAAAAGAAGTGCACGTTCAAGTAAAAAGCTTTATTTTATTGTCCCTCGACCCGCTTAGCCTATTTATACTTAGTAATGCAGACTTCAGATAAAAACACACCCAAAAGTGGATTTTGCATGCCATGCAAGACCCCCTTTTCAAATATGGCTCCCTTCCCCCTTGCTGAAAAAGCATAGAAAACACCTGCAGAGGAACAAAAGTTAGTTAATATACAACGTGGTACTTGCCTTTCTCCTGGCTTTGTAGTGCAGGGGGTGATATCATCTTGCTGACAAGATCTAGGGGAATGCTGAATACTCCAAAATTGCCTTAAGATACTACAGCACCGTGCAGGATCGTATTTGCCACAAGATTTGAGCTCCTCAGCATTCCCCAGGATCTTGCTGGAAGAACGATGACGTCAACCTCACTGGGACCCCCTGTGCAGAAGCCAGGTAAGGTAAGTATCTTTAATTTATTTTTCTCCAGGTAATTTGTCTTTAAGTTTCATTCAGCCTTTCACCAAGGGGAGGCTGATTATGCATCTGTAGTTATGTTTCACATAGATTTATGGGGCTCTCTTCTGAGCACCATATTTTGTCATATTCCTGGTAAATGCTTAACTCCAATGTCTTTGGCTGTGGGCTAAAAGTTTACAAATTTTCACTCATTTTACTATATACACCATGTCTGTATTAGAACATTGGGCTCATATTACCAATTGAATCTCATCTTCTCAAGGGTGATGCCCCCTAATAATTTAGTTGGTCTTTTCTGTCCCCTTTCAAATATCCCCATATTCTTTCTGTAAACTGGTGCCCAAAACAGAACTTCATATTCTAAACGAGGTCTCACTAATCTAATGTGTCATCTGCAGGATTATGCTTTCCTCGCTTACTCTCAAAGCTGCAGATTGGAATTGCATGCTAATAAAAGTGTAATCTACCAGGATACCCAGATATTTTTCATAATTGACTTATCTAATATATCTCCCTCTCTATCATATAATAGAGGAATTAGGCAGAGCAATAAGTATAAATGCAACAGCCAAAAGACACATTTACTAATATACTCAGTTTATAGCAGTCCATAGATTATACAATATAGGCTGGACTGGATTTTTTGTAGCTTACACAGGCCATGGCTGTAAGGGATTGCTTATAGCTGTGATGTGAACCCATGGTACATGGACCCCTTTCGCTGTGGACGAGATACAAGGTGTATCTCCTCCACACCGCACCCTGCCCCATAGAACTACATCTCCCACAGGGCTCTGGGGCTAGGGGTGACTTGTCTGGGGTGGGTCTGGATAAGACGAAGTGGTGCTGACAGGTTGAATGCCACATCTCTCGTGGGCTGTCTCTGCTGTCTCGCACAGCAGATTGGATGTGGACTGAAGCCACCTCCCCCTCCTCGGATGTGTACTTCTACACAGGCCAGAGGAAGGATACCCACACCGATCTAAGGTCTGTACTACGTTTATTTTATTGTAGATGGATACAGGTGGTGAACAGTGACCAGAAGGGGGGGGGGTGTAAGTTAAAATGACGGAGGAGTGATTGTGAGGTGGTTAAGAGGATATGTGCTGGGGGGCACTTTGAGGGGGGAAAGAACCTATGCTAGAAGTGGGGGTTTGATTTAAAATCTGCCCCCCCCCCCCCACAAGAGCATAAGCCCTCTCACCTCCCAAAGCAACACCAGCACATATCCGACCCCCCACACTTCCCTACTAGCACAAGTCCTACCCTCTCTCAAAATGCCCCCCTAGCACATAACAGACCCCCCCAGGAGAGGAGTGTGTGTACTGATGGAGGGGGATCTTTACTTAGTGGAGGGGGGTTTGTACTGAGGAATGGGGGACTGTAATTAGTGGAGGTGGGGTCTGGACTGAGGAACAGGGTCTATAGTTAGTGGAGAGGGGGGGTCTGTACTGATATTTACATCAGCTGTGTCTCTAGATATACAGAGGTTGTGTCTACGGAAAAAGAAGGGTCTCCAGAATAGCAATTTTGGGTATTTAGGAAGGTTTGTGTTGCAGTTTGGGCACTCGGGTTCAAAAGGGTTCGCCATCACTGACTTATAGCTTTGCACACATGAAGTTGGTAACCCTCAGGATATTTCTATTTATTGCAAAAGGGTAGTAAGTTATGCCAAATCTTCAAGTGTGCAGTCCTCATTGCTGCTGTTTGGGCTGTTGGGGATTCCTTGGTAAGTAAGGCCCTGTTCACACCTGAGTGTTATTCAGCTCATAAAACGCTAATCTCTGAAGTCTCAAAACGCCCAACAAGCAAAATCTAATTTATTTCAATGGCCCCTGTTCACATATGAGCACTTTATTGCCTGAAGCAAAACGCCCGAAGCTCAAAAAAGTACATAAGCTTCTTTTTTGGAAGAATACAAGAGTTTTTGTTAGATGTCAATGCCTGCCTCTGAATGTCTGAAAAAACGCCTGAAAAACGCCAAAAAAGACGCCTAAAAATATTACGCTCAGGTGTGAATGGAGCCTAAGGGTTTGCCGAATTTAAATCGGATTCTTCAAATCCTTGGCGAATTGAACCCAGGCAGATTTGCCTATCCCTGCTCTTGTCTTCTCAGTTGAAGAATGCAGTGACCTCATGAGCATTAAATTGAATGTACAGGCAGACTTAAGTGTGACCATAAGTGATCTTTGCTAATAGGTTGTCCTTTTACTAGAAAAAAAAAAAACAATCAGGTTTTCAGTCATTTCAGAAAACCGTAATTTCCTTTCTCTATTTGTGACTCACTCATGATAAACCAACCATCAATTCCACTTACGGGAAAGGTCTGTAGCCAAGGGATGTTGATGTGAATTGTCATTCACGCCATGTCTGCCATAAATACTCATCAACTAGCTCAACTAATTACTTGGGATAATCAGCCATTACTATGTTCACTAATCAGAAGACCTGAGGGGAACTGAATTCTGTACTTTCCCCAACTGTTTACATTATAGCAAATGTGCTCCGCTAATGCATAATGGAAAATATTACTTTTCCCATAACAATGGTTGTTAGGTTCTCCAAACCCTAATTACAGCTTGGGAAGATGTATTATTATGTAAAGTGAACCTTACTAATCTACCTAATGACTTACTAGCTTTTGAACATTACTGAAGTCTAAATACGGGGTTAGAATTCTAAGAATCTGCCAAAACTGAGCTTAGTATTTGTTTTATTAGGGGTAATAACTTGGATGGAGAATAAGAATTATGGGATGCCCAACTTGATGGCAACAAAACCAGGGACAAATTTCCCCCAATGTACAGCTCCGATTGATTCCTCTCCATTACTGTGTACAACTCAGATTGACTCCTCCTCATCTCTCTGCAGCGCTCTGATTTCACTCCCGACTGCCTGACAATTTATAGGTGAAAAGATGCAAAAACCCCTTAAAGACTAGGAACTCTCAGTCCCTTTAGAAAGTAGCACAAAGTGTTTGTAAGTTGCATCCTGGAGTATCTCCAACTCCCCTGTAGACACTGGTTCCAGCTCTACCAACTGCAGAAAATACCAGCCCACCTCACTACTTCTTCACTGGCCTATGTGACTATCTCTTCACCAGTTTGAGTGCTCCAGAGATCTGCCAGGGCAAGGTTAAGAAAGATTTAAGCACACCCCTATCTTCCAGGGAGACCTGCTCCGTGTGGCAGTCTCTCCCCTTACCAGTCCCTGACCATGCTGTAGTACTAGCACTGTCCTTGCTTCCGCTGCCTCTCAGGGAAGACTTCTTCCAAACTGCTCCTGTTGTCAGGATCCTCCCAGGCCAGCCCGAGCTCTAGTCCAGGCAGAACACACCCCTCCCCCCCCCCAAGACTAGGGGGTTCGCATCAAGGGCCACTGACAGCCCCTCACAATCCATCGCTATCTTCCACCCGACTCCCCGAGCATGACATATTTAAGGGTTGGCTTAGCCCTATGCCAGGCACACTGCCTGGGGATTGGCTAAACTCCCCTAAGTATGCAGATTAATCCTCCTGACCTCCTCCCAGCTTCTAGATGTTTCTTCAAGCTTCCAGACCCAGGAGGAGGCACCAGAGACTTGCCTGCATGAGTCACCTGCCCTGACCTGCAATAAACTGTCGACCCAGATTCCATGGCCCATGTTTAACCATGAGCCAGACTATGTTTTGCCTACTCTCACAGAAGTAGCGCAATAGAGGGTGCTACACCAGCATCTGCTTCAATGTAATTCTAAAGCTTTGTGTAGCAAAAATATGGTGTCCTCACCTCAAATCACAACTTCCTAATATCTTAAACCCCTAAGATAATTTGGATCAGATACATGTTATATATTATGCTGAATCCTGTGATCTCACCCTGTCTGTCACAGAGAAGATCCGCCTGCTTTGTTTACACAAGTGGGCGGATCTTCTCACACTTTCCCCGACAATCGGGGAAGAGAGGCGGCAATCGCCGCCTCTCCTCCCCCGGCCCGACTTCCTCTGTGTCCAAACACAGCGGGAGCGAGCCTCGGGCGGCGCGCACGCACCGCCAAGACCACTAGGAGTCCAGCGACGTAGGTCTACATCGCTGGACCCAGAGGAGTCGCCCTGCCGCAGTAATATTACTGTCAGTGGTCGGCAAGTCGTTAAAGCATGTTATACAGCACAGTGCTTGTACTGTGTCATTTGGCCCCCTGTAACACCTAAAAAAAAACCTGGCTGATCCTGCCAGTTTCTACCCTCCCCGGTGTAAACTGACCACGGTATATCATGGCTGCTGAGCCCTGACACTGTGGTCACTTTATGTCCCTCTGTCATCCTCAGCCCTGCACTGTCCTCTTTCCCCCCTCCCTGCCTGTCTGCTCGTTTCAGTGCCTGCCCCCTCCCCTTCTGCTGCTCTTATATTACATTTAAAATCATGCCATCACCTTTTTAATATATTAATAAGTGTCCCTGTGCCTGTGTTATAGAAAAAATATGCTGACCTGCACCTAAATCAGAGTGGCTTCCGGCAATCACGTGACCGCTCGTCTCTCTCCTTTCTTCCCTTCCTCTCCAGCTGACCGCAGTGCTCTGCCCCACCCGCTGGAGCTGTCAACTGGGCAGAAAAGAGAGCTCAGGAGCCGCTCTGAATTAGGTACAGATCGGCATATTTGTTCTATAACACAGGCACAAGGACATTTTTTGTTAAATTAGAGTGGAAGGCATGGCATGATTTTAAATAAGTGGCTTAACAACCACTTTAAGCCTATCCCAGCACTCTTTTGGGCTGAAAAAAAAAAACCTGTTACTGATATTTTTAGGGCCACCAAAATGACCAATGTTGGAGCTTGGAAGACTCCCTCCTTGAACTTTGAGGAACAGATATTAACTTGGAAGATCAGTGTACTGCTGTTTCTCTGCTGACATACTCCCCTGCAGTCTCCACCCCACCTCTCCAGGACCTTTATGCAGTTGAGAACAGAGTTTATCTCTTCTAAAAAATAAAAAAATATTTATAATGTTTTACCTTGAACTTCTATTTTTGACTGAACGGGTTGTTTTACAAGGTGAAGATTCACATATACTTTAAAATTGGATTAACAGCTGAATAGTCAATAAGAAATTAACGTCTCTCTTAATTGATCTCCATCTACAACTTCTGAAAGTTTGGCAACTCTGGATAACCTGTACGCAACCTACCAAATGCCAAAACTCATTTCTATTTATGAAAATACCAGGTCTCCAGGCTCTCATGCTTGCTAACTTTCCCCTTTACTCCCCTGTTTTTTCCCCTTTCTTCCTTTTTTATTATTATTATTATACAGGATTTATATAGAGCCAACAGTTTGCGCCGCGCTTTACAATATGAGGGAAGACAATACAGTTACAATACAATTCAATACAGGAGGATTTAGATGGCCCTGCTCGTTAGAGCTTACAATCTAGAAGGGAGGGTCAAGTGAAACAAAAGGCAATACCTATGGGGGGGGGGGGTGAACTAATGGAGATAATGGAAGTATAGTTGTTAGATGTGGGTAGAATAGGCTTCTCTGAAGGGGAGGGTTTTCAGGGATCGTCTAAAAGCTAATAGAGTCAGAGATAATAGGACAGATTGGGGTAAGAAGTTCCATAGGATTGGAGAGGCTCTGGGAAAGTCCTGGAGGTGAGTATGGGAGGAGTTGACGAGGGAGCTACCCTGATCATAGCTTTACTTTAGGTCATATTTTATATAGAACAAAACTGCAATTTACAGAAGAAATAGCTTTCATTTAATTCAACCACCTCAATACTGCCATATTGTAAAAAAGCGTTATCAAATGTGTAAACACCACCAATGATTAGAAGCCTTCACTTTATTCACAATGGAGGAAGGGGAGCACTGAATGTTTGTAAACACAATATGAAGGAGGATTACACTGGATCAATAGTGAAGGCGGTGTAGGGGGGCACAGTTCAGTCTTGTTCTCCCAGGGGGTAAAAACAGGTGTTTCAGTCGCATTTTTACCACCCACTGAAAGCCTAATATAGCAGCCAGAGGGTATTGTACACGTCTTGAGAAATCTAGCTTAGTGATTGTAAAGTCATGTTTTTTTTTAATGTTTTTTTTAACCAGTTTACGACCACCCGCCGCAGATGTACTGCGCAGGCAGCCGCTCCCAGGCAAATTCCCGTACATGTACACGCATATTTTTAGCACTAATTACTGTAGTAATGTTACTGGTCTCCCCAAAAGTGTCAAAAATGTCAGTTAGGGGTCCGATCTGTCCGCCGCAATGTCACAGTCCCGCAAAAAATCGCAGATTGCCGCCATTACTAGTAAAAAAAAAAAAAAACAATAAAGATTACATAAATCTTTCCCGTAGTTAGTAAACGCGATAACTTTTGCGCAAACCAATCAAAATACGCTTATTGCGATTTTTTTTTTTTTTTTTTTTTTTTACCAAATATATGTATCAGAAAACAAATTGGCCTAAAATGTTAAAATTTTGATTTTTAGATTTTTTTTATTTTTTTTTTTTTGAGGATGTCATATAGCAGAATGTGAAAAAAATTGTTTTTTTTTTTTTTTTTTCAAAATTGTTGCTCTTTTTTTCAAAAATTAAAAATCACACAGGTGATCTAATACCACCAAAAGAAAGCTCTATTTGTGGGGAAAAAAAGGACATCAATTCTGTTTGGGTACAGCGTCGCACGACCGTGCAATTGTCAGTTAAAGTAACGCAGTGCCGAATCGCAAAATAGGGCCTGGTCAGGAAGGGGGCAAATTCTTCCGCTCTTAAAGTGGTTAAATAACAAACATGCCATACTTACCTGCTCTGTGAAGTGGTTTTGCACAGAGGGGCTCCTCTTCTCGGGTCCCTCTTATGTGATCTTGGCTCCTCCCTCCTCCCTCCTGTTGAGTGCCTCCACAGCAAGCAGTTTGCTGTGGGGGCACCTAAGCTGAGTTCAGACACAGAGCTGCGACCCATCTAAATTCAGACAGAGCTGCGACCCCCTTCTCTCTCTCCTGATTGGCTGACTGACTTTGACAGCAGCGGGAGCCGATTGCGCCGTGCTGCTGTCTTAGCCAATGAGGAGGGGAGTCCCGGACAGCTGAGAAGCTCCTGCAGCATTGCTGGATTGAGATGGGCTCAGGTAAGTATTAGAGGGGCTGAGGGGGCTGCTGCACACAGAAGGTTTTCTTTATCCTAATGCATAGAATGCATTAAGATAAAAAACCTTCTGCCTTTACAATCCTTTAAACTGTCAAACATGCCCTTGCACCACAACCATGAGCTAAACTCTTGTTTTGCAGTTGCAGCATGGTACTTCATTGCAAAGTCACTGTTCTGGAAAAAAAAATGATTCAGAAGGCAGCAGTATTGCTTCCTTAATGCATGGAAGTTGCTGCTCTACTTCCCTTTGAAAAGTGATACACCATGGATAGCTTTTCAGAGGAGGGTAGTGATTACCACTAGTGTAAACCTAGCCTTAACCACTTTAAGACTGCTCACGTTGCGGCTACTGCAGCAAGGTGGCAGCCCTGGGTCCAGCGACGTAGACCTGTCTCGGCCGCACTGTGTTTAGACACAGCGGGAGTCGGGCAGGAGGAGGAGAGACGGCGATCGCCATCTCTGTTCCCCCGATCGTCAAGAAAAGAGTGAGAAAATCCGCCGCTTGTGTAAACAAAGCGGGCGGATCTCCTCCTTGACAGGCAGGGACAGATCACAGGATTCAGCATAGCTGAACCTGCGATCTGTGTCTGTGTCACACAACCCCCTCCCCCCACACACATCAGTAAGCATGAGGCACACATTTAACCCCTTGCTCACCAACAGTGTTAACCCCTTCCCTACCAGAGTCGTCATTACAGTAACAGTGCATATTTATAGCACTGATTACTGTAGTAATGTCACTGGTCCCCCCAAAAGTGTCAATGTCAGTTAGGGGTCCAATCTGTCTGCTGCAATGTCACAGTCCCACAAAAAAAATCACAGATCGCCACCATTACTAATAAAAAAATAAAAAACAATAAAAATGATAAATCTTTCCCGTAGTTAGTAACTTTTGCGCAAACTAATCAAAATACGCTTATTGCGATTTTTTTTTTCCAAAAATATGTAGCAGAAAACAAATTGGCCTAAAATTTTATATTTTTTTGGGGGGAATGTTATATATCAGAATGTAAAAAAATATTGTTTTTTTTTTTTTTTCAAAATTGTCGCTCTTTTTTTCAAAAATATAAAATCGCACAGGTGATCAAATACCACCAAAAGAAAGCTCTATTTGTGGGGAAAAAAAAGGACGGTCTTAAAGTGGTTAAAAATACGCTCATTGAGAATTTTTTTGTCAAAGACATGTAGCTAAATACATTTTGGCCTAAATATATGACAAAAATTTAATATATTGGATATTTTTTAACTGTCAAAGTAGAAAATGCCAGGTAGGTAGGTAAAGTACCACTTAGCAGAAATGAGCGTGGGTTTTTAGTTTTTTTTTTAAAGGAGGGAGTGGGAGGTGGATAAGGTGCCACTCGCTACCAATGGTTGTGGGATCATTTTTTTTAATGGTAAATATTTGAAAGGTAAATATAAGCGATCCAAACTTTCTGGTCTTTTTTTCCTTTATGCGGAAAAAAGTGGTTAATACTATCAAGAGAAGCCTCTATCTAAAAAAAAAAAGGTTTCAAATTCATTTTAGGATAGTCTTGTGTGACCAAGTAATTGCCAAACTATCACAATACTAAAACTGAAAAATGTCATGGTAATGAAAGTGTGTGTATATATGTATGTATGTATGTATGTATGTATGTATGTATGTATGTATGTATGTGATATATATATAACCAGCTGGTACTCAAGTGGCTAAAAGATAACCAAAAATGATAATGTTTGTTTTGATTATTCTATTTATTGCGCCACAAGACCACTGTTGTAGAACGATCCATGAAGCTCATGAATGTTTAACTACTATTAACTTTTAAAAGTTGGCAATACTGTGCTTTTTTTTTTTTTTTTTTTTTTTTTTTTTGCTGTGATCTAAAGACTAAAATCAAGAGGACCTGATGATGAATAGGATTCCTGGAAACCAGGCGACCTTGACTCCACACTAAAGAATCCAGTGCGTGAGGGACCCTCTGATCCCTTCTTATCTCCTGGGGTCTGCAAATCATTGCAGACATAGGAGAAAAGGTTTATATACACACTTCTCACATGACATAGTGTTTTGATGAAATGCGTAGAAATAGGAACCCGTCTGCTTTGTATTATTCACCATCACGCAGGGAACACATTTGCATATGATCAGCATGAATATCTCATTAACTGTTATCATATGCATTGCACAGGTTGCAGTGTTTGATTTTGGACAAAAGGTGGCGACGCATCACCTTCATAATATTGGGTCTCAATAAGTATATTATGGCTTGGATCACACCAGGCTCTATTTTACGTATTCAAATTCTAGAAGTATATAGCTATATATCAGAAAAATTAAAGACCGTAATGGATTCATAAGATATACAGAAACTAAAACAATTAGTTTGCATCATAGAACTAACCGGATTTAAAATAATTTACAGGTAAATGTTTACTGTTTGTCTACATTTTAGGTCCAATGTATAAACCTTTATGAACAAATGTATTTAAAAAAAGTTTATTCCACCTAACCTTTCATCGCACCTTTAGGTTATATGTTATAGTGAATAGCCAGAATAAAAGCAAAGCAGTATGCACCCTCGCCTCCAGCCTTAGCTGCAAGCAGAGGGTAGAGGTGCGCCATAAAGCCCTGCTGCCAGCAGTCTGCTAAACTCCTTGGTTAGTTTAACCGCTTCTGAGGCTGGACAGAGCTGGGCAATACACCAAATGGTACATACATTTAACCATTTTACCACCGGAGGATTTTCCTGCTTTACGTCCAGGCCACTTTTTGCAACTTGGCACTGTGCGACTTTAACTGACAATTGCGCGGTCATGCAACGCCGTACCCAAACCAAATTTACGTCCTTTTTTTCCCCACAAACAGAGCTTTCATTTGGTGGTATTTGATCACCTCTGCGCTTTTAATTTTTTGCGATATTAATAAAAAAAAGAGCGACAATTTTGAAAAAGAAACAATATTTTTCTACTTTGACAGTTAAAAAATATCCATTATATTCAATTTTTGTCATATATTTAGGCCAAAATGTATTTAACTACATGTCTTTGACAAAAAATTCTCAATGAGTGTATTTTTAACCGTTTTAAGACCGGAAGATTTTACCCCATTCCTGACCAGGCCATATTTTGCGATTCGGCACTGCGTTATTTTAACGGACAATTGCACGGTCGTGCAACGCTGTACCCAAATTAAATTTATGGCCTTTTTTCCCACAAATAGAGCTTTCTTTTGGTGGTATTTGATCACCTGTGCGATTTTTACTTTTTGCGCTATAAACAAAAAAAGAGCGACAATTTTGAAAAAATAACTATTTTTCACATTTTTTTTATATGAAATTCCCCCCCCAAAAAAATGTAAAAATCTAAATTTTTTAACATTTTAGGCCAATTTGTTTTCTGCTACATATGTTTTTTAAAAAAAAATCGCAATAAGCGTATTTTGATTGGTTTGTGCAAAAGTTATCGCAGCTACTAACTACGGGAAAGATTTATGTCCTTTTTATTGTTTTTTTTTTTTTTTTTTTAACTAGTAATGGCGGCGATCTGCGATTTTTGAGCGGGACTGCGACATTGCGGCGGACAGATCGGAGCCTTGACTGACATTTTTGACACTTTTGGGGGACCAGTGACATTACTACAGTAATCAGTGCTATAAATATGCACTGTTACTGTAATAATGACACTGGCAGGGAAGGGGTTAACTTGGTGATCAAGGGGTTAAATGTATGCCTGGTGCTTACTGACGTGTGTGGGGGGCGGGGGTTGTGTGACACAGGCACAGATCGCAGGTTCAGCTATGCTGAATCCTGTAATCTGTCCCTGCCTGTCACATAGGAGATCCGCCCGCTTTGCTTACACAAGCAGGCGGATCTCCACACTCGATCCCCGATGATCGGGGAAGAGCGGCGGTGATCACCGCCTCTCCTCCCCTTTCCCCACTCCCGCTGTGTCTGAATACAGCGGAAGTGAGCCTCCAGCAGCGCGCGCCGCCCAGAAGAGGAGGAGTCCAGCGATGTAGGTCTACGTCGCTGGACGGAATCGAGCCACTTTGCCGCAGTACCCTCAATGTGAATGGTCGGCAAGTGGTTAAAGTGATTGTAAAGCCATTTTTTCAAATAAAAGAGAAGTATGGGAATGTTTTTGTTTGTTTTTTTAATCGTACATACCCAGGTGGATGCAGCATCAGTCTGATGCTGCACCTGTCCCGCACCGGCTCTAAAACTGAGAAGCGAGCGATCAAATACCTCTAATCGCTCAGTTCTCAGGGATCCCCCAGCACTGCTGAGCTGCCAGGCTCTCTGCTCTTCCACCCCCCCGCGCACCCACTGGAGCACTAGGCTGTGGAGACGGCGGGAGCGCCCAGCTCAGGCTGTCAGCCAGGTGGCGGTCTAGGCATGTGGGCAAGTCTCGGAACGTATGGTTGCAATCTTTCCCCGAACCTGAACCGGCTCTGTGACATCAGCCGACAGCGGGCTTCAAGAAGAGAGAGCAGAGTGGGGCTGCTAACCGACACTGCATTGGATCAAGAGTAGGGTCAGGTAAGGGTTTAGGGAGGGGGAGAGACACAAACAGAGGAAGGTTTTTTTAACCTTATTTCATTGAATGCATTAGGGAAGGAATCTTGAGCCTTTGGAACCACTTTAACTTAGTGTGTGCCCAGGAATGAATGCCTGGAATGCAAGGAGTCTGTGTTCTGGGCATTTATTCCTAGGTGTACATTGCCCGAAACACCATCCGGTTGTAGCAGTTGTCAGACGCTCATAGATTTTAATAGGTCTCTGGCAGTGGGCTTGGGAGGGGCACCTGTCCCCTCCGCCCGTGAATAAATGCCCAGTATGCATGGGACCTTAGAGGGAAAAGCAATTGTCATTTTCAGTAATCACTGTTTTCATAACTCTTTGTGGACTATGTAACAGGGGCATGGCAGGGGTGTTTCCTTTGTCTACATACTTTGAGCCATTGTGTCCCTCTTGTTGCTGCTAAGCCATAAAGAACTAAAGGCTTAACAGAGATGTTAACCTTAATGTGAGGATTACTAGGCTTAAACAGTTGTGGCACATATAGCGTGGTGGAAGCAAAAAGTGGGCATGAACAATTTGAATTAAGGGTGTAGTTAATTTGAGTATAGGACATGGCTTTTTCATGTAAACAGCTTAAAGCTGAACTCTTAACTCTTGTGTGCGCCTCCTAAATACAGAAATTTCTTTCCCTGCACACCTGTGCGTTTCTCACGTATTGGATTGTATTGTAAATAAATTGTTTGCCTTCACGTTGTAAAGTGCTGCACAAACTGTTGGCACTATCTAAATCCTGTATATTGATAATATTATATTTCGAGGGCTAGGTGAGTTTAAGGTTGACTGTTAGTATTAGGTTAAGGGGTTGGTTATAGTTATGTTGTGAACACTTGGAAGTTAGTTATTCGTTTTAAGATGTTTTCAGTGCCAAAAGTTATGTGCCAAGAACTACCAATGGTGAGTCGTAGTGCAAAAAAAAAAATGATACAATCAGTGGTTGTTTTTGTCTATCCACTTGAAGACCAGGCCTTTTTCTGACATTTTTTGCTTACAAGTTAAATAAGGATTTTTGGCTGGAAAATTTACTTAGAACCCCAAAACATTATATTATTTTAGCAGAGACCCTAGAGAATAAAATGGCGGTCGTTGAAATTTTTTATGTCACACTGTATTCGCACAGTGGTCTTTCAAACGCATTATTTTTTTTTTTTTGAAAAACAAATGAATAAAAAAAAAAAAAAAAACAGTAAAGTTAGCCCAGTTTTTTTATCATGTAAAAGATGGTGTTACGCCGAGTAAATGTATACCTAACATGTCATGCTGTAAAATTGCCCAAACTCCTGGAATGGTGACAAACAGTATTTAAAAATCTCCATAGGCCACTCTTTAAAAATTTTTATCGGTTCCCTGTTTAGAGTTACAGGGGAGGTCTTTTGCTAGAATTATTGCTCTCACTAGAACGATCCTGGCTATACCTAACGTGTGGTTTGAATGCTGTTTTACATTTGCAGGTGGGACTTACATATGCGTTCACTTCTGTGCACGAGCACAGAGAGATGGGGCGCTTTAAAAAAAAACATTTTCCTATTTATTTTTGAATTTTTTTATTTTTACACTGTCCTTTTAAATTTTTTTTATCATTTTTATTCCTATCACAAGGAATGTAAACATCCCTTGTGACAGTGATAGACAGTGACGGGTACTCTTTATGGAGGGATCTGGAGTCTTTAAGATCCCAAACCCCTCCTCTGCCCTTGAAAGTATCCAAAACGCCAAGATCGGAATGATTTCATGACGTTGCTTCCAGGTTACTGCATCCGAGACCCAATCAAAGCCGGTTGTGCCTTTGTTTGGGTCTCTGGCCAGCCGACGGTTGTGCCAGCTGGTCACTTTGGTCTCCCGGTGGGACAGAAGATCCCGGCAAGTGGAGGGAGGGGGGGTGGGGGAGGGAACGTCCCCTACCGCTGCTTGTGATAGCTGAGCATCAACTCTAAAAAAAAAAAAAGAGAGCCGACCGCCAATTCTAAAAAATGGTTCGGAGTGATGCCTGCAAATGCACTGCTGGACAACCATTTGAAGCCAAATGACATACAGGTACATGATTTTGTGGCAAGTGGCTATAGGTACCTTTTTGGATCACACCACATACATCCTGCCAATTGTTATTAGTGACCAGAAAGAAAAATAGTTTATCTGGTTTGGATTTTCCTGGCTCACATAAGAAAAAGATGGCATTAGGGTTCTCTTCTTGCTACACTGGCATGTGCTTAAGCAATATGAGCTTGCATGCTTATGCACAGGTTATTGAATATAAGATTTTTTTATCCAATCAGATCACGCATGCACAATTCAGCCATCATCTGCAGCCTATCTGCTTGGGGTTTTAACATCTCTAAATATTGGCAGTAAATGTGTATTATGGGCAATGCATATTGTTTATAATTTTGAACATTAAATCTTTTTTTTGTCTTCACAAAGCACATCCTATTAGACAATTCCTGCTGTTAAAATAACAGTACTGTCATTGCTACATTTATCTGTCATCTCTTTAATTACAGAGAGGTAAATTACACTGTAGGACTAATTAAAACCAGGTAACATAGGGATACAGTCAGTTATAACTTGTGTATAGATTACATGTGTCTGAAACTAAAGGTATAATTTGTGGTCCTAGTTATTGGATGAATTGAGATGGTGGACAAATTGTTTTATTTACAGCGTTGTGTTCTCCTTAAAACTGCTAGTATGCCCTGATCACCATGGGTCCTAGGCTTTCATTGCTGCAGCCAATGACAGTCTGCAACATTTTATCTACTTCCTTCTGCATTTATTAAATTCCAAAGTCTCAAATGATTCTACTTTTGTCTGAAAGTTGTTCTTGTCTTGTGTTGAATTCTAATCGGTTCCATAGAAGTAAAAAAATTGGCTGCAGTGTAACGCCATGTGCACAACTACAGTGTACTCACTGACCTGAGACAACTAATGCATTCAAGCACCCTTCTGTACTGTGGAGAGACCATTCTGTAAGTTCTAACAGCTAACCTAGTTACCATGCCAAGACTGTGTCTGAGCTACTGGTTCTGCTTGAGTCTGGCCTGTTTGCTCCAGTCTTTCTTACCCTTCTACTTCTGCTCTAGTCGTCTTCCTGCTTAATGTGATACCCATCTGGCGCCTGCTTTTGGCGATCATCACTGAAGCAAAAAATTTGGGGGAGCATACCCATGTATTTCTAAAGCTGGTGCAGCTATGAACCAAAAGACATGTATATTAAAAAAGAATAGCGCACACATGCAAAAGAAATTACTACCAAATTTGAATACAATCCATAAATAAAAATGGGGATTTGGTCCCACCATATGGCCATATAGTGCTCAAGCCCACCACTACGTCAAAGTACCCAATTTTTAGTGGGTCCTACACTATCCATGAAAAAGAGATGAATCCAGCCTTTCTAACCCTTGGAGATAATACTCCTTGCTGGGAAAGATGTGCAAATGCACTACAGGGGACTCCTCCTATATCCACTTGATAGTGGACACTGATAGAGTACAGGTGTGTGTGGGGGGTGGGGTGGGTTGCTCAACCTCGGTAGTCTGGTCAGACCGAATACATAATGAACAAGCAAAAAATTTGGGGGAGCATACCCATGTATTTCTAAAGCTGGTGCAGCTATGAACCAAAAGACATGTATATTATCATCACTGAAGCTTCTATGAGTTGCACCTTGGGGTATTTGCTGCATTGTATTCTATTATGCTCCAGGTGATGTAAAGGGTCCATATTCCACAGGTAATGCAAATTATCCATAAACCAGGACTTCCAGGGGTGAATGGTTTCCTAGAAATATCAAAATACTTGATATCTTATTCTCCATCGGTTTACTGGTTTTCAAATGTAGAATCCAAAATTCTACAAAAACACTTCATGGTATAATGCTGTTTTTCATGAAACATTGATGTGTTATCTGATATTTCACAAACTCCAAAAAGGTTAAGAACCATTGACTTAGTCAACCCAAAAGTGAGGTTTTACATTTGAGAGGCTAATAGTGATCTAAGCATTTTTAAACAATCTGGCATTTTTGGGTAAAATATTTTATACCATTGCATGTCATTTCTGGCAGGTATGATTTATGCAAAAATATTTAAACATTTATCGCCACCTTTCCAGCATGAACAACCTGTTGTTCTCTGTCACTCCCCATGAAGTGTTGTATACACTGATCAGCCGAAACATTATGATGACCAAGGTAATACTGAGTAGGTTCCCCTTTTGCCACCAAAACAGCCCTTACCCATTGGGTCATGGACTCCACTAGACCTTTGTAGATATGCTGTGGTGTCTGGCACCAAGCTGTCAGTAGTATATCCTTTAACCACTTGCCGACCGCCGCACGACTATTTACGGCGGCGGTCAGCCCCTCACAGGCAAAGGCTGTGAGGCTCTAGGGAGCGAGGGCGTGTCGCCGGAGGCACGCTCCCACGCGTGTGCCCGGCAGACCCGATGTCCACCGGGCACTCGCGATCGTCCGTTACACCGGGAGAAAGGCAGGCGGCTAATGTAAACAAAGCCGCCTGTCAGTCTCCCCTGTGTAAGAATGGTGATCATACGGTTCTGCTATGTAGGACCGTTGATCACTGTTCTTACACATCAAGCCACAGCCAATCACAGTTAGAAACACGCCTCTAGGGACACACTTAACCCCTCCCTATCAAAAAGTTAACCGCTTCACTGCCAGTGTCATTTTTACAGTAACAGTGCCATATGTATAGCACTGATTACTGTAGTAATGTCACTGGTAACCCCAAAAGTGTAAAAAATGTCAGCCAAGGGTCCGATCTGTCCGATCTGTCCGCCCCAATGTCGCAGTCCCGCAAAAAAAATCGCAGATCGCCGCTTTACGCGTTAAAAAAAAAAAAAACAACAAAAATTACAAAAATCTTTCCCTTTGTTAGTAAACGCAATAACTTTTGCGCAAACCAATCAAAATACGCTTTTTTTTTTTTTTTTTTACCAAACATATGGCCTAAAATGTTAAATTTTGATTTTTACTTTTTTTTGGGGGGGGGGGAATTTCATATAAAAAAATGTGGAAAATATTGTTATTTTTGCAAAATTTACGCTCTTTTTTTGTTTATAGCGCATGATCAAAAAATCGCACAGGTGATCAAATACCACCAAAAGAAAGCTCTGTTTGTGGGAAAAAAAGGACGTCAAATTTGTTTAGGTACAGCGTCGCACGACCGCGCAATTGTCTGTTAAAGTCACGCAGTGCCGAATCGCAAAATAGGCCCTGGTCAGGAAGGGGGTAAAATCTTCCGGGGCTTAAGTGGTTAAGTTGCAAGGTGGGGCCTTCATAGTTCTGACACATTTTTACAGCACATCCCACAGATGCTCAATGGATTGAGATCTGGAGAGAGTTAGTGCTTTCAGCCAATGGCTGAGAGCGCTGACCGGAGTGTTCTGGAGTAGGGGCCATCCCCCTGTCAGAATACAATAGAACAGTGGGGGAGATCACTGTACTAGCTTTGGATTGTTTGTAACAGTGAACCTGACCTAAACTGTCAGTTTTTATTCGTGCAGTCCACTGGGTTAAATGGAAAAAAAAGAAAAAAAAAAACTAGTAGTGTGTACCAGGCTTTACACTGCCTCAACAGTTTGCTTTCTTCACATACTGCATCCTGTGCCATCTCTTCCCTAAGTAAGCAATGCACATGCATCCACATGATGTAAAAGAAAACATGTCTCATCAGACCAGACCACCTTCTTCTATTGCTCCATGACCCAGTTCTGATGCTCACATGCCCATTGTAGGCACTTTTGGCTCTGGGCACAGGTCAGGATTGGCACCCTGACCTGTCTTCAGCTAAATCGCTTCATATGTAGCAAACTGTGACGCCCATTTTTTCTGCTTTCAACTCATCAATTTCATGGACAACATGTTTACTTGTTTCCTAATCTATCCTGCTGATTTTCAGATGCCATTGTAAAGAGAAAATCAATGTTATTCATTTTACCTGTCTGCGATCTTAAAATGGTTCTAAAGCTTTAATATTTTTACCTTAATGCATTCTCTGCATTAAGGTAAAAAAATCACCTGTGCCGGATGACCCTCCCAGCCACTCCTTATACTTACCTTAGCCCATTCTCGATCCGGTGCTGTGTACAAAAGCAGTGGCTCTCTACTTTCTCTCCTCACTGGGCAGATTGAAAGCAACGGGAGCAGCGGGATGCTGTCAGTCAAACTCTGTAAATAGGGAGTCGGGGCCAGCTGTTTCTATAGATGCAGACAGAATTCAGCAGGCACAGGCTTGTGATTGGAGGTGATTTACAGGGGAAGCACATCCCAGGAATTGGATCGTGGTTGGAGGAGACACATCCTATGGTGGAAGTCTAACCGGAGTGGCTGTCTAAACCCAGGGAGAGTGAATCCGAACCTGGAAAGGATCTTCTAATAAGCACGTATGGTTCTAATGTCGTAAGACATATAGGACCCACAGTATCTGGTGAGTGGGCATTTCATTTATTTTTCACGGTGAAGGAAGTCAAGGAAGTCTTAGTCATCTAAGTTGTGTTTGGACTTAATTTACTAATTGATTATTTATCACTATACACTGGATGGACATTTATTTATGAGTGGTTTATTAATTTATTAATTTATTTATACACTATTTATATTTATCAGTGCGTTTGATATATTCATTTTGGGCATTGTATTTTTAGCATTAGTGTGATATATTAATTTCCACTAGGGAATACACAGCAAGCGCTATAGGTATCACTATTGTGATTACTTTTCTTTCATCACTAGTACCCGCACTTTATATAGCAGCTGCTATTAATTTATTAATCACAGAATTTATTTATCTACACATTATTTATTCATACCAGGTTTCTGTAACAACCTCCTTGGCGCGCTAATATACATAGTATATTTTTTCTATATACATTTTCCATGATGCTCAACTACAGAGTGCATGAGCATCATGGGAAATGTAGTTCCAAAATATCTGGGGTGCCAAGGTTTGCCATCACTGATTTAGTGGGTCTGCAGCACTAATAGAACATTTTTTTCAGGTGTTTAGGATGTAGAAATGTACCAACAACCTGTGACTCATGTAGGACAACTGATTATTGCAGGGGAACTCATTTGCAGTTTCTATTTCCAGTATGACGAAGTGATGATGTACTGTAGGTCTTAATTTACAAAAATATGATCTTGTATTGTACATACTGAGCAAACATGACACATTTGTACTTTGTGATTTCTGTTTTAAGATCTTTGAAAACAAGATACACAGTTTGAGTATGCAATTGCAGGTTGGGTGAATTTAAAAGTATTTTAGTATATTATAATTTATTCTAAAACCATGTTGAGGACATTCAAATTCTCTGAAAACTGATTTCTTTGTATGCTGCTCGATTGGTATTCGGCCTCTCATATTTCTAATTGCTGCTAATGCTTATAAAACATCACTGTTTTTCACACTGTTCTTACTAAATAAGTGGCACTTTTTTCACAGATTTTAAACTGTTCTAAATTATAGTTAATAGTAAATATTAATATGGGCTTAATAATTTTTTGAAGTTAATCTTCGCCAGAAAATAGTCAAGGTGCCCCAGAAGATAAAACAATGTTCAGCTTTAAAAAATGTTCATTCATTTTACTGTCATACCTGTAGGCCTCTTGGGTCCCCCAGAAGCCTGGCTAAAAAACTCCCAGTTAGCACCCCCCCCTCAATGTCCTGTTTTGTTGCACATGAAAACCATTAACCGCTTGCCGACCGCCGCACGACTATTTACTACGGCGGTCAGCCCCTCACAGGCAAAGCGACGTAGTAATACGTCGCTAGCCTGTGAGGGTCTAGGGAGCGAGCGCGCGCCCCCGCCCCCCCCCCCACCGGTCACTCGGCGATCGTCGGTGCAGAGGGAGAAAGGCAGGCGGCTGATGTAAACAAGCCCCCTGTCATTCTCCCCTGTGTAGGAATAGTGATTATACGGTTCTACTATGTAGGACCGTTGATACACCTCAAGCCACAGCCAATCACAGTTAGAATCACGCCCCTAGGGACACACATAACCCCTCCCTCTCAAAAAGTTAACCCCTTCACTCCCAGTGTAATTTTACAGTAGCAGTGCATATGTATAGCACTGATTACTGTAGAAATGTCACTGGTAACCCCAAAAGTGTCTAAAATGTCAGTCAAAGGTCCGATCTGTCCGCCGCAATGTCGCAGTACCACAAAAAAAATCGCAGATCGTCGCCATTACGCGTTAAAAAAAAAACAAAAATTACAAAAATCTTTCCCTTTGTTAGTAAACGCGATAACTTTTGCGCAAACCAATCAAAATACGCTTTTTGCGATTTTTTTATTTATTTTTTTTTTTTTTACCAAACATATGTAGCATAAAACAAATTGGCCGAAAATGTTAAAAAATTTTGATTTTTACATTTTTTGGGGGTGAATTTCATATAAAAAAATGTGAAAAATATTGTTATTTTTGCAAAATTGACGCTCTTTTTTTGTTTATAACGCATGATCAAAAAATCGCACAGGTGATCAAATACCATCAAAAGAAAGCTCTGTTTGTGGGGAAAAAAATGAAGTCAAAATCTTTTAGGTATAGCATCGCACGACCTCGCAATTGTCCGTTAAAGTCACGCAGTGCCGAATCGCAAAATAGGCCCTGGTCAGGAAGGGGGTAAAATCTTCCCGGGCTTAAGTGGTTAAACACTAACTCCAAGAAATACAAAACTGAAAATCAACCCCTTTTACATCCTAGCAACAAGGCTGAATGTGGGGTTTTGTAACGAAGTTTTTTAGCCAGGCTTCTGGGGGCGCCCAAATAGCTTACAGGTATGACATTAATATTAATAAACATTTATAAAGCTGCACAGTTTTTTAATACCTACTGGGGTCCCATGACTGCATAGGCTATTTTCTGGGGAAAAAAGTGGTCTTAATCTCTACATAATTTAGTTTGTAAACTGCTCCCATCATCTTGTTTTCCAATTTACTCACACTTGGTAAAAGGAAAACCAATAAAGATGGATATGTATGTTTGAAGTTAATATATTATGGGAAAATTGAATTAGTGTACAATCACTGGACACAGGGTATTTGCATACTATATGCATCTTCCATAGGCAGACAATGCAATTAGATATAAATACTATATAATATAATTATGTATCTTTTCTGTATTGCTAGAATTGCTTGAGCTTAGCCATGGTGTCTTGTATCTAAAAGCTTCAGAGGCAGAGATGTGTTTTCTCAGTGGAAGGAATGCTGTCACTTGGTTAATCTTTAACTGGATATGTGTTAGCACCCTGGAGCCTGCTAAGTACCTCTGTTTTCTTTATGGGCAGCTCACGGTGCCACAGGGTCTGTGATGTGTTCATGGTGGGGGTCCATGTATCAGGAGTGACACATGGTAGAACAAACTGCTTACAAGTGGCGCGCTGCATATTGATCAGCGAGCATCACTCATACAAGAAGGCTGCTGCTTTTCTATTTATGGAATCCTGACTCTTCATCCCATGAACAGCCATGGACACCCAGACAGACTCGCTTTATTGCCAGGTGCTGCCTGCTTGCTATAGTCCTTGTAAAAAATCATTATATAGTCAAATATGTCGCTAACTCTCACTCTTAAATTTGAGCTGATAAAATCAAGAGTAAGCTATTTATATGTACAATTGGCAGCGATGCCATAATATAAGCAGACGGTTCTTGGATGGTCTCAGATGGTTGTCTAGATCTGTACTTGTACTCACAGAAGTATGCAAAGTCTCCTTCTTAAAATGCAAGTTGTTTGGCTGCCTGTTTGCTTTAATACTTTCCAAGGCACTGACCAAAAACAGGCATTTAGATCAGGAAAGTCAGGGTAAAGTCTGAATCACTGATTCAAAGCAAGTATGCTGATCAGGAATTCTAAGAGCTGGATTTGTGGGCAAGAATTACAGCCAGAGAACTAGTATTTTCAGAAGGGTTGACCCACTATAGCATTTTCCAGCAGTTTGAATCTATATAACTCTTTAGCAAGTTATTATGCTTGTAAGTTGTAAAGTTAACTGAAAGCATGTTTTACATTTGTGATATACAGTCAGGTCCATAAATATTGGGACATCGACACAATTCTAATCTTTTTGGCTCTATAAACCACCACAATGGATTTGAAATGAAACAAACAAGATGTGATTTAACTGTAGACTTTCAGCTTTAATTTGAAGGTATTTACAGTGGGGATCGAAAGTTTGGGCACCCCAGGTAAAAATTTGTATTAATGTGCATAAAGAAGCCAAGGAAAGATGGAAAAATCTCCAAAAGGCATCAAGTTACAGATTAGACATTCTTATAATATGTCACCAAAAGTTAGATTTTATTTCCATCATTGACACTTTCAAAATTACAGAAAACAAAAAAAAATGGCGTCTGCAAAAGTTTGGGCACCCTGCAGAATTTATAGCATGCACTGCCCCCTTTGCAAGGCTGAGACCTGCCAGTGTCATGGATTGATCTCAATCATCATCTGTGAATACCAGGTGATGTCAATCTCAAAGGTTTTAAATGCCCAGACTCATCTGACCTTGCCCCAACAATCAGCACCATGGGATCTTCTAAGCAGTTGTCTAGAAAACTGAAAATAGTTGACGCTCCCAAAGCTGGAGAAGGCTATAAGAAGATAGCAAAGCGTTTTCAGATGTCAATATTCTCTGTTCGGAATGTAATTAAGAAATGGCAGTCATCAGGAACAGTGGAAGTTAAAGCAAGATCTAGAAGACCAAGAAAAATATCAGACAGAACAGCTCGCAGGATTGTGAGAAAAACAATTCAAAACCCACGTTTGACTGCACGATCCCTCCAGAAAGAGCTGGCAGACAATGGAGTTGTGGTACACTATTCCACTATAAAGAGATACTTGTACAAATATGGTCTTCATGGAAGAGTCATCAGAAGAAAACCTCTTCTACGTCCTCACCACAAAAATCTGCATTTGAACTTTGCAAATGAACATATAGACAAGCCTAATGCATTTTGGAAACAAGTTCTGACCGATGAAGTTAAAATTTAACTTTTTGGCCGGAATGAGCAAAGGTACGTTTGGAGAAGAAGGGGCACAGAATTTAATGAAAAGAACCTCTGTCCAACTGTTAAGCATGGGGTTGTATTGCAGCCATTGGCACAGGGAACATCTCACGAGTAGAAGGAAAAATGGATTCAATACAATGTCAGCAAATTTTGGATGGTAACTTGATGCCATCTGTGAAAAAGCTGAAGTTAAAGAGAGGATGGCTTCTACAAATGGATAATGATCCTAAACACACCTCAAAATCCACGGGGGGATTACATCAAGAGGCGTAAACTGAAGGTTTTGCCATGGCCTTCACAATCTCCTGACCTCAATATAATTGAAAATCTATGGATAGACCTTAAAAGAGCAGTGCGTGACAGACAGCCCAGAAAGCTTAAAGAACTGGAAGACTGTTGTAAGGAAGAATGGGCAAAGATACCTCAAACAAGAATTGAAAGACTCTTGGCTGGCTACAAAAAGCGTTTACAAGCTGTGATACTTGCCAAAGGGGGCAGTACAAGATATTCACTCTGCAGGGTTCCCAAACTTTTGCAGACACCATTTTTTGTTTTTCTGTTATTTTGAAAGTGTAAATGATGGAAATAAAATCTAACTTTTGTTGACCTATTTTATAAGAATGTCTAATCTGTAATTTGATGCCTTTTGGAGATTTTTCCATCTTTCCTTGGCTTCTTTATGCACATTAATACAAATTTCTCTATCGCTCATTGACAGACGTAGTCCTCGGTGATACAGCACCTTCGGGTTTATGTTGCCTCCACAGGAGTAGGACTAGACAGGAAATAAAATGCTCTGGCCACACCTTAGGGGCAGTCCCAGAGGGTATATCCTCTCTCTCTCTCTCTGCCTCAGCAAATCAGTTTTTTTCTGTCTAGTCAGGAGTAAGGACCTAGATACCTTGCTGGGATCTTCGGTCCTGGCAGGATTTTTTTCTTAGAAAAGATTTTTTAGACAGCTTTTTTTCTCCAGTGTTCCTGTGAGATCTTCAAGCAAGAAAGCTGAACTGGGCGACGGGCGGGATGTTGAGATCCAGTGGTCACCCCAGTTCAGCCTACGAGCGCGTGCAGGCCATAGCTCCGCGCTGGGTCGGCCGCGACATTGTCCCACTGGAGGGACTGACCCTGCGAGTTAAACGTCTCGCTGAAACGCCAAGGACCATGAGTCACGGCGTCCGTATTGGTCGACAGCCCTCCAACTTCGGTGGAGAGGGGTACTGTCAGGAATGGCGCCCGCCTGGTTCCGGTATGGTGAGTAGTATGTTCCCCTGTTCCCCCTGACGGGTCTTGTGGTGAACGCGGGCCCCTCTCTGTAATGGTAAGGATGGGTTCCCCTCTATCCTATAACATGTCACAGATCCCCCTAATTGAGTGTGATTTTTGTGTACAAAAAGCCTGCAGGCTTGGTTTGGGAGCTGACAATCTAATTACAAAGTATGTTTAAATGATTGTAATATGTGGCAGCACTGGAATCTTACTGTGTTACTAGAAGTATCCTACCTGTCAGAAGCCACAGGACAGGTATGCGGCTTGCCAGGTCATTCCTCCAGCTGAAGCAGGTCTCCCGACGGCCATGCGGTTCCGCCAGGGTTCGGTACCGCCGGTCAAGCTGATCTCCATGAGAGAGAGGTTTTGCGATGCCTAGTTACTGCAGGACGCCGCTATGCTGTGCAAACCGCTGTAGATCGCACGAGGCCGCCATTTTGGCGTAGCCTCGTGTCTGCAGCATGGGGGCGGCCATGTTTGAGGTGACTCCAACACCTCGTGGAGCTAGGGGAGGCGCCGGAAGGCGTGCAGAGGGGCGGAGCCGCCTCCTTTCTTCCTGGGCAGCCAGCCAAAAGACTTCCTGTTTGTGGACACAGCGCTGTAACCTGTTGCAAGTGAACTCTGAGCATCAAGTGGTGAGCCTGGGGGTCTATCTCTCTCTCTCGCTCGATAGGGATTCCTAGCAGGTAACACTGAGGGGCTTTTGTGGCGCTGGGGGTCTGGAAAAAAAAAAAAAAAAGTTTTTTATTTAAGTTGGATTGTAGTTTCCGGGTAGTTACTGGAATAATCATGGACCCTGCCACACAAGTACCCCCACCTGTTTCCCTCGAGGGGGCCTCGGGACCCGCTGGTGCACAGAGCATGGATGCATTTACAGCAGTTTTGGAGTCTATGGTGGCTCGGGTGGAGGCGGCCTGTCAGGGACGGGGGTCAAGAAAGCGACCCCCGCCTACCCCTATAATATCTGACACCTCTGACTCAGATTCAGAGATGGTCACTGCAGATGCAGGTCCCTCTGCAAGGGCTGTTATCTCAGGTAAAGCTCCCTCAGACAGTGAGGAGGACGTGCATTCTTCCGCCATAATTCAGGAAGAAGCATTGGTGGACGCACTAGTTGTGGCGGTGCGGGAAACCTTAAGACTTGAGGTTTTCCCTTTGGTACTAACAAGCCCATCAAAACGGTGAAGGTTTTTCCTGTACCCAAGTGTTTTGGTAATAAAATTAAAGGAGAATGGGAGCATTCTAAACGTACCTTTACTATTTCCAAGCGTATTGCTAGACGCTATCCGTTTGAGGAATCCCTCATTAAAAAATGGACGGTACCACCAGTGGTGGATCCACCTATTTCCAGGCTGAATAAAGCCACGGTTATCCCAGTGGAGGACACTTCGTCCTTTAAGGATCCGGTGGATCGGAAGATGGAAGCAGAGTCCCGCACTATCTTCTCTCTGATAGGGTCAGCATTTAGACCAGTAATTGTTATTGGTCTAGTTTCCCAGACACTTACGGAATGGGCGAGATTGGTACGCCAAGACCTTAGGGGAAAAGATATTCCCCAGGAAACCTCTGATTTGATGGAACAGATTATACAAGGGCTACAGTTTATCTGTGACGCAGCCTTGGACACTACTCCCCTATTAGGGCATGCATCTATGTCAGCGGTAATCCTCAGACGTGTGCTGTGGTTTAAATGCTGGTCAGCTGACCTAGGTTCCAAAAAGACCTTGACGAATCTCCCTTTTCAGGGGAATCGCCTATTTGGGGCCACCCTAGATGAAATCATTAAAGATGCCACTGGGGGCAAGAGCACTTTCTTGCCACAGGCTGCTAAAGCTAAGGGACCTCGCAACAAGCGAGGACCTTTCTTTACCGCCCATAAAGGGTTCGCACGCCCGGCTGGAACAAGCGGGAAAGGCAAGACTCCTCCAGGAGGGTTCAAGAAAGGCTGGTCGGACAAACAGAGGACCGACTCAGCCAAACCCGAAGCAAAGGATTACACAGCCTGAAGGTGCGCCCCCACCCGGTTTGAGGGTGGGGGGATGTTTTCACCGGTATTCAGGACATTAGATCGAGCATCGACTACTACTACCGGTGCGATTCTTCCCTTCCAACATTTAAGTACTACAGGGAGCGGTAGTCACCGTTCCCTGAACAGATCTTTTACTTTACCTTTTCCTAAGATTAGTTTCAATTCCCCACAGGAATCGGATCTGGTTGACCAGACAGACCAAGAAGCCTCTAGCCGGGTGACTTCGGTCCCGGAGATTCAACCAGGAGAGATCACCGTTCCTGATAGGAATCAGGTGTCGGATAAATGTGTGGGAACAGAGAACGACCAGACTTTCTCGGATGGTCAGGGCCAGATAGCTCTAGGGACGCCTGGTTCAGATCCCGTCAGTGCCAGTGGTCCTAGAAATTCTAGGCTGGCCTCCCCAAGCCGGCCTGGCCGACTTGGACTTGCTAGTCGCGGACGTTCCGTGGGAACTGCGTCTCAGGGAGTGTCTGCGGTCTCGAGGACCAATCTACCATTGTGCTTTACAGTCGCTGGGTTTAATGGCCTGGCCATTGAGACCCAAGTACTGAAGGACAGAGGGTTGTCAGCTTCAGTCATTCCTACCCTTATTAAAGCAAGGAAAGCGACTTCCAGCAGAGTCTATTATCACACATGGAAGACTTATATCGCGTGGTGCGAATCTTTACGATTTCCTCCACGTACCTATTCGGTGACTCGAATATTGGCCTTTCTGCAGAAAGGGGTTGAGCAGAAGCTAGCCTTGAGCACCATCAAGGGTCAAGTTTCAGCATTAGCAATCTTCTTTCAGAAACCTTTAGCTACCAAGTCCTTGCTGCGGAATTTCATCCAGGGGGTGCGGCACCTGGCTCCACCAGTCTGCGCGCCCTTACCGCCCTGGGATCTTAATTTGGTTTTGTCGGTTCTACAGAAACCTCCTTTTGAAAACATCAGGGAGATTCCCTTGCTTACATTATCCCAGAAGGTGGCCTTCTTGGTGGCTATCACTTCTGCACGCAGGGTGTCAGAACTGGCTGCTTTATCATGCCAGTCCCCATACTTAGTGATTCATAGGGATAAGGTAGTGCTTCATCCTAAGCCATCCTTTCTTCCAAAGGTGGTTTCAGATTTTCATCTGAATGAAGATATTGTACTACCTTCCTTGTGTCCTCAGCCCAATCATCATCGGGAACATGCGTTGCATTCCTTGGATGTGGTTCGGGCAATCAGGGTATACCTGAAAGCTACGGAATCGTTCCGTAAGACGGATTCACTTTTTGTGATCACGGATGGCCTCAGAAAGGGGTTGCCTGCATCTGCCGCGACTATTGCCAAATGGATTAGACAGACGGTGGTACAGGCTTATTCTATTAAGGGTCAGAGTCCTCCGTTCCCTGTTAGGGCGCACTCCACTCGAGCGCTCAGTACTTCCTGGGCCTTTCGCCATCAGGCGTCAGTGGTCCAGGTATGTAAGGCGGCCACCTGGTCGTCGGTACATACCTTTACAAAATTTTATAAAATTGATGTGATGGCATCGGCGGATGCCTCATTTGGCCGCAAGGTTTTGTAGGCCGCTATTTGAGGAGACCGGTGGTCTACCTCGAGGGTTTTTTTCTGTTTGAAAATTTTTTTGTTGAGTCTCATCATTAAGGATGAGCATTGTAAACTTCTAGTTGGCACCGGTTGGGCCTTCTAGATTGGATTTGATTTCCATTTTCCCACCCCTCATTTGTGATACTGCTCTGGGACTTCCCGAAGGTGCTGTATCACCGAGGACTACGTCTGTCAATGAGCGATAGAGAAAAATGGATTTTTGTAAAATCTTACCGTAAAATCCTTTTCTCTTAGCTCATTGACAGACGTAGTACCCGCCCCTCTGTTTTTGAGTTGGGTTGGGTTAAATTCTCTAAAGACTGCTTTTGTGACATAACTGATTTGCTGAGGCAGAGAGAGGGAGGATATACCCTCTGGGACTGCCCCTAAGGTGTGGCCAGAGCATTTTATTTCCTGTCTAGTCCTACTCCTGTGGAGGCAACATAAACCCGAAGGTGCTGTATCACCGAGGACTACGTCTGTCAATGAGCTAAGAGAAAAGGATTTTACGGTAAGATTTTACAAAAATCCATTTTTTTACCTGGGGTGCCCAAACTTTCGATCCCCACTGTACGTCCAAATCAGGTGAACGGTGTAGGAATTACAACAGTTTGTATATGTGCCTCCCAATTTTTAAGGGACCAAAAGTAATGGGACAGATTAGCAATCATAAATCAAACTTTCACTTTTTAATACTTGGTTTCAAATCCTTTGCAGTCAATTACAGCCTGAAGTCTGGAACGCATAGACATCACCAGACGCTGGGTTTCATGCCTGGTGATACTCTGCCAGTCCTCTACGGCAACTGTCTTCAGTTCCTGCTTGTTCTTGGGGCATTTTCCCTTCAGTTTTGTCTTTAGCAAGTGAAATGCATGCTCAATCCGATTCAGGTCAGGTGATTGACTTGGCCATTGCATAACATTCCACTTCTTTCCCTTAAAAAACTGGTTGCTTTCGCAGTATGCTTCGGGTCATTGTCCATCTGCACTGTGAAGCGCCGTCCAATGAGTTCTGAAGCATTTGGCTGAATATGAGCGGATAATATTGCCCGAAAAAAAAAAATTCAGAATTCATCCTGCTGCTTTTGTCAGCAGTCACAATAATCAAATACAAGAAAACCAGTTTCATTGGCAGCCATACATGCCCACGCCATGACACTACCACCACCATGCTTCACTGATGAGGTGGTATGCTTTGGATCATGAGCAGTTCCTTTCCTTCTCCGTACTCTTCTCTTCCCATTACTCTGGTACAAGTTGATCTTGGTTTCATCTGTCCATAGGATGTTGTTCCAGAACTGTGAAGGCTTTTTTAAAGTTGTTTGGCAAACTCTAATCTGGCCTTCCTGTTTTTGAGGCTCACCAATGATTTACATCTTGTGGTGAACCCTCTGTATTCACTCTGGTGAAGTCTTCTCTTGATTGTTGACTTTGACACACATACACCTACCTCCTGGAGAGTGTTCTTGATCTGGTCAACTGTGAAATGAGAAAAATATATACATAAAACTATTTTTTAGAAATAGAAAACAGAAAATTGGCATGTGCGTATGTATTCAACCCCTTTGTTACCTTCAGAAGTCACATAATTAGTGAAATGATGTCCACCTGTGTGCAATCTAAGTGTCACGTGATCTGTCATTACATATACACCCCTTTTTTGAAAGGCCCCAGAGGCTGAAACACCTAAGCAAGAGGCACCACTAACCAAACACTGCCATGAAGCCCAAGTAACTCTCCAAATAAGTAACGGACAATGTTGTTGAGAAGTACAAGTCCGGGTTAGGTTATAAAAAAAATATCCAAATTTTTGATGATGCCCGAGAGCACCATCAAATCTAGCATAGCCAAATGGAAAGAACATGGCTCAACAGCAAACCTGCCAAGAGACGGCCGCCAACCAAAACTCACGGACCAGGCAAGGAGGGCATTGATCCGAGAGGCAGCACAGAGACCTAAGGTAACCCTGGAGGAGCTGGAGAGTTCCACAGCAGATACTGGAGTATCTGTACATAGGACGACAATAGGCCGAACGCTCCATACAGTTGGCCTTTATGGCAGAGTGGCCAGAAGTAACCCATTACTTTAAGCAAAAAAAAAAAACGGCATGTTATGAGTTTGCGAAAAGGCATATGGGAGACTCCCAAAATGTATGGAGGAAGGTGCTCTGGTCTGATGAGACTAAAATTGAACTTTTCGGCCATCAAAGAAAACGCCATGTCTGGCGCAAACCCAGCACATCACCCAAAGAACACCATCCCCACAGTGAAACATGGTGGTGGCAGCATCATGCTGTGGGAAAGTTTTTCAGCAGCTGGGACTGGGAAACTGGTCAGAGTTGAGGGAAAGGTGGATGGTACTAAATACAGGGATATTCTTGAGCAAAACCTGTATCACTCTGTGCGTGATTTGAAGCTACGTTGGAGGTTCACCTTCCAGCAGGACAATGACCCCAAACACACTGCAAAAGCAACACCTTGAGTGGTTTAAGGGGAAACATGTAAATGTGTTGGAATGGCCTAGTCAAAGCCCAGACCTTAATCCAATAGAAAATCTGTGGTCAGACTTAAAGATTGCTGTTCACAAGCGCAAACCATCCAACTTGAAGGAACTGAAGCAGTTTTGCAAGAAGCAATGGGCAAAAATCCCAGTGGTAAGATGTGGCAAGCTCATAGAGACTTATCCAAAGCGACTTGGAGCTGTGATTGCTGCAAAAGGTGGCTCTACAAAGTATTGACTTTAGAGGGTGAATAGTTATGCACATTGACTTTTCCTGTTATGTTGTCCTATTTGTTGTTTACTTCCCAATGGAAAAAAAAACAACATCTTCAAAGTTGTGGGCATGTTCTGTAAATTAAATGATGCAAATCCTCAAACAATCCATGCTAATTCCAGGTTGTGAGGCAACAAAACACAAAAAATGCCAAAGTTGGGGGGGGGGGGGGGATACTTTTGCAAGGCACTGTAGTTTATTTCATTGGAATAGCCATATGATTGTAATCATATTGCTGAATACTGTTCTTTTTCATCTGCTTATAGAATCTATGTTAAGACAATGTTTTACGGAGCAAGATTGTATCCAATATTTTTAGTAAGTCATGAAAGATAAAGAATTGAAAAAAATACTGCAAATGATAACAAAATCCTCAATTATGATATCATGCGCAATTCTGTGCTGACCTTGGCATGTGCTGCTTTGCTTAGGTGGTAAATACAGAAGTCTTTCTAAGAGTGGGAATCACACTCTCTAGTCTTCCTCTAAGCTATTTTACTGTTCTGGCTGGCAGCATCCCAAATGTCACAGATTCATAGGTGTCACACGACTGGATGAGAACTTGTACTGCCACCAAATTAAATTATTTAGCAATTTGGTGAAAGGTTTAGTACAGTACATCAATATATTTTAATAGAACTCTGTAAAATAAACTAAAAAGAGAGACAACTGAGGAGGAAAGAGACAAAAGGATTTGGCCCTAAAAGAGAGACCGTCCCTCCAAATGATTATGCAAGCTTGACTGGGTGGGGAGGAGTCCTCGGCAGGTTTGCTGCTTCCGGAGTATGGTCCCTGGAGGATCCAGGTTACCGCTTATTGTCCTAGGGCTGAGAGCGATCCAGCTTGTCTAGTTCACTGGATCGGGTACCTGCAGCTGTCCGGTACACTTTCAATCGACTACACCGTGACCGTGGCTTGTCATTCACCAAGGGGGCACCAAAAGTGTCCTTGCTGCCTTGGAAGTGATGTTTTTTCGTTGGGCAGTGCGCCTTGTTCCGGCTCTATCCGCTGTTCCCTTTCCAGGGGGGAAACAACACAATTGGTAGGCGGTTTGCCTCAGTTGACAGGCCCTTCATCCGAGTCGTTCCAGCAGTTGTGCCTTCGTTTGGGGGCACACCGGACATGGGCCTGTTGGCATCGCATTTACAGGATAGTGCAGAGGTCATGGTCCGCTCCCGGGACCCTCTGGCGGGTGCAATGGTGGCCTCATGGGTTCTGTCATGGGCAAGAACATTTGCTAGGTTCAACATGTTCGATGCTGAGCTGTTTGGCGTGGTCACCTGTGCAAGGCTGACGCCGGCATGGTCGTGCGAGAGTGCTCACGGGCGGCCTTTGATTAAATGATCATATGATTAAGACCATGATAGCAAGTCTTAAGCTGGTGTTCAAAATGTTGCTACTAACAAGGTCCCAGAGTAATATACAATACAAGCTGATGGTTTCAGTAAATAAAGCCTGTGAATACTGCAGGTGTTTTGTAAAGCTTATTTTCATTTTCAGGTTGCAATAGACCAACCTAAGCAGAGCTTTAGTGACTACCAGAAGTCATTATGGGGGTTATTTACTAAAACTGCATGGTGCAAACTCTGGTGCAGCTCTGCATAGAACCCAATCAGCTTCCCAGTTTTATTTTCAAAGCTCAATCGGAAGTTGGAAGCTGAGTGGCTGCCATGCACAGCTGCACCAGATTCCGAGTGCTTCATTTTAATTAAATTTTCCCCTATGGTACATCAGTCACATTCATTTTTTTTTTTTTTCCAATATCTGTTGTTTGTGACTGTCCTACTCCACAAGATTAACCATTAATGCCAGATTCAATGTGTGTGCTCTGTACTTTTGTTTTCACCATTTTCACAAACTTTCTGTTCGCATCCACAGGTGGTGCTCATGAAGGTCTTCAGCACTTGGGTCCATATGGCAACATCCCAAATATTGTAGCTGAACTTACAGGGGACAACATTCCTAAAGACTTCAGGGAAGATAAAGGATATCCAAACCCTCCTAATCCATGCCCTGTTGGAAAGACTGGTAAGCTAACTTGGATTGAAGTATGCATTAAAAACTCAACATAATAGTTTGCAAAATGACATATGGGGAACATTCGGTATCAGAAAAAGCATCCTGGATACATACTAGAATATAGACAGGGCCGGATTAAGAGCATCATGGGCCTGGTGCTGAAGATTTTGGTGGGCCTTTTTATGGAAATAAGGCCCCTTTCACACGGAGTGGACCGTATTGCGATCCGCTCCGGCACTTTTTTTTTTTCACGGACACGGATGACATTTGTGTCATCCGGTCCGTATGTCCACATATCATGCCATCCGTTTGCGGATGATATACGGACATAATGCATGTCTTTTCCTTTTTGCTTCCTTTCCGTTTTTTAAACGGAAGAAAAATAGGGTTCTGTTCTGTTCCAAAAACGTAACCGAACTGAAAGGACTCAAATCGGATGTCAGAGGATGGTCATCCGCTGACATCCGCAATCCCATTGACATGCATTATGTCTGTATATCACCTGCAAACGGATGGGGTGATATATCGACATACGGAACTCCCGTGTGAAAGGGGCCTTAATAGAATAAAAAAGCAAACAATTTTTTGCTAAGGAAGTGAGAGTGGGTACCTGTCAAATCTAGGTACCCGCTTCCTCCAAAAAAAGGACATGCCAAATGTGGCATGTCAGGGGGTCAGGAGGCCTTAAAGCAGAAGTTCCACTTTTGGGTGAAACTCCACTTTAAACAGAATCTTAGTCACTATATACACTGCACACTCATGCCAAAGTTGTTGTACCCACATAATAGTCATTATTATTGTGCCATAAGGGAGAAGATGGGAGAGAGACAGGGAGGGGGAAGGGAGGGGAAGAAGGGGAGATTTAAACCCTAATAAAAGGACATTTTAAATCCTGTGTATCAAACAATAATGCATTATAGTGTGGCACCAAAAAGAAAATATTTCTCCACCCAAAACTGAAGTTCTGTATATCTCTGATATTATGTGCAATACTATTCCTACTAATATTAAAAGGCCACCAGTATCTGGGTTTAAAGTGTAACCAAAGAGAACGCTTTTATTTTTATTTTATTTTGGATAGAGTAAGGAGGGGTTAGCCTGGGTTCACACTACTGTGATGCGGGAGCTACCGCCATTCCTGTGCGAGTTCCCGCATTGCATCTCCCCGCAGGCAGTTCACACTCCACTCTGCGAACAGCTGCCGGTGTCAAAACAAAGGTGACACCCCCAGATTGGTTTGCAGATCGCAGTGCAAACTGTGAATTCGGACAGGAATTGGATCGCATGGGATCCGATTCCAGTGCGGGGGAAAAAAAGGTTCCTGCAGCATTTTCTTGGGAATGCAATGGAAGTTTAGCCATACAATATGTATGGCTGAATTTGCATTGCACAGACATCCCATGTGATCTGCATAGAAATGTGGTGCAAATCGCATGCAATGTCTGTGTTTGCAATAGTCTGAAACAAGGCTCATACCCCTGTCAGCTTTTTTTCCAATCTGTGTTCAATTGAGGAGATTTCTCTTCACTTCCTGTCCCATAGCCAAACAGGAAGTGAGAGAAAATCCCTCCAAAGTAAGGGAATATCTGGTTGTCACCAGAACTAGTGTCACCATTGGATGATTTCCCCTCTATTTCTGCTCTGGGGACACCCAAAATTTAGGGTTTTCATTTACTTCCACATTTGATGATAACAGTAAACAGGACAAATAGAGACAAACAGAGAGGGTAAATCTCTCTAACAGGGACATAGGCAGTGATGGAAACCTGACAGAGGATCTAATCCCTCTCCACTCTATCAAAAAACTAGAAAAAAAAATTGCATTTAGTTATACTTTAACAATGTCCTAAAATGTTCTGTGTGAAGTGCTCCGCTTAAGTGTAGAAATTCACTTTGCACCTTATTTCAATTCCTTTTTTTAGGTATTGGATGTATAGAAAGTAAAATGAGAGCAGATTGAATACCTAAAGAGAGCGACAGAAATAAGGTGGAGTTCAAAGTGAACCATACTATTACCTGCAGGAATTGGCATTTTGGGGGTAAAAACATGCAGTGAAGAGGTATGATATCACCTCCTCACTGCCTGTCACTTTTTAGTTTAGTGACAGTGCCTGCTGCAAGTGTGTACAAGCTTTTGGGTTCACACTAGTGTGCTGCAGTTTGGCCGCATTGATTGTGTATCCGCAGTTTTCCTGCGTTTTACCTGCAGTTTTAGCTACCTGCAATCCTATTGATTTCTATTAGGTTGCAAGTTTTTGCTGCATTTTCTGAAAGTGAACCAAAGATGCAGCATGCAGGAATTTTGTTGCGCTTTCAGAAAATACAGAAAAAACATCCAACCTAATAGAAATCAATAAGACTTTGGCTTAAACAAAGGAAAACTGTGGATACACATGCAATGGGACAAACCATAGCAAACCAGTGTGAACCCACATAAGAGCACAAAGGAGTAAGCACTACCATAGGCTGATGACACAATTCTAAACACTTTGGCTGCAGTTTTAACAGCTAAAGCTGGAGGAAAAAGTTAAAAAGAGAGTGAGGGAGAGAAAAAAGGAGGCAGGGGGGAGAGTCCAGTGACTGAGCTCACATATGGATGGTTCTTGGAGGCTTATCACTCACACATATCTTATTCATGTTGTATCTGTCGGCTGCTCTGTCTGTGTATAAATTCCTGCCCACACGGCTCCTTCACTTCACTGTACGGACTTCACAGTGTGGGAGAGGGGCGGGAGAAGGCAGAGCCAATCCAGCCTCTCTCCTCTTCCATTTGTGCAGGGGGAACTGTGCTCTGTGACACTGTAATATTCACACTGAGCCAACACAGGTGCAGCCAGCCACCCCTACATTTACCAACCGCTTCTCCTGTCCCATAGACGTTTATGGACAGGAGAAATCAGGCTCATGCTGCTGGCTGGGTGGGCCTATCTTAAGGGAGGGGGCCTGGTGCTGCAGCTCCAATAGCCCCTATGTTAATCCGGCCCTGAATATAGAATGGTTATCAACTTCGTCACTCTGCTCGTTGATAAAATATGTCCCTGTAAAAAAAAAAAAAAACCCATAAAAAAAACAAACCTCTCCACACTCCTGCACCTGCCCACACCACAAATCTACATTATCTGACACTGTCAAAGAATCTTTTCCATCCTCCAGGTTTGTCAGATGCCTGCTTTTTCATTGCATGCTGTGGGTACTTCCACCACCCCTTACATCACTATTGTTGAAACCACAGAGCACAGGGGAAAATAGGAATCTGACATTCCTAGAGGAATATAAAGAAGATCTTTCAGGCAGAGGTATGCCTTTACCAAATCAAAGATTGGTGGCATAGAAAGTGGAAGAGGTAATATCGTTCTTTTACAGGAAATTCTTTGTTTTTTTTTTTTTTTTTTTTTTTGACTAGCAACAGATACATTTTAAAGCGGTAGTAAAGTCCGCTTTGTTATTTTTACTTACAGGTAAGCCTATAATAAGCCTTACCTGTAAGTAAAATATATATCTCCTGAACAGGCACAGTTTAAGGGATTAAGAGATTTTCATGTTGGATGCAGCCAGTGACGTCCCCAGCGCATGCGCTCTGAAAGTCCAGCATGACTTCAGAGCACCGTGTCAGAACTGAGGGCTCCTGTGCACATGAGCGGGAGTGACATCATCGCGGCTCCAGACACTCATACAGCCAGAGTCCGGAAACCCTAGAGGAAGACTGGGGGAAGATGGAAGCCTTGTCAGCAGTGACAGCGTGCCGCTGGAGTGCTTAGTTCTAAGGTAAGTATTACATAATGTACTAGTATGCAATGCATACGATCACATTATGCAATTGTCTTACAGGGGAAAGTTTTTTTTTTTTTTTTTTCACTGCAGCAGTTTACAACCGCTTTAAGGAACAAACTTGAATCAAGGCTCCTTTTGGCGCATGTTATATGTTACACCCGTATTTAGGGTTTAACATGTGACATGCTCCAGCAACAGTCCCTGCAACCCCATGACCTCCCCCTCCCTCTGACAGCAGGCGGAGGTTCCTCTCCCCACACCCACAGCCACATTTGTAAACAGTGTGGCTGTTTGTTGCTTTCCCCACATAGTCAAGTCATTTACAGGATTCTGTGAATAAGAAAAATACAAGTCCCATCTGCCACCGTGGCAGACTGCTTGTAGTTCTCAATGGACTGTGAGGACGCTGATGAGAGAACCTTTGTAGTCCATTGACCTGTCCCTCAACTTTCTAATGGAAAGCCCATACAGAGGTACCGCCAAGAAAGCTTCAGGATATGTCTGACATTGCATCTGCAATCCACTGATTTCAGGTGCAGTGCTCTGCAGGCTTCTGTGCAAGAAATCATAAATGCTTTTTTATTTTTGCCTGCAAAAATATTGCATGTGCATTTAATATTTCTTGCAGAAAGGTGAACTTATCCTTTAAAACCATCCACGGATGTATACTGACTTAGTTCTGTGTGAATAGAATCCATTTACTAACAAAAATGCATATACTTTAGAAAATATTAACCTTTTCTTGGTCTTGCATCTACCTGTTCCATCAATTCTGTCCAGCTGATTGCCTCCTCCCATGCTCATTAAGTGGCGTCCATCAGTCTATAAGTAAATGAGAATTAGTGCGAGTCATTAGGGACCTGGCTGGCTGGTAATTTCTTTTTTTTTTTGCCAAAGGCACAAAAGTGGAACTGTTCCTGGTAAATAAGTTACCCGGAACTTTTTCTGTGTAAGAGACACTGTACCACTATAAAGAAAACTTCATACCATGCAAACCGTTCATCTCAGAATAAATATGCTGAGTGGGTGACCCACTCACCTTTTTATGATTACTAAAAGTAAATATGTGGCAACCTCAAACTTTGTAAACTATCAGCAGCAATGTAAAGCAGGTACATTCAATTTTTTTAGTGAGTAAACCTGAAATATGGGGTTAAAACCAAGCTCTGACCCACTTCTCTCTCTGTCTACTGTATGTATAATTGAGTGCCCGGTGTTTTCTGTTAACATACATATGGCAAAATGTCCTAAATCTAAAGGGTAGTTTTTAGCTCTACCAGAGGACCGTAGAAGCGAAATCACTCCATACATAGATAAATGCATCCATCCTGTGACTATATCCACTTGTCTACCTACTGAACAGCTACCTACAGAGGTATGCCTTCAACAAATCAAAGATCAAATAGCGCAGGATTTATTTTATAATAGATATCATTTAGTTCTAGATAACGTTTGACATTCCCTCGTTTGCTTAAGTATCTAACTCTGCTGGGACATCTTCAAAGTCATTCCCAGGTATGAACAGAGAGGTGCCTAAAAATTTATATTTTACACCCCTTTTTCTTTAACCACTTCAGTACTAGACATCTTCGCCCCCTTCCTTCTCAGGCCAATATTCAGCTTTCAGCGCTGTCGCATTTTGAATGCCAATTACTCATGCAACACTGTACCCGGGTGAAATTTTGTATCCTTTCTTGAAACCGAGCTTTCTTTTGGTAGTATTTTAATAACTATTGGGTTTTTTATTTTTTTGCTATATAAATGAAAAAATACAGAAAGTTTTGAAACACATTTTTCTTAGTTTCTGTTATAAAATTGTGCATATGAATAATCTTTCTTCATAAATTTAGGCCAAAATGTATTCTGTTACATTTCTTTGCTAAAAAAAAAATAAACCAAATCAGTGTATATTATTTAGTTTGTATGAAAGTTATAGAGTGTACAAACTATGGTATATACAATCTATTTGAAATCTATTTGAAAATTGATCAGTCCTGATGTACTGACTGCCTTTCTCAATTCTTTAGGTCCTAAAATGCCAGGACAGTATAATACCCCCAAAATAACCCCTTTTTTGGAAAACAGACACTTCAAGGTATTTATTAGGAGCCATGGTGAATTTAATAAATTTAATTTAATAAAAACAAAGTTTTCACATTTTGTTTTTACTTTCACCAGAGCAGCATAGCATCACCTTGTGACTGGTGTGGTAGTAATCGGGGAGATATATATATATATATATATACATATATATATAATTTTTTTTTACTTTTTTTTAACGTTTTTTTTTTGTTTTTTTACACTAGGATTCCTTATTACAGTGATGATCAACTGTATAAGCAATTATTTCTACTTTATGAAAGGCATTCATTTATGTGCCAATGTGTAAACATTGTGATAGGTGTGATTGACCACAGCTATCACATTGTACAGGTTCACTATGATCAATCACAGTGATCACATTAGTACACAATAAATGGTTGTAAAAGAAAGCCATTGTGTACAACTGACGTGATCGCTGTGATTAGTCACAGCGATCACATGGTACAAGGGCTGACCCGGTGCAACGATTTGTGTTCATATCATAGGACATCCACCTGGGATAACAGTGAGCACACCCAGCCATATTATTATTATAGACCGGGTCAGAGGTGGTTAAAAAAGAGTGGAGTTAACGAATTTACAAAAAAAAAAAAAAAAAGAGTGGAGCACAGTGAATATAGGCTGTATTGAAATTTTGTTTTATATTGCTTTTATGACAACAGGTGATGGTTGTTTGGAGAATACACCAGACACAGCCCAGTTCAGCAAAGAATACCAGCTGCACCAGAACCTATATGATCCAGAACACAACTATCCTGGAGTAAATAAGTGGGTAAGTGTGACTTTCTAAAACCCTGTTTATTATACCTAACCGAAAAAAGTTCTAGACAGACCTGTGTGGCATTTTTAAGTCCACCTGTGCTCTCAGCCCTAGGCTTAGAACAGTAAAGAGAAGAAAACACAGGCGCCACTCTAAGTGCAGTAACTTGAAACTTTTATTGGGATAAACCCCTATATAGGGGGGTACTCACAAAGGGGATGATTAAAACAGCTCATAAAACACACTCCGGTATGGATCAGGATGGCTCGAGCGGTGACAAGTAGACAGGCTGTAGCGGTAGCTGCCGCACTTCCTCGTCCCGGGGACACTCAGATGATCGTCCGTCGTCACTTCCGCAAGCGTGATTACGTCATGGCGCCGGCGACGCGTTCTCGGAGCATGCGCTCCTTCTTCGGCCTGAAGAAGGAGCGCATGCTCCGAGAACGCGTCGCCGGCGCCATGACGTAATCACGCTTGCGGAAGTGACGACGGACGATCATCTGAGTGTCCCCGGGACGAGGAAGTGCGGCAGCTACCGCTACAGCCTGTCTACTTGTCACCGCTCGAGCCATCCTGATCCATACCGGAGTGTGTTTTATGAGCTGTTTTAATCATCCCCTTTGTGAGTACCCCCCTATATAGGGATTTATCCCAATAAAAGTTTCAAGTTACTGCACTTAGAGTGGCGCCTGTGTTTTCTTCTAGTTGGCCCCAAGCATATCTTCTACTTGTCACTAGAGCTGCCTCAGGAGTGCACCTTGAGCTTTTTATGGACTTTTATGGACTTTTTTATGGACATTGCCATATATGGATTTTTTAATCTGCCCCTTCTATTGATTGTCATTAATTGTCATTTAACTGGTTAGTTGTATGTCCAGCGACATTGGTATAGCCCCTGGTGATATCTATTCCTCGTTGTGCGCCAGTTATTTATTTATTTTTGGTTTAGAACAGTAAAGCCCGTTGTTAGCCTCCAAGGGTGCTGCAAATCCTGTTTCAAATTTAGCAAACCCAAACCTATTGGCGAATCCAATTAATGTGTATGAGGGGAAAATGCGGGTATTAAATTCTACCCTTTTTAGGGCTAATCGGCAAATTACAATGTATGGGATGCTGGGCACTACTATGAGGGACACCTAATATTGCAAAAGGTTTTTTTAAGTACTGTACAATGGGAAGAGGGTCTTTTCCATGCAGCTTTGAGGGAAACCTTGAAAATGCATTAATCCTTTAACAATTGTTACAATTGTAAATAAATGCAGGATTGTTGGGTATGTTGAATCGGTTTGTCAAGGTGTGAAGGATCAACAGCACAAAAGGATCAAAAAGCACAACTTTAATCTAGGAGTTGGCCCCAACCTTCCCCTGGTTCCTCACTGGATAATTCATCTGGTGAACTGTGAAGTAAACCAGGAAATTAGAAATCAATTCTCAGATTGTGATTGCAAGAATATTTTATCATGTATGACACCATTGATGGGGCTATGATTAGGCGCTTACAGGCTGCCTATGATTTAGAGGTCTTAACTGTGAGGTAAGCATTTAGGAGTGAAAAGCACTAATTAGTGGGTTTTTACACTTTGTTAAAAGGATTGCGTTTGACACAAAATTTTGGAAGGAAGCAGCGATTATGTTGACAAGGTCTTACCTTGGCCTCCTGTTGGCAGCCATCTTGGACATGTACGGACTTCTGCCTCTTATAAACTCTGATTGCATCATTACTTGTCTGCAGCTTGGGCATCGCACAGTGATGATGATGCACACCTGACTATATCAACCACCTGATGGGTTGCAGTCCTTGCCCTTGCGTTTTTGCTCCAAGGTGCATTACTGCTAGCAGTCTTCTGTGCTCCACGTTCCTCCGTGTCTGACCAGGCTTGGCTAATGACTCTCCTGGCTCTCAACCCTGCATTGGCAGACTCCTACCCACTGCTGGACTCGACCCCGGCTTAGATGACTACCTGCTGCTGGACTCGACCCCGGCTTGGATGACTACCCGCTTCGAAACTCGACCCCGGCTTGGATGACCACCCGCTTCTGGACTTGACCCAGGCTGTTCCTGATCTCGCTCCTTTCTCTTGCTGTGCATTTCTTGTTTGCTCCAATAAACTGCCTTATTTTACCTGCATCTCCATGTGGTCTGGTTTCCTGGCACCCTGACACATGTGCTGCGTTCACTGATATTTTCACAGTGAACCTATATAAATTTTTGGAACATTTGGGAATCTCATTGGATTGTATATTTTTATTGCAAAATGTCTTATTTAGTTTATGAGGCACAAACTGTGTGTGATTTTTACACATTTGCTGTTTCCACTGATTAATGCATTGATTTTTACACAGTGTAGCGCAATTTAAATATTTTATTTAAAAAAACGTGTTTGGGAATGCCTTAAATTTGTATGTGGTGTTACAGAACAGTAGGATTTTCATGGACAACCACAGCAACAAGCATGCATTGGCAGCACATATTTGGCTGTGGAGTTGTTTTTTCCTAAATTATTATTTTTGCTTACAAACAGCATTAGCACACCACTTTTAATAAATTTCTAGCTAAAAAAAAAAACTTTTGTTCAGGTACTTTAACAGTGGCATGTAAGGGGGTGAACAGGTTGTCCGTCACGTACTCCATGTTTCCGTCCCTCACTGGGTGCCAAGCGAGGATCAGATGAGAGGCTTCCCCTCTGGGTTGGTTATTTGGGCTATGCCAGGCTTTGAACAGAGTCACTAACCCTTGCATGCGGGGTAATACTTCCCCCAAAGGCATGCTCACCATTGCCCGGAGACATGTAAGGATTCAAACATTAAGGGTCCTTTCACACGGTGCGTTCCGTTCTCTGCTAAGCGGGGGATCGATCCGCCGATCCCCTCTGAGCAGGCGGATGACAGCTCCATCTCTGTGTGTGCTGTCAGATTCTCCGCTGTCCTCTATAGGGAGATGGGATGAGAACGGACCGCCTGTCCGTTCTCATCCGATCCCATCTGATCCGCTGGACAGATGGAAAATAGGGTTTACATCCATCCAGATTTCATGGACAGGATCGGAATCGGATAGCAGCGGGTGTCAGCGGAGATGTCTCTGCTGACATCCGCTGCCCCATAGGGATGCATGGAGCATCCAATCTGGTCTGCCTGAAAAACTGACAGGCGGATCGGATCGCCCGTGTGAAAGGACCCTTAGGCGATCTTCCAACTCAGAGATGAGCTACATGTGTGCAGTACCCAAGATAAGGAGTTCCTCCTTAACCACTTCAGCCCCAGAAGGTTTACCCCCCGTTCATGACCAGGCCATTTTTTGTGATATGACCCTACCTTACTTTAACTGACAATTGCGCAGACGTGCGACGCTGTACCCAAATAAAATGAAGAACGGTGATATACTCGCGCCTAGGAATTTTTTGATATAGTATATTGGGAAGCAGCAAGTAATTCAAGAACACTACTATAGTAGTGATCTCATGGGTAAGTAATGGATATAGAAAAAACTGCGCTACCCTGGTAATATTCTGTGACAGTATAAAATAAAAGTGCAAGTGCAATCTTGTAAACAATGCTCATGTAATACCTTATTGCTGAATGTACAAAATAATAAAGCAATAAATAATCAATAAATAATGACTGTGGGATAACGTGATGACTCTAAAAGTGCACGTGCTTGAGTGATAAATAAACTATATGAAATTGCTTTACATATAAATTTACCACACAAAAATTACAATATATTAAATGAATATGATAAATATAATAAATATGTGAAAGTCCAGTAAAAATGAGTCCATAAAGTGAATACAAAAAGTGAATACAAAATAGTAGGTGCAAAAACGTGCTCAGAGACTCTCAGTGCGAGGGTAAAGTGCTGCGTGCCGGTGATCCTTGGGTTCTCACACTCTGTGCCCAGGGGTAAGGTAGCGCACTTACCGGAAGGTGTGGATTCCAATGGCGTACGCCAAAAGGAATCGAAAACGCTTTTGTCTGCTGCTCCTGTGTCTGGATAGGTGGGTATACAATCTCCTTATGGATATGGATGAGCATTCAGCATGGAAGAAAGAAGGTAGAAGCTCCTCATAGTGTAAAAGGTTTTCCTTTTATTAAACTTCAACTTCATAAAATCACATCAATCTTCATATACAGCATCCAAAGAACAAATCCATAAAAAAAAAAACCCCGATCGGTACTGCAGACTTTAAAAGCACTCCAAATGTGGTAAAATCACTCCAGATGTAAACGTAGGTGACACAGCAAAAAACAAACAAGGTCGACCCAAAAAATGACTGCAGGGTCAATGTGAAATGGAAGCCGCTCTTAGAGCTCCTATGGTGCCTCGCGGCTAGAGTAACACATAGGACGCTAGCTGTGCCCGCTGACTCGCGCTGAACCCGGAAGTCGGAATCTCGGCGCAGTTTTTTCTATATCCATTACTTACCCAAATAAAATGTATGTCCTTTTTTTACCCACAAATAGAGCTTTCTTTTGGTGGCATTTGATCACCTCTGCTGTTTTTACTTTTTGTGCTATAAGCAAAAAAAATTCAATTTTGGAAAAAAAAATATTTTTTACTTTTTCTCTATAAAATGAACCCAAGAATGTAAAAAAAAAATCACATTTATTCATCAATTTAGGCCAATATGTATTCTGCTACATATTTTTGGTAAAAAAAATCCCATAATTGTATATTGATTGGTTTGCGCAAAAGTTTTTACAAACTATGGAATATTTTTATGGAATTTTTATTTATTTTTTAACTAGTAAAGGCGGCAATTAGTGATTTTTAGCAGGACTACAACATTGCTGCAGACAAATTAGACACCTAACACTTGTGACACTTTTTTGGGGACCAGTGATACTAATACCAGTGATCAGTGCTAAAAAATGCACTGTCATTGTACTAATGACACTGACAGGGAAGGAGTTAACATCAGGGGCGATCAAAGGGTTAAGTGTGCTCCTAGGGAGTGCTTGCTAACTGTGTGGGAGGTGGCTTAACTGGAGGAAGACAGAGATTCGTGATTCTGCTTAAACACAAGATCTCCATCTTCATCTCTGACAGAATGGCGGTCTGCCTTGTTTACATAAGCAGACCGCCGTTCTGCTTCTCCTGTGATCGATCAGCGGGTCCAGATGGGGGTCACATCTGCCGGGCCCACTTATTGGCTCCCGCTGTGTTTAATCACCGTGGGAGGGGGTCACCGGCACATGCTTTTTCTATCAGACGGCCATAGCCCATTTTGATCGGTGGACATAAATTGGCCATTAGTTTACTGACGCTGTCCCTGTTCTCGCTGATGCAAGACTATCCAGCTACTGTCCAAGTTTTAACAAATTAAAAGGTTGGTCAAATTGTACAAGAAAAAAAGAATACAGGCAGGTGTTTTACTATATAAAAATATGATACTGCAGAGGATACAGCAGTGTAAAATTGGCCACCAGCAGGACAGTTTTAAATAGCAAGGCTAGCCACAAATTTAGTAGAGATAAACAATACAGGCTTAAGCCATGAGTAGGGAGTATATGTCATGGATATGATTTACAGTTCTAAAATATTGAAGGGTTAAACAGAGCTGTGTCATTTCCAGGCACAAGACTGTTCAGAGACAATCTGTACTTTATATTGAACATTGATTGCCATATCAGGTTTCTTAGTAGCACAGCAGGTGAACATAGTCTCTGCCAATAAATGTACTATGCTCTTCACACACTCGTGGATATCTACACAGATGACTGCAATGTTATGCAGACATTTAAAAAGTTGGATATGACAGGATTTTAAACAGTGTTGTCTGTTATATGCTGTGTCTGTGCATAAATGGGCTCGTATGCTAAACCCAATTCACAAAGCAAACAACACCAGAATAAAGGGCCTTATTTTTTTCTTTTTTTAAAGTGACATTTGTTTTCTTTTAAAAAATAGTCACACAGCTATACTTAAAGATCTTTATTTTGTGTTGAAGCTTTGTGAATTTAGCCAAATACCTTTGCTTCAAAAAATTGAGCTGCATATCCGTTTGCTATTGCTTGTTAGCCCATGACTTTAAAATTCCTGAAGAACAAAGATGCGCTGCAGCAAAGCATCAAAACCCACTCAGGCCTAAATTTTAACTTTTATTTACAGTAAGGGAAAAATGTATTTGATCCTCTGCTGATTTTGTACGTTTGCCCACTGACAAAAAAATGATCAGTCTATAATTTTAATGGTAGGTTTATTTTAAGTTAGAGACAGAATAACAACAAAAATATGCAGAAAAACGGATTTCAAAAAAGTTATAAATTGATTTGCATTTTAATTAGTTAAATAAGTATTTGATCCCCTATCAATCAGCAAGATTTCTGGCTTCCAGGTGTCTTTTATACAGGTAACAAGCTGAGATCAGGAGCACTCTCTTAAAGACTCCACGAGGTGAGATCTTGCATGGAGCCCCAGACTGAGGAAGATTGACAGTTATTTTTTATTTCTTTCATTTGCGAATAATCACACAGACTGTTGTCACCCTCTCACCAAGCTGCTTGGCGATGGCCTTGTAGCCCATTCCAGCCCTTGGTGGGTCTATAATCTTGTCCCTGACAGCCTCTTTAAGAGAGTGCTCCTGATCTCCGCTTGTTACCTGTATAAAGGACACCTATCCACAGCTGCAATCAATCAGATTCTATTCTCTCCACCATGGCCAAGACCTAAGAGCTGTCCAAGGATGTCAGGGACAAGATTATAGACCTACCAAGGGCTGGAATGGGCTACAAAGCCATTGCCAAGCAGCTTGGTGAGAGGGTGACAACAGTCTGTGCGATTATTCGCAAATGAAAGAAATACAAAATAACTGTCAATCTCCCTCAGTCTGGGGCTCCATGCAAGATCTCACCTCGTGGAGTTTCAATGATCATGAGAATGGTAAGGAATCAGCCCAGGACTACATGGGAGAATCTGTCCATGATCTCAAGGCAGCTGGGACCATAATCGCCAAGAAAACAATTGGTAACACACTAAGCCATAAAGCACTAAAATCCTGCAGTGCCTGCAAGGTCCCCCTGTTCAAGAAAGCCTATGTACAGACCTATCTGGAGTTTGCTAGTGAACATCTGAATGATTCAGAGGAGAACTGGGTGAAAGTGTTTTGGTCAAAGGAGACCAAAAACCAACAATCTCCTCAACTCGTCGTGTTTGGAGGAGGATGAATGCTGCCTATAACCCCCAAGAACATTATCCCCACCATCAAAAATGGAGGTGATAACATTATGCTTTGAGGGTGTTTTTCTGCTAAGGGGACAGGACAGCTTCACAGCATCAAAAGAACGATGGACGGGGCCATGTACCATTAAATCTTGGGTGAGAACCTCCTTCCCTCTGCCAGGGCATTGAAAATGGGTCAATTCTGGGTATTCCAGCATGACAATGACCCAAAACACAAGGCCAAGGCAGCAAAGAAGAGGCTCAAGGAGAAGCACATTAAGGTCCTGGAATGGGGGGGGGGGTGAAGGTTCGAGTTACCAAACGTCAGCCTTGAAACCTTAATGACTTGGAGAGGATCTGCAAAGAGGAGTGGGACAAAATCCCTCCTGTGATGTGTGCAAAGCTGGTGGCCAACTAAAAGAAACATCTGACCTCTGTGATTGCCAACAAGAGTTTTGCCACAAAGTACTAAGTCATGTTTTGCAGAGGGGTCAAATACATATTTCACTCATTAAAATGCAAATCAATTTATAACTTTTTTAAAATGCTTTTTCCTGGATTTTTTTTTTTTTTGTTATTCTATCTAAACCTACCATTAAAATTATAGACTGATTATTTCTTTGTCAGTGGGCAAATGTACAAAATCAGCAGTGGATCAAATACTTATTTTTCCCTCACTGTATATCTATATATCTTTTATTTAAAATGTAGCAAGGTTTCCAGGCCTGTGGCCTGATGTGGGTCTGCCATTAATACCGGTAATCCCTCCAGCCCATGTGAGCTGAGTCCCTGTGTGTGACAACTGAAGCAGCGACAACTCCGGCATCTTTGTTTATGTTTTTTTTATTGGAATAAAGGGGATGGGGGAAGGGAATGAGTGGGATATTCCTTGAGGCTTAAACTAATTACAATTGGGACTTTTACTCTTGAAATGCCCATTGGCGCTGCTGTGACGCCAGCCGGCGCCAGCCAACACTCACTGACACTGAGAACACTCTGTATAACAGAAGAAGGGCTGAGTCCTCGACTTATAGTTCAGAAGATCCAACACTGAGAACTGTAGAACTCCTGACACTGTTGTACTATGAAAGTCACTGAATACTTTCCCCAGCCTGGCACAGCTTGATGTAGTATATTGTAGAACTCTGTATAACTGTCACTTTAACTGGCACGCTTTGTACAATTCAGGGCCCAAACTGCAGGTGCCCCCTTTAACCTTGAACTCTTCAGGGTCCACTGACTATGTACCCCCTCTGTAGCTTCAGGGTCCTCAACCTAGGAACCCCCTTTACAGCTGACACTGGATCCCAGAACCTCTTCCGGAGTGGTCCCCTCTAACTTTAGGCAGACCCCCAGGGGCAATCCTCAGTACTCACAAGCTGTGTAGGCTTTCCTGGGACTGGACCCCTCTCTCCCTCCGCAGGCTCTCGGCACACCGGATCCCCTCACCTCAACTCAGCTCTCCCTGGACACTCAGGTGACACCCAGAGACATCCACCTTCCTCAGACAGGAGGAGAGACAGCCGCACTCTCCTTCCTGGGACTCTGCTCCCGCCAAAGACACTGTGCCACACACTTCCCCCCAAACTTTTACCCACTGCCAGAATCATTTGCAGCTTAATCTGCCTTCTGGGGTAGTTACAAGCTGGGATGTGTCCCCTGATTGGGCTTCCCACACTGCCCTATGAGAATCCTCTCACTGGAGCCAGCGGACATACTTCTTCCCTCAGCTGGCACATCTGGAAGCCCTGACACCCTAGCTAAATAAATCACAGCCCTGCTGTTAGGCAGACAAGGCTCACTATACGTTTACCTAGCACCTACATGTAGGGTGCTACAAAAATAAAACCTATCACAAATTAAAATTAGATTACTGTCAATACTCCTTATAGAGCAGTGCCACGACCATATAAAGGCAGTTATGATGTTAGAAATAAAATTGGAGACAATAAAATGTTCAGCAAAGCACATGGCATCAAAACGGCATGCTTTGCTGGACACTTTATTATGTGACACTACACAATTTTTGCACACACAAAGCTTTTTTTGTATAAGGTAAAACTAATTGGGTTTGGGGGAATTTTTTTCACCTGATTCACACTGTTTACTTCCATTTTTTTGGGTTAAAATAAAACCAAAAATATTTTTTTTACCGCACTCAAAATACTTGTGACTATAAAAATGTAAATAAAAGAACTTAGTCAAGGCACTGAAATAATAATAATAAAAAAAGAAAACCTCTCTTGTTACCTTTAGCCCTGCTCCTCACAAGATTGGGGAAATCAGTCTATATATGCCTATTATACTCACTGTGCAACCTAAGGGGATAATCTGGCTGTTTGATTGTGTCTTCTCTGATCCTCCCCTCCTACAGTCCCCAATCCATCTCCTGATAAGACAGAGCCTTAGGAGTCACTCTGCACATGCTCAGTGTGGTGTGTATTGCTAATGAGTTGTTTTTTCTTGGAAGGGTGCATATGATCAGCACAGGGCCAATCAGCACTGTCCAGACAGAGGGTCAAGGGTCCTGCAGCCTCAAAGGACAGTCAGAGGAGAATAAAACTCCTACAAGGCTTTACCAGACACTAATAGAAGTCACAAGACCGCTATATACTGCTCCCGAGAAAAGATATTTAGCATTTCCATGTTCTGTGTACTGTAGGAGACCAGATATAGTGAATGCAGGGTCCTTGGTTATAGTAACACTTTAAAGTCTTTAATGTTCAAATCAAATGCAAACTGGCCTCTCACAAAATGAAAATAGAAAAAGCATTTGCTCAACCCTGCCAGCATGGGCACCTCTCTGAATTCACACTTGTAGTCCTGGAAAGCAGCACTGTCCGATGGATGAATAGCTGCTGCTAGAGGACAGACTAGAGCTTTGTAAATAGGCACCGTGTGTTGCAGGGGATCTCCTGGATGAGTAGTGGGCGTGGCTACACGTTTCAATGGGCCTCCTTCACTAATGTTGTGTTTCCACAGTGCAATGCTGTGAATGCAGCCGTATTGTTACGCTAACATTGTAAGAATTTTTTTTCTGCATGCATTATGATGTCTCACCAGGAGGGAAAAGATGTTCTTAAATAAACCTCAGCCATTCACTGTGAGCATTCTCATTCTGCTGCGTTATGTAAACCCTACACAATATGTGATATCCTTGTAATAAGAAAACCATTGTCATATGTATTTTGTGGTAGCTATTTGGGGTTGAACAAGTTTTGTAAACTATCTGTGGAAGAAATTACAGGAAAATGCAATTTTCTTTTAATTTTTTTATTTTATTACATTTAAATCTGATAACTATTTAAAATCCAATCTGTCCCAATGATAATTTACAGTATGTTGGCGGTAGCTATAAAAGGTATAAGGCAAGAAAGGAAGACATCTCTATAACAAAGAAAATGATCCTGTACTTACTGGGGGTATAGGGAGAAAAGGGCTCTGGGATTTAAGTGGATGAAAATGCATTTTACAAATATTAGAATTAATAAAGCACAGCACTAATCCCCCACATAGTCACAACATAACTTAAAAGTATGTAACAGTTACTTATTGAAAAAGAATAAATGTCAATGTTCTATTTATTCCTTGTGTGGAGCTTATTTTTCTACTAGTTTCTATGCAATAATCTTCCAGTCCAGACATGACAGAGAGCATTGCAAAGATCGGAATCCCTAAGGAGAAAAATACTTGTATCTTTAAAAGGAAAATTGTTTTGAGCCCCTTCTAATGGTCCTAAATTATTGAAAGTATCCCCAGATTTAGACCGAGATCGAGATCAGACACAACATGAGCGATGAGATCAGTGTGACTGTCTCCAGATCATTCTGTTCTCTTGGGTATAATGAGAGAAAATTCTATCATCAAAACACTCTGTCAATTAATATCTGAAATCCATTTGCCTGATAAAATACTGCTATTAAACTATTTAAACATACATCAGTTGTATATTGTTTCTATTAGCTATCAAAGACATGGGCTGGTTCCTTGTCCTCTCCTAATCAGAATCACGCAGTATATTTTAATAAAATGGAACAGCCCTTGTGGTCCCTGAAAGTTTAGTTGCCATATTGCTGAGAAGTAGGAGAAACTGTCCTCTAGATGCTACATGCATTTCATTTATAGGTTGCCACAAAACTTCCTGGCATTTGTTTAGTAATCGATGTAGAGGGAGTGCATAGTGGTAGGTTGGCAGACTACGGTCTGTCAATACAGTGATAGGGTTATGTAGGGGGGGGGGGGGGCAAGGCCCAATGCACACTGGTCCTGGAGGTGTCAACTTTATGGATCTGGGGCCACTGTACATGGTAAAGAGAAATTACCAGTTCACTATAAAGTGAACCTGTTAGCAACTTAAAAAAGGTAAAATGATTTCTAAAAAATTGTCTCCTCCCTCCATTGATCATCATAGACTTCCTCTCTTAAGATAGTGTGCTGCACCAGCTCCTCTGCCCCTCCCTTCATCGCCCTAGATTACCTTTCATGTACAGTGGGGATCGAAAGTTTGGGCACCCCAGGTAAAAATTTGTATTAATGTGCATAAAGAAGCCAAGGAAAGATGGAAAAATCTCCAAAAGGCATCAAATTACAGATTAGACATTCTTATAATATGTCAACAAAAGTTAGATTTTATTTCCATCATTTACACTTTCAAAATAACAGAAAACAAAAAAATGGGGTCTGCAAAAGTTTGGGCACCCTGCAGAGTTAATATCTTGTACTGCCCCCTTTGGCAAGTATCACAGCTTGTAAACGCTTTTTGTAGCCAGCCAAGAGTCTTTCAATTCTTTTTTGAGGTATCTTTGCCCATTCTTCCTTACAAAAGTCTTCCAGTTCTTTGAGATTTCTGGGCTGTCTGTCACACACTGCTCTTTTAAGGTCTATCCATAGATTTTCAATTATGTTGAGATCAGGAGATTGTGAAGGCCATGGCAAAACCTTCAGTTTACTCCTCTTGATGTAATCCCCCGTGGATTTCGAGGTGTGTTTAGGATCATTATTTATTTGTAGAAGCCATCCTCTCTTTAACTTCAGGTTTGTCACAGATTGCATCAAGTTACCATCCAAAATTTGCTGAAATTTTATTGAATCAATTTTTCCTTCTACTCGTGATATGTTCCCTGTGCCAATGGCTGCAATACAACCCCAAAGCATGATTGATCCACCCCCATGCTTAACAGTTGGACAGAGGTTCTTTTCATTAAATTCTGTGTCCCCTCTTCTCCAAACGTACCTTTGCGCATTCCGGCCAAAAAGTTAAATTTTAACCTCATCGGTCCACAGAACTTGTTTCCAAAATGCATCAGGCTTGTCTATATGTTCATTTTCAAAGTTCAAACACTGATTTTTGTGGTGAGGACGTAGAAGAGGTTTTCTTCTGATGACTCTTCCATGAAGACCATATTTGTACAAGTATCTCTTTATAGTGGAATAGTGTACCACAATTCCAGTGTCTGCCAGATCTTTCTGGAGGGATCGTGCAGTCAAACGTGGGTTTTGAATTTTTTCTCACAATACTGCGAGCTGTTCTGTCTGATATTTTTCTTGGTCTTCCAGATCTTGCTTTAACTTTCACTGTTCCTGATGACTGTCATTTCTTAATTACATTCCGAACAGAGGATATTGACATCTAAAAAAACTTTGCTATCTTCTTATAGCCTTCTCCAGCTTTGTGAGCATCAACTATTTTCAGTTTCAGTTTTCTAGACAACTGCTTAGAAGATCCCATGGTGCTGATTGTTGGGGCAAGGTCAGATGAGTCTGGGCATTTAAAACCTTTGAGATTGACATCACCTGGTCTTCCCAGACAATGATTGAAAACAATCCATGACACTGGCAGGTCTCGGCCTTGCAAAGGGGGCAGTGCATGCTATAAATTCTGCAGGGTGCCCAAACTTTTGCAGACGCCATTTTTTTTGTTTTCTGTAATTTTGAAAGTGTAAATGATGGAAATAAATTCTAACTTTTGCTGAACTATTATAAGAATGTCTAATCTGTAATTTGATGCCTTTTGGAGATTTTTCCATCTTTCCTTGGCTTCTCTTATGCACATAAATTCAAATTTTTACCTGGGGTGCGCAAACTTTCAATCCCCACTGTATCTTCTGGGGAAGGAGTGAAGGGGAATATTATATGTGTCACTTAATTCACAGCTCTGAGCCTCCTGTGACTGCTGACATCACACTCAGCAGTTCCATTGCTCAGGGCTTTTGGATGTCTACAGAGGGGAAGCTTTTACAGGTATATAACATGCCCAAAAATGTCTGGTGACAAGGTCTCTTTAATTGATTGCTGTTTTTTTGCAGTATCCTCTTCATTACTGATGTTGTGGGTGCATTATTGCTCGCAATATTGTAATTTGCATATTACCTAGTGATATTTCTGATGGTGCGTCTGTTCTAGTCCATTTGAAATGTTTAAATAATGACTTAAGAGTGTGGCAAGGGCATGGCATGCTGAAGGGTCGCTCCTCTTCCATATTGCAAAAAGTTGTGATGTACGCTACAATCTACCAAGACGTCTCACACCGTCTAGTGCAGTGATGGTTAACCTTGGCACCCCAGATGTTTTGGAACTACATTTCCCATGATGTTTATGCACTCTGCAGTGTATTTATGCATCATGGGAAATGTAGTTCCAAAACATCTGGGGTTCCAAGGTTCGCCATCACTGGTCTAGTACATTACCTACTCCCTTTACTAAAGTCGGCCATGCAGTAGTAGAATTTCACTTAACTTTTTTGTTTTAAGAACATCTATTGACTTTCTAATTATTAGTGGGGTCAAATCAAGGTGCAAGATGGAAAATTCTTCCTAAACAAACATTTCGATAAGTGAATGTGGGTTTTAATTCAGAAAACTACAATAATTCCAAAATCTAATGTTAAAATCAGAAATGTTGAAGTACTTTCGAACTACATTTATCGAGTCATCAAATGTATTGTATGGCCAGCTTTAGGAACTAATGCTCAAATATATAATTGCCCTAATGGACCCCCCACCCCCTCAACCATCTTCTCTAGATTACCACTGATTGTTGGAACTGGGCTGCTAAAGTTTCTCACTTGCAGAAAGAACTTCTGTAAAAAAAAATACATTGTGGATCTATCTGAAATGTGGTATAAGAATTGGGACAACAATGGGATTCAGTATCAATCTCATGGCTACACACATAAAGTAAATCATTAGCTTTCTTTACTCTTGTGAAGGTGGTTAGTGAACACCATTACCAAAAGGGAATTCTCATGAAACTAATTAGAAATCATGTCTTATTTCAGTAGTGGAGCCACCCTTTGGAGGTGCTCAGTTAATATGTTGTTTTTTATCTGGAAATGCAGTTTTATCTGCTATGTAGGTGATGTAGCTGTAGGTTAAATGGTGTACATTTTATATGCATTCATTTTTCACAATGTTGTAAAGGGGTTTTTCATGTTATAGTTGTTTCCGAGTCTTCCATTTTCCAAAGTAATATAAAAGGGGGCACATTATGTGGCCACTTGTGTGGGATTGTGGCCACCATTAGCAGTTATGTCAGGTAAGCATAGGGGTATAGGTTTACAGGTTTAGGCTAGTAGGAGGTTAATTTTACCTGAGCATACAGCAGGTATCGGCCAATCGGTGTGCAGGGAAGGTTCTAGTAAGCTGGGGCAGAGGCTTCATAAGCTTGGTTTGGGCTGGGGTGCTTCCTTTTGCACCGAAGAGCGCAAAGAAGAAAGTTGAGCAGAAGTAGTCCAGGAGGTTTTTTTCTTACCTGCTGTCATGGAGGCCTTGTTGAAGCAGCTGATTGAGAAGGCAGAGAGTGCGGGGGGAGAAGCCTGGCTGCGGCATTGTCTTTCTGTCTGGAATTACAGAGCAAGTTGCGGTTGAAGTTCACCCTGCTCCTTCACAGGCAGAAGCGCCTGCAGAGAGAGAGAAGACGCCTGAGAAGCCGGCGTGTGTACCTGCAGGCGAGCCGCCATGCATTGTCATGGTGGTGAAGACGTCCCAGGCGCACATGCGCCAAGCATCTAAAAGAAGAAGACGAGCCTCCCTGTCTCCAAGAAGGGGCGGCGGAGGGCGAGCTGAAAACTGCCAGGCAGACCCAGAGAGGGAGAGAGGGCGTCTGCCATCTCCACAGAGAATTATCCCTGTAGTTTCAAGAACACCTGCTGTGGGAGTGGCTACAGCGCAGCATGAGACAACAGGAGCATCTGCCAGTGTGCTGCTGGAGGAAGCTGAGCAGCAGCTTGTTCTCCCCCCAGCAGCTGGTGAGTTGTGCAATGTACAGAGTCTATATTAATTAACTCTTTATCTTCTTTGGTGCAATCTTTTTCTCGTGTCTCCCCTGCTGTTTCTCCTGTGCCTGTTAAGCCTGTTGTGTCTGTTCAGCAGCAGCCAAGCTGTGAACTTAATTTCTCACCTGCAGTATCTACTGTCTCCATTCCTTATGGTGGTGATTTCGCTCATAGTAATATTAGTCAAAGTTTATCTAAGGAAAATAATGTTTTGTCCGTGCATGCACCATTGCTGGGAGGTAGAGGTGTGCCTGAGGTGTGTATGAAGGGCGCGATGCCATGAGAGATGTCACCTCTGGGCTACCACTTGAGTGTTGGGGTTAAGGAAAAAATATGGAAGGGCGAGTTTGTCGACTTATCACTGTTACCTGCCCATAAGGAGCTGTCGGTTAGGACTGATAAAAGAGACGACAAACAGGATGAGGAGCAGCGCAGGGGGGCCCCTAGGTCATTCCATAACTGGTTGCAGGCGTTTTGTATATTTGCGGGGGTGATGGCTGAGAAGCACCCTGAGGGGTGTGGGGGCCTATTTCGGCACCTCGATTATATCTTGGAAGCTTACAAGAGCTTTGGGGGGCTGGGCTGGTACTATTACGACAAATCTCAGAAGCTGTCAGTCCACCCCTCTTTAAGATGGGGTATGAAGGATGTCGGCCTTTGGCTGAACTTGATGTCCCCGCAGAGGCAGAATCCTGCTAGGCAGCCGGTGGTGAACACTCAAAATGCAGCTTATCGCAAAGGTTGTTGTTTCGCATTCAACGAAAGTCAGTCGTTGGAATGCGGCTTGCCGTTATAAGCACGAATGTTCATTTTGCTCTGGCCCACATCCAGTGAGTAAGTGCTTTAGAAAAAATGCTACGGTAGGGTCGGGGCAAGTTCCAAAGGATATTTTTTCCAAAAAGCCTGCACGCTTGTGAGGCTGGAAAGAATGCTTCCGTGGTTGGACAGATACCCAAACAGGGAGAGGGCCAGTTTTCTCATTGAAGGTTTTGAGAAGGGTTTCCCTTTGCCCCCATTTGTAAGGAAAGGATGTACAGAGGTTGGCAATCTGAAGTCGGTGGAAAACTTCCCACAGGTAGTTAGGGACAAGATTTTTATAGGAAATGAAGCTGGGTAGGGTGGCAGGTCCTTTTGAGCATCCGCCTTTTGATAGTTTTCGTGTTTCTAAACTTGGAGTGGTCCCCAAAAAAGAGCTGAATTAATTCCGTGTCATACACCACCTCTCTTACCCGAAAGGAAGCTCACTGAATGACATTGATGGAGATTTGTCTTCAGTGTCATATGCCACATTTGAAGAAGCCATTGCTAAGATAAGGCTGTTTGGCCAAGGGGCATTGTTAGCGAAGGCGGACATAAAGTCCGCGTTTCGTCTTTTGCCTATATCACCTGTGGCATTTAATTCTTTGGGCTTTAAGCTGGAAGGTATGTACTTCTTTGACAAAAGCCTCCCTATGAGATGTTCTGTGTCATGTGCCTACTTTGAGGCGTTCTCTTCTTTTTTGCACTGGGTGGTAGCGGCTAAGTCGGGTACTGTGGGAGTTTTGCATTACCTGGACGATTTTTTGTTCGTGGGCCCACCAGATTCTGTGGATTGTATTAGTTTGTTGCAAATCTTTAGGGGAGTGGCGGAAGATTTTGGGGTTCCTCTGGCGGAGGAAAAAACTTGCCTGAATACTACAAAAATATTTTTTATGGGCATTCACATTGATACAGATCGTTTGGAGTTCTGTTTACCTGTGGATAAGGTGGCAAAGCTGAAATCTCTGGTGCTGTTGTTTGTCGAGGAGGAAGGTCCTATTGAAGGAGATGCAGTCTTTCTTGGGTTTGTTAGCGTTTCATGCAGAATTATGCCCATGGGTAGGGTGTTTTCAAGGCGCCTTTACTTGTCTACTTCGGGCTTGAAGGCCCCCTTTTCCCACATCAGATTGACTAGTGACATTCGGGAGGATTTGGCTGTTTGGGCGGAATTTCTCAAGGTGTATAATGGTCGTTCATTTTTTCAGGAGGATTTCATTTTTGCCCCTGACTTTCATTTGTTTATAGATGCAGCGGGCTCTAGAGGCTTTGGGGCCATATGGCAGACGCATTGGTGTTGTGCAGGATGGCCGGAGTCATGGAAAAGTGGAAAGCTGACAAAAAACGTGGTTTTGTTGGAGCTGTTCCCGATCTTAGTGGCGTTGGAACTGTGGGGTGCATGTTTCGTGAATAGAAGGATTCTGGTGGAAACTGACAACAAAGGGGTCTTGTTCGCGGTGAACTGCCTCTCATCCAAGTCCATTTGTGTGATTAGAGTGCTCAGGAGGATTGTCCTTTTGTGTTTACAGCTCAATGTATGGCTTAAGGCGAAACACACACCGGGTGTCTTGAATAATCTGGCCGATGCTCTATCTCGGTTTCAGATGGACCGTCTTCGCCAGCTGCTGCCGGATGCGGACGAAAAAGGTACCGAGATTCCGAGCCGAGTTTGGACAGTTGTTGGGATTTAGTCGAGAGGTCGATCGAGGGATCAGTGGCCCCGAGAACATGGGCGAGTTATTCTGCTGCCTGGAGGAGTTGATTGGCTTTCATGGAGGCAAAGGGCAAGATGGAGGGTCGACCGGAGGAATGTCTGGTTCTGGAGTGATATCTGCGGTATGACCTCATTAGTGTGTAATTCTGACTATGAAGCACTGTTGTTCAGAATGGCTTTTGTATTGACCTTTTTTGAGGCGCTCCGCATCTCTGAGCTGCTACCTTTGTCAAAGAAGACTGAGGGAGGCCTTTTATATGATCAGGTAGTGGTAGGCAGGGAAGATGTCCAGATTTGATTACGTCGCTCAAAGTCGGACACTCTGGGGAGAGGTGTGGCAATTACTATTAAGGATCCGCATAATCAGGGTGTTTGCCCGTTGGGCATGGTCAATCAATTTTTGGAAGTAAGACCGGTTGGTGGTGGGCGTTTTTTTGGTCCACATGGATTCCACTCCACTCACAAAATATCAATTCGATTTTGTTTTATGGAAATGTTTAGAGCGGCTGGGCTTAAAAATTTTTAGGTTTTCCTCACATTCATTCAGGATAGGGGCAGCATCAGAGGCAGCTAGAAGGGGATTTTCAGACAGGGTAATACAAAGTATGGGAAGGTGGAAATCCAAATGTTTTAAAGTGTATGTAAGGACTAACTTGTTTGAATCCTTCAGGTTTTCAGCGAACAGTCTGGATCTTGGGCCACTCATTAATTTTTTGGGTGAGGAAAAGAGCTTCACAGCGTATTTACAGTACAAATTTAGCACTACCTCCGGAGTTTAAATTATTTTGGAAAGGAATTAGAGGCTTGCAGTGGCACCAGCTGTACTTTCATTTGTCTAGATTGTTCCAAGTTTGGCCTCTTCCGTCCATCGTGGTTATTCACGCAGGGGGTAATGACCTTGGTAATGTTAAAACTTTGGACTTACTATTTAAGATTAAGAGAGATTTGCATTTATTTTCCCTCTCGTCTCCAGGGACAGTGGTGGTATTTTCTGAAATAGTTCCTCGGCTTCCTTGGCTTTCCTCATCGCAGAGGAAAGTCATGGAGAAGATGAGGAAAAGGGTAAATAGGGCAATGGAAAAGTTTATGCCGTCTATTGGCAGCTTGTCCTATAGGCATGTGGATCTGGAGGGTGGCATCCAGGGGCTCTATCGCCAGGATGGCATTCACCTTTCAGATGTGGGGATTGATATTTTGAATCTAGGGCTGCAGTGTAGCATTGAAAGGGCCGCGGTGGTGGGGTAGGGCCGTCCTTGTTGCTCAAGCCCGGCTGGTGGGGACATTGTATTTCGTATGGTATTTTATGTTTATTGTTGCTCGAGTTGTTTTATAACTGAGCAATTATAAGTTATTTCAGTTTGAGTGTTTTTACAAGCAAGTATTGATGATTCAATTGAATTGAATGATTCAACTATTCAAGTAATTGTTATGATTTAATTTATTTATTTAAACCAATAAAGAGTGCCGCGGCCTTTTCTTTGCCAAAACTGGGGTCAGTGTTATTATTCTAGTTAAGTTAAGTGAGATTATGCGGGAGTGTGGCCTACAATTCCATATAAAAGGGGGCACATTATGTGGCCACTTGTGTGGGATTGTGGCCACCATTAGCAGTTCTGTCAGGTAAGCATAGGGGTATAGGTTTACAGGTTTAGGCTAGTAGGAGATTAATTTTACCTGAGCATACAGCAGGTATCGGCCAATCGGTGTGCAGGGAAGGTTCTAGTAAGCTGGGGCAGAGGCTTTATAAGCTTGGTTTGGGCTGGGGTGCTTCCTTTTGCACCGAAGAGCACAAAGAAGAAAGTTCCCCGCCCCCCCTCCCTTTGTCGTGTGCACCTTTGTGTGGTTGGGTCACCCTAGTATACTAGGGGGGACATTGTATTTCGTATGGTATTTTATGTTTATTGTTGCTCGAGTTGTTTTATAACTGAGCAATTATAAGTTATTTCAGTTTGAGTGTTTTTACAAGCAAGTATTGATGATTCAATTGAATTGAATGATTCAACTATTCAAGTAATTGTTATGATTTAATTTATTTATTTAAACCAATAAAGAGTGCCGCTGCCTTTTCTTTGCCAAAACTGGGGTCAGTTATTCTAGTTAAGTTAAGTGAGATTATGCGGGAGTGTGGCCTACAATTCCATGCATTGGGGTTTTCATTTATTCTTCCAGTGTTTGCATTATTTAGTAGTGTAACAAGCAGTACCAATACTTGGATCTCTGCATATCATTACAGAGAAACTCTTTGCCTTTTGTAATACACTGTATGACTTCAGGGCAACTGCATAATTTTAAATCTGTAATGTATTTAATAAACCTCTACTTCAGAGGACAAATTTCAACATAAGTGGTGACCTAAGGTGGTAGGACTGCCAAGGGTGGCAAACCATTATCCCCACAACACATAAATGAAGGTCAGCACCGTATTCTTATGTATAAAAATACATTTCCAGATAACCACCAATGCCATCTAGCCTGGTCTTTTTTTGTTGCTGCCCCTGTGCAATTCATGCATTTTTGTTGGTGGAATAGTGTACTGTGTACATTCTGGGTCCTTCTGAGTTCTGCAACAGCCAGATTACTGGCAGAGTAGGGTGCCAATAAGCACCAATGCTCTAGTTGTCTGTTTTAAATTGTATTGCCAGAGCGAGCATTGTGGGTAAGATATCTGATCTTGTTAATGTGATACGAAATCTAACTAATCCACTGGGGTAAGATGGGGTGACAGTTGGCCTAGGGGGCAGGATATATAAATTCCATCCTGTCTGCTTACTGTCTAGTACAGTGTTCTTGTCATAGAAATTGTGTAATAAGTTACATTACTTAGATTTTTGTTCTGAAATTTGTTATCTAATTTATTAATAACTGCAATACTTCTTCCTGTTGAAATTGTGAACTGTTCCTGGAAGCTTGTAAACCATACTTAATTGTTTGACAGTAAGCTAGACATTTCTAAATCTTTTTAAGACTACAGACACATCTAACCAGTGACTCAGTGCTCTTTTCACCTTAATGGCCCAAAAAACATCCACAGTCTCATGAACTGGTTGCATTAATTTCCCCTTTTCTAGGGCTGGCATTTGTATTTAAATTATTCATAACAACATAATACACAGTTCGGTAATAAAGTAAAACTAGAATTTATTATTGGATGGTGTTTGGTCTGACACCTTTGCCAGTCACGCTATTTTTCCTAAAATCTTCTTTATGAAGAACAAATTAAAACCAAACATGGTAATTGCTTTCCTTCACTGTTTTGAATGGAAAAGTCACAGGGAAGAGTCGTGACTCCTGTGTTTGCCAAAATCAGAATGGGCAGAACAGTACCTGGGAGGATGGTATGGCATTTTTTGGATGGGATTAATCTTTGCATTATTGAATTAATTATTTTTGTGTTCACCCTTGTATAATTTAGTAATGTGCTATTTTTTTACTTGTTATACAGAATAAGAAGTTATTGTTGGAGAAGATTAAAGGGACATCCCAGAGGAAGAAGAGGGTAATACAATTTACACTTATTTCTGAAACTGAGCAAAATGTGCTTAATGTTTTATGTAGCCAAACTATTGTAGAAGGAAAGGCTAAAATAATCCATGTTGCCTCTCCACTGCTCTTATATATGCTGCATACAGTTAGCAAGAAATCTCAGTGAAAAAACCTTTTCCGTTTTTTTTTTTTTATCTTCTTCCAAGCAATCATATGACCACCAATCTCCTGTAGGGTGTGTGTCTACCAGCTGGTGGACGTTAATGCTTTTAGGTCAGACAGTGCCTTAAGCCTGGTACACACTACTATGCGATGTTAGTACAGAAATCTCCCCTCTGTGCTATTGTCTTCTGATTGGGGGATCCCATTAGGGTTCTTTCTGTCATAAAAAAACCCACCATGTCTTTTTGACCACTGTTACTGAAACAGAGAGGTATGAGGAACCAAAAATGGATTGTTGTCACCAGAACAGGAAGTGAGGATTAATTATCCAATGAGGACTAGGGATTAACGAACTTTTGAAAAGTTCGGTTCGACAGAACACCCAAACTTCCCGAAAGTTCGGCCCGGATTTCAGAACCCCATTGAAATCAATGGGACCCGAACTTCGGTAAATCACAATTTTGAAGCCCTAAAACCCAATAAATGCCCCTAAAAAGTGCCTAGGGTTCTGGGTCATGCCCCAGGGACTATTAATCACACAAAAAAAAGTTCTTAAAAATTGTCATTTTTGATAGAGAGCCAATTATTGAAAAAATTATTTAAAAAAAAAAAGAGATTTCTTTGGATTTAGTGTCTGGGGGTATGACTGGGGGTATATAGCACTGTAGCATGTCCAGAACCAGAAAAAAAAGTTTGTTTGTATTAGAATTGCAATAGAACAGGATAGTGGCTCCGCTATTTTTACACCTTGTCGGTTTTGTAGCAGGCGTTTGGGCATTTTGGGGGGGGGGGGGGGTCTTTGGAGGCAGGCATAACATCAGAACTTCTGTGTAGGGGTATATACACACACACACGTATGTATATATACACATACACATATATAGGTGTGAAAGCAGCAGAAACCTATGCTTGCGCTAATGAAATAATTAACAGGCATATGTCTCCGCTCCTATCACACCTATATATGTGTATGTGTATAAATACATATAAGTGTGTGTGTATATATACCCCTATAAAGAATTTCAGATGTTTTGCCTGCCTCCAAAGACCCCCAAAAAATGCCCAAAAAAAACGCCTGCGCCAAAAAAAAAACCGCCCAGGTGTGTTGTTGCAGGCGTTTTTTTTGGGCATTTTTTGGGGGTCTTTGGAGACAGGCATAACATCTGAACTTCTGTATAGGGGTATATATAAACACACACTTCTATGTATTTATACACATACGATCCCCTTACACTTAACACTTTCCCTACAGAAACTACATAGTTACATAGTTAGTGAGGTTGAAAAAAGACATCAGTCCATCCAGTTCAACCTATGATGTGAACTAGATTATTAAATCTAACTATAGTGGAAAATAGTACCCTAACTACACTAGATATCCCTTTCCTCACACTAATAATTGCTAAATGACACTTTGAAGCAGAAGTAACAGAAATGCTTCCACTCTCTTCCACAGCCCTGTATTAAAATGGTAGAGATTTGGCAGGGCTATCCTATATACTGGGGGGCGTATTCACTAATGATTGGCCTCTGGACCCCCTAGTCACTCCAATCACATTCCTAGCATTCTCCTGCCCCCTCAATTGGCTTTTACTGGTTCTGGTCCAATCACGGGCTTTTAAAGTCCAGTTCCTGTCCCATTGCATTTTGGTCAGTTCTGGTTGCCGAATTCCGAACTTTTTCAGCAAAAAGTTTGGAATTCGGCCGAACCTCGAACAGTCAATGTTCGGGTCGAACCAATGGTCGACCCGAACCGTTCGATCATCCCTAATGAGGACAACTATTTTTGTGACAAATATTTAGGAGGGGAACACCCCTCGGTTTGTAGAGGCTTACTTTCTTTTGCATTTCTGGGACAAGAAGCTAAGAGAAAGCTTGCCAATGTGACATAGGTAAAAAAAACACCTGGTATAGGTTTTACTTTTCCTAATCTATCCAAAACTAAATAAAATGTTTTGGCTATACAGTGCATACACTGTAGGTGTAACTAGTTTAGTAAATTATCATGGAGCATTAACATAGTGTTAACAGACCATTTATGCTTTTTTTTCAATGCGGTCAGCTAGATGGACCATGATGTAGTGTAAACTTTCCTATCATTTGTGTCTTATGCAGTCACAGTATATTCTATACTTACCGAGGGCAGAAATGCAGAGCAAATTAAAGATTTATCTTTTTGTTAGCACTTTGTGAATAATCAAATTGTTTAAGTACTTAGGAATCCAACAATGACATAGCAAAGCTGTTAGTGAAAACTATTCTTTTACAAACCAATGTCTTTTTTTCTGGGTTAGACTTACAAGCCTTTTCTGGAACAATGATTTTTTTCTAATACATCCTGGTTATTTTAAACATCTAATGCACAAAGCCTTATGCCATGATTTGCAAGAAAATATTTACATTTTACTAATATTTACCTTGCTAATTCCAAGATCCTAATCAACCATGGCTGTTTTGCTTTGTTATATATTATACATTAGAAACATTTTTTTTCTTTACTTTTAGCAAAGACCGATAAAAACCAAATAGGCATCAATATATACAGTACATATGTCCTTTGTTATAGTTAATTGTACTCTTTAGTGCTTGAGTTCACATCACGTGTGTTTTTCTTCAAGAGAATTTGATGAGTGCCCAAGAAGTTTTCTCTTACATCAGCATCAGCTTTAGAATTGTTTGATTGGGAAAGATCACTCCTAACTGGTCTGTATTACTTCGCTTCATTAACATCGTCCTCCTTGAGGATGGAGAAAAAAAAAAGGCCCAGTGGCAAAGGAATATGCCCTCACTAGATGATGATATTTGGTAAAATAGAAAACCAAATTTCAACAGTTATTTCATCTGGAGATAAATTGATCCAACTCAAATATTTGCATCACGTTTACTATACTCCTAGCAGATTATTTAAAATGGGATAAATGTCTTCTCCAGAATGTCCATGGTGTCATTATGACTGGGGGTTTCTTCCATATGGTTTTGGCATGTCTGCAAATGAGACATTTTTGGTTCGATATTACTAGGTTTATGGAGGAGAAGCTGTCTCTTCCAGATATTTGTACCCCCACCCAATGTCTTTTAGTAGATTTTTCTGAAGAGGAGCTGCGTGGTTCACAGAAAACATCAAACAGTTTTTTTATTCTTTTTGCAAAAAAAAAAAAAAAGCTTTGTCTCTGAAATGGAAAGAGGTAAATCCTTCCACCATGCAATTCTGGATAGATCTTAAAAAACAAGGCCTTACCCCTGTGAAAAATTAGTCTAGATGTTGCCCAAAGAAATTTAAAAAAATGTGGTCATGGTGGATGTCAACAATTTCCATTGCTATAGTGGAACAATATATTTAATGTGTATTAACACCTTAAAACTGATTGTATTATGAGTAAACTCTCATGTCACGTGCTATGAAGGTCCTTTCACTCTCAACTTATTGGAGTTCACACTTATGCAGTATTGCTTATATGCTGATTGCCACCACGTACATGTGATTTATGATGTCTGCTTATCATTAGTATATGTTCTTTATCTCTCTTCTTTTTTCTTCATGCGATGTACAAGCCGCATTACCTGCTCTGGTTACAATATTTGTAGTGGACAATGATTCACAAATGTCATTTAATACATTGTGCTGTGAACTGAAGATTTTTTTTTCCTTTATATATACTATATAGTATACATGACTGTGTATATTTGTGCCTTTGCTTCTTGTATAACTAATAACTATGTGAATAAAAATTACCCTTTAAAAAAAGTCAAATACTCTATTTTACATTAATCTACTGTATAAGCACTGGTATGCTAGTACTGATAAAGATCAATATGTTTGCCAGGAATTTTCTACCATACAAGGAATTCTTCGTGACATGGTCCTTTTATATTCAGAAGGGTACAGCACTGTAAATTTGCATTCACGTATTATACAATTGCTAAGTACAGACTTTTTTTGCAATATTATCTACACCAGCAGTGAAAAAAAATGCAAATGGTTGTAGTGCTTTCAGTACCCATATAATACTTTTAGTAACAATATAATATATAGAACTGTTGCACTATAATTCATTGACAGCTCCACCCTCACAGAAGTAGGGAACAGACAAAAAAAACAATATTTTAAGAAAAGTACTTTTTTTTAGCTTCAAAGACACTAATGTAGCTCTTGGGGTGATGATGTGGCCCCTCGTTCGCCAGTTCAAAATTAATATTTGTGGTGCAATTTCTTAAAATGGGGCCAATGGCAACTGACACTTATCACATGCACCTTTCCTAACCAGTTCCGCTCCAGAGCAATTTTTTTTCTTTGTCGCATACATGTAAAAATCCAAATTTTTGGCAATGAAATTACATAAACAATGATATATTTTCTGAATGCAGAAGCCCTGTAGAAAGGTGATATTTGCAAATTTTTGTTTTACGTGAAATTTGCACAACTATTTATTAATAGCTAATGTTATGGGAAAAATTTAATAAAATACATTTTAGTGAAAAACCATGCCATATAATACCCATATATGGTTAAAATATAAAAGATGAGGTTCCATCGAGTAAATAGAAACCTAACATTCCATGTTTTAAAATTGCGTGCGCCCACCGTATCGCGAAAAACTATTGTGCCCAAAAATCGACATAGGTGTCTCTTTCAGAAGCCATTACAGCTTTAATGCTTTCAATTTAGAGCTAACTAGGAGCACTTGTACTAGAATACTTTATTTCACTCTGACGTTGGCGGCGATATGTCATGTTTTTTCATACACCCTGGGCTGCATTTGCACAGATATGTGGGGCAACAGGGGGTTTTGGCAAATTGTTTTTATTTTAATATATTTTATTATCATTTTATTTTCTTTTTACTTTTTTTATTTTATTCATTTATTTTGGTAGCATTGGGCAGATGACAGGTACTCTTTTTGCAGACATTAGGGGTCTAATAGACCCCAATGTCACCTCTGTCCTTCACTCCATCTAACCAAGCACAGACTGGCTTGGTTAGATGTGTCCCCAGGCTGTACTGGCATGGAAAGTGTGCATATGAAACCGGAAGTGACATCCCTTTCTGTTTTATTGTTTGCATCTGAGATCGAGGCATAGATTTACCTCGGTCTCACTGCAGTCTCTCTCCTCCTGCCGACGGATGTGTTCCTGGGCATTAGTAAGCACGGAACAGCCCAGTAACTACGGGATGGGTGGGCTGCCAGCGGGAGGGGGAGGTGGGCACCGCGCGGCCGGCTGTGTGAAAGTGGCCAGATCGAAAAAACTTGCACAGCCATCAGCTTCTTATCAAAGGTTAACTCTTTGGACATACATAGTAAGCCCAAAGAGCTGAACTGGTTAATAGTGTCAAATATCTGATGTAAGGTCCTAGACCTAGAGGATATATTTTTCTATTTTTTATTATTCTGAAGGACACAATTTTTGTAGTTCTGTATTATTATTCCATGAAATGTATTTTAGATGCAAGCATTGGAAGTACCTGAATTTGACTTGGTATCAATCTTTTAGTCCCTGTACAGCAGAACAGGCTATGAAGGGGAGAAGCTGTACATTAGCCAATCAGTTGTGCCACATCTGCTAACAAGAATCATGCTGATAGAATGAGAGAGACATAAAGATGTGCTTTAAATGTGCTGCTTTTCCTTTCACTGTCCATTTGTGGGTGGGGAGGGACAGAATCTATAAAGCAGTCCTTAGATGACTTCATTTTCTTTCCTTCCACAATGGGTGGAAGGAAAGAATAGCGCTTGATCCCCCCCCCCCCCCCCAGTGTTGATGGGGAATGCTTCCCACAGCGCTATTGTGTTCTGCCAGAAGGAGGTGAGGGGTTCGGCGAGCCTTCCCAGCTGGAAGAACACAATGAATACTGCCAGCAGTAATTACATGTAAAATTGTGAGGTCAGGCACTGATGTGGACAAGAAGGCCTGGCTCACAGTCTCCGCACTAAGTCATCCCAAAGATGTTCTATCAGGTTGAAGTCAGGACTCTGTGCAGGCCAGTCAAGTTCCTCTACCCCAAACTCGCTCATCCATGTCTTTATGGATCTTGCTTTGCACACAGTCCTAACTTCAACTTGATAGAACACCTTTGGGATAAATTAGGGCAAAGACTGCAAGCCAAGCCTTCTCGTCCACCTCAGGGTCTGACCTCACAAATGCACTTTAGGAAGATTGGTCAAACATTCCCATAGACACACTCCTAAACCTTGCGGACAGACTTCCCAGAAGAGTTGAAGCTGTTATAGCTGCAAAGGTGCAAAGGGTGGGCCAACTCAATATTGAATCCTACGGACTAAGACTGGGATGCCATTAGAGTTCATGTGCGTGTAAAGGCAGGTGTCCCAATTCTTTTGACAGTATAGTGTATCTTCTGTGTATTAAGTTGCTTTCCCAAAGCTCAGCTTTAATAATATGGCTTCACCACAATCTTCACACATATTGCACTGGGACCCTCTACGATCACTGAAATACCATAAAAAATATTGTTGGTAGCATTATATTAGAATAACTGGGTCACATACAGTACAAATATGTTATCAGAAGCCCTTTGTGGCATAGGGCTGCGCTCTAAAGCTGGCCATACTTGGATCAGAATTCTGCCGGTTCAGTAGGGACCAGACAAATTTTGATCCATACCATGTTTCCCCAAAAATAAGCCCTAGTCAAAATCCTTGTAAAATCATGTAATCTGTGCTGTAAAAGTATTATATAATGTTCAGTCCTCCTCCTCCCGGCTATATGGAACATGATAATACCTTATTTTCAGCGCCACTGGGCGCTCGTGTGACCCGCTGGTGCTCTCCTCCTCCCACATGAATGGCCCCTCCCCCTGCAGTGCTCAGAGCAGGGCTGATGTCAGCGGGGATCCTGGCATCTGCCTCGTCAGTGCTCGGAGTGGGAAAGAAGAGCTCCAGCGGGTCATGCGAGCGCCCAGCAACGCTGTAAATAAGGTATTTTCTATAACATTACATAAATACACACACTGGACATTATATAATCCATTTATAGAGCAGATTAAATGATTTTACAAGGACTTAGTTTATTTTGGAGATTACAGGGATGTTGACTCCTTTGCTGATGGGGAGGGAAAGGGGGAGAGAAGACAGGGGACAAATAAGACATCCCCCGAAAATAAGCCCTAATGCATTTTTGTACCTCAAATTAATATAAGATCCGGGCTTATTTTCGGGGTAAACAAGGTATATAGACATGCTGGTTGTACATAAGTCAGTCGATGGATTGACTTGTGTACAACCAGCCTGTTGGGTTTTTCCCGAACAGTTAGTGCCACAGGCTATAGCTGGCAACACTGATCAGGGAAAGCAACCTAAATGGAAAGCATGGGAAATAATGGAAATAATGTAATCTCAATCTCTTCCAACCTGCTTTCAATCAAAAAAATAATCAAACAAATCATGGTGATCGACTCCTAACAGGTTATGTATTTGTTTTTATTAATGGGTGTTTGTGGATTGCTTTGATCCAATCAAACATTACTGCAGTCGAAATCCTGTTCAAAACAGGTGAAATTGCTAGAAAATTGTCTGCATGTATAGGCAGCTTAAAGTGGATCCTGTGGTACAACACAAGCACCCCATATAATGTCTGGACCCCGTCCCTCTCTAAAAAGCTGATGTAAGAGGTATCTGTAAATGTAAAAAGTTAGATTTATACTTAACCCTGCTTTCATCACTGTCCTTCGAGGAAAATTTCTGGGGTATGCAGAGCAGGCCAAATCTTGCAAGAAGACACTCAAGTCTATTGCAAGAATGTCCTATTCTGGGATTTTGGCTGCTGTGTAATCCCCAGGATCTCATCAAGTGGAGTGTGATGCCTTCTCACTCAGGCACTGCAGGTGAAAGGTCGGGATAAGGCAGTTGTATAAAGTACTCGAAACCCATACTTGAGTAAAAGTACAAGTGCTCGATCAAAAAGTGACTTGAGTAGAAGTGGAAGTGCTCAATCAAAAAGTGACTTGAGTAGAAGTACTAAAGTATTCAACATTTTTTGTACTTAAGTATTGCAAGTAGTTTTTTTTTTTAAATTTTACTACTCAAGTACTGAAAGTAAAAGTACCAGTAGTTTTGAAAAAAAATTGCTACTCAAGTACTGAAAGTAAAAGTACAAGTACTGTGTTATGTAGTTATTAAAGAAAGAAGTCAAAAGTTTGAACATCATATTGTTTTTTATTATTTCAAATGCAGCTTTTATTTATGCATACAGTAGCATTTATTTTCGTATGCGCTGATAATACACATGTTTTGAGCTTCATGAAACCTGCCATCTACTGTTCTGGCAGTGGTAATTTTTTTAAATGTAACGAGTAACTATGCAGCACAAAAAAAAAATATCGGAGTAGAAGTATTGAAATCATCGAAAAAATGTAGTGAAGTAAAAGTGGAAGTAGGAGAAAACAATTCTACTCTAGGAAAGTACAGATACCGCCTTTCGGTACTTAAGTACAGTAGTGAAGTAGTTCTACTTAGTTACTATACATCTCTGGGATAAGGTAAGTATAAATATACATTTTTTTCTTTATGGGTACATTATGCACCTACTGCCATAAGGATACTTTAAAGGGAGTTTTTTTTAGGAGATCTTCTCATCACAGGAGCCACTGCTCTGCCAAAACCCACTGCAATCTTCTCCCTGACTCTGGAAACCAAACCCAGAGAAAATTGGCCACTTTTGAGACAAATATACATTTTCCAGTATGCTGGGAAACATCTGCGCACATGATTACTTTATCTAATACCCAGAATCATTTGTTATCTTTTGTCTTGTTAATATCTACAAACAATGCTCACATCTTCTGCATTACTTTTTATTGGGTTAGTATGTGCCCCCCCTCCTTGAAATATCTGTTTCTGAAACTTATTTGAGGATTCTTGGATATTTGTTATCTTATATATTTAGATACAATATTATCATAAGCCTAACATCTACGTAGTCTAAACTGTGTTTTCTATTTTCCCTCTCACCACCCACTGTTCCCACTTCCAGATGGTGAATCCATACCTGCAGGGACAGAGACTGGACAATGTTGTAGCCAAGAAGTCTGTTCCACATTTCTCTGGTGAAGAAGAGGAATAAGCAGAACCAAATGAGTGAGCCGCCTTTGCTGTGATCCAGCGTGGCGTCCTATCTGCTGCTCCAGAGCCCCACTGACTGGCAGCATGTTTATTATTTATAGACCTGTGAATGGGAAACAGCTGGATTTATAACATTATGTTGTCATAGATAATAAAAAATATAGACTTCTGCTTTCTGTTAAATTAGGGGAACGGTATCTTTTCTTGTGTTCTTTTTTTTCTTTGCGTCCTTAAGAGGAAGTTTAACCAATTGGTTACTGCCAAACACTGTCAGTGTTAAGACGCAGAGAAAATCAGTTCTCCTTTCCTTAAGTGAACCTGTGCCTGCCTGTAGAGATGGTTGACTACTGTATAGTATCAGCATTGTATATTAGAAATAATTGCAATAAAGTCTTCACTCTTCATATATGGCTCTTTGTAATGTCTGTTAAAATCAGAATAATCTCAAGTAACTGTCAGCAGCTGAAGTGCAGGAATGGTTGCTTTAACTCCTTAAAGAGGAACTAAACTCAAAAAATGAAGATTTGCTATGGTATATAGAACATTTAAACATTTTTATAGCTGAACTCTGGGAACTGGACAAAACCTACCCTTGCAGTGAACCCCCCGATTACTTCAAAGGTTAAATTTTCATTTAGTTTAAGGTACATTGAAAATAAATTTCAGCAAGGTTCCTGCTGTGTGACTGGTCCTGCAAAGCCCCCTCTCTAAGGCGCTTTGGTCTGCAGTCACAAGCTCATCGCCGCACATACAATGCAGGGTTAGAAGCTCTGCGATGTACATGACACCAAGGGGCCTCCCACACGCATGCCTACAGACTCCCATGTGACATAGATGGGGCTAATAACAGACCACTGCATTGTGAGAGGGGAAGGGGGTGTGCCTATTGCATGTATCATTGGGCACATTATGGTGCCTACTATATAAGACCACTTTTTGTTCTTTGTATTCCTTTCATATTGGTTACATTAAAGCGGTTGTATTCCCAAAAAAAACCCAAAAACCTGCAGGACAATGACATAATGTGCTAGTAAGCATTGCATACTAGCACATTATGAAATACTTCCCTTGGAATGAAGCCCCCATACGGTCGCCCAGACACCCGCTGAGGGAGCTGACCTGTTCCCTCGGTGTCTCTTCCGGGTTCGGCGGCTCCGGCGCTGTGAGTAGCCGGAGCCGCGATGTCACTCCCACGCATGCGCGCGGGAGTTCACTTTCCGGCAAGGAGCTCTGAAGGTCCGGCAAGATACGCCGGACCTTCAGAGCACATGTGCCGCTGGTGTCAATGGCTGCATGCAGGGTGAATGTCTCCTAAACCGTGTAGGTTTAGGAGATATTCATTTTACCTACAGGTAAGCCTTATTATAGGCTTACCTGTAGGTAAAAGTTAAAAAGCGGAGTATACTACCGCTTTAAACCTCAGTATGCTATTATACCGAAACATTTGTAAAAAAAATTTAAAATGTCAATCTTTCAAATATAATTAATTTTGACAACTTATTTTGTTGAGGTTTATGATAGAGAAGAGAGTGAAGATTAGGAAAATAAATAACTATAGCCTTAACTTCCTATGTTGCTGCTATGGCCCCAGAGGTGTGGGAGGGCCAAGCAGGGAATGGTACATGTAAGGTGAGTGGCTAACATTACTAACATGAAATTACAAAATCATTATTGTTGCAGTGATTTATACTGACCTGCAGAGATCCGGTCTCCATAAAATGACACCAGAGGTCATAGAACCGGATCTGCCCTATGGCCAGATTAACTTTCCAAACAGGAAAGTGGGACACCTGTTAGCACAGCATATTTGGGTAAAAGACGTACACATATCACCCCATGCGGACTATTACAAATTAAAGCGCAAGAATGCAAACTTAAACCCTCTGGAGGTTTTTCACCACTACTTTGTTTTGTATTAGTGTAACCAATGTAATAATGTGAAGAATGGTTGAGGTTGAAAACTTTATTGCATGAACAACTTTGTTACTGTAAATAGCAAATGTATTTTTACAGATCTTTAAAGCAGAGCTGAAAAACTGACATTTGAGGTGGAATGAGGGACAGAGGGATTTTGTTCCAAACAGAGATACTTTTACAAAAGATAGTTAGGAATTATGTCCATGACAATCTCTCCAGGTCAAGGCTCTTTTTTTATTCAAGGCCAAGCTTTCCAGGGCCATCAAAACTTTGTTATGGGGCACAACTATTTTTTGGTTATATCACTGGAATCAGGTGTCATGAATAGATATGATAGTGTGAAAAGCCTAAGAATTTCTTCATTAGCAGATGTGTCCACTTGGTTAGTGTAGTAGCAGATGTGGAGAACTGTGGGTATTTGCATAAATACAATTCTGACCCAATGGAGAGTACCTATTGAAAGGTAGTATTTATTGAACAACAATGACGCCATTTGTGAGTAACTGTCCCTTTCTTAACCACTTAAGCCCCGGAGGATTTGGCTGCTAAAGGACCAGGGGTTTTTTTGCGATTTTTTTACTGCGTGACTTTAACGGACAATTGCGCGGTCGTGCGACGCTGTACCTAAACGAATTTGACGTCCTTTTTTCCCACAAACAGAGCTTTCTTTTGGTGGTATTTGATCACCTGTGCGATTTTTTGATCACGCGCTATAAACAAAAAAAGAGAGTAAATTTTGCAAAAATAACAATATTTTTCAAAATTTTTTTATATGAAATTCCCCAAAAAAAATGTAAAAATCAAAATTTTTTAACATTTTTCGGCCAATTTGTTTTATGCTACCTATGTTTGGTAAAAAAAATCGCAAAAAGCGTATTTTGATTGGTTTGCGCAAAAGTTATCGCGTTTACTAACAAAGGGAAAGATTTTTGTCATTTTTGGTGTTTTTTTTTTTTAACGCGTAATGGCGGCGATCTGCGATTTTTTTTTTCAGTACTGCGACATTGCGGTGGACAGATCGGACCCCTGACTGACATTTTTGACACTTTTGGGGGTACCAGTGACATTACTGCAGTAATCAGTGCTATACATATGCACTGTTACTGCAAAAATGACACTGGCAGGGAAGGGGTTAACATTATTGGACAGGGAGGGGTTAAGTGTGTCCTAGGGGCGTGATTCTAACTGTGCAGGGACATTGCTATTGGTGTAAAAGCAAAGATCAACAGTTCTACATAGTAGAACGGTCAGATCTTCACTTTTACACAGGGAGAACTGACAGGCAGCTTGTTTACACAAGCCGCTCTGTCTTTCTCCCTTCACAGGAGCGATCGTAGTGTGACTGGCGGACATCGAGTCCGCCGGTCACACGCACTGACTTGTCTGTGAACGAGCCGCGGCGGGCCGCGCCTCGGCAGGCGCCCGCCCGCAATGGTCTCGCAAGTCAGTGACAGGCGAGTGACGTATCGATACGTCACTCTGCCTGGCCGGGGCTGACCGCCGCAGTATATAGTCGTGCGGCGGTCGGCAACCGGTTAAATTACAGGCGTAACCCAGATTCTATAGTTAAACAAGCACACAGAAATAAAACATTTTGTAGAGTGAAAAAGCCCAAAATTATATTTATGTAAAATATAAATGTCTAAAAAAAAAAAAATATATATATATATATATATACAGTACATATCGCTATAAAAATGTGTGAGTATAGTTAAACCTTGTCATTATATTAACATTATCTTCTATGATGATTTTTTTTTTTTTTTTTTTTTAATATGTAGGAGATTTGAGAAGTAAATAAACATTGGTAGAATAAAATGATTGGTTGCACAGTAATACTGATAAATTATAGGGATAATTGAAGAAATGCATTGCAGAGCCAAAGAAATGTAAGTAATATATAAATACAATATGGCATTGCGGCTAGCCAGTAGTTATCTCTTCAAAGTGTATCATATGATGACATATACTACAAGACATAGGGGTTTATTTACTAAAGGCAAATCCACTATGAACTAAAAGTGCACTGCGAGTGCAATTGGAAGGGCAGTTGCTGTAGATCTGAGGGGGACATACAAGGAAAAAAAAACAGCATTTTTTCTTGCACATGATTGGATGATCGAAATTGGAAGAGCTTCCCCTAATTTCAGATTCTCCCCTCAGATCTACAGCGACTGCATTGGCATCTTCCAATGGGACCACTGCTCCCCTGATGACACCAACGGAGGCTTCACAGGAACAAAAATTTCCTCTCAATCTCGATTCCCTTCTGCACAGCAGCCATCTGAACAGCGCCACCTGCAGCAAGGTGGCAAATTGTATCTGCCTAAAGATGGATGGAACACATGCCAGCTATTTGGGCTGCCATGCCAGTTACTCATCTATTTGCACACATCTTCACCACTGATTGCATGACACGCAGAGCTTCCTAGTAGGTGCAACTCTGCCTCTCCAGTTTATCCATTATGAACTCTCTCCTCCTCCTTGATCTTACCTTGTCCACTCCATATAGGATCAGGACCTAATCTCACAGGTTTCCTTATCTCCAATTGGACTAAAAAGCTTGACTTTTAATATGCGTTAACATAAGATACTTTGTTGAGATGACTACTAGCTTCCCACATAGCCATATTATATTTGTATATTTCTTACACGTTTTTGCTAAACAACAAGAAATCTCTGGACTTTTTCATACTGTGTGTATGTATATATATATATATATATATATATATATATATATATATATATATAGGGCTTTTTTTCCTCAGAGAATACGGGTGCATGAATTCAACCACGACCCCCACTTTCCCCAAAGAGGGAGGCAGGATAGCAAGCAGCAGCAAATGGTGGGTGTTGCCAAATTGCATAAATAGTGGGAGAGTCTCTCCTCCTCCTTATCTCCCAACACAGAGCTCCGATACAGCGCAGGCTCAGGATCCATGCGGGCAGAAAATTTTTTTTTTCTCCTTGGCTCCTCCTCGTGTGGTCTGTCATAATTACGTCAGAGCCGAGGAAGCGCCTAGGGAAAGCGTCCTCAGCATTGTTACACTGGGTTGACAAGCTACAGCTTGCGCAGGAGATGCTGCAGGTGCCAGCAATTGCAGCTGGCAAAGCCTGGATGGATGCCTGGAAATAGCGATGTCCTTATTACACCAGCTGCACCAGGGCAAAGAGGGTTCAGGGCAGCCGCTTGGAAAGTTGTGCTGTCATTTCTAAATGCAGAAGCCGGGCTTCTGTATTTAGAAGTCACAGTAGTAAGTGGAAAGCACGGGGCTAGCACCGGAGGTGGCGGAACTCTGTTCCGCCAAATTACGGCTGAAAAAAAGCCCTGTGTATATATATATATATATATATATCAACCATCATGATATCCTTTGAGTAGATTTGACCCCCTCTGCATGGGGACAAACATAGGGGTTGATTTACCAAAGGCATATATGCTGTTCACTTTGCAAGGAAAATTTCCCTAGAACTTAGTGAACGAGGTAAAGCTCTTCTGACTTCCATAAAGAAATCATATATAATGTAATATATATATTTTTTTTTAATTGTCATGTGATTGGGTATTCTTTGCAAAGTGAAAATTCACTTTTAATAAACTCTATGAGGACAAAATCCCCTGGACAGTACAACGTCCCTTCCAAAGTGGACAGTCTATTTCCCCTTTAGTAAATCAACCCCAAATTCTCGACAGGTGCTACAATGAGGTCACATGCACCATAGACTTATGGTTAACCACTTAAAGACTTATATAAACCATTTTTGTTGACTGAATGTGCCTAATGTTTTTCTGCAGCTGACTAATATTAATGATATACTAATATTAACTATATATTACACTCTTTTCATTTTTTTCTTTGCACATTTCCAGGTGTCTCTTTTTTTACATACTGAATACCACTAAATATAATAAGGATCCTCTACATTACTTCCCTTACCAATATGGGATCCTCCAACACGACCCTATCCAGTCTCCACAGGTTAGAAAACTTTTCTCAATGAATCTTGTTTTAACTTTCAAGCAATTTAATTTCTTTCAATCAATTCTGAATTTAAACAAGAAAAGTAAAGAGGAGTAGCACAGTATTCTGTACCTTGTAGAGAGGGTCATATTGAACAGCCTCATAAAGCCCTGCCTGATATCTTCTGACATCTCCCGGCCAAGCATTTTTGGATGATTAATAAACCAATTAGTGGAATAGCTGGATGGACTGTCCCAGTTGACAGATGACTACTTTCCAAAACTTATTCCTTCTCCATAGACAAAAACATGCATGTTTGCTCAATAAGAATGTGAATTTGCGCAACTCTATAACAAGAAACATTGTTTCAGTGTTCAGATCATGCATTCATGGACATCCAACATCTAGTGTCTGTAGGTAATTTAAAGGCTTGTGTATAGAAATATTTGTTCTCATCAGAGCTGCTTTTCCCCAGAAATAAAGAATTGGAATGGAAATGCCAAAGTAGCTTGATGTAAGCCTAAAAGGTCAGAAGGAGCAATAAAGGAACCCAGGGGAATCTCAATCTGATTCCACCAGAAAGCATGCTGTTTTTCCCTATCTACATAAGACAAAACAAATGTGCAGATCAGTATCTTAACTCAATGTCTAGCCCTAATCCACTGCTTTATGTAGGGCTGATGTTACACTTGAGTTTCTCCTGTTGGCAAGTACTATAGAGAACACAGCAAGGAGGATAAACACTAACTTGCTTGCTTTTGTTGGCTGGATAAGCAGTGTGTCGCTGTCTTTCTGGTGATTTACATTCTGCAGTGTTTTTTTTTTTTTTTTAAAGAAGAGGATGATCCAACCATTGATGGAGCGACACATACAGACAGGTGAGTGTTTTCACACTCACAGATTCACACACTTTTACTGCCTTCTAAAGAGGAACTACATTCTGTTTAAGGCAAATGACAACTCAGCACTACTGACTTTACTCTCCCTGCAGCTGAGCTTTTCGCCATTACACAAAATGCTGCATTCTGGATTCTGTCTGTGTGGAGGCAGCCATCTTGGTAGAGGTAGTGCTTTTGTTTCATATCAGACCCCCCCCCCCCCAGCAAAAACAACTTTGAGCAGCAAAGTAGTGATGTCACCAAATCTCACTATGCATCCCCTATAACTAACAGTCAGTAGCAACAGTGTCTTAGATCTCACACTGCAGATATACAGCCATATGACTCTAGGCACCGAAGTGCCTTGGAACAACTCACATAGCTGAAATGCATACAGTAAAAAACACAATACAGGTTACAAATGTCCAATTCTCTTGCCAACTCATTAATAGTAGTGTGGACACTTTAACCACACAAACCTAGCATAAAGAAAGCCCCGGTAAAGACACTGGGATTCACACAGTGTTTACTTATAGTGATTCTTGAGCTTAAGCATATGAAAAAATGTATTAATGTACAAAAATGAAAAATGATTAATCTCAAAATAGATTTAACATTTTTTTCCAATAAAGTATACCCACACAGCCCCTACACAAATACCAATAAAAATTAAACATATTAAAATAGAGTCATAAGCAAAGCAAATGATTGCATAAAGGTCTGCTTCCTGCTAATGAAAAAGACAAAAAGAAAAGCGCTCTAAGTGCAGACAAATTTATTATAAAATAAGAACAATAGCTGAAGCGACTCACAAGATGCCACAGTATTCAGGCTTTTTTGCATCAAATATGATATGAAGCTCTTCTAGGTGGTGCCATCTATCCACACTACAGGCAGTATACACTGAAACACTGTCTGTCACATGGGAGGAAGAGAGCCAGCTATCTCTTAGGGGCGTCCAGGGAGGCAACTGTGGTGTGGAGATGGAGAGAAGAATGCGACCACGTCACCAGGGAGCTGTGCCACTGGACATACAGATTTGGGACTTTTATTCATTATCTACTGGTATTTATTTTATATAGAAGTCCCCTTTCTGTTTTTTTTTTTTTGAGATCTCCCATTTCCCTTCCCCCTCCCCAGTCTGGTAGTTTTACATTCACCCTTCATATGCCAGTGTTTTTTTTAGCACTCTACATTTGTGTGTTTTCTTGTTCTGCACAGCGATTCCACTTTATAATTGTTATATTAATATTTTCTATAATATTTTATATTTATAATTATTACATTTATACTTTATGTTGACAGTCTGCATTTGGGGCTGCTCACCCACACGCCTGTTAAATTGGAACCACTTTCCATGCAGTCAGTGCATCCCCCTAGATATGAAAGGGCTGCCTAAATGTAGCACCTGGCAGCTGAAGCCACATACAAAAAACAGGAAAATCCTGCACGACTATGGGTATTAATGCTCATTAGAATTAGGCTGTAACTACACTTGACATTGTATTTGTTTAACAGAAGGCTCAATTCCTTTTTGAGAATTGCAGTAGTAGACCGTACACTGGCTGATGCAATTGTTTTGCTTAGATCACAATCGTTTTACGGAACAGTCATGCAGCAATGAAATCTTATTTTGCTATCCTTAACCTCCACATAGACATGAGATTATATCCATGGGATCAAGCTGTCATTGATTGGGCAATATGACCATCTCATGTCTATGATTTCCACACACAACCTGTGCCTGACCAATCTCAGAGGTAGCCATCAATGTGGCAGGTTGGGAAGCCACCCTGGATCACTATTATTTCTCCCTGTAATAAGCTTTGCGTGGAGAGCAGGACCCCCAGTCCTCTACTCCACTGAGCTGGACCTGTGGTGACGCTATGCGGCAATTTTTGCAGGTGAGTGTTCCGCTGCTTGGTCCTGTAACCTGCTTGCGCCTTGAGAGAGCCTGGCTCCCTCTTGGATGTTTAGCCTCAGCCCCCTGGCTGCTCAGCTTGGTCCCTTGGATGGTGTCTCCCCTCTGGAGGAAACACCAGAACTGAGGCAGCATGCTGGCAGGGGGCTTCTATCCAAGAAATTGGGGCGGTGTTTCCTCAGAGGGGAGGAGCCAGGTTCTCTCAAGGTGCCTGTCCTGAAAGACGATTTGGGAAAATAAGTAACTGCTGCAATAGTACCTGAAAATGTCTACTTAACTGTACACTCATGGGCTAATTTAGATGTCCACACTGCAGTGTGGGGTGTTATCCCACTCGTTAATTAGCATTGTGTTTCCACCACAATGCAGCAAGTATAAGACCTTCTACAATGTATTTTTCTGGCACAGTGAACCACAACACACGCACAATATTGCATTATCATTCATTGTAATGTATTGCAAGGCAGCTGTGTAGAAAGTGCAACAGATATGTGTGGGGTGCCATTTGAAATGAATAGCAGTAAACCACAGAATGTGTGTTGCCATACAGCAACCTAAAACCCACGTTACATTTAAAAACCTACAAATGCTGATGCTATTGTCACTGTTTGACTATGATACAGATAATAGATTGTAAGATTCACTAAAACAGGGACTGATTTTTGTAATTTGGAGATTAAGCCCTGGTTCACACTGATGTGGCTTTGAAATTGCGCTACTACAACGCGATTTTAAAGATGTAGATCAGTGCAATTTGCACCTCCGATTTCATTGCGGCTTGCAACTTTAACAGACGTCTATGTAAGTCACAACAAAAACAGGAAAGTAGTGCAGAAACCTTTTTCAAAGTTGAACGGTTCCATTGTCGACAATGGGGGTACGACTTTTCATGTGATTTGGAACATGACAAACTGCACCATTGTGAATGGGGGCTAAATGACGGTTTTTATAAAATGTATTAGTTATTGTTGGTAAAAGAGCTAAAGCTAAAAGTATACCTTGGACCATTCTAATGTTTCATATACCATTTAAGTATAGATTAAAGAACACATCCTATACATCTATATGTAGGTCTACCAGAGGATGTATGGTGATGTACTTAGTACATTGATAAGCTAAAAATGAATTTGGCCCATAACACAGGCACACACATATGTTTTTATTATTTCCAAATGTTTTTATCATCTGTTTAATAAAAGACGGATCATGTTTAGGTTTTAGAGTCCGAACGTTCACATGATTTTCACAAAATGAAAAGTAAACTGTAGTCAAGAATTTTCCAAAACAGATAGATTCTAGAATTATTTTGTATTCTGAATTAGCTAGGCAAACCTAATACAAAAATAAACAAGAAATACAACCAGAATTACAAAAAGTATGATGTAAGCAGAGTCTTCATGAATAATGAGCCTGGCTGTAATTATAATCTTATTTCTAATCAGCCATTCTAGTAAATATTTATCATTTGGCGATTTCTTTATTAATAAATAAGCGTTTGTAATACCTGCGAAAAAAATAACTCATTAATTGTGCTTAAATGTGTTTAATTTAAAGTGTTACTAAACCCAGAACCCTGCATTCACTATATCTGGTCTCCCACAGTACCCAAAACATGGAACTGAAATGATTTTAGTAAATATAAACTGCTAAATACCTTTTCTTCTTATCAGTATAAAAGCAGGCTTGTGACTTCTACCAGTGTTCGGCCGAGCACTGGTTAAAGCTTGTAGGAGGAGTTTCCATTCTCCTCTCACTGTCTTTTGATGCTGCATGACCCCCTGACCCTCTGTCTGGACAGTGCTCATTGGCCCTGTGCTGATCACATGCACCCTCCCCAAAAAAATTAACTCTCTAGCAATACACACCAAACTGAGCATGTGCAGAGTCACTACAAGGCTCTGTGCTATTTGGCAGGAGATTGGGGACAGTAAAAGAAGGGGAGGATCAGAGAAGACAGGATCAAACAGTCTTTTTACACAATGAGGAGGATTATTGCCTTAGATTCCACAGTGAGAATAACAAGAATGCTTTACTGCTAATGCAACTACTTAGTGTCTGCGCACCCCCCCCCCCCCCCTTGTCTCCAAATATCACCCAAACAGTCCTCTCCGCTCCTCTCAAGACCTCCTGCTTTCAGGCTTCCTAGTCACTTCCTTCCATGCTCACCTCCAGAACTTCTCTAGAGCCTCTCCCATCCTCTGGGACGCTCTACCTCAATCTGTCCTGCTATCTCCTACTCTGGCTGCCTTTAGGCGATCCCTGAAAACACATCTCTTTATTAAAGCATATCATGCCTCCAACTAATCTTTTATCACTTCCGTCAGCTCATCCCCCACAGTTATAACCTTCCACTTGCCCCACCCTGTTAGATTGTAAGCTCTTATAAGCAGATCCCTCTTAACCCTCTTGTATTTAATTGTATTGTAACTGTACTGTCTCCCTTTTATATTGTAAAGTGCTGCGTAACCTGTTGGCGCTATATGAATCCTTTATAATAATAAAGCCAGCCATGCTAAAAGTTTTTCGAAAAAGAACATTTGTCGGAAAAATTCTTATCAGTACATTTAATGACTTGACAAATGTCATTCAAAAGTACTTCAAAATATGTTTGCTTTAAACAATTGTTTTAGGAATAAATAGATTTTCCTGGACAAAAACCAAATTCATTGTTACAAATTTCTTCGAAAACAAATCTTCCATCTTGCTCCTTCATATTTTTTCATCACTGCATTTGAAAACAAACGGCGATTTCACTCCACTAATGATTGAAAATTGGATGACTGTTCTTAGAACAAAGATTTTCAAACTAAATTTGGCTAGTACAATATATGGCCTGCTGAACAAATTTTTAAAGCATGGACACTTTTTCCACAGGGCTTAACAGAGTATCAGTGGCGGCCCGTCCATTAGGGCCCCCCCCCCCCTAATCTACATGCAGGGTGCCGGACGCATGGATTCAAATAGGGGATTTTTTATTTTTTTTTTTAAATACACAATTAGAGCCAGAGGCTCTAATAGGCTTCAAAAAAGGATGGGCTCGGGGCGCAGAGCACTGCGCCCTGAGCCAACCCAATTGTATGGCAATAGCGAATAAATATTAACTATAGTCACACTGATTCTCCTCCCAGCCAATCAGGAAGAGGGTTGTGAGACCCCTTTCCCGAATGGACAAAAGGAGAAGCGATCTTACTGTCCAGGAAGAGGGAGGAGACACACAGCAGGCGGCTCAGCCATCCAGCACTCCCCGGCTCAGACAGGAGGAGGTAAGGAGGCAGGCAGGCTGGCTGTACGGGGGGGCCCCCCCTGAATTCCCCCCCCGAATTGGTTTGCCCCTCCCCCCCCCTCTGAATTATCAAGCACCAGGCGCCACTGCAGAGTATATTGATTATTGAAATGATTTAATTGATCCCATGAAGGAGCTTGCTATCCTAATCTTCCCACAGTAATATACAAGCACTGCATGAGCAATCCTTGACAGAAGGATAATTAAAGCCCAACTCCAGGCTTTGGATTACCCCCCCCCCCCCTCTCATTGTCCATTCACCCCAGTAGAGTACACGCAATGCATCTATTACACAAGTTTGACCCTGTCGCTGGACCTAAGAAACCCCATGTATACCTGCCCTGTTTTTTGTTATTTAGTAGACTAAACTGAACACAGCTTGAGCAATGCGTAGAGCATTTGAGGGATGTGAGAGTGCGCATTGTTGTAAAATGCTCATCTCTGAAGTCTCAAAACGCCCAACAAGCAAAATCCTATTCATTTCAATGGGCCCTGTTCATATATGAGCGTTTTTTCATCTGAAGCAAAATGCCTGCAGCTCAGAAAAGTACATGAGCTTCTTTTTTGGCAGATTACAAGCGTTTTTGTTAGATGTCAATGCCTGCCTCCAAACACCTGCAAAAATCGCCCAAAAAAACGCCTGAAAAATGTCCAAAAAAATGACTGAAAACGATACACACATGATACCTTAATATAGATAGTTCTATCTTTCTGGAGGTAAAAGCAGATAAAGGCACTGCCAGGGGGAGTACTGTGGTTCTTGTATAAGTTGATACATATCGGGAAAAGTTAGACAACCCAAACATCGGCAGGATATTGTTTGAACCTTTGTACAAAATTGAATTGAGCCAATGAAAATGGCCCTGTACCGTTTAATCACTGTGACCAATCACAGCGATCATCTGTGATAGGAATCTGAGTGCCTATTACAGTCATCAGGACTGTAGTATGCACTGAGGGTATAAAAAAAAAAAAAACTCCTCCCCAGCAATACAGTGTCACTATGGTGACATAGTACTGTCATGTCTATTGAGCTACACTAATAACGCTGTATGCCAGATTAATAGCCACACCAGTATAATGTCACTATTATGACACTGCACTGTTCTGATGACAGTAAAAAAAAAAAAAAAAGCACAATTGTTGATTGCTCTGCTGACGGTCTATGATCACTGCATATACATGTAGAAGGACTCTTTCACATGTGTGGTTCTCTCTGACGACTCTTCAAACAGCATATGACAGGTGGTGATGAAGAAGTTCTGCATCGCCTCCTCACTGCCTGCTTTAACTCCTTGGACCCCGCACAAGCACCTACATTTACTTGAATGGGTTGCACTGAGCGGACTATATGCTCAATGAAAGAAACGAAGGGTATAATTTCTGCCATTGCTGTGATACTTCGTATGTATACTACCTTGGCCGCTTCAGCTAAAGAAGTTAGTGGTTGGGGGTGACAAAACTGCGTCTCAACTGTAAGGTTTTACCACCCCCAACCTCACGTGTGACCAAGCCCAAACAGTACAGCCAGCAACAGTGTTCTTTATCACACATGTCCCAGTGTCACCAGACCAGTGTAAGCCAGCTACAGTGTTCCTGATCACTGCAAAACCAGTCCCGGTGTAACCAGAACCGTTTATGCCAGCAACAGTGTTCTTTATCACTGCCACACATGTCCCAGTGTCACCAGAGCAATGTAAGCCAGCAATAGTGTTCCTGATCAGTGCCAGTGGCAACAGACTATCGTATGCCAGAAACAGTGTTCCTGATCACCTGATCACCATCACACCAGTCCCAGTTTCGCCAGACCAGTGTAAGCCAGCAATAGTGTTCCTGATCACTGCCACACAAGTGCCAGCGGCAACAGACCAGCGTATGCCAGAAACAGTTTTCCTGATCACCACCACATCAGTCCCAGTGTCACCAAACCAGTGTATGCCAGCGACAGTGTAACTGATCACTGCTACACAAATCCCAGTGTCATCAGACTAGTGTATTGCAGCAACAGTGTGCCTGATCACTGCTACACAAGTCCCAGTGTCACCAGACCAGTGTATGCCAGCAACCAGGGCTGGCCCTACCATGGGTCCCGGTGGGACCATGGGACCCAGGCGGCATTTAGAGAGGGGCGGCCCCCGGCCGCCGCCTCTTCTCTTCTTCGGCTCGAGTCAAAAAAAAAAAAAGGCCAGCGGCCGGCCCAACATGCACACTGCGCATGTGCCGCCGCCGCTCGGGAGAGCCCGTACATGTTCGGCTATTTCCGGGAATAGCCGAACATGTACGGGCTTTACGATGCGCGGAGACGTGCTGGTGCCGGGCGGCGCCATTTTCAAATCTAAAGCCTCAGGAACAGATAAGTGACACTCCTCCACAGCCACACTACCTGCTGTTATGCGGGGCTGCGGGCATACTACAGAAGATGCAGTGCCATGTACAATGTCCGCAGCACTGCATCTCCTGTAGTATGCCCGCAGCCCTGCATTCTCTTGTACCATGCCTGCAGCCCTGCATTCTGTACCATGCCCCCAGCCCCTGCATTCTGTACAATGCCCACAGCCCTGCATTCTCCTGTACCATGCCCGCAGGGCCGGCGCCACCTGTAAGGCGACCCAGGCACTCGCCTAGGGCGCCACTCAGCAGGGGGCGCCAGCATCCTACTTGTTGCACTGCAATGACTGTTTGCCTGCCGGGCGGCGCGGCGCCCCTCTTGCTGTGCTGCTAACCACCACTGTAAAAACTTGTGTCGGCTCGGCCTCGGCGGGCGGCGGCGCCCTCGGCTCGGCTCGCTCGCTCAGCTCAATAATCGTGTCTCTGTGTCACTCACACAGACTGTGTGTGACAGGCAGCGCGTAACGTAGCGTAGGTCTCCTGGCTGGCTCCAGCCTTCAGCGTCTGACTCTGAAGGCTTTGCATCAGTGGCCGCGCTGCCCGCGCATGCGGACTAGGAGGTTCCCCCTGCCGATGACGCCGGGCGGGGGTGGAGACCGGGCGGGCGGGGGGGAGGAGACCGGCGGGCGCATCGCATCCAGGAGCGGGAAGGAAGATTTTGAACCAGAGCAGCGCAAGAAGGACCAGTCCCCAGACCCCCAGACCCAGGAAGAAGATCCAGGAGAAGAGGACATGTCCGACCTGGTGCTGCCGTGCTGGTGCCATTCACGTGAGTGAAAATGGGCATTTTAAATTGGTATATTCAGTGAGGGAGAGGGGTAACATTACATGTATCCCTGGGATGGAGAATAATTGTTTTATTGTGGCTGTTTTAAAAAAATCTTCTCTACTTCTCTTGTCTTGTGCTCCCTATTTGTATTCTGCCTAAGGTCCGGGTCACACTTATGCGATGCGGGAAGGCTGTGAATTCGCAGCCTGTTCCCGCATCGCAAAACGCACATCTGGCACTTCTGGCACAACTTCACACTGCCATATGCGATACGCTGGGGGTGTCAATGTAATCTTAACGACACCCCCAGTTTGATCGCATATCGCAGTGCGATCTTGCAGTTCGCACAGGATCGGATCGCACAAGTGTGAACCACTGTGTGATCCGATCCTGATGCGGCTGAAAAAAAGGGTCCTGTGCGTCTTTGCTCTGGGTGCAGTGCGAATTTAGCCATACAAAGTGTATGGCTGAATTCGCACCGCACAGCCAATCGCATGTAATGAAGGAGCAGTGCGCTCCAATATTACATGCGATCGCCGCAGCCGCATCAGTGTGAACCGCTTGTTAGTGCCGGTTCACATTCTTGCGGCTGCGGCGATCGCATGTAATATCGGAGCGCACTGCTCCTTCATTACATGCGATTGGCTGTGCGGTGCGAATTCAGCCATACACTTTGCATGGCTAAATTCGCACTGCACCCAGAGCAAAGACGCACAGGACCCTTTTTTTCCAGCCGCATCAGGATCGGATCGCACAGTGGTTCAAACATGTGCAATCCGAGCCTGTGCGAACTGTAAAGATCGCACTGCAACATGCGATCAAACTGGGGGTGTCGTTAACATTTCATTGATACCCCCAGCATATCACATATGGCAGTGTGAAGTGCCAGATGTGCGTTTGCGATGCGGGAACAGGCTGCGAATTCACAGCCTTCCCGCATCGCATAAGTGTGACCCGGACCTTAGGGCCGGTTCACATTTGTGCGATCACAGAGATCGCATGTAATTCGGAGCGCACTGCTCCATCATTACATGCGATCTCTGTGCGGTGCAAAATCAGCCATGCAGTTTGCACTGCGAGATGCGATCTGATCTGAGGGTGTCATTAACTTTTAATTGACACCCCCCCTGCGTATCGCATATGGCAGTGTGAACTGCCAGGGGTGCGGATGTGATGCGGGATCACGCTGCATATTCGCAGAATTCCCGCATCACACAAATGTGAACCGGGACTACAGGCGCTCACAGCTCATAGCTGCAGGTGAGCGACCATCGTAGGTCTACGCCGTTTTGCACTTGAGGGCTAGCCTGTCGCAGACCCGCAGTAAATATGTGGTGGACATTATTTTACATTATGGCTTTTTGTGCTTTTGGGGGGGGGGGGGCGGCAATTTTTATTTTGCCTAGGGCGCCAAAAATCCTTGCACCGGCCCTGCATGCCCGCAGCCCTGCATTCTCCTGTACCATGCCCGCAGCCCTGCATTCTCCTGTACATGCCTGCAGCCCTGCATTCTCCTGTACCATGCCCGTAGCCCTACATTCTCCTGTACCATGCCCGCAGCCCTGCATTCTCCTGTACCATGCCCACAGCTCTGCATTCTCCAGTACCATGTCCACAGCCCTGCATTCTCCTGTACCATGCTCCTAGCCCTGCATTTTCCTGTACCATGCCCGCACCCCTGCATTTTCCTGTACCATGCTTACAGCCCTGCATTCTTCTGTATTATGCCCGCAGCACTGCATTCTCCTGTACCATGCCCACAGCACTGCAGGGCACTGTGGCACTATAGACAGTAGAAAGCCTGGTGCGCTCATCTGCCCAGTGTCTACTGCTCTGTTCTGCTCCTGCTATCACTCCGTACACACTCACACCCCTCTGACTGCTTTCATAGTCCTATAGAATGTGGGGGCCTTTTGGAGGGCGTGAATTTTTTTTGGGGGGGGGCAGCATTTCATTCTTGGACCCAGGCAGCACAATGTCTTGGGCCAGCCCTGCCAGCAACAGTGTACCTGACTGCTGCTACACAAGTCCTAGTGTCACCAGACCAGTGTATGCCAGCAACAGTGTACCTGACTGCGGCTACACAAAACCAAGTGTCACCAGACCAGTGTATGCCAGCAACAGTGTACCTGACTGCTGCTACACAAAACCAAGTGTCACCAGACCAGTGTATGCCAGCAACAGTGTACCTGACTGCTGCTACACAAATCCAAGTGTCACCAGACCAGTGTATGCCAGCAGCAATGTACCTGACGGCTGCTACACAAATCCCAGTGTCACCAGACCAGTTTAGGCCAGCAACAGTGTTCCTAAACACTGCCACACCAGTGCCAGTGGCCCCAGACCAGTGTATGCCAGCAACAATGTACCTGACACAGGCTGTGCAAATAGGGCACAAAGATAATTATTTTGCAGTGACTGGCATTGGTCCGATGAGGGAAAATGCCAGTCACCGTACTAATGTAAATGAGCCCTAAACTCCCTCGGTGTTTGAGATTTAATGAATTAGTGTACAACACAAAGACTTAGGGCTCTTTCACACGGGCGTTCCTTTTTTTTTGCCCGATCAGGTCCTTTTTTTTTTTTTTTTGTAAGGCTCCTTTCACACGGCCGCTCCGTGTGTCCGCAAATCATCCCATCCGTTTGCGGATGATTTGCGGACATAATGTAAGTGAATGGCACTGCGGGTGTCAGCGGAATACCATCCGCTGACACCCGATTTTCCTCCTTTCAGTTCTGTTCCGTTTTTACAAATGGAACAGAACCCCATTTTTCCTTCCGTGTAAAAAACGGAAAGGAAGGAAAATCGGATGTCAACGGTGTCATCCGCTGACATCCGCAGTGCCATATACCTACATTATGTCCGCATATCATCCGCAAACGGATGGGATGATATGCGGGCACACGGAGCGGATGACAGAAATGTCATCCGCTCCGTGGAAGAAAAAAAAAAAAGTCCCGCAGCGGACCTTTCACACGGAGCGGCCGGCCGTGTGAAAGGAGCCTAACGGACACGGATGACACTTGTGTCCGTATGTCCGTTTTTCATCCCATCCGTTTGCGGATGAAAAACTGACATAATGCATGTCTATGTAAATACGGATGTCTGCGAATGACACCACTGACATCCGTTTTTGCTTCAGTTCCGTTTTTTGAAAGGAAGAAAAAATAGGGTTCTCCTCCGTTCAAAAAAACTGAACTGAACTGAACTGACAAAAAACGGATGTCAGAGGATGATCATCCGATGACATCCGTATTTACATAGAGATACATTATGTCCGTTTTTCATCCGCAAACGGATGGGATGAAAAACGGACATACGGAACGCCCGTGTGAAAGAGCCCTAATTCACTTATAACTGAAAGATACACCAATATCAGAGTTGCATCGCCCTAATGAATCATGTCCTGAGCTCTACACTGACATCCTGTCTGTTCCTCTGCTCAATGAAGACTGTCTAAGAATTCCCCTGTACTGCTCCCTAATTTAGCCAGAGCCGAGAGGAAGTAGTGACTGATCATGTTCAGTTTATTTATGATATTAACTGCTCTGCCCTGACCCAGGGACGGCTGAGAAGATGATGCTCATGTGTTAAACACATGTTTCATCCCAGAACCTGCAGTAGAGATGCACAGAGTATGAATGGTATGGCTCTCCCAGAGGGAGTTAATAAGTATATGTTGCAGCATGGTTAATGAAAATCTCTGCCATATAGTTTATATTCTGCTACAGAATACAGAATAATGCATTAATAGAATGAGTCATACCTAGACCCCCTGATGGTCCATACTGAGACTTATAAGCCACCGTCAATTCATCCTCCGTGTCTGTATAGGGGTGACAGTAGATTTATGATTTTCCTAGAAATTACTCAATCCAGAATCAACATTGTGTAAACCTGAAAAGGGAGACCAGACCTCAAAGGTGCATCATAATAGTAACAGAATACTATATAAAAAAAAAAAAAAAATATATATATATATATATATATATATATATATATATATACACACTAACAGGCCACTTTATTAGGTACACCTTGCTGGTACCAGGTGGGACTCCCTTTTGCCTTCAGAAACGCCTTTATACTTTGTGGCATAGATTCAACAAGATGTTGAAAACCTTCCTAAGAGATTTTGGTTCATATTGATATGATGGCATCATGCAGTTGCTGCAGATTTGTTCCACCACATCCCAAAGGTGCTCTATTGGATTGAGATCTGGTGACTGTGGAGGCCATTTCAGTACAGTGACCTCATTGTCATGTTCAAGAAACCAGTGGTGAGATGATTTGAGCTTTGTGACATGGTGCATTATCCTGCTGGAAGGAGCCATCAGAAAATGGGTACACTGTATTCATAAAGGGATGGACATGGTCAACAACAATACTCAGGTAGGCCGTGGTGTTTAAACAATTCTTGCCAAGAAAGTGTGCCAAGAAAATATCTCCCATCCCACACCATTACACCACCAGCCTGAACTGTTGATATAAGGCAGGATGGTTCCATGCTTTCATGTTGTTTACACCGAATTCTGACCCTACGATCTGAAATCGAGACTCATCAGACCAGGGAACATTTTTCTAGTCTTCTATTGTCCAATTTTGGTGAGCCTGTGTGAATTGTGGCCTCAGTTTCCTGTTCTTAGCTGACAGGAGTGGTACCCGGTGTGGTTTTCTGCTGCTGTAGCCCATCTGCTTCAAGGTTTGATGTTTTGTGCATTCAGAAATGGTATTCTGCATACCTTGGTTGTAATGACTGGTTATTTCATCTACTGTTGCCTTTCTAACATCTGGAACCAGTCTGCCCATTCTCCTCTGACCTCTGACATCAACAAGCTATTTTCATCCACACAACTGCTGCTCACTGGATATTTTCTCTTTTTCTGACCATTCTCTGTAAACCCTAGATATGGGTGTGCATGAAAATCAGAGTAGATCAGCAGTTTTTGAAATACTCAGACCAGCCCATCTTGCACCAACAACCATGCCACATTCAAAGTCACTTAAATGCCCTTTCTTCCTATTCTGATGTTCGGTTTGAACTTCAGCAAGTCGTCTTCCCAACGTCGAAATGCCTAAATGCGTTGAGCTGCTGCCATGAGTTTAGCTAATTAGCAATTTGTGTTACCAAGCAATTGAATGGGTGTACCTAATTAAGTGTCCTGTAAGTGTGTGTGTATATATATATATATATACACGTGTGTGTATGGTACCTTGATTGATGTGTGTTATGTCCCTTTCACTATTGACAGATACCTTAATATTTTTTAATTATATGTTGCTATATATACATACTTGTAAAGATTTTGCTGTGTAGTAAAGCAAGGATAGGCTCTCAAGGACAGCACCTTTTTCATCTTAAACAGGAGATGATGAGTGACATCTGTAGCAATGCTTAATATGATGTAGCACCCTACAGGTAGGTGCTAGGTAAATGTATAGTGGGCCTTGTCTGCCTAACAGCAGGGCTGTGATTTATTTAGTTAGGGTGTCAGGGCTTCCGGATGTGCTTGCTGAGGGGAGAAGTATCCCCACTGGCTCCTGTGAGAGGATTCTCATAGGGCAGTATTGGAAGCCCAATCAGGGGACACATCCCAGCTTGTAACTACCCCAGAAGGCAGAATAGGCTGCAAAGGATTCTGGGAGTGGGTATAAGTTTGGGGGGAAGTGCGTGGCACGGTGTCTTTGGCGGGAGCAAAGTCCCAGGAAGGAGAGTGCGGCTGTCTCTCCTCCTGTCTGAGGAAGTTGGATGTCTCAGGGTGTCGCCTGAGTGTCCAGAGAGTGCTGAGTTGAGCTGAGGGGATCCGGTGTGCTGAGAGCCTGCGGAGAGAGAGAGAGGGGTCCAGTCCTAGGAAAGCCTACACAGGTCGTGACTACTGAAGATTGCCCCTGGGGGTCTGCCTGAAGTTAGAGGGGACCACTCTGGAAGAGGTTCTGGGATCCAGTGTTGGCTGTAAAGGGGATACCTAGGTTGAGGACCCTGAAGCTACAGAGGGGGTACATAGTCAGTGGACCCTGAAGAGTTCAAGGTTAGTTTGGGCAGTTTGGGCCCTGAATTGCACAGAGCGTGCCAGTTAAAGTGCCAGTTATACAGAGTTCTACTATATACTACCTCAAGCTGTGCCAGGCGGGGGAAAGTATTCAGTGACTTTCATAGTACAACAGTGTCAGGAGTTCTACAGTTCTACAGGTCTTGGATATTCTGGACTATAAGTCGAGGATTCAGCACTTCTTCTGTCATACAGAGTGTTCTCAGTGTCAGTGAGGGTTGGCTGGCGCCGGCTGGCATCAAGGAAGTGCCAACGGGCATTTCAGAAGTGAAGTCCCAATTGTAATTAGTTTAAGCCTCAAGGAGTATCCCACTCATTCCCTTCTCCCATCCCCTTTATTCCAATAAAAACCACAAACAAAGATGCGGGCGTTGTCGCTGCTTCAGTTGTCAACCCAGGGTCACAGCTCACATGGGCCAGAGAGATTACCGGTACTAATGGCAGACCCACATCATGCTATAGGCCTGGAAACCTTGCTGCAACAGGAAAAGCTACACATTTTTTGGATGCTTAATAATGGTTTTTATTTAGCATCTAGTTAATCTGATATTTAATTGCTACATTTATTAGTATTATATCCAGGGCTTTTTTCTCAGACAATATGTGCTGGAACCTGCCCTCCCCAATCAACCCCCCCCCCCCCCCAACCCCAGTCTCCCTCCCTGTCCACAGGTCATCCTCCCCCATCCACAGCTCACCTTCTCCCATCACAATCAACAGTTCACCTTAGCATGCACCACCTGCATCTCCTTTTTACCTTCTGTCGACAGTCAACATGTTACCTTCTCATCCCAACCCCCCAACTTTCACCTCAGCTCCCCCCACAGCTGTCTTAGCTTTGTACAAATCCCCCCACCCACAGCTCTCATTGTGAACAATCTACCACTCCTCCCCCAGCTCTGACCTCTGCATAACATCCACAGCTTCTTCACAGCTGTCTCTCTGCACAACTGCTCCCCTCTTCCCTACCCTTTCCCTCTGCAGCTTTCTCACCTTTTCATAGTTGCATTAGAGCTATGCAGCCACAGCTCCATTCTATTAGGCAGAGCAGGCTTTTTTTTCTGCTCTTAGTGCACTTTTGTGTCCGCAGTTTGGCCTGTTAGATTGGTGTAGCGTTGACCCGAGGAAAAGCTTCATAGCACTTCACCCGGCTCCGTGCTTTAGAGATCTGTCAGGCACCAGGCTGGGGTAGAAGCTCCCTCTGGACTTGGGGCACCCATCAACAGATGTGGGGCAGGTGGGGCAGTTGCCCTGGGTGCCAATGCCACAGAAGCTGGTGGAGGAAGTGAGTAGTAGAGAAAACTTCCTCTACCGGCTTCTGTGTTAAGTGACAAGGCTGGAGAGGAGAGGGCTGTCAGAGGTGCCAAAACTGGGTCCTGCCAGGTTTCAGCTGAAAAAAAAACCCTGACTATATCAACATATAAATTACCTTGAATTTAAGTGTGTCTAATGTTTTATATATATATATATATATAGTGGGAGATTAGCTCGGTGGCGGGCGTGGATGACCCCTTGGGGGGGTTCGTTACACAGGGAGATAGCCAAGAAGTGGTTGCAAACAACAGTTTGGTTTATTTATGCAATTTTCTTCACACAAGTGCAAGCCTCAAAAACATCCAAAATAAAATAAAACACAAAATAAATCCTTGCCACTGTGGGCGGCTACCTTCTCACACACAGGAACCTATCTAATGAAGTCTGTCCCCAACCTACTGTTGGGCAGACTTGGCTGATCATACAGCAGACTATCAATAGTCCATTTATTATCTCTTCACATAGAGAATGTCCCTTGGTTTCTTTTCACACAGCACATGTTCATTGGACTTTCCTTTTCACATAGAAAACATCCATTGGTTTTTCTCTTCACACTCTTCACATGGAAATAGTTCATTTTCTCACCTTGAGAAGTCTTCACACTTTTTACCCTCCTCAGCGCACATCGCTCCAGGAGGTCTTCCCCATGCTCACACAGCTTCAGGGGGCATCCCTTCTCCCATGCCCACACAGCGTCGGGAGGCACACATCTGACTGTCCTCCTCTCCCCAGCTCACACAGCGTCAGGAGGCAGCAATCAATAGACTTCCTTTGGACAAATTATAGAGGCCTTAACTTCCTCATTCCGAACAGCTGAAGTCTGTTCAACGTCCTTAGACAGTTCTGGCCACCTCTGCAGCCGACACCCTATAGTAATTGGTGAATTTTCTAAACCAGGTGGAAATGTATCTCCTGTCTGTGACTACATCCACAGATTTACCTGACTTACTGTCACATACCCCCCCTCTTGTTTCAACCCTAGGGTTGGGACACAGATTTCCAGGCACGCATGTGTCAGGCACTGCTCTTGACTCTCACTGATAAGCCTCTTAGTATCTTCAAGCTTCAGGGTGAAACTGTTTCTGTCATCTTCCTTGACAGATTTCTCATAAATGTCAGACAACTTGTCCCTCATCTCATATACACATTCTTCAACTGCATTTTTGGCATCATTTCGCTCCTTCTCGTTTCTGTCATCTTCATTGACAGATTTCTCATAAATGTCAGACAGCTTGTCCCTCATAACCGTCTGTCCTATCCGCCATGGAGGACCGTGATCCATAGGCAACTCAATTGTGCTAGTCTTAAAGTCTTCAACATTCTTGAGCCACCTTTCTCTGCAATCAATAAATGTTTTCCACAAAACTTTGAGAACCTCTGCTTCACTTGGCTTTGTTCCAAGAAATGCCTTCTTGAGCTTAGCTTGCTCTAAGATGCTGTGCAGAAGGCCTTCCATTTGCGACAACAGGCGGTCACACATTTCTACAAAGTGACCCCTGTTACTTTTTCCAGAGACATCATCAACTTTCCTTCCACCAACATATGGGTCAAAGGCACCAACACAGTCTATTACAGGTTTCTTCACTGCACTTTCTGCTATTGCATTACTTTTCCCTTGTAGCTCCTTTTCTTTATCTGAACTCCACATGGAATGTATCTCAAGATCACGATCAAACTTCTGCCACCTGTCTTTCACCAGTTCCATTTTGGAAATATTCCCTGAAAGGCACTTATTCATTTGCTTCACGTTTTCACCAACAGCCTTAGTTTTCTCCACTAGGTGGTGTTTGCTTTTTTCTCCAAGTTTTATATCACTTGCTTTAGTTTTCTCCACTAGGTTTTCAGCCTGAACTGAGAAATCATCCCATTTCTTACACAGCGCCTTTGTTTGCTGAAGCTCTAATGATACATTTTCCAATGCTTGAAGTTTTTGAAGGAACGGTTTATTCCAAAGGGGTGATTCAAGCCACATGTCATCACATTTCTGAGGCTCACTCAGGACAGACCCCAAAACACTGATCCTTTTAAAAACTGCATCAGGCACACTATCCCCTCTTTGGGACAGATCCTCTGTTGCCTGTAATTCCTCTTCAAGTTTTTCCAACTGAATCTTCATCTCTTCTACTTGCTGTTCTAAGGCTCGCTTAGACTTTTCTAGCTCCTGAACGCTTTTCACAACATCATCCTTGGAGCTGACCAAATCTTCCATTTCTGTACACAGCTGTTTGTTAACTCTTTCTAGTTCAACCTTACACTCTAGTGCTTCCTCCAAGGAGCGAGCCAAGAACAAGGCTTTGCTCTCTTTATCACGCGCCTCCGCTTCTGCACGGTCGCGTTCTTCTGCATATTTTGCAGACACAGTCTTCTCCTCACCAAGCATCTGATCCAACTTCTTTTTCACATTTTCAACATTTTCTAATGAACCAACGCTTTCTTCCATGCGTTTTTTCATATCCGCTATCTGAGCTTGCAATGTTGCGACTTGCTCTGATAGGTTTTTCTTTGCTTCCTCCTTCTCTTTTAATTGTTCCAGGAAGCTATTTTTCTCATCTTCCATTTGTTTGAGCTTTGTGCTAAAACTCAGCCTTTGACACCTCTCTTCCTGTAAGAGTTCCTGAGTGTCTTGCATCTGCGATTCCAAGATAGAGAAATCTTTGGCAATTTCTCTAGATTTGCTGTCTGCTTGAGAAAGCTGATTTGTGACATTGTCCAACTCAACATGCAGTCGGTTTGCCTTCTCTGACAGCTTAGCACACAATCGGTCACCTTCTGACACCTTGACTTGCGATTCCTGCAGCTGTGCCTCTACTTTTTTTCTCTTGTGTTCAGAATCTCCTTTTCCCTGCATAAGAGCTTTCACCTCATTGGCTAGCTTCTGGGAATGAGACTGTAATTCTACCACACAGGCTTCTTTCTCCTTTAACTGCTGCTGGACACGTTGGGCTTCATCTTTCCAACTTTCACAGTCCGTACGCAATTCATCTACCACATTGCTCAAAGTGGTGAGCTCATACACAGTACTCAATAATTTAGCCTCTCTCTGTTTTCTCCTTGTCGCTGAGAGACAATGTCGTTTTCAGAGAGACATTCTGTTCCTGCACCCCCTGCAGGTCTATTTTTGTAGCTTCCAAAGACTGAAGACTTTTTGTCAGCTGATTACGCAATTCCAACATTTCACATTCCAACATTTCACATTTCTCCTTCAAAGTCTGAATTTCACTTTGCTTTTCCATGAGGATGGTATCTTTCTCCATTATAGTCTCTCTACGTTTTTGTAACTCGGAAAAAAGAAGAGCAGTGGATTCTTCCTACTGTAACACCTGAGCCTGCAAGTTTCTATGCTCCATCCTAAGCAACTCCAGGGCTTGTTCCTTTTCTTCCATTTTCCGTTTCAAGGCATCCAGCTCAGCTCTGCACACATACTCGGTTTCCTCCAAACCGATGGCCTCCATTTGCTGCTGGCGTCTCTGCTTCCAACCTGCCATGCTCTCTTGGTGAGCCTGTTGTTGAGTTGCAAAGCTCCGCTGAAAATCCGCATTTGCCTGCTGTTGAGCTGCATTTGCCTCAGTGTTGCTAGGGACAACAACCTTTCTCTTTAGCAGATTCTGTTCAGGCATGGATGGGGCTCGTTCAGGCGGTAACATCCCCTCCATCCATAGAATTCGGTCTTTCATTTCAGCTATCTTTGCATCTTTCAGGCGTTTTGATCGCCCCATCTTCAATAACTCCACAATAAATTTTTCACAGTCCAGCAAAAACTAGTAGTTTTTCTCTCTCTTGCAGGATCTCCTCTCCTGCACACATAAGGTAATTAGGCAAGCGATGTGGGATGGGATCTTGGGCAGCGCTCCAGAGTGTTAGGAATGATGTCCGAGATTATATGGATAGAAAACGCTAATATAGTGATGTACCGTAAAATGTGTCCATTTATTAAACAATTAACATGAAGTACTCACATTTAAAATAAAGATACAGTGTCCGTAAGCAGGTAGGGACCGCGAACCCCTCGTATAGCGGTACTTCCGGACGCCGTGCGTCTCAGCTGCTCCTGATGACGTCAGCTTGATGACGAAACGCGTAGAGCGTAGGCACGTCAGTTCCACCCTTTGAGACGCACATCCGGTTGCTGAGACGCACGGCGTCCGGAAGTACCGCTATACGAGGGGTTCGCGGTCCCTACCTGCTTACGGACACTGTATCTTTATTTTAAATGTGAGTACTTCATGTTAATTGTTTAATAAATGGACACATTTTACGGGCCATCACTATATTAGCGTTTTCTATCCATATAATCTCGGACATCATTCCTAACACTCTGGAGCGCTGCCCAAGATCCCATACCACATCGCTTGCCTAATTACCTTATTACTGGAAGGAGGAAGTGCATTTGATCCCAGAAGGAGTGGAGAGGCTCACCGCAGTTTTTTCGGGGAACACCCCATTAATCCAACGCTGGTTACCCCTGTAGGGGTGCCGCTCTCTGGTGAGTGCGGGTTATATAGGAAGGGGAGCACGGAAATTCCCTCACCCGACACCCACAAACTGATCCATCACTGGGAAGCACCCCCCCATCCATGAAAACTTCTTCTGGCACTTTATAGCACACTATTGTTGCACTACTTTGGAAGATCATTATATTGATCAATATTTGTGGACTTTCTTCACTTTTATTACGGACTATTTAATTATTTGTGTATATTTATTCTTGGAATTCCTAAAAGTGTTTTTATAGATCCCAAACTATTTTACTTTCACTTGGCACGATATTTAATTTTTAATATTTATTTTACATATTGATTTTCACTTGGATATCCATTATCTCACTTTTTTGGCATTGACATTTTTCTTCTGATATTAATATACCACTTGGCACGGTTTATCACTTTACAATTGTTTTATTTGGATATCCACACTTTATATCTTTTATCAACACTGCCACCTAGTGTTTATATTATTTATTACACCAGCCACCATAATTATTTATTTATTTTAAGATTCACCTATTTTCCACCGGTTGAGATATATTTATTGCCTGTTGGCACTGCACACATTTTATTTATTTATGTTGCTTCATTTTATTGGTTTATGATTAATTAATTATTTATTAATGCTATAAGTTCATCAAGTGTTGGTTAGAATACATACTGTGGCATTACATTGAAACCATTGGGTATATAGAAGGACCTTTATTTATACTATTGTTATCACATTTTCATACATCGTCCTTGCATTTGTTAGATATACCACTCCCCTGTATATATATATATATATATATATATATATATATATTCTTCAAAATTATTGGCAGCGCCAATTACCCTATCATACTTCTAATTAATTCTTCTGACTCACTGTTCACTGGTGTATCCCGACTCTCTCCTCCACCAGGCTCCTCTCTCCTCTGCGGGCCGCAGCTCCGCCCCTCTTGACTGATGTCAAGCGGGAATCCTCGGTCCGGCCCGCCCCCTGCAGCTGTTGGAAGGAGAGAAGACAGGCAGAGCAAGGAGCCGTCGTGATCAGTGTACAGAGCAGAGCTTAACATTCCAAGAGGGGGCCCCCCTTGCCCCCCCGTGCGGACGCCCATAGCCACAGCACCTTCTGGATACAGAAGGGGTGTGATGATCTCTTCCTGGAATTTTAGGAAGGACCCACTTCTTCCTGACGCTTTGTATAGCACATAAGCATACAGCAGAGCCAATTGGAATAAGCATACAGACACTTTTTTGTACCAGGGTCTGACCTTACGGGCAATTCAGTATGGCGCCATCATCTGGTCGTTGAAGTCTACCCCTCCCATATAAAGGTTGTAGTCGTGGACAGAGAGGGGCTTCTCAACAACACCAGTCGCCATTGTAATTTGGACTGTCATATCTGTGTGAATGGAAGACATTCGATGTCCTTCCACATCACTGCAAGCAATTTTTTTACGCTTCAAGCAAGCTCTCTCCCTCCTTCTAAGTTGGGAATCTACAAGCCATTGTCGGAAGCCCCGGCGGTTAGATTGCACAGCACCAAATGCGCAAATTCCAGAATCAAAAAGTTGACTACACATTGGCATGCTTGTGTAATAATTGTCCATGTATAAATGGTACCCCTTTCCAAAGGGTGACACCAAGTCCTAAACAATCTTGCCGCTGCTCCCAATGTAGTCTGGGCAGTCGGGGGGCTCCACACTGCTATCTTTTCCCCTCGTAAATCCAGAAACTACATATATAGCCTGTTGCCCTGTCACAGAGCTTATATATTTTGACCTCATATCTGGCCCGCTTGTCTGAACGGATCAAAAATATTGATCCGTTCAGACACTATACTAGTAATGGAGGTGTTTAGTGTGTGCGTCACTGGCAATCAAAGAGTTAAAATGTATTGCTGAATACAGTGTCTTGCGAAAGTATTCAGCCCCCTTGAACTTTGCGACCTTTTGCCACATTTCAGGCTTCAAACATAAAGATATAAAAATGTAATTTTTTGTGAAGAATCAACAACAAGTGGGACACAATCATGAAGTGGAACGAAATTTATTGGATATTTCAAACTTTGTTAACAATTTAAAAAACTGAAAAATTGGGCGTGCAAAATTATTCAGCCCCTTTACTTTCAGTGCAGCAAACTCTCTCCAGAAGTTCAGTGAGGATCTCTGAATGATCCAATGTTGACCTAAATGACTAATGATGATAAATAGAATCCACCTGTGTGTAATCAAGTCTCTGTATAAATGCACATGCACTGTGATAGTCTCAGAGGTCCGTTTAAAGCGCAGAGAGCATCGTGAAAAACAAGGAACACACCAGGCAGGTCCGAGATACTGTTGTGGAGAAGTTTAAAGCCGGATTTGGATACAAAAAGATTTCCCAAACTTGAAAGATCCCAAGGAGCACTGTGCAAGCGATAATATTGAAATGGAAGGAGTATCAGACCACTGCAAATCTACGAAGACCTGGCCATCCCTCTAAACTTTCAGCTTATACAAGGAGAAGACTGATCAGAGATGCAGCCAAGAGGCCCATGATCACTCTGGATTAACTGCAGAGATCTACAGCTGAGGTGGGAGACTCTGTCCATAGGACAACAATCAGTCATATACTGCACAAATCTGGCCTTTATGGAAGAGTGGCAAGAAGAAAGCTTTTCCTTAAAAATATCCATAAAAAGTGTTGTTTAAAGTTTGCCACAAGGCACCTGGGAGACACACCAAACATGTGGAAGAAGGTGCTCTGGTCAGATGAAACCAAAATCAAACTTTTTGGCAACAATGCAAAACGTTATGTTTGGCGTAAAAGCAACACAGCTCATCACCCTGAACACACCATCCCCACTGTCAAACATGGCTGATGGCAGCATCATGGTTTGGGCCTGCTTTTCTTTAGCAGGGACAGGGAAGATGGTTAAAATTGATGGGAAGATGGATGAAGCCAAATACAGGACCATTCTGGAAGAAAACCTGATGGAGTCTGCAAAAGACCTGAGACTGGGACGGAGATTTGTCTTCCAACAAGACAATGATCGAAAACATAAAGCAAAATCTACAATGGAATGGTTCACAAATAAACATATCCAGGTGTTAGAATGGCCAAGTCAAAGTCCAGACCTGAATCCAATCGAGAATCTGTGGAAAGAACTGAAAACTGCTGTTCACAAACGCTCTCCATCCAACCTCACTGAGCTCGAACTGTTTTGCAAGGAGGAATGGGCAAAAATTTCAGTCTCTCGATGTGCAAAACTGATAGAGACATACCCCAAGCGACTTACAGCTGTAATAGCAGCAAAAGGTGGCGCTACAAAGTATTAACTTAAGGGGGCTGAATAATTTTGCATGCCCAATTTTTCAGTTTTTTATTTGTTAAAAAAGTTTGAAATATCCAATAAATTTCGTTCCACTTCATGATTGTGTCCCACTTGTTGTTGATTCTTCACAAAAAATAACAGTTTTATATCTTTATGTTTGAAGCCTGAAATGTTGCAAAAGGTCGCAAAGTTCAAGGGGCCGAATACTTTCGCAAGGCACTGTATGTGGTGGGCAATCTGCCGCTATCCTGTATTTACGCTAACGCTAATGCTATCTGACATCACCCGTGACACTGATACATTTATCAGGAAAAAGATCTGTACACTATATAAATTACACTGTAGCAGGGCATTGAAGGGGTTACCTGGGGGGTAATCTGGGGGTAAATCTTTTATTGGGCAATATATGGCAGGTACCCTAAAACTATCTGGGACTAACTACCACTAACTGCTGCTCACACTAACTGGCGTCACCAGTGACACTGATACAGCGATCAGTAAAAAAAAAAAAAAAAAAATCTGTACACTGTATATAGTGATATTGTGACAAGGAGTGAAAGGGTTAACTGGGGGGTGATCAGGGGGTGAAAAATGTGTCTGTGTACTGGTGTCAGTGTAGTGCTTGTGTACTCACTGTTAATGTTCTCTCCTCGCTCGCTGTAACCGAAAAGGGCTCCAGAAGGGGAGATTGCATCATTTCCTGTGCTTGTGTTTACATTACACAGGCATTGGATGTTCTGTGATTTGCCAGAACCGATTAGCAGGTCCAGGCCATAAATCCTTGGCCTGGACCTGATGAGTGATCGGTTCTGGAACAAATCTGATCACCACTGGGTCGGCGGGTGCGAGCGACATACAGGTACGTAGATTTGCGCAGCCAAGCCACCTTACCACAGTAAATGTGTGGCGGGTGGTCGGAAAGTGGTTAAAAGCCTTTGCAAGTGATCAGTTTAGAATTAATGATAAATTATAGCCCCCAGAATGTTTGCTCTCACTCTAAAGTTTGTGGCAATAAATCACGTGTGACACAATTTATGTTTACATACATACAGTATCTCACAAAAGTGAATACATCCCTCCCATTTTTGTAAATATTTTATTATAACTTTTCATGTGACAACAATGAAGAAATGACACTTTGCTACAATGTAAAGTTGTGAGTATACAGCTTGTATAACAGTGTAAATTTGCTGTCCCTCAAAGTAACTCAACACACAACCATTAATGTCTAAACGGCTGGCCGCAAAAGTGAGTACACCCCTTAGTGAAAATGTTTAAATTGGGCCCAAAGTGTCAAAATTTTGTGTGGCCACCATTATTTTCCAGCCCTGCCTTAACCCTCTTGGGCATGGAGTTCACCAGAGCTTCACAGGTTGCCACTGCCACTGGCAACTGGACTGCCTCTTCCACACCTCCATGACACAGAGCTGGGGGATGTTGGAGACCTTGCCCTCCTCCACCTTTCATTTGAGGATGCCCACAGATGCTTAATAGGGTTTAGGTCTGGAGACATGCTTGGCCAGTCCATCACCTTTACCCTCAGCTTCTTTAGCAAGGCAGTGGTCGTCTTGGAGGTGACGACCTCCAAGACGACCACTGGGTCCTTGCGGCCCAGTCTCCAAAGGAAGGGGGGTCATGCTCTGCTTCAGTATGTCACAGTATATGTTGGCATTCATGGTTACCTCAATGAACTGTAGCTCCCCAGTGCCAGCGGCACTCATGCAGCCCCAGACCATGACACTCCCACCACCATGCTTGACTGTAGGCAAGACACACTTGTCTTTGTACTCCTCACCTGGTTGGTGCCACACAAGTTTGACACCATCTGAACCAATTAGGTTTATTTTGGTCTCATCAGACCACAGGACATGGTTCCAGTAATCTATGTCCTTAGTCTGTTTGTCTTCAGCAAACTGTTTGCGGGTTTTCTTATGCACCATCTTTAGAAGAGGCCTCCTTCTGGGACGACAGCCATGCAGACCAATTTGATGCAGTGTGTGGCGTATGGTCTGAGTTCTGAAAGGCTGACCCCACCACCCCTTCAACCTCTACAGCAAAGCTGGCAGCACTCATACTTCTATTTCCTCAAAACAACCTCTTGCACTCAACTTCTTTAGTCGACCGTGGCGAGGCCTGTTCCGAGTGGAACCTGTCCTTGGTAAACTGCTGTATGGTTTTGGCCACCATGCTGCAGCTCAGTTTCAGGGTCTTGGAAATCGTCTTATAACCTAGGCCATCTTTATGTAGAGCAACAATTCTTTTTTTTTCAGATCCTCAGAGGGTTCTTTGCCATGAGATGCCATGTTGAACTTCCAGTGACCAGTATGAGAGAGTGAGAGCAAAAACACCAAATTTAACACACCTGCTCCCCATTCACACCTGAGCCCTTGTAACACTAACGAGTCACATGACACCGGGGAGGGAAAAATAGCTAGTTGGGCCAAATTTGGGCATTGTCACTTAGGGGTGTACTGACTTTTGTTGCCAGCGGTTTAGACATTAATGGCTGTGTGTTGAGTTATTTTGAGGGGAAAGCAAATTTACACTGTTATACAAGTTATACACTCACTACTTTACATTGTAGCAAAGTGTAATTTCTTCAGTGTTGTCACATGAAAAGATAGAATAAAATATTTACAAAAATGTAAGGGGTGTACTCACTTTTGTGAGATATTCTATATGTGCCCTACACTGTGCGTTTGCATTTGGGTTTGTTTTATGCAGTGAGGGCTTTTATTTAAATTTTTTTATTTTATTATAATTTTTTATATTATAATTTTTTAACACTATTTTTTTTCTTCCATTGCTATCTTAAGGAGGCTAACAGCATATATACTGTATAATAGCAATAGTATTGAGAGGTGACAGATCCTCTTTATTTGAGATATCAGGGGTCTGTTAGACCCCCAAAGTCTCCCCTGTCCTTCACTGCAGCTAATGAAACATAGATCGTGTTTGATTAAGTGTTTTTACATCTACAGCAATAAATAGCTATGAGCTTGCTTTACCCATTGAATAACTTGGTAGACCAGGGGATAAAAAGAGGCAAAGTAATTTTTTGGCTTAAGACACATGCACAGGAGTTGATTTATTAAGTAAAATAGACTGTTCCCTTTGCAAGGGAAGTTGCACTTTTTCAAGGGAAGTGAATGAGGTAAAGCATTGCTGACTTTAATCATCCAATCAAGTGCAAGCATAATTTTTTTTATTTTCCTTGCACTAGATTGGGTATATTTTGAAAAGAGAAAGTTACCCTGCAAAGTTCAATTTCGCCTGCAAAGTGAACAGCCTATTTGCCTTTAATACATCAACCCCAAAGTCTCTTAACCCAAAAACGACTTACAAACCGAACACAATTGATGATGACATTTATACCACAGTGTTCCTGCTGCCATAAAATGCTCATACTACATATTATTATTATTATTATTATACAGGATTTATATAGCGCCAACAGTTTGCGCAGCGCTTAACAAAATGAGGGCAGACATTACAGTTACACTACAATTTGGAACAAAAGGAATCCGAGGGCCCTGCTCGTTAGAGCTTACAATCTAAAAGGGAGGGTCAATTGATACAAAAGGCAATAGCTGTGGGGGATGCGCTGATGGAGCAAGAGAAACAGCGTTATTAGTTAGTAGCCGGGTAGGCTTCTTTAAAGAGAAGGGTTTTCAGGGATCGTCTAAAGATGGATAGATACATAGTGGCAAAACTTACTTAAGTGCAATTTTATATATGAATATACACAGAATTACATTTTTACTATGGGCTTGGGCTCCATTAAACTTGTTTGAAGATTTTTTTAGTTATTCAAATAACATAACCATGTGCATAAAGAAGTTACAGATATGAGCTATCTAGAAAGCACATTGTCATAAATGCTGACAAATCAGAATTGTAGTGTAGAACAATTCAATTAAAGTTGATTTGAATCATAGAAGTTTTAGAAACCGAGTTGTCCACTAAGCTGATGCTGTGGGTTTAGTAGTATTCAGTGAATCACATTTCAATGAATCATAATTAATTTTCAATAAGAAGCATTAAGATCTTCGGAGGAGTAGAGCAGGGCAATACATTGGAAAGAGGAGGAGGAGAGGGGCTCAGAAGAGAACAAGACATAAGAGGAAAATAGGGGTGGTTAGGAGTAAGAGTAGGGTCAGGTATGAGCAGTGGCGTAGCGTGGGTTGTCAGCACCCGGGGCAAGGTAAGTAATTTGCGCCCCCTACACAAATCTACTAGACCACTACACAGACCACTACACCGACACCTACACTGACCTAGCTGACCAATACACAGACCTACCTTATTCCTACACTGACCTACCTGATTACTATACTGACACCTACACAGACCTACCTGACCACTACACAAACCTACCTGACAATTACACTGACCACTACACAGATCTACCTGTTTCCTGCACTGACCTACCTGATCACTATACTGACACCTACAGAGACCTATTGGACTACTACACAGACCTACCTGACCACTACACTGGCCAACCTAATTACTATACTGACAATTACACAAAAAGAAATGAATGGGCTGCCTACATGCAGAACACAGGCAACAATGTTATAAAGCTAGCCTCATATCCTTCACATTACAATCCTGTCATTACAATAGGGTTCTTAGTCCCCCCTGCACATCACATGCCTGTCCTCAGCCCACCTTCATATCCCCACTCCTCCCCTCACATCCTTGTCATCACCACCCCCTTTACATTCCTATCCTTATGCCCCTTTATATCATGCCCCTCCTCCTTCACATTTCTGTCCTCAGCCCCCCTCTGCATTCCTGTCCTTAGCCCCCTTTATATCACCTCCCTTCCGCCTTTACATTCCTGTCTTCATCCCCAGTACCCCTATACATTCCTGTCCTCATCCCCAGTACCCCTTTACATTCCTGTCCTCATCCCCAGTACCCCTTTACATTCCTGTCCTCATCCCCAGTACCCCTTTACATTCCTGTCCTCATCCCCAGTACCCCTTTACATTCCTGTCCTCATCCCCACTACCCCTTAACATTCCTGTCCTCATCCCCACTACCCCTTTACAATTCTGTCCCCCACTGCCCCTTCACATTCCTTTCCCAAACTACCCTTTACATTCCTGTCTCCCCAGTACCCCTTTACATTCCTGTCCCCCCCACCCCTTCTCTACCCCTTTACATTCATGTCCCCCACTACCCCTTTACATTCCTGTCCTCAGCTTTACCCCATCTTCAGATTTCTGTCCTCCGCCCTCCCCCCTCCCCCCCCCCCGATCTTCAGATTCCTGTCCTCAGCCCTCCGCTCCCCCCCCCCGATCTTCAGATTCCTGTCCTCAGCCCTCCGCTCCCCCCCATCTTCAGATTCCTGTCCTCAGCCCTCCGCCCCCCGATCTTCAGAATCCTGTCCTCAGCCCTCCGCTCCCCCCCCCATCTTCAGATTCCTGTCCTCAGCCCTCCGCTCCCCCCCCCATCTTCAGATTCCTGTCCTCAGCCCTCCGCTCCCCCCCCATCTTCAGAATCCTGTCCTCAGCCCTCCGCCCTCCCCCCTCCCCCCCCGATCTTCAGATTCCTGTCCTCAGCTCCCTCCCCCCATCTTCAGATTCCTGTCCTCAGCCCTCCACCCACCCCCCCTATTCTTCAGATTCCTGTCCTCAGCCCTCCGCCACCCCCCATATTCAGATTCCTGTCAGCCCTCCCCATCTTCAGATTCCAGTTCTCACCCCCCCATCTTCTGATTCCTATCCTCAGCCCCCCCCCCATCTTCAGATTCCTGTTCTCTCCCCCCTCCCCATCTTCAGATTCCTGTTCTCAGCCCCCCCCCCCATCTCCAGATTCCTGTTCTCAGGCCCCCCCCCATCTTTAGACTCCCACCCTTAGCCCCCCCCATCTTTTCAGATTCCTGTTCTCATCCTCCCTCCATCTCCAGATTCCTGTTCTCACCCCCACCCCCATCTCCAGATTCCTGTCCTCAGCCCCCCCCCCATCTTCAGATTCCTGTCCTCAGCTCCCCCCTCACAGCACCATCAGCTTCCTCCACAATACTCACAGAGCAGGAAGCAGCTAGACAGCTCCGCATGGACGGCAGCAAGCATGAAGCTGACATCAGAAGCAGGGCAGCTCTGGAAGGAGGGCGGGATCTGCACAAATTTTCTAGGTAACCAGCTTGTGATTGGTTGCTAGCAACCAATCACCTGCGGGTTAACTTGGAAGTCCCACCCTCCATCCGGAGCTGTACTGGCTCTGATATCAGCCTCCTGCCGCCCGCCCCCCCAGATTTTGCACCCGGTGCGGCTGGCCCCCCCAGCACCCCCCACGCTACGCCACTGGGTATGAGCTACCCGACAAGTATGAAGGCAATTGAGTTGTAAATAGAGTTTAGAGCTTAGTTTGAATCATATCAATGACCCTAGTGCCCTATACCGCATCACTATTATCCAGAATGTTTTGAATTTTTTAAAACAGTTTCTCCATCAGTTGTAAGTCGGTGATTTGGCCAAGGAGTTGACTTATGGTATTTTGTATACATTTGAAGGAAATCAAGCAGCACCATGCTATAAGGACATGAGTGAGGAGTTTCTTAGGGTTCTTTTCTAACTTAATGATTAATAATTTAAGTCTCAACATGCTCGTTAATGGGGACCACGCTTTTTGGGATTTTTGCCAGCTTAGATCGTAGAGTATTGACTTCTAGCCAGAAGGATGAATTATAAAGAACTCACCAGTGAGTTGTATCTCCTGCAGAGATGTGATGATTGGTGATTGCTAGCCATAATGAATAGAGAATGCAATATTCTTGGTGTGTCAAACAGGTGCATCAGGATCTTGTATGCATTTTCTTTATATATCATATGTAGCACTGCCCCGGCAGGGGGTGCAGATGACTGGGTTCCCCACTCCTGCACAGCCAGGCAACAAGCATCATCCACAGCACTTTCTCCAGACACAAGGAATATTCTTTGAGCTTGGTTTTATGTTGCATTAGAGGTATTAACCTGGATGAGGAATAGGAATAATGGGATACCCAACTTGACAACTGCAGATTTGTCTCCTCTTCTTTATGTACAATTCCAGATTGATCTCACTCCCAACTGTTGGCAGTCTCTGATTGAAAGATGCAAAAGCCCCTTAAGGACTAGGAACTCACAGTTCTTTAGAAAGTAGCACAAAGTCTTATAGACTGCATCCCGGAGTACCTCCAACTCCCTAACTCCCTTGTAGACACTGGTGCCAGCTTCTTCACCAGCCCACCCAGCTGCCTATTTACCAGTCTCCATGACCAACTCTTCACCAGTCTACTTGGCTGCCTCTTCAACAGCGGGCCTGACTGATCCAGAGATCACCCAGGGTAAGATTGATGAAAGATTTAAGCACAACCCTGTCCTTCAGAAAGGAAGAGATTACTTTCAAACTGCAATACTGTCAGGATCCTCTCAAGCCAGCCAGAACTCCAGCCCAGGGCAGAGTCCCCCCCCCCCCGGGGAGGGGTTCTCCTTAAGGGCCACTGACTGTCTCCTCAGCACTCCATCTCCATCTTCCACCCAACTCCCCTGCCAGCCTGACTCATCCATACTTAAGGGCTGAGTCAGACACCATGGCAGGTCCTCGGGTTGGAGATTGGCAGAGCTCCCCTAAGTATGCAGATCAACCCTCTTGGCCTCTGCCCTTCAGATTTGAGAAGTTTCTCTAAACTCTCAGAACCAGGGGAGGCATCAGAGACCTGCTTGTATGAGTCCTCTAGCCCTGACCTGCAATAACCTTTTACCTCAGATCCAAGACTCACAAGTTAAAGCGGAGTTCCGGGCACAGAAAAATGTTTTCAGTGAACATACCCTCGGGACAGTCAGGGCTAATACATTCCACAATGGCTAGCCTCTGATCTGTCCCGATTCGCACTTACCTGCAAAAAGAAATACTCACTTATAAAATTTCTTCCACAGCATTGCCATCGCTGTTGTGGGCAGCTGAAGCCAGCGTGATCCTCTTCTGCGTCCTCTTCCGCGTCTTCTTCTCCCAGAATGCGCCTTCACCGGCCCCTCTCGTCACTTGTCTCTAGACGATGCACATGAAAGTTTTTACATATTCTTAGGATGTAAATGTGCTATATAAAAGCAATAATTGACCTCTACAGCTTCATGCACTGTCAAGTAATTAATCCTCAAAAGTCACAACAAAGATTCTAAAGTTGTGTTTCAGCCAGTTTCTAACAGCTTAAAAACAACTGTTCTGTGTTGGAGTATTGTACAGTATTGGACTGACAGGTTATTAAGCTTCTGCTGCAATATAAATTGATGAACGGTTAAGATTTCAGTGCCTCTGTTGTGAAATTTCAAGATTACTTTCTCCACAAGGTACAGTATATAGCTACAGAGGTGAATGAGGGCTTGTTTTAAAGTGTTTTACTGCTGTAGCACTGCCACCTTGGCGGTTGCTTTTAGTTGCATGTTCTTCTGTGCCACTTAGACCCTGTGAGCTGTCCAGCCCTCCTGACACTCTAGGTTCAGACATGTTATGTATACCTTTACACACTGACACAATGCAAATCTGTTTTAAATCTTAGATTTACTTTACTCGAAAGGAAGGCTTAAAGGAGGGTTTAATCAACTAGTCCCTAGGTAAACCGCCAGGACTGAGTTGAAATAATACTAAGAGTACAGTTAAATAACCAGTCATAGTAGCAAGCAAATAACACCAATATACACAGTATCAGACAGTAAGAGAATTAATCTCTCAGAAAGCTATGAATTTCTATATGAAATACTCCTACTAAAGGGGAACCCCAGGCCAGCCTATAGTACCTGTATCCTAATGAGAGATGAGGTAATCTAGATACCAGTAGCGTGTCCCCTTTAAGAGCAATAAAATAGCAACGTTCAAAATGCAAGGCTTTGCTATTATCTTCACCGGCAGTTGGAGCTCAAAGAACAAATGATTCCCAAGTGTAGCACAGTGTAGGACAGGCAATGTTAGATAGCTGGTTCTGATTAATGATGATACACTAACTGATCCAAGTGTAGGGTGTCTGTATACATTGTTCAAGAGATGCTGTAGCAATTGATAACTGGACTTTGAGCAGGTGCTCTCTCTCCAATTCTGATGTCCCTCTTATAACTCCTGGAAGAACAAGCAAGTTCACAAGTCAACTCTCCATGCTGTGAGACACTGAGATAGCTGTGCTCTACTGATTGAGTGAGTCCCACTGACTCTGATATGATCATTGATGCTGCAGGGATGTCCGCAAAGGAGCGTGTGTCATCTGTCAAGCCTGGGCTGAGTCTGCAGAAAACTGGGTGGTGTGCAGTAGGCCCGCAGTCCTCTCTCTCTCTGCGGCAGACCGATGCACACACTATGGATCCCGGGAAGCAAGAGAGCGTGGGTCTGATCAGCTGATCCTTTTATATTCTCTCCCACAAGTTCCCTGGAGTGAATGGCCTGCTGGGCGGCATGGTCAATAAACAGTTTAGCAGTGCAGTATTATCTTTCAGAAGACTACACTTCCCACAATGCTCTCTTGCAGTCTCAGAAGTATGATGCATGAAAATCTGAGACCAACACTAGAGGAGCATAGATACAGTCTGGGAGAGCAGAGAATAAGTCTGCAGGGTCAAGTAACTGTAGTCCGCTCCCGGGCCCAGGCTACACTGCTTTTTCAGAATATGCAAATACCTGATTGAGAATAGTATGTGTACACATTCACATTAAGGTGAGCTGCACTGCATAAAATTACATTTAAATGGAAGACTTTTTTTTGTATTTTTAAACAAGTTGCTTAAACTGTAACCTTGCAAGCAATTGAAATGAGATCTTCAACCCAATACCATGAGAGGTAACTACTTACTCATTTCATAAGGAGGTTGTATGATGAGGTGACTGTCAATAACTGGTTAAACATCTGTTTCCTAAAAAAAAAAAAAAAAAACTAAGATTGATTAGGATTAATTATATTTACCAATTCAGCAGGCAGAGGATTCTATCCTTATTCTCTAATAGTGTTACAGTTGCCAAATAACCTTCAGCATTCATCACCCTTTTAGGTCTGTCAGATACCTGGTCTACCACTGTGAACTGTGGTTTTACCCATCGGCAACTATCATACAACAAGAGACAGAGTTATTTTACTTTAAAATCTCTCAGTAACAAAAAAATGTGATTAACAGTGTAGCCCTAGTCTAATGCCTAAACTCAAGAAAAAATGTATTAGGATTTACATGGGAGATGCGGCTGTGCACCAAAATTCTCAGCCTGCCTTTCATGCCCCGCCACAGGACATCACTGTTGGATGTTGGATTGATGATTTATTTTAATTAATGTAGAATGGAGCAGGAGAGACACACTGCTTCAGGGACAGGGTAAAGCAGGGGATTAGAGCCCCATCAAAATGATCTATACATAACTGAAATACCTGGTTTTAGCAGACGAATGCCTCGTACACATGCATCGATTATTGGCCGGGAATTTTCGGCCAACGTCCGATCGGCCGATTTTCGGCTTGTTAGTATGATGCTTCCGACAACCGACTCCGACTTTTTGGCCGAAAAAAATCTGGTGTGCAGGCTATAAAATTTTTGTTGGCCGTCAACACAACGGCCGATTTTCCGTCAGTCAGTACAGATTTCGGCAGACAAAAATCTGATGAGCAAGACTGAGCATGATTTTAGATGTTTTTAAATATCTCTAATACAGTTCAAATCCTGGTTCTTGTCATAAAACATAGTGTCTTCGAGGAGCCTACTTTTGTTTTCTAATCTGCATTAACATTTTTACCTGTATATGAAAAGATTAAACATATTCAATACAATTTAGTATACTCCTAAGACTTCTCCAAACTGCCAAATGCCACCCTAAACATGGCTCCTACAATTTAGCAGGTCCTCCATTTACAGGCAAATACAAGAGAGGGAGAGCAGCAGTGACCAATCCTTATTAGAGGAAACTCCTACCAAGAAGCAAAGTACAGGAGTTGTCCTGGATAACTGCACAAATCTGAAAGAAATACTCAAAGGAAACCATAATTTAATTAAGAATACACATAGCTCTTGCATTTGGGTAATATATGTTTTTTTTTTTGCAGATTTTAGCTTAAAGGTGGCCATAGAAGGAGCAATGAGTGAGCCTTTATTGGCAGAAAATCATCCTATTTATTATATGGATACAGATGAAATAAATGTACTGCTGATTTAATAATAAATGGTAATGCTCATGTATGATTGCCAAATTTTACATACAAGTAATTACTAAGGAAATGCCCATAAAGTGGCATTCATGATCTATGGGTTCCTGGAAAAGGAAAACTATATAAAAAAAAAAAGAATTTGGAAGGCACCATTGCTGAACTTTCCTGAAAATTCTTGTTGCGTGAATGTTAAGCTGATTCTAAGGATTCCATGTTTACTAAGTCACTGACCTGGAAGAAGTATCAAGGGTTTTGAAATCTCTGGCTGCATGCTTGTTCCAGCTGAGTGAGTCACAAAGTACTTAGGCCAGAGACAGCTAAGACATTGCAATGGCTGCCCCTTTATTTCTCTCAGTACAGGTTTCTCTTAAAGTAAAATGTTTGATACTTTGCCTAATAACCCTACTTACAGCATTGACAAGGCACAACCAAATGTATATAGGAAATATAAAGCTGCCTTTCTATACAGCTACTATACAGGGCACAGCTCAGCTGGCATTATTAAATCCATATAGCTCATGGGCTAGGGAGTCTTATTCTGTGCACGTACATCCTAGAACACATTCAGATGGTGTATTTTATCCTTCTGGTCTTGAGTTTGTACTGGGGATACATAAAATGGTCTGATGCTCTTCAATCTCAAGATCTAAAAGTAGATGCATTGCATGCTTTATCCTAATGCCCTCCAACCACTCCCAAACTTCAAATGTCTAAAGGTGCATTGACTTGGATAAAGCAGCACTCCTCTAAGTGTTCACTTTGTGCGTGTGTGCTACATCATATTGATTGATGTTGCAAGCCTATTCATTTTCTTTGGTCCCTCTCTAGGAGAGCATTTGAAAGCCGGGGAAGAAGGACTAAAGCTGGATACACACTATCCAACTTTTGTGGTTAGATTTCCTTCAGATTTACCTTTTCTATGTAGTGCAAGGGCCTGCCAGATTGCATACACATTAAAAGTGTTTAGGTTTGACCTCATATTATATGGTTTTGGTAAGTCTAAAGGAAAAAGTCTTCAGAAAATCTTATAGTGTGTATGGCCCATTACAGTGCCTTCAGACATAAAAGAATGATCGCCCAATCCAGATGTCTAATTACAGTCTTTCAGACGTAATGTGTAAGGCTGAGTCTCTGCTGTTGACATCATCACACTCAGTGGGAGGATTCACTGTCCTGATCAGCTGTCTGCAGGAGCTTGGGCAGTGTGGGATCCCCCTATGTTTCCTTGATTCCTGTTACTTGTTTACTTGATGATACTTGTTATCTGTGAGAAATGTTACTCTGCTTTGAAATGGAAGCTCATCAAGTTACCTTTCAATAAACCAGGAATTTCAGTAAGCAATATGAGTTTTTATTTTGTTTCTATGAGCTTTGCTGGTGTTGAAGTGGAAGGAGGAAAAGTTACCCCTTAAGGTCCAGAGAGCTGCTGGTTAATCTAAGATTGGCATAGTGGACATGCCTGAAGGGGGAGCAGTGGAAGATAACTACCCTTTTGGGTTACTTACGCTGGATGACCTCCTATAATTAGAGGGTCCAGGTGAGCAGGCACCTATTATCACAGCGGTGTGTGGTCAAGGAGGGTCTGATCATACATAAATATGTTAAACCCAGGAGCACAAGATTGAAATACTATTTGAGCACATTATGAAACTTTTTTTGTAATGGACATTGTGTTTGAGTTTACATTTTCTTTGACAATGTTATTAATATTTATATACTTATATTTTGATGTAAGCACTGATTGGTTTGACACTGATGCCCTCCAACCATTCCCAAACGTCAGATATGTCAAGTTGCATTGAGTTGGATAAAGCAGCACCCTTCAAACCGTTCACTTTGTGCATAGTGGTACAACATTGCACTGGACATTGCTTCCATATTGATTGATGGTGCAAGCCCCTTTGATTTTCATTGGTCGCTAACTAGGAGAGCATTTGTAAGCTAGGAAAGCAGGACTTTTAGTGCCTCCAGACAGAATGGTCACCCAATCCAGATGTTTGCAGTCTGTGGGCACTTCCCAACTGAATTTGTTCAAGCACATTCAGGTAGCAAAGCAACCAGCCTGGATGTATTATTCAAGAAGCACAAACAGTGAAACAGCTGGATTTACCATTATGAACATTAGACTTGTAAATAATGGTGGCAGGCAAAAGAGGTGGCTTTTCACTGTTCAGTCACACATTTTTTTCCATCACCATTAGTAGTGATATAATAGAAGCTTATTTATACTGTTACAACATTGTAAATTGAAAATATACTAATAAAATTATACTAGTAATATACTAGTATAATAATATACTAGTAATATTAGTAGCAGGTGCCAAGGTTGTGTGCCCACCGACTCCAGTGATACAATCTCAGCGGCATTTGCCCAATGTCAGTGCAGATGTTCATAATATAATGCCCATTTAGACATATTGCAGGGGCAGTTCTTTTTAGGCTGCATTCACGCTGGTGTAGTGCATGAACATGCGCAAAAATTACATGATTTTGTGCTCATTCACAAAAAGTGCAAGACACGCTTGCTGTGCCATTCACATTCACTTCATTTATAGTGCTTAGGTCAGCCCAGTAAAATGAGGTCCGTAGCCACATTCCTTTTCCAGAATTGTCCTCACCACATCCACCATAACAGCCCGGATGAAGGAGGAGGAATTTCCCCTGAAACATGTTTGCTTACCTGTGAACTTCATTACTTTACCTGTAAGTGTTTATGAACTTTTATATTGAGCATGCTTCGGCACCCATCCAGCCTAATAGCATAGCTTCTTCCGTGGGAGCTTCTACCCAATTGCAACCATAGTACTCTAATTCTAATGGGGTGACTCTTTATCCTTGGATCTGTGTTACCAGGGCTACCCCTGGACCTTACTGAGAGGAATGCTCTCTATAAGAATAATCACAAGTAGCTGCTTATGTTGTGAACTCTTTTACTGAGATAGTGATTCTCAGCTGGACCTACTGAGTAACAGAGACAATTCTGTGAAGAGTCCATGTTTTTGCAGCTTTCATAATCTGTTTTTGCGATATTCTGCAGTGTATTATTTTCTTTGCCATTTTGAACCTGCTTTGCATTATTGTTTATACCTTTGCACCTGTTTAGTAAACCGCAAGTTACAGTAACTTCCTATCCGATCACTCGGCTGATTACCTATACATGGTTTTTAAAAATATTGCTTAATGGCCTTATTGTGCACACACAACTAGCTTATAGTGGATGTCTGTGGGTCTCTGTGTAATGACAATAGCAGTGTGTGCTGTCTGAGAAGTAGGCTGTATGATCAAACACAATTTTCTGTAGTGGGGAAGACTTTGCAGTGAGTTTCTCTGCTCACCAAGTCTCTCACTCACTCAGTTCTCTTTAGAAGAGGTCAGGGGAAGTGTTAAAAGGGGCGGATAAGACATCACACAGCCTGAGTGCAGTGCTGTCCATCAGCCAATGATGTGGGAGGTTTGCAGAGTAAACCTCAGCTGGCAGACATTTAAATGAGAGACAGCTCGGCGCTGCAGCAATTTGTAGCCTGGATCTGAAGGATTTCCTCCATCCTCTTGAATGGACAGCTCATATAGGACACTATTCCTGTGAGGCAGGTCCAGCCAGGCACTTCACACAGGTAAGGCTATCTGGACTGAGACCTTCATCCTGCCTTCACAATTGTGCCGTCCATTAAATTAAATCCATAGTATAATCTTTCTGCCAAGTTTTAATATTATTATACAAAATATTTATATAGTGCAAAAGGTTTGTGCAGAATACTTTCCAAGTATTGCTAAAAAACACAGGTTTGGGGATTTGTACCTGGAAATATATATTGTCCCAGGTTTTCAACTCTAATCCTTGCATTCCACAATGTTATATTCAGTTCTTGCCACACTGTTTTATTTATTGGATTGAAATTTTGTAGAATATCATCTAAGAGAAGTATATTGTTTTATACCATTTATCTACTTGATAGGCAGGAATTACAGTCCTATAATTTATAGGCACTATGGCAATTCACATTAGTACGATGCTCCGCATCAGGATGTCTGTGGATTTTTTTTTTTAACATTGGCAAAAAAGTATATATAAATTTAAGATTATATATATTTGGGGAGCATGTATCAGACTTGCAATCTGTTTATCTGTTCCGTCATGTGTGCATAGAATTCTGAAGGTCCTGAAAGGAAATTACATTTTTAGTGTACTTATCAACTAAGTGTACCACAGTATAGAATATCGTAGATTGCAGTACTTTTACTTACATTTTTTAGTGTACTTGTCAACTAAGTGTTCCACAGTATAGAATATTGTAGATTGCAGTACTTTTACTTAAATATTAAATATAGCAATTCATTTACTGGTAACTGTTTCTATGGACTTTAGTCATTTCTTCACAGCTGTAGTAATTGTTTTACAAATACAGGGCTTATAATTTTATTGTGTAAAGTTGCTTAAAAATTGATTAGATTGCAATAAATTGTCTCTTTCTAAATATTATTTCCATTAATTTGCGGAAAAATTAAAGCAGCCTATCATTCCATATGGCAGCACAATATTACACTTTCTGAATTTTTGTTCAACCTTGTTGTTGTAGCACTGTCTCACAAATTGTTACCTATACAAGGTAACAATGGTATTAATTTTCACTTTCTGGTTATGCACGATCTTGCACCACCTTCAATAACTTACAGAATTGTGCATGATCGGCTTTTTTTTGTGCATCAATTTTTTTGGTCAATAATGATGTAATTTAGGCAAACTTTCGCAAAAAAAGAAAAAAAAAACATAATTTTCTTCGCAGTACCTTGCTGTGCGTTATATGCACAAGGCTAGCATGATCTTATGAGGCTGATAATAATTTTGGTCCTCTATATTAATGATACTATGGTTTATTTTTTTTGCTCTGACTGTATTACTTGATATCACAAGCTTTCGGGAAAACAAAGTAATCATTAGGTGATTACAATAGAATTTCCTCCGTCACCTATGCCACATGATATGTATGTGGGGTGTTATTTTTGTCATTATAGGACAACGTGCTAATAGGGACTTCAAGCAACCATGCTTTGTACATAAATTGTTCATTTGAATATAAGCCAGAACATGTAGGTAATTAATGAAAGTGTTTTGATGGAGCGGAACAAGTTCCTACTTTCTGTAGTTTGGTTCTTGATCACAGTTACAAAATTTTGTTTATTATAAATGGCAGCACAGATGCTAAGTTGTTAAGCACTTAGCCTTGGGTTGATCAAGTCTTGATTGGATAACACATTAATTTTGCATACTATATGCACTATTTTTTCCCAAAAAATAAACTTTTCGGTTGTATCCCACACTCCCAACCAAAATTGTTCTTAGAGTTTTTATATTTTCATATACCTGTGTGGGTATATCCTGTAAAGTATCCTGTGATTTGTAAGCAGCACAAACATTATACAATTTTTATTTCATAGGGATCTATTTATAAATGTTTTCAGCCAATATTTACACAACTTTCACCCGGGATTCACACATTTTCCAAATTAAATCCAAACATTCATAAATAGACCCCTGGGAGTATTTGTATGTTCATTTGTTGCTCAAAAATAAATATCACTATTCTAGGAATGGTTTTAGTGACCATACTGTTTCTAAAGATATAGTCATGTGGATTATTTTTTTTTTTTTTTAAACCAATAGTTTCATTACCAAAATATTTTATTGAAGAATAGAAAAGAGCATACAGCATGAGCTTTGGAGGCCTAGATGTAGTGATATTGAATTATAACAGAATATATATAGGATTATAATAAAGCAAAAACAAATATCATCATAGGCAGAAATATGTCTTAGTCATACACAATATAATGAAATTGGGGGGGGGGGGGGTAGGTGCTGTTTAATCAAAAATGTATGAGCTACAATGCCAAAAAATGTTGTTCATGGCAAATGTTTAGCAGGTCTTCCGCTTTAAAATACCTGTAAAAATTTTAGACGTCTGTCGTTATTGTGGATGTGAACACTAGTTATCCAATCTATATTATATCAATAACTTTGTTCAACTAGGGAGATAATAGTTTTGGTAAATGCATCATCAGGTGAGGGTATTTATTGGAACCCAGGTTCTACCCCACAGACCATCCAGTAGGGCTGCAAGAGGGCTACAACTGTTGATATATTTTATAACTATTATGACTATTGAATTTTGGTCAGTGAAAGATTACATTTTTTAAAGGGTTTTGAATTATTGATTTCATAAATAATTATTATATTATTTGCCTTACATATTTGTGTGAACCAATATTAGAAATAGTTATTGCGTGTCAATATCATCCATTGTAATACAAAAATTAGCAAGATGCATTTCTAGCCCCACTCAAAGTTGTTCACCTGTTTATATTTACACGGTGGAAAAGGCTCGGGACTTCCAACTTAGATCTTCTTTATGTTTTTTGGTTCTCTGTGGCTGATACTTAAAAGTTAAATATCAACACTTTCGTTGCCTTGTTCATAAATATGGTTTGTTTAATGGACCATCAGATTTTATTGGGTAAAGGCTTTTGAACAAATAAAATAACTGCGTGGGCAGAAAAATGGCAGATTATGGTAAAAATTTGAATTGGATCTAGCCAGAGGTAATATCATTGTCCCCGTAAATTAAAGAATATAGGGAGACAAAGCTGGATACGGGTTTTAAATATTGATTATCAGTAAGCCAAGCAAATAAATATTATGGTTTATGAAAAAAAAAGAAAAAAGACAGATAAAAACATGATTATAAAACTAGAGATTAAAAAAAACATGATTATAAAAACTAGAGATTAAAAAAAACTCATGATGACTTTTTCGTTTTTTCCCTAATATGGAATACACATCTAGGCTCCGAGTTGTAATAAGTTCATGGGAGGTACAGGGTAGGTTCCACTAAATTAATAAAAGTGAGCGAGGTCTTACAATAAAAGGTTGCTATTACATGGATTGTATGGTTTGGGCAAAAATACCTTTGGAGATGATCAAGTTAATATATAAAAATATATTCAAGGTCAGCAAAATTTGGAATTTTTTTCCATGTCCCATACAAAGTATAAAGAGTATCAGCTACTCATGAGGAAAATCAATTTTATCATCCATGTTGGGAGGGTTTATGGTAAGAGCTGCAGAATGCCTTACCACATAAGGTAGCAATGGCAAAACAAGTGACGAAATTTGGGAAATAACTGCATGATTATTATAACGGCAGGAGCTGTAATGATCAAAGTATATGGTTCTATAGAAATATCCTTTTACAGGGAATACATTTGACTGCTTCTGTGGGGTCAAGAAGAACTGTTTTCTCCTGTAATTATTAATTAAAAGTTTTCTTTAGCAACGTGACCTAGCCTTGTGCAGAATGACCTTACACAGTGTGTACACTATCTCAATTCTAATAACTTGTTAAACCCTTCTGGTACCATGGAGACATAATATGTAGTCAAGCTGAGAGGGTCTTGAGGATAATGTTTGACCATCTAAACCCCTACTAAACCATTAAAGCTTGCACTGGTTTCCATGGCTAAAGTTATTTACATAAATTAGCACACTACAGAAACTTTGAAATGTCAGACGCTATATATTATTTTATTAGAACGTGGCTTTTCATATAATTGTAATGAGCGCTGCAGATAAAGTAGTCAAATGTTTAAAAATGAAATGTGATCCTATGTTGGATCCATAAGTAGGATTATTAGATAATTATTGCTATGTATGGGGGACATTGAGGCATCATTGTTAAGCAGTTATGTATGTCATAATGCTGTGCTGCATTTTCTTTATATGTCACATTTTTTCTTTTCATTTTAGCGTCATTCTGGAATAAGTATAATGGTACAGAATTGATTTGGGTATTCTAATCACGGTTTCCTTTTCAATTTTCAGTATTGATTTACTTTGTCTGGTTTCTTGCTCAGTACTGGTGCCATAGTCAGAGAAGAAACTCACTAACTCTCTATACTTACTAAAGCAGTTTAAATAACAATATTGTGCAAAATGCAATAATGAAGCCGTGACAGTCTGTAGGAAAAGCTGATTAGGTGCACAATGGGGATATTGGGGTTGATTTACTGAAGGCAAATAAGCTGTTCACTTTGCAAGGGAAATAATCTTTTAGCTTGGTGAATGTGGTGAAAATTCACTTTGCAAAGAATACCCAGTCATGAGCAAGGAACATTTAAAGTGTAAGTTCACCTTTACAGAAAATCTGTAAGGTGAACTTACACGGATCCCCTCTGGTCCCACTGACCTGGAGTCCCATGATCACCCGCTGCCAGACATCAAGTTGCCGCTTTACCGATCGAGGGATTTGAAATCCCCGCGGCTTTCTCTCCTCTTCTCCAGCGCTGACAGGATGGGCTAGGCAGGTTCTGATCGGTCAGCGCTGTCCATGTGACGGCATCGACCAATTTGAATGCCTCCTATCTGTAAATGCAGAGAGGTACGTTTAGGAAATTAAGTCTCGGGGATTTCAAATCCCCAGACCGGTAAAGTGGTGATCCGATGTCTCACAGCGGGTGATTGCAGGACTCCAGGTCATCGGGACTGGGGGGGTTAATCAGTGTAAGTTCACCTTACAGATTTTCTGTAAAGGTAAACTTATCCTTTGAAAAAAAAAAAGATTTTTTGCTTGTACATGATTGAATGATGGAAGTCATCATAGCTTTGCCACAATTACTAAACTAAGGGAGAATTCCCTTGAAAAGTCAACGGTCTATTTACCTAAAGTGTATGTTACCCTAAGTTATTATTCTTTTTTGTATGTGTGTGTTCACATATGTGTATTTTATAAATCATAGTCTATTAATTTTATGTACTTCTTCTATCTGAAGTAGCTTGCCAATCACATGTCTTCCTTGTTCTAAGCTGACCACATAAAGCACAGAAGCTGATCTGTGTTAGCATGGTCAGTTTTTATTTTTTGTCTGGCTATTCAGATGTACAGGATACTGTGCAGACATATAGCATGCCTGTATTGTATACCTTGTTCAGATACCCCCCCCCCCATTCCAATCATAGCATGCCTCTTGAACACACCATAGAACAGTCTGAACATTCTATGAAATACAGGCACACAAATTAACAAAAAAAAAACAGGCTTATACTTACCTGCCCTGAACCTCCTCTTCTCGAGTTCCCCTCTGGTACTCCTTGCTCCTTCTACCTGGTGAGTGCCCTCATAGGAAGCCGCTTCCTATGGGGGGCACTCATGCGGGCTTGCTCCGGAGCCTCACTGTCTGTGTCAATAGACTCGGCCTGCCCACCGCTCCCTCATCACACTAGCGGGATCGAATTGCTACTGCTGGCTCAGCAAAGCCAGTGAGAGCTGGAAGCGAGTGGAGAGGAAAGTCGCATTAAAGTCACACTCCAAAGTCGCACTCTAGCCTAATGTTTCCACAAGTGCGACTCTTAAGTTGTGCAATTTAGAGTGTGACTTTGAGTGCAGCTTTATTCCAACTTTACACTCTCTGGATCAAAGTCGCATCAAAGTAGTGCAGGCACCTTTTCAAAGTCGCTGATTTTCAAAGTGGCATGGATGGGAATGGGTGCCATTGAAATCTATAGGCTGGGACTTGTTATGTGACTTTGTGTACAAAGTCGCATGACAAGTCGCACTAGTGGAAATGGAACCTAAAACTCTATACTCACATGTAATGAGTAATAGTAATGGATCTGTCTTCTTCTACACTTTCACAAATGTTCCTTTGTACCTCATGAAGACAGGAGAAGATCATGTTCTATGAAGGATAGGAGGGATGGGGGTGGGGCTGGGCAGGTCTAGGCATGCCTGTCTAAGGAAGACCGACAGCCTTTTCAGGAATAAAAGGACAGCTTAGCAAATTCAGATAAAGGGAGATAGCATTGTCGGTGAAGAACAGGAAGAAGCTGTTTGTCTAGCTTGAATAAGACTTTCTAAGCTAGACAAGCAGCTAGCCAGAAAATGAATAATATCAAATATAAAGATATTTAACATAGTATTAATAGGAACAATTGTATTTTTGACTGGCACTACCCTTTAAGGGAGGAGGAAAAGCAGCAGTACACTGAACTTCCCAGTGAATGGCTGTGCAGTGGGGGCATGTAAGGACAAGTCTGATCATTGGAGAAGAGCACACTGAGTTTCCAGCATAGCTAGAGAACTGACCATGATGTGCTGTCCTGCTTAGTGTGGTCAGTTTTTAATAGGAAAGCAGAGAGACTGGTAGTAACATCAGGGATTTCACACAAAGAAAACAGGATACTTTTTCATTCAAGTACATTGTACAGCAGGCACATATCAGGAATATGAAGTTTTGGGGCAACAAATGCTTTAAGGTGAGACTGGGGGGCAGGGGGTGGAGCAGCTGCACACAGAAGGTTTTTTACCTTTATGCATAGAATGCATGAAGATAAAAAAACGTGAGCCTTTAGAACCACATAAATTTAACTGAAATTTAAATTTAACTTTTCAATAAGTTTTTAGATTTGCTTGATGTAAATCTTATTAATATGTGTTAATGTCTGCGTGTAAAAACCTTGTTTCTGTGTATAAATTGTAATTCTTTATGTACACGAGGGCAGCTTTATTTCCTTATTACGAGCACAGACCTGTTTTGGAGTGCTAGATAATGGTTGTAACTTGCTACCCCTTTACACAAGTCTATGAGTTGACCAATTTACTGAAAGCAATGTGTGGCTGAAACTAAATGAAGCAGTTAGGCAAACACATTGTAGTGCCTGATCTCTACAATCTACAAATCCACATTTATCTTGTAAAATGGTCACATAAATATACTCCAAGGGAAACAATGCAAAAAATGATTTAGAATAAATTCAATAATTTTGAGCATGGATGAAAGGGTTAGTTTATTAACATACATTTGTTGGTTAAAGCTGAATTTCAGGATAAGCAAAAGTATGTATATGTATTCTTACTTGGATCTTGGTGTGCTCTGTGTATTTCCTCCAGATCTGTGTCCAGCAGAAAACGTTGCCTGTGTGCACCAGAAGATATCGGTTACAAAAGACCAGTCACCGTTGCTCTCTCTCCTTGCAGGTTGACTGGTCTTTTATCCACCCCCTCCTCTTCCCCACAATATTCTTCAGGCAGCCAGTATGGGGTGATCCTGCTGAATCCCTCCAACAACTCTGCTCTCTGTACAGTGCAGTGATTACGTCACTGCTAGTTTTAAATTGTAAAAGTTGGGTTTGCAGAGGCATTTGGTGCACACAGAGTGGATTTATATTCTTTGTGATAATTAAGAAATACATTTTTAAAATGAATGTTTTTGTGCTCAGAGTTCAGCTTTAATTACCTTCCAACCGTAGGATGAGGTCCTAGAGTTCCATTGGTTATACCAGGATTCTGCTGTAGGGATCATCTGAGTATTCAAATTTTCAGGTGGGATTCCCTTTAATGCAGAAATGATCACTTGTAAGGGCGGCGGAAGGAAGTCCCCCCCTCCCTCTGCTGACGCATTTCTCAGGCTCTCCTGTCCCATCGGGGATTCCCAAGACTGCTCCTACTGGTGCAATGAACAGAGAGAGAGAGAGGAACTAAAGTTGTTCCTCCGTCCCTGGGAGATCAGAAACCAGAAGTGACGAGGATTTCCTCACTTACGGTTTTGGTTTGATGTTTACAAGCCATTACCGGCTTGTCCTAGCATCTGATAAAACCGATCTCAGTTTGATCAGATGCTTTGGAGGCCAGCGGAGATATCTGGGGTCTAATAGACCCCAGATCTCTCCATAAAAGGGACTTGTCACAACCCATGCTATCACAAGGGATTTTGTTCATCCTTTGTGATAGCAATAAAAGTAAGGAAATAAATAAAGGTGCAGTGTTAAAGACATTACATTTAAATAATAATAAAAAATAAAATTTAAAGGTCCCATAAATGATGATCACACCACACATATGAGATATTGCTGCGACCATCAGAGCAAGAGCAATAATGCTAGTGCCAGACCTCCTGTGTAACTTTAAACTGGAAACCTGTAAAGGCTTTTAAAGCATCACCTGTGGATTTGGACAGAGTAGGGAAGGGTTAAATCATGTCAATTTATCTTTTGCTATCTGTGTACTGTTGGGAAGATTTCCCTTTACTTCCTCTTTCTGAGACCCAACAGAGGTAAGAGGAAATGTTTATAAAGTGAGGAAATTCTCCCTTTATCCAGCTGTCACCAGAATAGGTGTCTCCAATAAAAGATTTATCTTCACCCAGTCCCGGTGACAAATGTGAAATTTAGATTTCACCATTATTTTCTAACTTGGCGAGAAGGCAAATCTTTCCAGTGGGGACATGTGGCACTTTTCCACTGCAAGTACCGGCTCGGCTCTACTCGGCCCTGCTTGGCCAGGTTTGCTTTTCCACTGCTGGTACCGCATGGTATAGTGTCGGAATGGTTCGGTACGGTACGGTATAGGTTTGCTTTTCCACTAAAGTAGTACTAAAGTTAAGTGGGTGGGATAACAACGGGGTGGGTGGGATTCTCTGACCAATCAGTGGCTAGTAGTGACTGCATGCAAAGGATTGTGGGATATGGTACCAGTTTGGTACCTGTTGGAACCACAATCGAGTAGGTACTGTTTTTTCAGAGCCGTACCGTACCGTACCGTTCGGTTCCATGCAGTGGAAAAGCAAACCTATACTGTACCGTACCGAACCGTTCCGACCCTATACCATGCGGTACCAGCAGTGGAAAAGCACAAAAGCGTGCCGAACCGGTACGGTTCCATGCAGTGGAAAAGCGCCAATAGACAGCAATACAGTTCTGACAGAGGCACAATTTCTTCTCTACAGTGCTGTACTTTTCAAAACAAAAATACAATTGTTTATGGATACACTTTAAAGTTAGAGGGAGCAAAGATGCCAGAATGAAATACCATTGGTATTCAAAACCTTTTTTACATTTAATCAAAATTTTTAGGGGATAAAATTTGTTTTGCACTTCTCTTAAACCTTTGTAATTAAATTCATCCTGTTGGAAACCATCTCAAGGTCTGCTTCTTATGAATGTTTGCAGTTTTGTTGATTAGAATCAGCAATGCTGGAAATAGATTCAACATTCACTTGTACCATGGTGATTCTGCTCAATTGTTTTCATTTAGAATCAGAAGGATGAACCAGGAGATGATTATGAGTTTCAGATTGCAAAAATAATGAATATTTGTCATTGTGGGCAGAAATCTCTGTGTGCTCCAAACATCGCCTACACATTTTTATGTGTTCTTTTTAATAACACTACTAATTCTACTTACCGCTACTTACATTGTCATAATTTCAGCTTTAAAGTAGAACTCTAGCAAAAAATAGAATTTTTTGCAATATTCTCCAGTGGTTTGGTGAACTGGTTACACTCCATTTCTTCTGTACAGGGACTTCAAGGGGCCAATAGCAAGCCACGTCTAGCTAGTTACACTGCTTGTATTTAGCAAATCCATTAATGATATTTTATTATGTTATTTTTATTCCATATTTGCCTAGAGTCCACATTTAAAGAAGACACTAGAAATGGCAGCCCATACCTTGAGATCTCTGTTGTTGGAGTACCCCAGAAATCCAAATATCTGGGAGGTCCATTAACTTAAGAAAAAAATGTCATACATATGGACCAGTAAGTATCCATCATAGGTCTGGATAAGTAGCTAGGTAAAGCAGGATAAATGGGACACAAATGAGAAGGTACCAGGAACACTGTATAAGTCAGAGAGGTGGGCTAATGATGTCACAACCTCTGATTTAGCCAATCAGAACAAGCTCACCCAAACAAACTATGTAAAGTATGTAAAAAAATGGAGTTGAGCCTTTAGCACAGCACTTCCAGTCTCTGGGTTGTTGGGTTGTAAAGACAGAAGGCGGAAGTTGAGAGAGTTAGAAAGTCTGAGACACGCGTGTTATCCATGATAGAGTTGTTGCTTAACCCAGACCAGAATACATGGAATACTAGGCAAGTGCTCCTATTACTAGGTTTACTATTGTTGCCCATAGCTTTTGGGTTTATATGTATACTATGTATATCTAAAGACTGATAACAGAATCATTTATGTCCTATTTAAGGGACTAAGACGCAGAGTTCCTGTGCCGTACCACAGTATCTGCCTTTAAAAAGCAACTTTCCAGGTAGGTTGGAAAATGGTTGGAGGATCTCCTTATCACTGCTGATCTTGACTTCAGGTCTCGGACACAAAAACCAACACCCTGATTAGGGGCCTCTGCAATTTAATTTTGCTGCAATATTCATCAAGAGATATCTTTATTATTAACTATATATACCAGGTTATAATGTGCACAAATCCACCAGGACTCTTTTTGCACTTCTGCTATTAATACCTGTTTGTATATTGGATGTATGTGCTATTATTAATCTTTTAAAGCTTCTATTATTTCCATACTGGTGTGCATCAATACATTTATGGTAATGTTATATGCTGGCTGCAGTAGTTCAGCTGTTCTTAATTACTTTGATTAGATTACTGGTTAATATCCCATGAAGGGAATCCCCTGTTCACAGCGGCCCTGTCCTGGTTGAAGACAACTTTATTCTGAAACCCACACTTCCCCTTTGCAAAAGTTCCGGTTCTTTTATATACTTATAGTTTTAACACAATATTCTCATACTGTATATTCTAATAAGTTTTCATTTAGGCAATTCATCCTTTCAGATGATTGAGAGATATAAATGGATTTGGTTTAGCACAGTGTGAGTTAACAGATTGTTACTATCACAATTGTATGAAGGTAAGCTAAGGGGGATGTGTAAGATGCTGCATGGTTCTGATGAATTTCTACTGGACAAAATGCATTAGGCAGAGATCAGAGGTAATGACACCAGACACCAAGACCAAACAATGATAGTGATTCTGTTGCCTCCTTTGGTAAAAAAAAAAAAAAAAACCATAAAGACTTATAGTAGAAAAAGGCAAAGTGGACTATCAAGGTTGTTTTTTTTTTTTTTTTTTTCATTTTCTAACATTTTTGTCTGAGGATAGATCTCTTTTAATAACAAGCATGGTTAAAGCCTAACTCCACTTTTGTTTAGAAGAAAAAAATTCCCCTCTGGGTGATCTCTGTACATTGCAGTGATTTTAACAAACTTTGTTGCAGATTCCTACCTTTTGTTATTCTGAAGAAATCATTGTTTGTTCCTCTGTGCTGAGTGGGTCTAATGGGAGGGGTTTTATAATTATCTATCAGCTATGGCAGCTGCAGGGCTCTAATGAGGAAAACTGCTGGGTCTGCATCCCTTTAGACGTGTTCCTATTGGGAGTATCTCACCAAAAAAGGAAATGCCAGAAATCTGACTTGAATCAGGCAGACTTCTAGGAAAATTGGTGAGCCAATCACACAAGCAGGAAATTATGTTCCTGGGGTGTGGCTAGTACACATTCTGTGCACAGAACAACTCCGGGTAGCCATATTGCATTGCATCTCCAGAAAATTACAACAGCTGAAGATTAAAAAGGAAAGGTAATTTTTAATAACATTCAATTACAATATGATTTGTGTGGCAAGTGTATACGCTATATAGTTTTTTCTTTATTTGCTGATTTTTTTACCCAGGAAAGGAGAGTTACCACTTTACCACCGGAGGATTTTCCTGCTTTACGTCCAGGCCACTTTTTGCAACTTGGCACTGCGCGACTTTAACTGACAATTGCGTGGTCATGCAACGCCGTACCCAAACAAAATTTACGTCCTTTTTTTCCCACAAACAGAGCCTTCTTTTGGTGGTATTAGATCACCTCTGCACTTTTCATTTTTTGCAAAATTAATAAAAAAATTGCGAAAATTTTGCAAAAAAATTTACATTTTCTACTTTGACAGTTAAAAAATATCCAATATAAATTAAATTTTTGTCATATATTTAGGCCAAAATGTATTTAGCTACATGTCTTTGACAAACAAATCCTCAATGAGCGTATTTTTAACCGCTTTAAGACCGGAAGATTTTACCCCCTTCCTGACCATGCTATATTTTGCGATTCGGCACTGCGTTATTTTAACGGACAATTGCACGGTCGTGCGACGCTGTACCCAAACTAAATTTATGTCCTTTTTTTCCCTACAAATAGAGCTTTCTTTTGGTGGTATTTGGTCACCTGTGCGATTTTTAATTTTTGAAAAAAAGAGCGACACTTTTGAAAAAAAAAAAACAATATTTTTTACATTCTGATATATAACATTCCCAAAAAAAATTAAAACATCTAAATTTTTTAACATTTTAGGCCAATTTGTTTTCTGCTACATATTTTTGGTAAAAAAAAATCACAATAAGCGTATTTTGATTTGTTTGCGCAAAAGTTATCGCGTTTACTAACTACGGGAAAGATTTGCAATTTTTATTGTTTATTTTTTTTTTCCAATAATAATGGCGGCGACCTGCGATTTTTTTTTTGCAGGACTGCAACATTGCAGCGGACAGATCGGACCCCTAACTGACATTTTTGACACTTTTGGGGGTACCAGTGACATTACTACAGTAATCAGTGCTATAAATATGCACTGTTACTGTAATAATGACACTGGCAGGGAAGGGGTTAACTTTATTGGTGATCAAGGGGTTAAATGTATGCCTCATGCTTACTGACGTGTGTGGGGGGAGGGGGTTGTATGACACAGACACAGATCGCAGGTTCAGCTATGCTGAATCCTGTAATCTGTCCCTGCCTGTCTCAGAGGAGATCCGCCGCTTTGTTTACACAAGTGGGCGGATTTCCTCACTCGATCCCTGACGATCGGGGAAGAGCGGCGGTGATCACCACCTCTCCTCCCCTGGCCCGACTCCCGCTGTGTCTGACGACACTTTGCCACAGTACCCTCAACGTGAGCGGTCGGCAAGTGGTTAAATTCACTTTTCATTGACTGACTTATTTACTACAAGTTTTTCCAAGTATCCACTACTCTTTTGATAAAATCACTTTCTGAATGTTACTTTTGAGTGGCCTTCCTGCTAATTTGAGGGCATGTCCCCATGTTCTTGAGCTGCACTTAATATTGAAATCACTGCCCTCCTCAACCTTAGTTACACCCTAATGTATATAAAGTATTCAGTCATGTCCCTCTTTTCCCTTCCTTCCTCAACGCTGGACATATGTTCCTCCAGCATCCCCTGAGATGTTTCCTCAGACCTAGCAAACTTTGTCTCTGGATTCACTCTTTCTATGTTTAATCCTATTTTATTATTTTTTTTGCTTTTTTAAACAGAAATTAACTATAAGAAAGTTGTATCAACTATACAAATATTCAATTCTTAACCTCATTGTAAATGAAAAAATTGTATTAAAAAAATAATAGGAAACATGTTATACTTACCTGCTCTGTGCAATGGTTTTACACAGATCAGCCCCGATCCTCCTTCTCAGGTCCCCACGTCGGCACTCTGGGTCCCTCCCTTTTGCTGAGTGCCCCTATACCACGCTGCTTGCTGTGGGGGCACTCATGCATGCTCACTCCCTTTTTGACAAAGGGACATTCCCCGAAACATGTAGGCCGGGCTTCACTTCCTGTTTTATTTTTTGTCAAGTTTTGCAAAATGTGTGTAGCATTTTGTTACATTGTATTATACGGACACAAAATCTGAAATATTAAAGTAGTATTTTGATCATTCGGTTACAAAAAAATGATAGAACAGAGTTAAAAAAGAATCCAGACAAGCAACTAAACTAGGTTAGTTTATTTTAGAAGTGGCTTCTACTAGGTGATTTAATTGCCTTGTATAAATGTATAAGAATCTCTCTCTGCAGACTAGTTAATTATCTGAACAATTTATTTATAATGGTTTTCGTGTAAATACCCACTTTTGTTAATTCTCACTAATGTGAACGCTTTTGCAGGGATGTGCTTGTAGGTGCTAGTGAGAAAGTATAGTTTTGAGCCTTATCTGCTTACCAGAGGGGCTGCAGGTAAATCTATATTGTTCTCTGCCTACCAGAGAGCAGGATCTGTTAGTGAAGTCTGCTCATTGTGCTCAGTATGCAATTCATTATGTCTAGAGGAGTGTTTCACACTGGTCCAATAGAGAGGCATGTTGGACAGTGGGAGGAAACCTGACAAATGGATGCATGGGCTTTGATACAGTCCTGGTGATTGGCAGGGGGCAGGATGCCTCTGTGAATTCTGGGATACTGTATAAAAGCCAGGAGCACATGTACTGCAAGGTCTTTGGCTGGAGAGCAGAGTCCCGGAGGGAGGTGGGTGGCTGCTTCCTCCTCTGTAGCAGTGGCACGTGGTCGCAGGAGGTAATCCTGAGGGCCAGAGGAACGGATCTGAACCCAGAGGTCCGGGAGAGCTGACTAAAGGGGAGACACTGGAGACCCTGGAAAAACAGTATTGTGAGTACAGGGACTCGTGTCAAGGGGCCTGACCTGAGGGGGGCCACCCCAGGAGTAGAATAGTCAGTGGATGGGTGTCGGATGCTAGTGAGAGTGTCCTGAAGATAATTGCTAGTCCACCAAGTCGTCTTAGGAAAAGAGACTAAATTCTCAAATTCACCCATAGTGGCAGGGTGAATGAACAGCCTGGCTGTACCTGAAGATAGGAGTCCTCAACTTGTGCATAGTTAATTTGGAGTATCCCACTATTCCCTCCTCCTATCTCTATTTATAATAAACAAAAAACAACCAAAATACCCCTGGACTGATTATTGGAGCGAGCCAAGGAAGGAGAATGTAAGGATTTACATTTTTGTATGCTGGTAACACCGGGGGGCCTGAAAGTGTGAAACCTGGCAGTCCTTACAGGAGCAGTGCTACATGCTATTATGACCTTAGTCTGCAGAAGCAAAGTAAAGGTATATACTGTAAAGATGCTAGATTTGCCTTGCCTAATAAAAGTGGTTTTGATGTTTGAATAGTAATCATTGTTTCAGGATAAAGATAATCACAGAAGATAACCTAAAGGCACCAATACTAGGTTGAAGTCTGTTGACTGTGTTGCCATTTTTTGGCTCATTCCTCATGTTTACTCACAACTGGAGTAGCTGTGCATGGCAACCAATCAGCTTATAACTTTCATTTTCAAAGCAACTAAATAAGCTGAAGCTGGAAGCTGATTGGTTGATTGATTACTATGTACAGCTGCTCCAGATTTTATTGACTCAATCCAGTGTTGTAGCTGTAGAATATAATTAGGTGTATGTGTGTGTGTGTCAAGAATAAGACATATGTTTTGTTTGCAGAATTGTTGAGGAAGAGGAAAGAGAAAGAGGAAATGCCATATAATGATCTGGGCATAAAATGTTTAGATTGCCATCACTAATCTTGCCTTTTTGTGCCAATTGGTCTGTGACTTATAAATAGTGAAGCCATCTACAGCCATACAATTAACATATTCAGAATGAGGTATTAAAAAAAACCTAGTTATCCTGAATTACATTTTAAGCCGCCATAAGTGGACCCCAATTTCAGCCCCCGGTGCAACAAAACATAGGGATCGGAAAACCTGCAAGTTATGGTCCACTTATGAGCACTATTTTGGCTGCACCTCTCTCAATGATACATAGTCACCAGGACAGGAACTCAAGTCAAATTTCCAAACACAGACATATAAAGAAGAGACTGTTTCCCACGATGGATAATGACTTATCTCTACCATGATCCTGGTGCTTTTTCTCAATGTGCTTTGCTGAAGTTGAAATTATACACAATCATACTCGGTGAGTTAAGAGAAAAAGTAAATGAATGTAAAGTAGGAGATCAGACTGAGGTGTGGAAGATAAATAAGAGTGAACGGAGAGAAGGCCTGTATCCAAATAATACATAGGGAAAGAAAGAAAAGAGAAAGAAAGAGAGATAATTTCCAATAATTAGGCAATGACAGCAACATTTAACTTAACAATAAAGGAAAAGGATAGTGTTGTCAATCAATTGTATGCATTGTTTGGGGTTGAAACATTGGAGGGTACACCACAGTATACCATTGTACCATTATACCTCAGCAAAAGAGCACTTGGTGTTTCGGAGATTGGGGTCATAGGAGCCAAGAAGTCACAAATTAAGGTAACATGCAGTGTAGGCTATTAAGGCTTTAAGCACCATCATCAATCAAGGTAGAATAATATATTTAACAAAATATATAGTACAGCGCCAAACATTTCTACATATGAATGCATCAGAAAAAAGACTAAACAAAGTCCGTGAAACCAGGTGCTAATTTCAGAAATAAATTAAGAAAGATTCCAACACCACAAGATTAGACCACAGTCCTGAAGACCACCACATGCTCATGTATAGTAATTCCCTTACCGGAACATAAGACCCCCTGTTAAGGAAGGTCAGAAAGGCATGAAACATGGAAATAGCCACCAGGATAGGGTCCACCACGATACTTCATCAACAATAATATATCATCATATGTTCACATTTCACGCATAATGGATAATGATGTCCCTCCAAAAACAGATGAGGTTCAAATAGTCAAGTATGTACATTTATTTAGAATAAAAAATCAAGTAAAAAACTCACATGGCATTTGCATGATACAAGGAATGTAGTTAATATTGCCGCGGCAGAATAATATATTTAGCAAACCCAAATCTTGTAAAATGAGAGAGAGAGAAAGAGAGAGAATTCTCCATCATCAGAATACACAGATCAGCACTGCAGGCTAAAGGCCTGCAGCACTGATTAAACAGGGAAAATCTGACTGGGTGGTTGTACTGATGTCGATCAGTAGATTGATTTCTGTACAACCACAGTGCCCATACATGGATCGAAATTTGGCCAGTCCCTGCTAAACTGGCTGAATTTCTATCCATGTATGGCTATGAAATGATGATCCAACAAAATATTTGAAATCTGGATTTCATTCTTTTCAGATAAGATTGCTTTAGTTATATTGTCTATATAAAGAGATTTAAAGAATCCAAGATAAAACATGGAAGCAACAGGAAGAAAGCCTTCAAATATGAGAGCCAGCATGTTTTTTGTCATCTTAACTACGTCTCTTTTTTGATGGACAGACACAAATACTTGAACTTCCAGTACCGGGGTAATGTAAGAATAATTACGGACAAGGACCGTGTGTAGACAAATGTACAATGAGCAAGCAAGTAGTCTTATATAATATAAATATTTACAAAACCATTTTGATCATTCTGTATTGTACTTCTAACAGCAATCTGAAGATTGTGGGTTTTATTTATAAAGACTGTTAGAATAAGAACTGTGTATGGGTACAGAAATCAGATAAATTTATTCTCTGACGTTCAATTTTTAGGTCAGACTTAGGCCTCTTTCACACGGGCGTTCCGAATGTCCGTACATCCTGACATCCGATTTGCGTCCTTTCAGTTCTGTTCCGTTTTTTGGAACGGAACAGAACCCTATTTTTCTTCCGTTTAAAAAACGGAAAGGACGCAAAATCGGATGTCAGCAGTGTCATCTGCAATCACATAGACATACATTATGTCCGTATATCATCCGCAAACGGATGGGATGATATGCGGACATACGGACCGGATGACACAAGTGTCATCCGTGTCCGTAAAAAAAAAGTGCCGCATCGGACGAAATAAACTGAGCGGCCGTGTGAAAGAAGCATGAGCAAAAAAGCTTGTCAAGGAGGGGGCGTGGCCGACTTCCGGGATGTGAGGAGCGTTCTTTCCTAGCTCCGCTGCCGACCATTAATCCGACATAGAATCCTGATCCATCCGAGGCCTGATTTACCTCCACACTGCCCTCGGAGTCTCCTTACCTCCTCTGGCATCCTCCAGCGATGGTCAAGTATGGTAGGGACCGGCCGGCTTCTCCCGTTCGGGAGCCGGGTCCCTCGAGGCAGATCCAAGATGGCGCCCGTCCGTCTCCTCCACACAGTGCGCTCGAAGCTGCATCACAGTCATCCTGGCTGGGGGACAGTGCAGAATGGCCGGTGCTGTCACCGGAGGCTCGACCCGGGCTGGAACATGAAGTACATCCTCCCTCTCAGGTAACGGAGCCCACGCTATCCCAAATCATGGAGGCCATTAAGACCTGCCACACATCCCTGGCCTCGCACATTGATGCCCTTAGAGTAGACTTTTCTCTGCTTAAGGACGATGTCCAGAAGATCAGACAGAGGGGGTCACTACCGCTGAACAGCGCCTTAGTGCAGTAGAGGATGATGTCTTTCCTATTCCTGCGGCCCTGCGTGATATTCAGGCGGAACAGAAGGCTCAGGCGGCAAAGTTGGGGGACATGGAGGACCGTCTCCGCCGCAATAATCTCCGGTTTTTGGGATTCCCTGAGGGCGCAGAGGGCAAGAATCCGGAAACATTTGTGGAATCATGGCTGAAGCAGACTCTGGGACCTGATACGTTCTCCCCGCTCTTTGCTGTGGAGAGGGCACATAGGGTCCCATTCAGGGCCCCCGCACCGGGTGCCAGGCCCAGGCCTTTGCTTGCTCGGATTCTCCATTACAGGGATAGAGATGCAGCCCTGCGAAAGGCCAGGGATTCCCAGGATCTACGCTTTGATAATGCCATAGTTACTATCTTTCCAGATTTCTCAGCGGCCACTCAAAGGCAGAGGGCCGCGCTTGTCCATGTTAAAAAGAGGCTCCGGGAGCGTCAATTTCCCTACAGTATGTTGTATCCTGCTAAATTGCGTGTGGTGGCTAAGGGCAAGACGCAATTCTTTTTGGATCCTGCGGAGGCTGATCAATGGCTAGACTCTCTGGGCAGAGGATGAGGGACTGGGAGACTGTTAGTTACACCTTTATTGTTCTGTTGCTCTTTGACTGGGCCCTCTCCCTGGATTCCGCTGATCTGTGGTGCCATTGCATCTCTGAGGGGATTTGGGGGCTTTCTAACTTGGATGTGCCTTTCTCTTGATCTTTTGCCTCAGATGGACACAATGCTCGGGCTCGAATGCTCGGTAGCTCTCTAGGAACACCCCTTCTACCTGTTTTTCACACTTCGTTAATGACTTGGTTTTGTTCAGGGTTCAAGCTCGGGCAAGTTGGGGCTGCGGGCAGGGTGGGGGGTTTTGTTTTTTGTTCGGGGACTGTTTTAATACCTTCACAAATTATTTCCCTGTTTTCTGATCTCTGTATGGTACTGTCTATGACTCGTGCTGCTGTGCTGCCCCCTGCTGACCGGTCCTGGCATGGACCGCTTCCCCTGGGAATGATGTTTCTGCTCATCGGGCCGCGGACATTTTTTCTGATACTATGGCTACGGACACACTAACTGTACTGTCCTGGAATGTCAGGGGCCTAAACGACAAAGTGAAGAGGGCCTTGGTGTTTAATTATGTTAACAAATACAAACCACAGGTGATATTCCTCCAAGAGACGCACTTGACTGGGTCCAAAGTTCTGGCCCTGAAGAGGGCGTTTGTGGCGCATGGTTTTCATTCTATGTTCTCTAGTCATGCTAGGGGGGTATCTGTTTTAGTTACAAGAACTCTTAAATGCTCGGTGAAACATGTTGTTACAGATGTCTATGGGCGATATGTCATTGTTCTGCTTCAAATTGATAATGCGGTTTATACATTTTTATCTCTTTATATTCCACCTCCATTCACTTTGGCCTTTTGGGACAAGGTGATGGCACAGCTGCTGCAGGTGGCGGAGGGCCCTCTCCTGATTGCGGGGGATTTCAACACCGTGGTGTCGCCCGATATGGACAGATGTCCGGGGGATGGGTCGGCTTCCTCTCCTCTAGCGGCCTCAATGGAGAAATACCATTTGGTGGATTGCTGGAGGTGGAGGAATCCGACGGGAAGGGAGTTCTCCTGCTACTCTGCCTCCTATAAAACACTCTCTCGGATTGATTTGTGCCTTGTCTCTCCAGATTTGCTTTCGAGAATACTGTCTGTCTCCTATTTACCAAGAGCCATATCGGACCATTCTCCTATGCTGGTTAAGCTTAGCCTTTCCTCATCGGTCGGATACAACCTGTGGCGCCGGAGCCCTCAGTGGCTCAATGAGGAAATTTTCTTTAACATCACGGCTAAGGAGATGGCCCATTTCTGGCTGGTCAATCAGGACACTGCCTCTGGGGCTATTGTGTGGGATGCCTTCAAGGCTACCATGCGGAGTACAGTGGCCAGCGTGATCAAGCAGCTCAGGGAGGATAGAGAGTGGAGAGTTGAATCTCTGCAGTCGGAGGCATCGGCTGCTGAGGTGGAATACATCCGGAATCCCACTTCCGCTAACTATGCCTTGTGGAGGGACAGTGCCCGACAACTGGACCTTGTATTACTGGAGAAGACCCAGAAAAAATTGCTCTACCAGAAACAAAGGGTATTTGAATATGGTGATAAGAATGGCAAAATATTGGCATATCTCTCTCGCTCTGAGCAACCGGCTACGGCCATCTCTGCTGTGTATGATGGCCAACGCCGTTTGTGCACGGAGGGACCGGAGATCGCGGGGGCCTTTTTGGATTTTTTTCGTTCTCTATACTCCTCTGGAGCCGCCTACTCTCGGGAGGAATTGGCATCTTATTTGCAGGACATCCCGGTGGTCTCGCTGGAGGCGGAGGACAGCCTGTCTCTTGAGGGACCTATTACTCGCGCGGAGATTGCGGAGGCAGTCTCCTCTTTTGCGGCTAATAAAACGCCGGGATTGGACGGCTTTCCGATCGAGTGGTACAGGGCTTACTCGGAGGCATTGATCCCACGTTTGTCTGCGGTATATGCCGAAGCCTTTGAGAGTGGTGTGCTTCCAGCCTCCCTTCGGGAAGCGCTGATCGTGTTAATTCCTAAACCAAATAAGGACCCTACTTATTGTGATTCATATCGCCCCATATCCTTAATCAATGTTGACATCAAGATTCTGGCGAAGGTTTTGTCCCGTAGAGTGAACACCGTTATCTCTACTATTGTTCATTCTGATCAAACTGGGTTCATTCCCGGGCGCTCTACGGCCATAAATCTACGACGTCTTTTTACGAATCTCCAGATGCCGACTACTGAAGTGGATACTAGACTTATTGTGTCGCTAGATGCTCATAAAGCATTTGATTCGGTAGAGTGGCCCTATCTGTTTGCTGTGCTGGGCAGGTTGGGATTTGGGCCGAACTTTATTAAATGGGTTAAGCTCCTTTATGACACCTCTGTGGCTCGCATTCGGGTTAATAATAAGATTACTGATCAGTTTCCTATCTGCCGGGGCACGCGGCAGGGGTGCCCTTTGTCCCCCCTGCTGTTTGCCCTGGCGATAGAACCATTGGCTGCCTTGCTTAGACGAGATGCTAGGATCCGGGGATGCCGATTGGGGGACCTGGAGGAAAAAACGTCCTTGTATGCGGATGATATGCTTCTTTATTTAGCGGATCATCATTGAATCTTTCGGGAGGTTCTCCGGGTTTAGAGTGAACTGGGACAAATCGGTGGCCTTCCCCTTTGACCCTCTTAGTGCTCCTACCCTGGTTCTTCCTCGTAGGCTGCAGGCGGTGACTAAATTTAAATACCTGGGAGTGGTCATCCAGCAGCCTATTACGAAGTTTGCCGACAATAATATTGCCCCGATGGTCCAGCGGTTGAAGCAGACTCTGCCCACCTGGGGCAAGCTGCCACTCAATTTGCTGGGCAGAATTAATATATTTAAAATGATATATCTACCCCGTTTTCTTTACTTGTTCTGGCAGGCCCCGGTGTATCTGCCCAAACGCTTGTTTGTTGGTATTGAATCCCTGTTGCTGTCGTTCATGTGGGGGGCGAAGCCGGCGAGGATTTCCCTTAGCACGCTAAAACTCCCTGCGCACGCTGGGGGTTTGGCGGCTCCGGACCTCCAATCCTATTACTTAGCGGCCCAACTGACGCATGTGCACGACTGGTTTTTCCCTGACCTGCCTAATGCGGCGGTTACCGCCTCGGCGGCGGTCATGGGATCCTATGAAGCACTCCTGAACTCCTTATATAGGAAAGGCCCGTATCGGAGGGAGGGAGCTGGGATTATTCGGATGGCATGTAGGATTACTCATATGTGTAATGCTAGGGTGGGAGGCTCCTCTTTTAATCAATCCCCCAACGCCCCTCTGTGGTATAATCCGGGATTGCGAGACCTATATAAATTGGCAGATCCTAGGCGTTGGGCGGGCTTTGATTTGAAGTACGCTCATCAGTTGTTCTCGGACCATACGTTTAAGACCTTCGCTGAGTTCAGGTCGGAGCTGGGGGTCCCCTCGACATGCTGGTTTCTGTACCAGCAACTTCGGCACGCGGTGGCGGCACAGTTTGGACTTCGGGGGGTCCACCTGGTTCCGACTCGGCTGGAGAAGGAGCTGATGAATTCTGACCACACTAAACTTATCTCTCGATACTATGGGTTGCTTCTTGGCGATGGGGGAGGGAAAATGGCGACCTTACAGGCAAGGTGGCAAGCAGACCTGCCTCAGTTGGAAATGGTGGATTGGGAAGATCTTCTTGGGGCTCAGTCGCAGGGGCTGATAGCCGCAGGGGATAGGGTTATCCAATTGAATTACTTACACAGGATATACTATACCCCTTATCGCCTCTATGTGATGGGGAGGCTCCCCTCTCCGTCCTGTCCCCGCTGTCAGGGAGACAAGGGGGACTTCTTTCATATGGTGTGGTTGTGCCCGGTGATTCAGTCCTTTTGGAAAGGGGTGTGTACTTTTATGGAAGAGAAACTGGCACTTCCGAATATCTGTTCTCCTGATAGGTGCCTTCTTGGCAATCTGGAGGAGGAGAGTCTTCGGCAGTCCCAGAAAACCTTACTATGTATCCTTTTTTTCTATGCCAAGAAATTGATTGCTCTGAGGTGGAAACAAGATGCGCCGCCTACGGTGTCCGCTTGGGTTGACCTGGTTAATAATGCCCTTCCCATGTATAAACTTACTTATATGGCCCGGGGGTGCCCGAAAAAATTTCGTAGGGTATGGTCCTCCTGGACTGGATCGGTGTTGGGAGCGGCTGAGGTTTAGGACCCCTGGGGGTTGCCGTATTTATGGGGAGGAATTCAGATGGTCCGGTTTATACTATGATCTTTCTCTGCCCCTGGGCATTTCTTCATTGAATGTGTGTGTTTTTTTTTTTCCCCACCCATAGGGGTTGTGTCAGCAGATTCATTCGCTGTTTATTAATGGTCAGATGGTATCTATACTGTTGTTAAGGGTATTTATGATGTGAAGGGTTGTGTTGCTGTTTGGATCTTTTTACTTTTGATAAAAATATAGTAACTATCCATAAAAAAAAAAAAAAAATTTTTTTTTTTGTTTTGTTTGTTTTGTTGTTGCTCTGTGGGAATACGGGGGACTGATTTAATTGCTGGAATGTCTAGCCTGAATTACTGATAAGCTGTTATGTTTGCTTCTGTTATTTTTATGATGTACTCCTGTACCTGTATTGGTTTTGTTACCGGTGTTTGTGTGTGTTTTTTTTTTTTGTTTTTCTTTTACTAATAAAATACCTTTAAAAAAAAAAAAAAAGCTTGTCAAATTCATCAATGTCTATCTCCAGATCAGGGGTATTGAATTACAATTGATCAGTAAAATATTCTTCTCTCAGAGGTCAGAATATCATGTTGGCATCATTGTGCATTTTCACGTGTGCCAAATGGCATGTTGCTGCAGCACCGTGTGGCTTGGTGCAGCACAATTTTTTAAAAAAAGGTAAAGGACTTCTTTCTGTGTTTCTTGTGGGTAGTGCAGCCCATGATGTGTTCACCTAATGCACATGCACAGATCCATACCCATTCTTACATCAGCGTCCTCAGTCCCCACGGCACATCACAGTCCCCTCTTGATGAGTGTCCTCAGCTCCCCCTTTACATCATCCCCTACACCCCTTTCACAGTAGTGTTCTCACTTCCTTGACATCAACCCCCATTAACAGTAATGTCCTCTGCCCCTATTTACACCATCCCCCCACATTCCAGTCCTCAGCTCTCCCCACGTTCCAGTTCCCAGCTCCCCCTACATTTTAGTCCTCAGTCCCCCCGCATTTCAGTCCTCAGCTCCCCCCACTTTGATGTCCTCAGCTTCCCCCAGCATTCTAGTCCTCAGCTCGCCCCACATTCCAGTCCTCAGTCCCCCCACATTCCAGTCCTCAGTCCCCCCACATTCCAGTTCTCAGCTCCGCCCACATTCCAGTTCTCAGCTCCCCCCACATTCCAGTCCTCAGCTCCCTCACATTCCAGTCCTCAGCTCCCCCCACATTCCAGTTCTCAGCTCCCCCCACATTCCAGTCCTCAGCTCCTCCCACATTCCAGTCCTCAGTCCCCCCACATTCCAGTCCTCAGTCCCCCCACATTCCAGTTCTCAGCTCCACCCACATTCCAGTTCTCAGCTCCCCCCACATTCCAGTCCTCAGCTCCACCACATTCCAGTTCTCAGCTCCCCCATATTCCTGTCCTCAGCTCCACCACATTCCAGTTCTCAGCTCCACCACATCCCAGTCCTCAGCTCCCCCACATTCCAGTCTTCAGCTCCCCCCCACTTTGATGTCCTCAGACTCATCACTGCAATCCTCAGCATCCCCTCCCATATTCAGTCCTTAGCCCAGTTTAACTTCATCTCCCTCACTGTCTTACCTTACACAGGCAGATCAGATGGTGACATGCTGTGCTGTCTGATTGGAGGCAGGCATTGCAAAATAGTGATTTTAGTTTTGGACAGAGTGTGGAAGGAAATCAGATTTCAGTTATTTCAATTTTGAAGGCTCTGCATCACATGCGGGCATTAGCAAGGAAAAATGAATTTTTAATCGCTAGCACCAGTTACTTTTCTGCAGTAGAAGCTCACCCTCCCTTGCTATGAATATCTAGTTAGTAAACCATAGGGAGGACCTGCCTCTGCAACCTGCACATGCCCCCACCTCGAACTTTCTAAATATTTTTCTGTTTCAATATTATTATTGAGGGTTAACATACAAATAACAAAACAGCCATAATCCATAATGGTAATGGTAAATGAAGCTCGCAACACAGGCGAGACAAAAAAAAAAAGGAAAAAAGGCATACAATGATAACATGTATGATAGGTGTAGCAAACCCAAATATCAAAATTTACCCTCAAAAGGTAGATAGCAAAGAAAATCAAGAACAGAAACAAGGGAATGTATATGGTAACTTTGTGGGAGCAGCTCATGTTGACCAGAGCCTGATTCTTCTCCATTTTGTATCTGTAGATAACAGGCACAAAAAGACAAGGGGGTTACACAATTTGTCTTTAAGTCATATAAGGACATTAACCCATCAAAGGGGAAAATCAAGAGAGAAGAATAAAAGGAAGGAAAAGGGAGTAAGAGGGGAAGAGCAAAGAGAGAACCATAATCCACCCACGCGACAGGCCCATCTATCCCAGCAAGGAGAAAGGATATGTTATTAAGATGTAGTCTACAAGTAACTAATCCACGGGCTCTAGATTGGCTCATACCTGGTGGAGGCATCATATAAGAGACTGACCATCTTCTCGTTGATCATGATCCAGAAGAGTTTACATTTCATCAACATAAAGTCCACAACTGGACTCTTCCAGACAGCCACAATCGCAATTTTTGCTGCCAGGAACATAAAATAGATTAGTCTGGGTAGATCTGGAAACTCTAGCTATGGGTTCATTAAGCAGTGCAGTTCTGGTGTTTTTAATAATAATTTGTCATGGTCACCATGAAGATCAGGGAATTAACTCGTATTCAGTACCATCTAACTTTGGGGAACGTCCACCATGTGGAACATCGTTTCCACTTGCCCACATCCCTGGACACTTTCTAAACATTTTTAATTTGTATACAAAGAGAATTCCCCTTTTGGAATGGGACTGTAAATGCCACTAGACACTGTGTATTGTACAAACAAAATAACTTTATTATTGAAATTACAAATAATAAACAAACAGAAAAAAGGGAAGTACAAAAATCACAACCACATACAGGGCATTAAAATATGCATGCATTTGACAGACCATGTACCAGACCGCATTGAGGACGCTCAGATGCATATGGTGATCATAGAACCGGAAACGACCCTACGCGTTTCGGGCATAGAATAAGCCCTTCCTCAGGGGTCACCCAAAGTTCCAGATAAAGCACCTATTATGCCCTTTGCGTCCAAACTATGGATTGGACAGGTCTGTCGAATTAAAAACGGTATCGCTACCGTGTGGAGGGATGCCCAAGTTCCCACGGGCCCGTTCAGGGCTAAGGAATCGTGAGAGTGTAAGAAAAGTTGTAGTAGCTGCCCAGAGGGACCGACAGGGCACCACGATGATCGGAAAGTATATGGTTCAATGGGGACCACTCCCATAAAAGGGGGTATGCTCATATGCTGAACCTGTAATGTATGAGGTAAATGAGACCACAGAGGGTCATATATAGTAAAAGGTAATGATAATCCCGTATTGACAGGGTCACAGCGTATGGTTATCTGTCCCTATATGTCCCAGGGCTTGGCATCCTCTGTTCTAAACATTTTTAAAAGCTGCCCTGTAAATAGAGACAAATTCAACTGAGTGGAATAAATTATTCTGCCACTGCACCCAGGAGTCCTGTCAGTGGTGGGCAGTATAAAAATATAGAAAAGAACAGTAATAGGGAGTGTGGCGAGGTAGTATTTCCTTTAAAGTCCCCTTCTTCAGTCATAGAGGCGCTTGGTGGGCCCACTGTTGCAGTTGCTTCAGCACTAAAATGTTCTCACCTTTAAGCTGCCCTTTTTCATGGCCAGATTTTGCCTCTTGTGGGCCCTAGGAATTGCTTCTTACTGGGGTCCCCTCTGGGTGCTCTCTAACATGCTTCTTTCTGGACAGAGCTTTCCACAACCCCACTAGCACAGGAGGGTATTTACTTCTCTGCTGCTAAGAGCAGCCACCTGCCTTTGTGGGACAGCTCAGAGTGATTCAATAGAGATCTGAGTCTGTTTAATGCAGAGTAATCTATAATATTTTTGGTATTTTATTCAAAAAAAGAGGCATGCATATTAAAATACCTTGACTAGATAATTATGCTTGAGAAAATTGTTTTTTTCTTAGCAGTATCAGTTTCTGTCAGGATGTCATCCCTTGCTCTACGATGCCTTGCATGTTTCCTTCATGGTGCATCACAAGACACTCTAATAGATTTTTTTTATGTGGTTTTCCAGCTACAGCATGAACAGCTCTTCATTACAGATTGCTTTTCTGCTTCCAATGATATAACCAGGACATTGAGGCTGAAAGTATCAATTGACAGAACGTATTTGACAATGAGCTTCCTAGCAGCCAGCCCATTTTACAATTAGAACAGCGCTACAGGGAGCTGAGAAGCACTACAGAGGAAAAACAAAAATTTTTAAAAGACAATGAAGATATGCAAATAAATAATGATTCTTTACCTTATACATTTTCTATTTTTTTTCTTTTTTCAAATTATACAATAAAGCATTAAAGGGTAACTCCACTTGGAATAAAAAATAGCAAAAATAAATAATAATATAGCATATACAATTGGTCATATTGTAATTTAATGTTTTTTTTTTTAAAAATACCTTTCCTTTTCAATCTGCAGTGCTGTAATTTTCAGTAAAATGCAATGTAATATGGAAACCTAGAGGTGTTCTGTACACAGATAATGTACAGAACACCCCCTGAAAATGTAATTTCCTGCTTGTGTGATTGGCTTACTGATTTTCCCAGAAGTCTGCACTAAGATACAAGTCAAATTTTTGGCATCACCTACGATAAAAATTTCATTTTTGGTGAGATACTCCCAAAGGGAAATCATGTCTAAAGAGATGCAGACCCTGCTGCTTTCCTCGTACAGATTCATTGTGCACATGGACACAGACAAACAAACTGCTATATCTTCAAAATAACAAAAGGTAGGAAACTGCAACAAAGATTGTTAAAATCCTTGCAATGTACATAGATCACCCAGAGAGGAATTTTTTTTTCTCAACAAGAGTGGAGTTACACTTTAACAACAATTACCTGTGCCTAATCCAGGCAAGCATTTGTGCCAGTTTCTGTAAATTTGCTGACAACTGCACCACATTCTGGTAGTTCTAACTACCACCACTTTAAGAACTTGTTATTTTCCCAGTGGCAGATTTTTAAAGTATTACCACCAGTTTACTGATTAGGAAACTGGGAGCAAGTAAGATCAGCTGTGAGTTGGCATACAGAGAGATTACAGTGCCCAGAGTAGGTTTCTATGTCTGTTCTCAAAAGCTGTCATAAATTGTGACAGCTTCCCGCAAAAGGCTTTATCCCTGGCTCCATTCAGCTGTCAGCCGGAAGATTCACTAGCCCAAAACCAAAGGGGCTGAGCATACTGGTGATGTCATTATATGGCAAATGCCATTTTTGGAAAATTACATGAGCCACTGGGTGGTAGGAGCTTGATGGAGGACTGAGAGTCTAGTTCCCCATCAGGTCTGTTTTACTTTTGAGTGACAGCATATGGCAGTGGGTGGATTTGAAAACAGCCATTGGACTAAATAATAGCTATGGATCCACCCATTGCCATGCGCTGTTAATTAGCATCATCTAAGTTCAAAATCAGGCTCTGCCCACTACACTACAAAATTCCTCAACCATGCACCTGTGGGATGGGCATAGTGGTCAGGCAAGTAATGCACTAAGAAGGAGAGTGTGTAGGCAGCTGCCTAATTTAAGAGTGCACACTATGGGGTTGATTTACCAAAACTGGTGAGAAAAAAATCTGGTGCAGCTCTGCATAGTAAACAATCAGCTTTCAGGTTTATTGTCAAAGCATAAAGGATAAGTCTACCCTAACACTAAAATCCTTGCATCTACAGTATAGATCTCCACAATCTAACACTAACCTATCTAGCCCCCTAAAGAAGAAATCGGTATACTTACCTTTTTTGAAGCCGATCCGACCCAATCCAACGCTGAGCTGTCAGCTGCAGGTTTGCTGTGAAGGCGGGTGCAGAGGACACAGCCGATAACGGAAGCCCCATAGCAAGTCTATAGGTGACGTCACTATCCATTAATTTCACAGCCCTTGTCGACTGTGTCCTCTGCAGAGCTTACGCCGCTGGAGACTGGATCGGATAAGCTTCAAAAGAGGTATGTATACTAATTTCTTCTTTACAGGGCTAGATACGTTAGTGTTAGATTGTGGAGATCTATAGATGCAGGGATTTTAGTTTTAGGCTGGACTCATCATTTAATTGAACAAGTTGAAATTCGAAGCTGATTGGCTACCATGCACAGCTGCACCAGATTTTGCACACTCCAGTTTTAGTAAATTAACCCATGTGTCTTGTTATTGTACTGCATTGTGTATATGTTTGTGAGCTTTCTGTACAGGCTGCCCAGAGAGGAAAGAAAGGGGTTAAGTCTGCTTATTCTTGGGTGTTCATAGCTCTACCTGCTTGTGTAGGGCTATAAATACAAGGAAGGTAGTCTCTCTGGGCTTTTCTTCCCCTTCCTCATGGGAACTGACAGGAAGCTGTGCTGCAAGATGTAGTTCCTCTGGCAACATGTACCCATCCTCTTGGGGTACCCAGTTGGGGTACTGGAACCAGAACATGGCCCTTAGACAAGGACTCTCCCTTGCTTAGAGGTATAACATGGGCAGCCTGAGTTAGTTAGAATGAACTGGAACTGTGTCAGCAATGAACTGTGGAAGACTGAAATCTGTTAACCCTGTATCTGCAAAAAAAGTTTTTTTAAGTAAAGGTTCTTAAGTTACTAAATGCCTGGTCTGAAATTCCTTCAAAGGGGTCCATGTTAGGTCGGTGTATCAAAAGAACAGGGCTTATATCAGCGGATGTGTGCTACTAAAGGTTTACAGGTAGAGGATGCCACAAGTTGATGATCTGATTGCGGCTGCCATGAGTAACCAGTAGTATGTTTGATGCTTAACCTGCCAGTCAGCATGTGTAGAGCATGACTAGCATAGATGACGGTAAGCTCTGGTAGCGAGGGGGTGGCTAAATGCATGCCATGAGGAGGAAGTGTGAAGAGGGTCCTCAAGAATTGGTTTAATGCTGGTAGCTTGTCCCTGAGAGAAGGATGACATCAAAGCTGGGCTGGAGAGTGGGATACCGGGTACGCAGTATCCCCTCAAAAGTGCTACACCATGGAAGGAAGTCTGTGTACAGTTAGTCAATTTGTGTAATGTCGCTGTGAAGTTAATTGTGCCATGAAGCGTCCTCGCTTCTAAGTTGCAGATTTCTCATGACCGCGGGCTCCACGTGCACTGTTGGCCATTAGGGAGGGAAGAATCTAGAGTTCCCTTTTAGCTCTTATGCCTATCATGAGAGAGACAGGCATTACTACTGTATCTAGAATTGCAGAGTTTTTCCTTTTTAAGAGCTGAGCACAACACCTGGTGTTTGGATATTTTATGGACATTTTTTGTAGTGGTTTATTTGATTTGCATGCGATATTCACGTGATGTGGATTTAATCACCTATTTAGTCATGAGTGGTTATAGATCTATTCATTTCTTTATACTTTGCATATTAGAGCAATTGATTTTTCACATCTTATTTAATAAATAATTGGGTTCACTCAATATTTTATATGATAGTTTTTTTTCTTTATATTTAAGCACTGCACTGTTTTTTTTTTTTTTATTTGTTTGTTAATCTGGAATCACACTTTTACTTTTCACATTTTACCTGAGCACAATGATTTTCACTTTTATTTTATGTACATAACCCCACCCCCCGCCAAAAAAAAGCAATCAATTAAACTACATCTCTCTATCAACGGATTCCTTGTAGCTGTCCTTGGTTTCAAACAGAAGCTCATTGTTTAGCAGCTCCAGGCTGCATCCCAGGGGCAGTGCTGTAACACTTGTTTTAGAACTCTGAACTAAGGCTTCTGTTCTATGCAGAAATTGTGTGTGAAGTTATCTCCTGCCTGGCTGAGTCTATATAGCCCTAGCAGAGGGATAGAACAGGTGGGACACAGAGAAGGGGGCACACAACGCAAAAAAAAAAAAAAAAAAAGATGTTGAAGAGGTCACTACAGAAACTGGGTATATGATTTCCAATCCAGTTCTGTTTGTAAACTTGTTAGTGATTTAGCCACCTTAATAACAAATATATTCAGCTAGAAGGTATGCCCCCCTCTTTCTTTAACACCTTGGCACCAGCCATATGCAAAAATGCGACCTCTTGGCACCTAGTCCTTAGCGCAAGAGAGCCTCATATTTGCCTGAATTGCTGCCCATACACCTGTGTCAAGAGCATGGGCTCCTTGTACGGTTACCAGAGCACGTGACCGCTGTGACAGCCAATCACGGCGGTCATATGGTTTTAAGCCGTACCCTGCCTTCCAGAATCATAAACCTCTTAAAGGGGCGGGAGGCGCCGGCGCTAAGAGGTTAAAGCTGATCTCTCCATATTTCCTGTCATTTTAAATAGTTTGTTATTATTAATATCATTCTGAATTATTTCCTTCACTAACTGCTATATGAACGGTTTGTAGCTTAAAGTATAACTAAAAGCAAAACTTTTTTTTTGTTTTGGATAGAGTGGAGAGGGATAAGAATACATGCCAATTGTAACTGCTATATGTGCCCCCGTTAAGGAGATTAACCCTCTCGATTTGTCCTGTTTATCATTATCATTGAAAGAAAAGAAAATCCCAATTTGGGTTGACCCCAGAAAATTTTTAGAGGTGAAAAAGTAATAGAGGAGAAATCTTTCAATGGGGACTGAGTTCTGGTGACCTGGGGGGTCCCAAAAGAATTCCCTTAATTTGCAAGGATTTCCTCCCACTTCCTGTTTGGCTATGGGACAGGAAATTAAAGGAAATCTCTGCAATGGGACACAGATGGCGAAAATAATAATAATAAAAAAAAAAAAAAAAAAAAAAAAAGTTTTGCCTATAGTTCTACTTAAGGCTGCATACAGTAGACAGTGCTATTTTCCGGCTGTCGGGTAGTGACTTTCCGTCTCACACCAACAAAACAGATATGGTCTGACAGGTACCCAGACATTCATAGGCAGCTTTGTATTCTGTGAATGAATACAAAGTTTCCTCAGTTTGGCAGAATCAGAGATTGTGATGTCATCAGCCCACCTCTCCACCTCAACCAATCAGAAGAAGCGTTGTATTCATTCACAGAATCCAAAGCTTCTTCTGATTTGCTGAACGCTGCTGAATCTACATACAGTTCATACAGCACTTAGAGCCAATGCAGCACTTCATGATGGAAATTGTCTGTTTGGACCACCTTTATCCAAATGAACTACTTAAAGTGACAGTGAAAGCAAAGTCATTTATACATCGTTCAGTCATGACATTATGACCACTGACAGGTAAAGTGAATTACATTAATTAGATCATTACAATGGCATCTGAAAGTAGGTAGAATATATTAAGGCAGCAAGTGAACATGTTGACCCCAAGGTTAAGGCTAGATGACTGGGCCAAAGCGATTTCAAATGTGTAGTTCATGTGGGATGTTCCCAGTCTGCAGTGGTTAGGGCCCAGTAGAAGTGGTCCAAGGAAAGAGAACTGTCGACAGGGTCAAGACTCATAGATGCACATGGGGAGCTCAGGCTGGCCTGTGTAGTCTGATCCACTAGGAGCGCTACTATAGCCCAAGTTGTTGTTTAGGGTAATGGTTAATGCTGGTTCTGATAGAAAGGTGAAAGAATATATAATATATTCCCTGACACCCTATACGTACCCATTCACATCATAACAACATCCTTATTCACAGACACCTAGATAAGTGCGCTCCCATCCCTCGGGTCGCTCTATACACGCACCCGAGTGCACCCAAAAGAACATTTGGCCCCTTCATGTACATCATTCTCCTCTCCATACAGCTTCATTCTGTATGGCCACACCTACATTGCCTTTATTGCCTTTAATTCAATAACATCCATTTCCCTGTTCCCCCCCCCCTCCCCCTTTCCCACACATTCACACCTCCCCTCCTCCGCCCTCTAGCCTTCTCCCCCCTTCGTTCAACATATTATCCCATTGCTGGTTTGCTTTTCCCCATTTTTGTCCCTCCCGAGCCACCATACTGCCTACCCCGGACTACTGGCATAAATACCACAACCAACATGGCCCCCGCACGGCCTGAAGAAGGAGCTGAGCTCCGCAACGCGTCGCCGTTTGATCCCCTGGTGTCTCCTGAGTGACGTTGCACCCATCCGACCGGCGGTCCCACGCTGCATCAACATCAAAGAGGATCGGCACGTCCCCCGCCTCCCACATGAGGACATCGGCTGCCCTCCCTCATCACAGCGCTCCCGCCTGACCGGACCTTCCACCGTGGATGTGACTACAGAGACTTCCCCCCATTGATTTTAGATGCCTGCTTTTATCTACCTCTTGTGAGTAGCATTGTAATTTGTGTGTCATTAAAGTACTGCTGTGCTACACTCAGATCGGCGCTGGGCTCTCTCTCTCTCTCTCTTCTTGGTATCTTACAGGGTTACTTCACCCTTTACAAGCCTGCAGCCATCCCAGTGCACAGCCATCGGATCGCCCCCCATTTTCTGCCCACAGGTGACACTGCGGCAGCTACCCACACTGTCTGATTGCGCCAACTTTTTTCCCCCATCTGCCTACCTGAATAACAGAAGTACTATTGTTGAGCAGCATCAGACACGGGACTGCCACCATAACTAAATAACCCCCTACCCCCCCCCCCTTCTTCTCCAGCCAGAACTCTAATGGTTTACCTACCAGCATATGGACTTACCCGAAAAGGTTTCACACAAATTGTATGCTCATTGCTCTCATGTTTTAAGAACATTTGACATTATTTTACCTTTTTTATTGTATTTATTATGTTTATTGCACTGATCCTTTATACCACTGTACCCACATCTGCCACCATCCTGATTCATCCCTCTGCCAGCAACTCCCTTGTCGCACTAACATCCTTGTGCTGACCCACCCCTCCATCCATCCGCATCCTTACATCCCCCACTGACAACCCAACATAAACATCCGCCCCATTTGGCCATCTATTCGCATATACCTAACTTCCCCCCCCCCCCCTACACCCACACTCCCCCTGTCAGCCCCATCCCGGTGCTCCTCCATCCATTCATCCATCCACAGCACACTCCGTGCCCCCCCCCCCCCCCTGTAAATCCCACATGGAGTTCCTCAAACAAGTAGAATCCACCAAATACCAAAATTTAGAGGAACTTTATTCACCCTTCCCCACCAACTTCTTCTGCCCCCTATACAATATACCCACAGACAAACTGCAAGGCAGTTGCCACATTTTTAGAAAAATTGAACGCCTCATATCCACAGCAAACCACCATTGGTGGGATAAATTCTTTTTGGAACATTACATCTCCCAGAACATCTCCCCCCGGGGCCTACGCATCCTCAAAACATGCTCCTTCCTTAACCCAGACCTAGACAGAGAATGGTCACACATATCCGAGTTCTGCACCAAAAAATGGATGCAGATCATCGCCCAACAGAGAGAATTAAAATACAAAGACACCCTGTCCAACATCATCCTAACCATATCCAATCTCTCACAACACATTCCCCATGCTCCTAAAAATTGGCTTTCCACACTAAAATTACACACCAAAAAAGATGAAGATACATTACTAAAAACCAAGTTGAACAAAATTAGGAGAGATCTGGATGATTACAACCACAAAAGAGTTTTCAACTGGAAAAAGAATAAACAAGGGATTCCACCCAACCCTTTACCACCCCAGACCTCCAGCCGCCCCATAGCTCCACGCCCCCCAGGCCAACCCCCATCCCTACTGGGTCCTCTCCCTCGCCCCCTCCATCCACCCCCTGCCCCGCCTATACCCCCTCTATGCCCTAATCTCATTTGGACCCCGCAAGCAAACACACATCCCACAGCCCCCACCCCCAAACCGAAAAGAATTAGAAGACCCAGAACCACACTGCCCCAACCCAGGGTCCAAGAAGGACACCGCATTACCAACCCCCAGAAAATCCCCTCCAACCCAGCAGTGGTGACATCCAACCCCAAAACGGGCTACAGCAGCTCCCCCAGAGCTCACATAAAACCCACACCTCCCCATACGGTCCCCGCCCCCGCATCCGAGCCCTCTTCCACTGGCACGGACAGGGTCCCCCCATCCCCAGCACATGATCCCAACAGGCCACCTGACCAACACACCAACGAACTCGCCAGTTGCCCTCCCACAGACCATTTTTTAGAATCAACCCCCCCGCATGTACCGACTCCTCAAACAAACAAAAGAAAACTAGACACAGAGGAAAGCGGGGGGGGGGCAGACTTAGACATAAACAAAAGAGCAAAACTACTAACACAGTAAAAATATATAATCTATCCTCCCACTCACTATCCCCTGCAGAAACCTCCTTACTCAACAGAGGCCTTAACTTTGCCCCGGCCACCCCACCAAACCAATTTACCCTGTTCAAAGACCTCAACAGGTTCATTCGGAACCTCACCCTGAAACGTTATTACAACATCCAATCCTCCAAGGCCACTCTTGGCCCTCCTCCTGACCCACAACCCTCCCCCCCTCCCACTCCTGATCTTGACTCCTCTATGGACGCACTGGCCCTCCAAATTTTAGAAGAATTACACATAGAACACCATAATGATGAGGACCTCATTCCATTTACCCTCCACCCCTCCTCTTCCCCCCCAGTCCGCCATTCCTCACTCAGGCCCAAATCCACATTCAACCCCACCCAGTCCAAAGGTCCGTATCTCCAAACGTTCTATCAAGTAGTTTACGCGGACATTCTCAAAATGTGCAAACGATCAAAAAATCCCTCCCATGCTCCAGCTTCCAATCTCAGTCAAGCAGAAAAACTTGCCCTGAAACACCTCACCCAGAGCCATAGCCTCATTATCAAAACCGCGGACAAAGGTGGAGGCATAGTTGTCCAAAACAGGGCCGACTACATCCAGGAGGCCATCCGGCTTCTCTCAGACACCTCCACATACCGCCCCCTCCCACAGGACCCCCTCACTAAGTTCCAAGCAGAGGCGCAGTCCCTCGCCAGAGACGCTATGGAAGAGAGAATAATCAACAAACATGAACTCTCATTCTTCAACAGAGATTTCTTTTCCACCCCATATTTCTATCACATACCCAAAATCCACAAAAACAGCACCAACCCCCCCGGCCGACCCATCGTAGCCGCCATGGACAGCATCACCAGCCCCTTTTCCCAATACATTGATTTATTCCTACAACCATTAGCACAAAGCCTTCCCTCATACATCAGAGACGGAGCCTACCTACTCGACCTCCTCAGCCACTATTCCTGGGAACCCACTTACATGTGGGCTTCCCTGGATGTCAATTCCCTGTACACCTCCATCCCCCATCAAGTTGGACTCAGGGCCGTCTCACACTTCCTATCTGCAGACCCTACGATCCACCCCCAGCAAGCTCAATTCATCCTAGATGCCACTGAATTCTGCCTCACCCGGAACTACTTTGAGTTCAACGGAGACTTCTATCTCCAAGTCACTGGCACAGCGATGGGCGCCAATTTTGCACCCAGCTATGCCAACCTCACCATGGGTCTCTGGGAAGCCCAATACATCTGGCATAACAACCCCTTCACACCTCACATCATATTCTATGGCCGATACATAGACGATATTATCGTCATCTGGGACGGCTCACTTCCCACCTTCACACAGTTTGTACAACATTGCAATCAAAATCCCTTCAATCTATCCTTCACCTCTGAATGTGATTCGGCTCAATTGGCATTTCTAGATCTCACCCTATATCATGAAGAAGGCAACATCGTAGCCAAAAATTACACAAAACCCACCGCAGGAAACTCATTCCTACATTACCATAGTTGCCACCATCCCAGGTGGATCTCAAACATCCCAAAGAGTCAATTCTGCCGCTTGAAACGTAATTGCACAAAACAACAGGATTACCGCGAACAAAGTGCCCTCTTAACCCAAAAATTCGTAGATAAAGGATATCCCGCATCCCTGGTCCAACAAGCTCACTCAGATTATCTGTCCAAATATGACCCTAGTGCTCCCCAGGCCTCACCACGACCAAAGAACTCATTGCCCCAACCACTCCGTTTTACCACACAATTCCATACCAAACACAAACAAATGGAAAAGATCTTATGAAAACACTGGTCCATCCTATCAGAGGACCCCCATCTAAATTCCTCCATCCCACCTGTACCCAAAGTCTCCTACAGAAAATCCTCAAATATCAAAAATCTCATTGCCCCGAGTAAACTCAAACCCAACACTCCCCACCCCGCCACCACCATCTGCCTCATCCCCCTCATAGGGATGTACCAGTGCCGGAAACCTCTGTGCCTCACTTGCGCCCATGTCCAACACGGCCAGACTGAGTTCACCGTGAAAGGCAAAACATATCCCATCAAACAATTTTACAACTGCTCCACAGAATATGTAATCTATTGCCTAACCTGCCCATGTAGACTATTCTATGTAGGCCGCACCATCAGGCCCCTCAGAAAACGTTTCGGCGAGCATCGCAGGCTGGTCGAAAAAGGGAAGGACAAACACAGTGTCCCCAGACACTTTGCAGAGTCCCACAACAAATCTCCCTCTGGACTCAAGGTGTGGGTAATCGAATCAATTCCGAACACCTTGCCCAGGACAGAGCGTTTCAAGCGGTTGTGCCAGAGGGAAACCTTCTGGATCTACTCCCTTGAAACGCTCTCGCCTGGAGGCCTGAATGAAGAAATTGAAATCAATGTGCTGCTGTAGCCCATCTCCCCAAGCATTAACCCTTCTACTAACATGACCATTTTTTGCCCAGGTTCTTCCCTCCGCCTTCCAGAGATCTTTGTGAACCCTCCTACATATGCTTCCCTACACCAAGCCTACTCCAAAGTAAGTACCGTATATAAGTTAACCCCTTCATACAGTTTCTTTACCAACATCCCAGTTCCAGCACGACTCTCTTTTGTACATGCCCCGCTCGATAACCGCCCGCGCACTGGCACGATTCCCATGTGTGTGCTTGTGCGTGTGTGGTTGGACTTTTAATTCGGTATCTGTATGCACAATGCGCCACGTACATGTTTGTGAGTGTGCGTTTCTATATACACATACATGCAAGCCTGTGGGCTGGCATCCGTAACTTCCGACCATGAACTAGAACCTGTCAACATGCGTGCACAGTTATGCATGCTAGCACGCACACACATTTTCCATCCTTCCCCCCCCCCCCCCATGTATGCCTCCAAGCGTAGGTCCATATACCTCACTAACATCACTTGGATTCCATCTATCTTATCATGTTAAAAACTCCCAACATTCCCTGACACCCTATACATAACCATTCACATCATAACAACATCCTTATTCACAGACACCTAGATAAGTGCGCTCCCATCCCTCGGGTCGCTCTATACACGCACCCGAGTGCACCCAAAAGAACATTTGGCCCCTTCATGTACATCATTCTCCTCTCCATACAGCTTCATTCTGTATGGCCACACCTACATTGCCTTTATTGCCTTTAATTCAATAACATCCATTTCCCTGTTCCCCCCCCCCTCCCCCTTTCCCACACATTCACACCTCCCCTCCTCCGCCCTCTAGCCTCCTCCCCCCTTCGTTCAACATATTATCCCATTGCTGGTTTGCTTTTCCCCATTTTTGTCCCTCCCGAGCCACCATACTGCCTACCCCGGACTACTGGCATAAATACCACAACCAACATGGCCCCCGCACGGCATGAAGAAGGAGCTGAGCTCCGCAACGCGTCACCGTTTGATCCCCTGGTGTCTACTGAGTGACGTTGCACCCATCCGACCGGCGGTCCCACGCTGCATCAACATCAAAGAGGATCGGCACGTCCCCTGCCTCCCACATGAGGACATCGGCTGCCCTCCCTCATCACAGCGCTCCCGCCTGACCGGACCTTCCACCGTGGATGTGACTACAGAGACTTCCCCCCATTGATTTTAGATGCCTGCTTTTATCTACCTCTTGTGAGTAGCATTGTAATTTGTGTGTCATTAAAGTACTGCTGTGCTACACTCAGATCGGCGCTGGGCTCTCTCTCTCTCTCTCTTCTTGAAAGAATATATAATGTATCACAGTTTGTTGTGTATGGAGCTGTGTGCCCGCAGACTGGTCAGGGTGCCCATGATGACTCGTGTCCACAGCCAAAAGCACCTACAATGGGCACATAAGCATCAGAACTGAACCGCAATGGAAAAAGGTGGCCTGGTCTAATGAATTCAAGAATTGGGTGAGGAACACAAAGAGTAAGATATAAACTTGGCCTCCAAATTCTCCAGATCTTAGTCCAATAGAGCATTTCTGAGATATGCTGAAAAAATAAGTCCGATCCATGGCAGCCACACTTCGCAACTTACAGGACTTAAAAGATCTGCTACTGACAGCTTGGTGCCAAATGCCACAGCATACCTTCAGAGGTCTAGTATAGTCCATTCCTCAACAAGTTATAGTTGGTGGTCATACATTTATGGCTGATCAGTGTAGGTTATTATTTGTTCTTGTCAAGTGGAATTGTGCAGGTTCATCAGAGAACTTTCTCTCTGCAAGCATGTAATGTTTTAACAAATAAAGCTGAGAGCTCATAATACTACTACTGATGTCATGCTCTAAGTGCCCACTGACTTTTAATGTACCCCTCCCGCCTCCACTGAACTTTAATGTACTAAACCAGACTGCATTGATCTCTAGTGTACCCAGGGCCATCTTACCGAATAGGAGCACTGGGCAGTGGCCAGGGGGCCCCACCTGCCCAGTGACGCAGCCCCAGCCCCAGCCAAGCATTAGTCCTGATTCCTGTGTGCATCCCGTCGGCCCTGTGCTGCCGTCAGGCCACTTGGGTCGTGGAGGGAGAGCCCACAACTGCAGGAATGCCTGTCCGCCTCCACTGGAACAGGCACACACAGGACAGTCGAGTCTGACTCCCGTACGTGTTTGTGTTCACAGGACCCAACCGCCGAACTTGGAAGCTGTCATTAGCCTGGCACTGCTGTACCAATAAATATCGCCTTATCCATAATTTGCATTTTTATTCTTGTGGGTTATTGTATAGGCAGAACCCCAGTGCACAGCATTGCCCATGGACCCTTAAATGCTCTTAAGATGGCACTGAGTGTACCCTCCCAACCCCACTGACCACCATTGTACCCCTGCAGCCATCAGTGACCTTTATTCTGAGATATATAGACCGGGTCCCTACAATGTATACACAATGTTGTGTGTTACATAGACCTGATTTTATGTTCATAACAGTTGCCAGTTGCTGTGTAGTTCGCAAACATTTTAACAAAGCTCTTCTTTACTTTAGGCTCAGACTTTTTTTTTTTTAATTAAATTTTTTTTCCCCACAAATGACACTGTTGCAGTTTTGCTTCCACTGGCCAGCAATGTAAGACACTTTATAATACGTATTCCTTACTGCTGTGCTTTTTACACTATTTTGTACATTGCATTGTCCTAACTGCTGCACTGTAAGTACTGCGTAGAGCAGGGTTTCTCAACCAGGGTTCCGTGGAACTCTAGGGTTCCTCCTGAAGTTGCTAGGGGTTCCTTGAGAAATGGGCAATTTCTGGCTCTCAGATAAGTTCCCAATGACACAGTTGTTCCCTTTAGCTCTCTGTAGGGGGTAATTCTTCCCAATGATGACATGACTAAGGAGCATTCTTCCCATTGACTGTCACACTAATGTGTCATGAGTTGTAGATTTTTTATTTTTAGAAGGGGTTCCCTGAAACTAAAAATGTATTTCAAGGGTTCCTCTGTGTTAAAAAGGTTGAGAAAGGCTGGTGTAAAGGATCATACAGACCTGACCTCTGCAATCTATAAGCTATTATGTGTATTACCTTGTCCTGCCCAAAGTGTTTATTTTTTTTCAATACTTGCTCTATGCATTGCAGTTTCCAACAGATGGAATTCTTGTTAAAGTTAGGCTCAGACAAAGTGTTCGCTCTCTGTGTATATATTTTTTTTTTTTTGGTCCTTTAAGTCTATGTGAGACTCTCACTCACAGATGTAATTTTGCAGTATTTTATGGTACAAGGACTGAAGACTGTGTACAATGTATACAATCTATAGACTCAGACTATTTAACCATCCTCCTTTAAGCCATGCCCAATAGTCAAAGCAGTTCAGCCACCCCCATTTTCTATGTGGTGTGCGCTGTGCAAAGCATATTTTCTCTATCCCAAAATTACCCTCTTTTGAAAATTCCAAAGTTAGGAGGCATGCTTCTGCTTTAAGGACTGACATTAGGGTGGTGTTGAACCCTCACTCTGTAAGCACTTTTGTTCCTCACTGCAGGCGGTCACGTTCGGTACACTTGGAACCATTGTTTATGCCCAGTTCCTTCCATTTGCCATGTAAGTGTGTTTCTTTTTTAATAAAGTTTTTTTAAAAGGATAATGCACTATTGACACTTTATATCTTTTGTTATGGGGGAGCTACATTAGAGTACAGTATCGCCAGCCACGTCGGTGAGTTGGATGTGGTAGAGCGGAGAAACATTCAGCCCACGCATTGAAGCCGCCATTGGATACCTTCTATCTGGGGCATCCATATAAAAAACAGTGGTTTATGCCTACCCTCTACATACTTCTGGTAAGAAGATTGCACTACCACCGAGGTGTCACCTCACTTGATTTCATTTGTTCACGTGTGGAAAGTGCCTATTCACCAATAAGGCTCACTGTTTAGTGTTATCTGATAAGAGGCTATTTCTTCTTTTTCACCCTCACATATGGGTCTAAGATTAGCAAGATTGAAGATCCCCTATTGATGGAAGCTTGATCTTTGGCTATTTGAGATTATCTGGATCAATCGGAGGACTTTATATATATATATTTTTTCACGATTGTTATAAATTATATGTTTTTACATAAAGAATTTTCACATATGATTTTTCACCCTGTATGAAGATCACCATAATATTTGGGTCAACATATGACATCCCAGATGTCATATGTTTAATATTTATGATTGTGTTGAGCGCACTATACCTTTTTTCACATTTAATACTAATATAAATTGGGCTCTCTAATACTGATAACACAATGGAGTACGATACAAGCAAAAGCACAGCTGGATGAAGTGCATGAAATGTTACGTAGGAGCCCAAAAGGGCATTTCCACTTGCAGGGAAAAGTGCAAGTGCGTTTTAAGTTAGTGATGGACACAGACACATTGACCTAATGGTATGCGAACGCGCAAATGTAAGGAACAACAGTGATGACTGTTAGGAGTTGTTGATGGATAACAAGTTTTGTCATCCCGCACATGGTCTCTTTTGCAATAGGAATCTACTGGTTCATCTTTTCAGTCAGTAACTCCTTACTCATTAAAAATACAGTTTAGTAGACAATAAATGACATAACAAAAAGCAATCAAGTATTTTTGTGTCTCATTAACAAAATGCATGCCATTTTATAGTGCAGTTTAAAGTGGCATCGCACAGTTCTGTGCCAGTGGTTTTTATTTGGAAAATTTGGTCATCTTACAAATATTTTAATATGACATTTTTATTTGGGAGTGACATCTTAAAATGATCTAATGAATGTGGAATTGTTTGTTTGCTAGTATCAGATTATTCTGGTAAATATTTGGGGTTTGGAGTCTTCACCATTTTGCAGCCTTGACATTTTCTATTGTTCTAGTATTAGTTTCCTCATACCTCTCTAGTCTTGCATTATTCACCTGGTAGAAATGTGAATGTAAACAATCATTTTTGTAACACTATACGTGTAAAAGAGGGTGAGGACACCATCTGTTAGGCACAATGGACACAGAAAACCTCTTTGTTGTCCTTTAGTTTGAACCCTTTAATAGATGACAGAGGCCAAGCTAACCACCCCTTCTCATAATGCTTAGAAAAATGCATCAGAAAACCAAGTGTTTACTCTGTTACTTTTTACCGTCTGGGATCATTCTTTCTGGTCTAACTAATAACCACAGCTCACTTCTCTGTTTAGAACATCCCACCTTAGAGAACTGAAAGAACTGTTCCCTTCCTCCCAACTTTTTGAGCTGAAAATGGGAGATACTGTAGCACACCTTTGCTGTGCCCCAATTACACTGATAGTGAGGAAAGAAATGCAAAAAATCATTGGTTGAAACCACAAGCGCATTCCCACCAACACTTCCTTTACACTGGCTTTTAAAAATAAAAAATGTAATAATTTGGAGGTTTGATGAAAGTGCAGTAGATCATTGATAGTTATAAAGTACAATTTTAATAGGGGCATATAAATCAAACCAAAATGAGGAATAGGCAAACAGGAGCAGAGGGATTTGGTTTCTAATGCGGAACCATGATGACCAATTTTCTATATTATAATAACTAGTTGGCTATTATAAGTTTTTAGCTGTTACAGGCCCACCCTTCTTATATACAAGTTCTATGTTTTTACTCTGTTTTCTTGACAGACATGCCTTTATACATTGCATATAGCATATACAGTGGGTACGGAAAGTATTCAGACCCCCTTAAATTTTTCACTCTTTGTTATATTGCAGCCATTTGCTAAAATCATTTAAGTTCATTCTTCTTCCTCATGAATGTACACATAGCACCCCATACTGACAGAAAAACACAGAATTGTTGACATTGTTGCAGATTTATTAAAAAAGAAAAACTGAAATATCACATGGTCCTAAGTATTCAGACCCTTTGCTGTGACACTCAGATATTTAACTCAGGTGCTTTCCATTTCTTCTGATCATCCTTGAGATGGTTCTACACCTTCATTTGAGTCCAGCTGTGTTTAATTATACTGATTGGACTTGATTAGGAAAGCCACACACCTGTCTATATAAGACCTTCCAGATCACAATGCATGTCAGAGCAAATGAGAATCATGAGGTCAAAGGAACTGCCTGAAGAGCTCAGAGACAGAATTGTGGCAAGGCACAGATCTGGCCAAGGTTACAAAAAGATTTCTGCTGCACTTAAGGTTCCTAAGAGCACAGTGGCCTCCATAATCCTCAAATGGAAGACGTTTGGGACGACCAGAACCCTTCCTAGAGCTGGCCGTCCGGCCAAACTGAGCTATCGGGGGAGAAGAGCCTTGGTGAGAGAGGTAAAGAAGAACCCAAAGATCACTGTGGCTGAGCTCCAGAGATGCAGTCAGGAGATGGGAGAAAGTTGTAGAAAGTCAACCATCACTGCAGCCCTTTACCAGTCGGGGCTTTATGGCAGAGTGGCCCAACGGAAGCCTCTCCTCAGTGTAAGACACATGAAAGCCCGCATGGAGTTTGCTAAAAAAACACCTGAAGGACTCCAAGATGGTGAGAAATAAGATTCTCTGGTCTGATGAGACCAAAATAGAACTTTTTGGCCTTAATTCTAAGCGGTATGTGTGGAGAAAACCAGGCACTGCTCATCACCTGTCCAATACAGTCCCAACAGTGAAGCATGGTGGTGGCAGCATCATGCTGTGGGGGTGTTTTTCAGCTGCAGGGACAGGACGACTGGTTGCAATCGAGGGAAAGATGAATGCGGCCAAGTACAGGGATATCCTGGACAAAAACCTTCTCCAGAGAGCTCTGGACCTCAGACTGGGCCGAAGGTTTACCTTCCAAAAAGACGATGACCCTAAGCACACAGCTAAAATAACGAAGGAGTGGCTTCACAACAACTCCGTGACTGTTCTTGAATGGCCCAGCCAGAGCCCTGACTTAAACCCAACTGAGCATCTCTGGAGAGACCTAAAAATGGCTGTCCACCAACGTTTACCATCCAACCTGACAGAACTGGAGAGGATCTGCAAGGAGGAATGGCAGAGGATCCCCAAATCCAGGTGTGAAAGACTTGTTGCATCTTTCCCAAAAAGACTCCTGGCTGTATTAGATCAAAAGGGGGCTTCTACTAAATACTGAGCAAAGGGTCTGAATACTTAGGACCATGTGATATTTCAGTCCTTCTTTTTTAATAAATCTGCAACAATGTCAACAATTCTGTGTTTTTCTGTCAGTATGGGGTGCTATGTGTACAGTCATGAAGAAGAAGAATGAACCTAAATGATTTTAGCAAATGGCTGCAATATAACAAAGAGTGAAAAATGTAAGGGGGTCTGAATACTTTCCGTACCCACTGTAATTACACACATATTGGGGGGGGGGGGGGGGTGCCATCACAGTGCTCCCAACATTTCACCTGAACTTGGCTGGGACTATTGGTGGGAGAGGGGGGCCTGCAGACTGCTGGAGAAGGGCTAAAAGGAATAAAAGGAAGAAAACTTCTTACTGGATATTCTCCAATTTACCAAACAGGGAACACATGAAAGTGGTCCCCTTTATTAACTCCCTGATTGGCCAAGCGTAGTTTACTCTATGCAGCAATCTCATCTGAAACATTGCTGCTAAATAAGTCATTACAGCACTTCTGAGACCCACTGCCCTTGCAGAGCTAACCTCTTCCTCTATGACAGGGGTCTCCAAACTTTCTAAACAAAGGGCCAGTGTACTATCCTTCAGGGGGCCGGACTTTAGCCATTGGAGGTAAAAAATGCCCCATCATTGTTTTTGTGAAAGGAATGGTGTCTCTTTCTTGGTATGAGGGGGAGGAATAATGCCCCATCATTGATGTCAGTGGGAGGAATGATGCCCATCAGAGTCACATAGTTATTCTGGTTTAAAAAAATTCACAAGCCCATCTTGTTCAACCAATAAAAGGGGGAAAAAAAACATACAATCTTATATACACAATCCTATACCCACAGTTGATCCAGAAGGTGGCAAAAAAACTTTACCTGTAAATGTTAGTATCCAGTTATATTATGTACATTTTGGAAAGAATCCAGGCCTTTTTAAAGCAATTTCCTGAGCTGGACAGAACCAGCTCTTGAGGGAGTCTATTCCACACTTTCACAGTTCTTACTGTGATGAAACCTTTCTGCATTTGGAGATTAAATATATTTTCTTCCAGATGTAAAGAGATTGTCCTTTGTGATGACCTCAAAGTGAATAAATCAACACCAAGTTCACTATATGGACCACTCATGTATTTATACAGGCTGACCCTATTACCCCCCCCCCCCTTTAATCTCTTCTCAAGAGAGAATAAATGCAGTTCCTCTAATCTTTCCTCATAGCTGCGCTCCTCCATGCCACTTATCAGTTTGGTTGCTCTTCTCTGCACTTTTTCCAGTTCCCTAATATTCTTTTTTGTGAACTGGTGTTCAAAACTGAACTGCTTATCCCAGATGAGGACTTACTAATGATTTGTACAGGGGCAAAATGTTATCTCTCTCTGCTGTCCATACCTCTCTTAATACAAGAAAGAATTGTGCTCGCTTTGGAAACTGCAGCTTGGCATTGCATGCTAATATTAAGCTTATGATCTACCAGAACCCAGATCCTTCTCCACCATTGATTCCCCCCAGTTGTACTCCCCCTCGTACATATGATGCATGCATATTCTTAGCCCCCCAAGTGCATACCTTTACATTTACATTAAATTTATCATTTGTGTCAGCTGGAGGAAAAATGTCCCAAGGGCTGCATAAAGACAAGCAAAGGCCCGCATTTGGTCCATGCCACAGTTTGGAGACCACTGCTGTATGGTAACCCTTAGTACATGAACACACAACAGACAATATTTAGCCATTACACTGTTATTTTCTAATTTCTTAGTGCTGCACTGTGACCTTGATCCAAGAATTAGGCCACAGATGTGGGATCGTGCACCTCAACACACAAAGCTGAAGGACCTTTCTTCTTGAGTGCGCTGAATTCTGATTGTTGTTATAGTAGATATTAGATAAAGAATGATCAAAGTATGTTCATGTTTTTCAGAAATCAAGTTTGTAAAGTGTGGTTTGTACATATATACACAACTGTGGACAAAATTTGTTAGTACCTTTCCACTAATAAACAAAAAACCCACAATTTTTTCTGAAATTACTTGAAACTGACAAAAGTAATTAGCAACCATCATTGCTTATTATACATATTTAATACAAATCAGACTGGTTTTTAATACAACAGAATATTTTAAATAAAACAAATGAAAATGGCATGGAGAAAATGATGAGACCCTTAACCCAATATTTGTTGCACAATTAAGGAAAAACACTGCAAAGAAGTGGTTTCTATAGATCTCTGTCAGACTTTTGTGCCTGCCAACAGGCAGGTAGTTTGGCCTACTCTTCTTGAGCAAACTGTTTCAGCGATCTCATAATTATAGTGGGCAGAACTTTTCTCTCCAGATTTCGTTGATTAACTGGAGATGTTTTTAGTTCCCTGCACAAATTGAAGGCACCCTGTGCCAGACGCAGAAAGGCAGCACCAAAACATAGTAGATATGGTGTTGGCAGTCAGAAGAGGAAATGGCTCACATCTCTTGATTTTCTGATCATTTTTACTGATGTTTTATATATTTTTCATCATATGCTTTGTTTTAATTACCTAGATTTCAGCATTTTAACAGCATATGATTATTATTTTTAATTGCAATGCTTCTTTAAGGATTAAGGGTAAGTATGCCACCCATGTCCTGTTCATATGGACCAGCTACATCATGAAAAGCTGTATCTGTATTAGGGGCAGTCAGGAATCTGAAATACATAGGCAGTTACTTGCTGCATGTGGCTCTAAACCTCAAGAGTAATACATAACACTATTATAGACTTAGCCTAATTGTATAAATGGATCCAAAGAAACCTTTTATATTCTTTCCTGTGGTCTTTAAGCATTTAAATTGGTCTTTTAGTTGTTAGATCCAGAGCACCAATTAAAATTATTTACACACTTATGCAGATGTCTTGTTAATCTTCATAAAATGATTTCAAATGTAGCAGACATATGTTAGAGATGTTAGGTGGATAAGGGGGCTATTTCACAATCCTAATTTTCTCATCTGTATGATCAAGAAGTCTTTCATGGTACTTTATGTGCCTAATGGAGACGTTTAGTAACAGCTTTTCCTTTGTTCTTCTTTAATATCTATTCCTGTCTAAGGATTACTTTTACTTATATGTCTTAATTAATAAAATGAAGGAACAACATTGTTTTGCCAAATAGTTGCACAAATGCACTCAGATACTTTGTACAGCACTGCCCTCCTTTTCTATTTAAATCAGAAAAAAATATTCCGGTTGTGATGTAGAGGGGCTGATGATCTTGCTGATCTCACCTGTTTTATTTTGTAAATTGTTAGACAGGGTCATTTGTTTTTATTATTATTATTATTTTTTTTTTTTTTGCAGGTAAGTGTGCTAGGAAATTTTTGTCTGTTTGTGATCTCACTGAAAAAAACTTATTGTGTTACCTATGATAATGTGTGATTATTAGCTCTTCTGATTTCTTTTATAGAGGTGGATGTATATCACAAAGTGATCCTTCACCCTACAACACATTAGGTGCCTGATAGCTGAAAGGGACACAGGAGCTGATTTTTTATATTTTTGTATATTTGCCTCTTAGTAAAAATACTCCCAGGATGGTGGATCTAACAGTCAAGAGTAACACTTGCAGTAACAATAGTCACTCACCACTGCCAAAATGAACAGAACCGGTAATGTTCATCTAATGCAGGTTTTCTCAACCAGAGTTCCTCCAAAGTTTTCTAGGGGTCCCTTGAGCAATTTCTACCTCTAAGCTAAGTTACCGACACGAGTGATCTTTTTACTACCTGTAAGGGATTATTCTTCCCAATGTGAATAATATAAGGTGGTACTCCCATGCTATCACTTTAAAGATGGTCTAATGGCTGACTGCCGCAGGCACCGATCAGCTAATCCGTGGCCGAAAAGAATCAAATGCATACAATGTTGGTGCTGTGCTGTTAGATACACAGCTAATAAGTAATAGATCAAAGAAAGAAGGGGATAGTTTAAATCCTACAATGGATACAATGGATATTAATACAACAAAATAAGTGATGAATCGACTGTGCAAACCAAATGTAAATAAAGAAATAACTTTAAAAAATTCAAATGTGAATATCAATAACTTGAAAAGGAGAAATATCAATATTATCATATATCAATAACTTGAAGCGACATATATATCAATTAATTATAATTTAGGTGCTAACTTAAATATCAATAAGAACCCAACAAATGCATAAATGAACAAAAACAGTGCTGTTCATTTAACAAAACATTCTATATTCAAATTAAATCAAGACTGTCCATAATAAAATTTCTTCAAAACACCACGTGCATATGATTGCTCTATATTCTTCTTAAAGAGTGCTCCTTTTTTGTGCTCCTCCACCTTAAGTAAGGGGGCCACTCACCAGATGACTTTGGGCCACCAGGAACTGTACAGCTTATATGGAAATCCTTCACTCCAGGAGGGATTCAGCTTATGTCCAAAACTACCAGTTTAGTTAACCAAATGCCACTGGGCTCCCCTGGGCCTTACAGCTAAAAATTAATCTCTTTAACATCAGATCAGGCTGAGCATCATCAGCAGAGATTTCCCAGAAAAACAAATAGAATAATCGTGCAATACACTATTTAAAAGTGTTCACATAAAATTCATATGCCATAAAACTCACATTTAGGTGTGCCCACAAGCGGCACCCACTATGAATTGCCTGGTTTAATACAATCCTCGCCGTTCGCTATCCGAAGTGGCGTGCATTCCACCTGGGCCGGACATGACAAAACCGGAAGCATCACCGCTACACTGGACCTCAATGCATTTCCCTGGAAGGCATCATCAGGAAGTCGTATAGCGGCCATATTTTCGGTGTCTGTTATACCCCTTTTGGCTTCCCATTAGTTGGGATATTACTAATCGATCAAATGATTGGATTGAAAGATGTATATCAATTAGCTCCACTTGGGTTTTTCCAAATCTTATGTAGGAGTGACAATTTCTGCTTCGCATTGTCCGAGTCATGTGGTCCGGTACAATCCCAAAAATAACACTTTTTAAAAATATATATTTAAAACCTTTCTAGTTACATCTCCTAACTAATAATTTTAAAATAATTGCCCATGTTGACATGTCCTCAATGCTTGTGGATTATATGTTTGCTTTTATTATACAAGTGAGTTAATCAGCCATTTTTATATAATAAAGTTTGGGAAACAATACCACACTATTTGGAACCTTTTTTCCCCACACATATACTAATACAGAGGACATATTTAAAGAGACCCCCCGATCACCATAGAAGAGATGCTACCCACCATAAAGAGCCACCAGGAGGATCCTTAGAGGCTACTGAAAGTATAGGACCACTCAGCGAAAGATATCCACCTATGCTGTTACTTTACAGCTGAAAGATGAGAGGCTAGCGCACACATAGGTGTCACTGCACTTGAATGAAAAGACACCAGTCACTTGCCTTTAATTCCACATGATGAAGGGACCTTACACCGATTTATTTATCTGTGCACTGAATGTTATTTATGCATTTATATTGATTATACTTTTTCTGTTATTTTTTTCACTTATCAATCACCCTTTTTTGTTTGACTTTGGCCATCAGGTTTATTCATTGTAACTAGTCACTCTGAAAAATCTTCTGACCACTTAGCCTAATAATGGTTTCATATATATGTTGCTTCAAGTTATCATTATTCACATTTGAATTTGTTGAAGTTATTTCTTTATTCACATTTGGTTTGCACAGTGGATTCATCACTTATTTTGTTTTATTAACCACTTGCCACCTGCCCACCGTCAAATTATGGCGGAGCGGTGAGGCTCTCGTTCTGGGACATCATATGATGGCGCTCCAAAACGGCCTCTCTCGCGGGGGTGCGCAGTGCGGCGATCGTGGAAGCGCCGTATTGCTAGGACACGGCATGACCCCAATCTTGGTAAAGAGCCAATGACATGTCCAATCACAGCCAGTCACATGTAAATGAGAAAGTGCAGTTTAGCTGCTCTCCTCGCCTCATTTTGTCAGAGTGTGTGGCAAGGAGAGCCGATCAGCGGCTCCTCCTTAAAGGGGAGCCTAGGACAGGTAATCGGGGCACTGATCATCACTCACTCACTTTAGAGTAAAAAACCAGTGCCCATAAGTCCCCCCCCAACCAATGCCCATCAGTGCCTGCTCATCTGTGCTGCCTTTCAGTGCCTACCAGTGCTGCCTATCAGTGCTCATCAGTGGCGCCTATCAGTGCCACCTATCAGTGCGGCATTTTAGTACCTCCTCATTAGTGCCCATCAGTGCCGTCTCATCAGCACACATCAGTGAAGGAGAAAAAAGGACTTATTTTCAAAATTTACTCACAGAAAAATAAGAAAAACTTTTTTTTTTTTTAAACTTTGTCTTTTTTCTTTTTTTTGTAAGAAATAAAAGTGGTGGTGATTAAATACCACCAAAATAAATATCTATTTGTGTGAAAACAATGATAAAAATGTCATATGGGTACAGTGTAGCATGACCGCGCAATTGTCATTCAAATTGCAACAGCGCTGAAAGCTGAAAATTGGCCTGGGCAGGAAGAGGGTGGAAGGACCCTTTATTGAAGTGGTTAATATCCATCGTAGCATTTACACTATCCCCAAGTGGTTAATATCCATTGTAGCATTTAGTGCCGGTTCACACTAGTACGACTTGTCAGGCGACTTGGTCAGCCTGACAAGTTGCGCACCGTCGCGGTCCATTGTGTGGTACAGGAACGGTTCTAATAGGAGCGACACAAGTCACTCCAACTTACAAAAAGGTTCCTGTACTACTTCGGGGCGACCTGGAGCGCCTTGCATAGACATTCATTTTATGAAGTCTGTGCAAGTCGCGCCGAAGTCGCGGTGCACGCGACTTCACAGGTCGCCCTCGAAGTCGTGTCGCTTCAGTGTTAACCGGCACTTACACTATCCCTTTATTTCTTTCACCTATTACTTATTAGCTGGTATCTGATAGTGCAGCACCAACATTGTATGCATTTGATTCTTCCCAATGACCACAAGGGCAAGGAACATTCTTCTCACTGATTATCATGAGTTGTAGATATAGTAATTTCTAGCAGTGGTTCCTTGAGACCAGAAAGTTATTTCAAGGGTTCCTCTGTGTTGAAAAGGTTGAGAAAGGCTGATCTAATTTCTAAAAGGTACCCCTAACAGTTTCCTAAACATAATAATTGCAGAAAGTACCATTCCTGTGCAAAATTTAAGGATGCCTAAAACAGTAGCAAACTTTGCTTGTTTCTACCTTTTCTATGTTAATAGCCATTTTAAGCTTAAAGCGTAAATAAACCCTTATGTTAGAAGCTATCTGTATTTTTAAAATTACATATAAGCTCTTTATGAAATCTATTAAATTTCAAATCATCTTTCTTGAAAACTTTAAATTTACCTTTGTTTTAGAAACCTCATGGTTCAAGTGCAGTGCTCCTTAAATTTCAATTCAGGTAGTATGCATACTCGCTCTCATTCATGGTCACTGGTGGGGCTACATGTCCCATGATTCCATTTGCGTGCATTGCTGATGCACATGTGTGATGAATCAAAGATCATTTATGCAGGTCCGTCTGTCCTCATGCCAATCAAAGGCAAGTGTCCTCCTCTTCAGGAAGTCACTGTGCTGCCTGTGCATTTCTATTTACAGAGTGGCTTAACATTGATCTGTATTCCATGGGGGAGCATTCATGTTGTCATGGCTGCAAAGGGGCCCTGCCAGTGAATGGATGCACTCCAAAGGGGGATAGTCAAGTTAGAAAATTCATAGGATTAATTGTGACATTACAGTGAAAGCAAAGTGAAAAAGTAATAAAAGGAATGGTAGCTATGTTTTATTAATTAGGTTTATTAACACTATAGAAAACTTTAACAAACATCTCCAGCATACTGTCATATTTTCAGTCAACGCAATTCAAAGGAGCCATATTTTACCATATTTTTGTATTACAAGTTCTTTTTACAACTATGAAACTTTCATCATGGTCACTAACCTTAAAGAGTTAAAAGAGAAAGAGAGGCCCGTGCACACGATACGAAAATCGCAAGTAAAATTTCATCAGACGAACGATCTGCCAATTTTCGGGTTGTTAGTATAGTGCTTTCAACAGCCCCGATTACGAATTTTCGGATGACAAAAATTGGATGTGCAGGCTATAAAATTTTTATCGTACGTCAACACAACGTCCGATTTTTGTTTAATTAGTACAGTTTTCATCCAAAAAAATCGTAAGAGCAAGACTAGGAATGCTCAGAAACGAAAGAACACATACAAAACAATTCAACACATGACATCACTTCTGGAGTTGAATTCTGCCAGACAAGAATTTTCGTATGAAAGTAACCTCTTCACTTTCCATATGAGACTAGCATGCAACAAAAAATGGACGAAAGATCGTCTGATAATCTCATCGTGTGTACGAGGCTTAACTCCACATTTGTTGATAATACATACAAGATGTTCTGGGTGATCAATGTATATTGCAAGGATTTAACAAAGAAGCAGATTCCTACCTTTTGTTGCTGTGACGAAATGGCCCTTTGTTTCACCATACTGATCACATATTCACTTTGAATACGAGGATCTGGTTCATTAATATTCAGTTGATGCAATTTCTGGGTTCTAATGACGAAAGCTACAGAGTCTGCATCTCTTTAACAACTGGGATTATCTTACCAGAGCCTAGATTTCTGTTGCAATGGTCATCTAAAACACCCTCTCTCAACTGGGGTGCCACCTGAGGTCATCAAGATTGCCACGGCATCCTGGCTGAGAAAGGCTGCTGGATCAGAGCCGAGCTACTGCACCTCTGCCAAACTGTACTTTGGAAGAACAGCAGCTTGAGCAGGACAGAGAAGTAAAGTGCAGAGGAAGGGCGAGGCAGCTTCCTGAGTCTAGACCTCTCCCCCTCCCCCAACAGTACAATACCCAGAAGGGACAGCAGTGCAGTTTTTTTTATGAAGGCTGTATGCATGTGTGTGCTTGTATACAGTATATAATTGTATTCGAGTATGATCCTGCTGCCTCTAAAGGGAGGTGGTAAAAATATGGCTCAATCACTTGGTTTTACTGCCCACACCTCTTGTGTGGGCGAATCCTTGGTTTACATCTGTGAAACTGCATGTAAGGCAGCCCATTCATTTAAATAGGCTGCCCTATCCACATAAATGCAGAGTAAGAAGTCCTTGATCCTTTTTTTGAAAGCACACCGCATCAAAAAAAGAACTGCATTTGACAATGTGTGGGGGTACGATTACCAATTAAATGCACCCCTGTGCATTTACTGAAGAGCAGCATGTTTGTCTGCATGTTGGGTATGCACATAATTTTGCACACATTCCCAACTCGCAGTAATGTGAACCAAGCCTTAGACTGGGGTGCTTTGAGACTGAAAATATTTTTTAAGGGTGCCCTGACTAGAAAAAGGTTGAGAAACTCTGGTATAAAATCTGACTTATCTTAGACTTGTGGGAAAATAAGTTAGCCAATTACACAAGCAGGAAATTAAATTTTTGGATGTGTTCTGTACCTCAACTGTGTACAGAAGGCCTCCAGGTTGCCATGTTGCATTGAATTTTGCCAAAAAATTACAGTGTTGCAGATTGAAAAGGAAAGGTCATTTTTTAAAAACATTAAAATTACAACATGGCTTTTGTAGCAATTTCATATGCTATATTTTTTCCACATATGTGGAGTTACCTTGTAAAATATACCTGTAGTTTTTATGTTTTTCTGCCTAATTTTTTATGTAAAATAACACCTTTTCATGTCTCTACTAGGATGAACCGTTTGGTTTATACATTGGGACCAATGTTCCTGCTCTTTGGACTCCTATTACCCAATATTGAAGGAAATAAAAAGGTTCGTGGATCCCAAGGGGCCATCCCTCCACCAGACAAAGGGCAGGCAAATGACTCTGAACAAAGTCTGACACATCCAGGCAGTCGAAATGGGGGAAAAGGTAAAGGACAAGCTCTAGTGGCTGAGGAGGTGCTGGAGTCCAGTCAGGAAGCTTTGCAAGTTACTGAGAGAAAGTATCTGAAGAGGGACTGGTGCAAGACACAGCCACTCAAGCAAACTATTCATGAAGAGGGATGTAACAAACGTACCATCCTTAACCGATTCTGCTATGGGCAATGCAATTCCTTTTACATCCCTAGGCACATTCGCCGGGAGGAGGGATCCTTTCAATCTTGCTCTTTCTGTAAGCCTAAAAAATTCACCAATATGGTGGTCACACTCAACTGCCCGGAATTACAACCACCCATAAAGAAGAAAAGAATTACACGTGTCAAGCAGTGTCGCTGTATCTCCATAGATCTGGACTAGATATGACCTGGTTTCTCCAATGCTTGGGACATCACTGACTTAAAAGATGCTAGTGGCCTGTATATGTGGAGAACATGTAATGTTTATCAAACTATGGACATCTGTTAAGACAGCTGGTCTCAGTGCTACTTAAACCTGTTACTCTGCTATGTAAAATATCTACCTTGCTACAGACTATGAACTAAATGCTCCTTTAATGCACAAAGTGCATTCTTATTTGGAGTATACAAGCCCCTTATTGCAAATTGTCATGTATACATTGTGTATATATTATTTATTCACACTTAAATGTTTGTGATACAGCTAAGAGGGCCACAGTACCTGGACTGTTTCCATCTGCCAAAGTTAGTTTCTGAATGATCTGTAAGGATAAACTGATGATGCTTTTCAAATTACACCATATAGTGAGGCATAATTACATTACATGTAATAAAATTTGATGAAATTGGTCATCTTTAAAGCAGCTACAATATATCTTTTTGGATGAAAATGCACAGAAACTGACAGGGTTGCACGATTCCATACTTTATATTGGAAAAGAATATTACTGTACTTGAAGTAGCTTTTTGAAAAAAAAAAAAAATGGCTGCATCAACTGACTTATTTTACTAATGTATTCCTGTGTACATCTTTCAAACGGCCCAATTTTATGATCTTGAAATATTTAAAGGAAATGTTACTACTGAAGCATTCTAATTTGGCATGCAACAACTCTAGATGAAAACCAGTATCATAACTGACCCATGACATTATTATGGCATTATATAGCCATGTCTGCTGAGGCTGTAGGGACCACTATTGCCAGATTAATGATCAGTGGGTTCACGTACAATTTTTTTTTAAATGTTTACCATATAAATCTCAGCTGTAACCTAGCAAATGCAATTTTCTAAGGGCTAGTACACTTAATGAATAGGTGGCCTTGAAGCAACAAGCTTGTGTAAAATGTACTGCAACACATCTACCTGGAGTAAATAGGCCCTCAAACTCTGTACATAAGTTATCAAGAGCCAAAAGCATACAAATCTGTGCCCCAGATTTAACAGTAATCTTTGTGCTTAAAGAAACTGATACAGAGTGGGAGAGTGAATCATCCGTTTGTATGTTGGGGTAAGCAAAATTAATCTCCAAAAAGATTTAATAGGTGGAGTTGGGAACCCCTGGCCTGTAGAACCATTGACTCTGTAATAGGCTTTCATACACAAGACTGCAAGCCACTCAATGATTGTGTATTACCTGGTTTGTAGCCCCTCACTGACAGAGGTAAATAGCTGCTTTTACTTGCCAGCCTGACCAAGCAACATGCCCCAGATACCTTCACAGTCAAAGCTCTAGTTTGCGATTTCCGAGTCAGTGATATCTGAAGCGTTCCTACAGCTGAGCATTGCACGGCAAAACATTTACAGTACAACCTATAAAGTTAATCTGTTTTATGTGCTGTAATCAGAAAGTATTAGAATATGGTACTTGTATTATTATATACCACTGTGTGTACCATAACCAGAGGCAGTTAACAGATCTACCAGTGTAGGCCAGATTTAGGCATCCCCTAAAGGAGATGAAGTTGTTTTATTGGCCTCTTCTCAAGCTCCCCACTCGGACTGGCCAGATGTTGTGTTTCCTTTGATCTGAACAACACGTCAGGGCTCAGACAATAAGATTGGTTTACAATTTATTGTGCCTTTGATTCTTGCACACTGATGAGTTTTAAATTTGTTACCCAACGCGCTGGCCGCACGAGGAGGGACCACAGAGGGAAAAAAAGCCTGGAGGCAACAGGCAAAGGTGTCTCTGATTTCAAATTCTGACTTGAAGGACAAATCAAAAGCAAGACTGAATAGGATTTCACATGATGACTGCTTTTCCCAACTTCAAACATATTCAAAGCTAGACACACAAGAGCAAGTGAACTCTATTTATATAACTAACATAGAATTTACTGAATATAGTTGCTTGCGTTTATACAACACAGCTGAAGCATGAGAAATATTTTTTTGGGAATGAAATCACTTAAAAAGTACTTTTAAAACAAAATGTTTTTATGTGGTCTGTGTTACTGCCTGTGTTCCTACTGGGGAGATTGCCCTGGTCCTTGATCCTAGCGACCGTTGTCCCAAGTACACAGAGCAATGGGTAATTTAAAATTTTAGATTGCCCTGAGAACAGGACGTAAGGGGGAAAAGGGAGCCAAGTTAAGATATTCCTTTATTGTTAAAATATATATTCTTCTTGCTTCCTGTTCTGTTTGACAGGAAGTAAAGGAAAATCCCTGAGGGAAAAAAAACCTTCAATGAGAGATATACATATCTAGGCTGTCATTGGTAATCTCTACTGAAATTGCTAGTTCCCTTGCAATTATGCTGAACTAATGGCTTCAGAACTTTGAGATGCTGACATCCTTTATCCACTTTTGTACTGCCCTACCTTTTAAAATGGTTAAGAGGTGGAGAGTTATTTGTTCAGTGCAGTTTATAAATAGCTCTTGCATAGTTACACAGTTAGTCAGGTTGAAAAAAGACAAGTCCATCTGGCTCAACCAATAAACAAAAATCAGTAAAGAAAACCAAACCATAAAATCCCATATACACAATCCTATACCCGCAGTTGATCCAGAGGAAGGCGAAAAAAATCCCAGCAAAGCGTGCTCTGGATAAAGCACTATCGGGCCAACGTTTTGCTTGTTAATGTTGGTGAACAGAGGCATCCTCCAATGGCTCTATTAACAGCCACTGTGTACAGAGCCAATCCAATTGTCTTCAGCTGTCCCCTGCCGACTCTAAGACTGGGAAACTGATCACATGAACACGGATCATTTATTTCCTGATCTTCAGTGAGTAGAGAGTGGCGACTGTCAGCTCACTGTAGCACTCGACTGGGGAGGGGGCAGGATCGGCTGAGCTAGCTGCTGGTCGGGGCATCTGGGCAGATTCCGAGATTATTGTCGGGATCCCTGACAAGCCTGGACGGTCTATGGGATGTCATCTGAGTGCACTCCTGTGACCCACAGGAGAAGTATAGTAAAAAGCTTTGGCCATACTACTTCTCTACCCTTTCACACCCTCCTATCCTACACTAATGATCTCCACACTCTCTCTTGATGTGACCTGTATATTAACTTTTCACCTCTTATGCTGTACATTAACCCCTTTGTGTTCCTCCGCTGTATGTGACCTGATTAAGAAAGTGAAGTTCCACTTTAATGTTTTATACTGTTTTAAAATAAAAAGCTAAGAACGTCCATTTAATACTTTACCCACATTTTTTTAAATAGGAAAATTGTTAATGTAGCCCAGTTGCTAACAGCTTAGAGTTGTTTTTATATATTGTTTTTCACTCCCCCCCCCCCCGAATCTTTATCAATATACCAAGATAGAGAAGGTATACATAAAAAAAGAGGGAGACAACACAGAATTGTACAAATACTTCCTGATAGGAGCTTTAAGATGTTAGGTATGACAAAATTAAAACGGTTAGGTTTACAATACAAAGTCAAAGAACATCATCATCATGTCTGGTCACCTTGCCTGCCATGACCGCACCTGTTTAGAATGGCATAAAATACCACTGCATGCAGCATTGCACGTATAGACCCCTGTACACAAATAAAATTCAGGAAAAAAAAAAAAAAGAAGGGAGGTTGCGCAAGGGAGAGAAGAAAGGGTGTAGGAGGAAGAAGAAGAGGGGGGGGCGGGGGAAAGATGCCCAGTCCTTTCACCTTTTGAAGGGACCATGATTGAGCTTAGGTCATCTACAGTTATGATTTGTAATTGGAATACACAAATTAAATGACAAATTCTTGAAAAAAATCATTCTACTGGCATTAGACTCCTCTCTGCAGTGATTGGGTCCCTCCGCCTCATTGATTTTCAGAACTTTAGCCAAGCAAACATTGATTGAGGGAGCTTGGTGCAGTTTCCAGAAAATTGGAATACAGCTTTTTACTGCACTCACTAGAAGTGGGAAAATGGAGTGGCTGTAGGTCTTGCTTGGGAATGCAACAGGAAAAAGGCAAGGCCCTGTGGGATATTCTTTTCTTTTCGTAATGAATAAAACACTCACCTCATTTCATACTGAATGACAAAAAATGCTTACACGTTTGCAAACAGACATATTACAGACTTTTTCCTAGTTCAGACCAACTTTGCTTTGACAGCACTTTCACAAACACTAAGATCAGTAGGAGGTTTTAAGAGTTATGTTATATACAGTAGCCCAGAATAGCTTGCAAAACAGTGTAGTCAAGAATAATAAAAAAAAAAAAAAGGATAAGGTATATAAAAATTCAAACAAACATACTTTCTACAGAATGCTGTGTTTTGTTAGTAGTCCTCCTTTAATATAACATATTTAGACATGATTCAGAGTCAAACATTTACCATATCCATTGCAAAACGTTGCCCATTTTAGTATTTTTAACCCTGCTGACCTCGGGATGCTTGAGCTTGGCAGTTAAAACATCTTACAGCTTTGCCAACTGAGGGATTTTGCAATATTTGAACTGTCTGAGGCCCGATCACTGCATAACTCCCCTCCCTAGCCTTAGAAGTCTTCCTACTTCTGTGATGAAGCAGTATATTAAGGGGAGGAAATTTAGAACCTCATAAAAACAAACAGCATGAAGCGGCAGACACACGAGAACAGGTTTTTATTAAAAGTGACGCTGAGCATATTTACATCTGTGTGCCATAAATACTGTGCTTTTTACAAGTTAAAAATAAAAGTGTTATGTTAACCAAACATTTACAAAGAACATGGGCCCCACTCTACATGAGTGACATCATTCGTTTACACATTGTATGTATTTTTCAAATTGCAGGTACACAATAGCCAAATTAAAAATTTTCAATATTTTTCATGTCCCATTAATCTTGGTGGACAAATATTTATTCTTTGTTCTCTAGCTATCTATTACAATTTACCTGATATTTCATCGAATCCAGATGTGCCATTTCCATTTCTTATTCCAGTGTGACAAAGCTAGCCTACAGTTTTACAATGCACTGGCATCCTTACCTCTTTGTGCAAACAGCGTGCCTGCTATTACCCCCTTCCAAGGGGATGTATCCACTTTTTATTACTTTACTGGCCAGAAATAGGCCTCCTTCACACAGGTGTACACCCACATGAGGCCAGTGTTGCTTGCATCCCCATGCAGGCAGTCCCATTCATGCCAACTGGGATGCAGGGACTGCATGGACACAGTTGCTGTTTCTAATTTGACATCCATGTGGGTGTATGGCCTCAAATGCAGACCGTTTGCTGCATTCAGGGCTGTGCACCTACACAGATGTCAAATTGAAAGCAGCTGCTGTGTCCGTGCAGCCGCTGCATCACAATTGACATGAATGGGAATACAAGCAACACCTGTGCATCCTGTACTAGCAAATATGGTCCTTGCAGGGGTGCATGCTTAGTATGCCTGTCTGAATGAGTCCTTGGGCTTTAAGCTTTCAAAGCAGGGAGATAGTGACAACAATTTTTCTTTAGATTACTTTAATCATACAGTGGGTACGGAAAGTATTCAGACCCCCTTAAATTTTTCACTCTGTTATATTGCAGCCATTTGCTAAAATCATTTAAGTTCATTCTTCTTCCTCATGAATGTACACATAGCACCCCATACTGACAGAAAAACACAGAATTGTTGACATTGTTGAAGATTTATTAAAAAAGAAAAAAACTGAAATATCACATGGTCCTAAGTATTCAGACCCTTTGCTCAGTATTTAGTAGAAGCCCCCTTTTGATCTAATACAGCCAGGAGTCTTTTTGGGAAAGATGCAACAAGTCTTTCACACCTGGATTTGGGGATCCTCTGCCATTCCTCCTTGCAGATCCTCTCCAGTTCTGTCAGGTTGGATGGTAAACGTTGGTGGACAGCCATTTTTAGGTCTCTCCAGAGATGCTCACTTGGGTTTAAGTCAGGGCTCTGGCTGGGCCATTCAAGAACAGTCACGGAGTTGTTGTGAAGCCACTCCTTCGTTATTTTATCTGTGTGCTTAGGGTCATTGTCTTGTTGGAAGGTAAACCTTCGGCCCAGTCTGAGGTCCAGAGCACTCTGGAGAAGGCTTTTGTCCAGGATATCCCTGTACTTGGCCGCATTCATCTTTCCCTCGATTGCAACCAGTCGTCCTGTCCCTGCAGCTGAAAAACACCCCCCACAGCAGGATGCAGCCACCACCATGCTTCACTGTTGGGACTGTATTGGACAGGTGATGAGCAGTGCCTGGTTTTCTCCACACATACCGCTTAGAATTAAGGCCAAAAAGTTCTATTTTGGTCTCATCAGACCAGAGAATCTTATGTCTCACCATCTTGGAGTCCTTCAGGTGTTTTTTAGCAAACTTCATGCGGGCTTTCATGTGTCTTACACTGAGGAGAGGCTTCCGTCGGGCCACTCTGCCATAAAGCCCCGACTGGTGGAGGGCTGCAGTGATGGTTGACTTTCTACAACTTTCTCCCATCTCCTGACTGCATCTCTGGAGCTCAGCCACAGTGATCTTTGGGTTCTTCTTTACCTCTCTCACCAAGGCTCTTCTCCCCCGATAGCTCAGTTTGGCCGGACGGCCAGCTCTAGGAAGGGTTCTGGTCGTCCCAAAAGTCTTCCATTTGAGGATTATGGAGGCCACTGTGCTCTTAGGAACCTTAAGTGCAGCAGAAATCTTTTTGTAACCTTGGCCAGATCTGTGCCTTGCCACAATTCTGTCTCTGAGCTCTTCAGGCAGTTACTTTGACCTCATGATTCTCATTTGCTCTGACATGCATTGTGATCTGGAAGGTCTTATATAGACAGGTGTGTGGCTTTCCTAATCAAGTCCAATCAGTATAATCAAACACAGCTGGACTCAAATGAAGGTGTAGAACCATCTCAAGGATGATCAGAAGAAATGGAAAGCACCTGAGTTAAATATCTGAGTGTCACAGCAAAGGGTCTGAATACTTAGGACCATGTGATATTTCAGTTTTTCTTTTTTAATAAATCTGCAACAATGTCAACAATTCTGTGTTTTTCTGTCAGTATGGGTTGCTATGTTTACATTCATGAGGAAGAAGAATGAACTTAAATGATTTTAGCAAATGGCTGCAATATAACAAAGAGTGAAAAATTTAAGGGGGTCTGAATACTTTACGTACCCACTGTATATAGCCACATTATTAGATTACTTCTCTACAGGTAGGAAACTTTGAACTGCATTCAAATTTTAATAGAAAAAGTAGGAAAGGATCAGAAACTCATTCATGTATTTACCTATGGGGAACAAGGGGAAGCAATTCCCTTCCCCCAGCTCCATCCAAATTGGAGGTCAGTTTTGTGTGGGCTCTTTTCAGGTGAGATATCTGTCCTTTATTATATTAAATACATTACAATGGTATGATTTCTCCACTGTAGTTTGTCTCTTTTCCTCATCATAAGTTCATAACATAGAAATTCCAGTTTCAGTGGCATTTACATAAATTTTTTCCCCAACTATATTATGTGACTGCTTTTATACAGTGATAACTGAGAAAGGTGGGAGGAGCTGGGAATTCTAGTGCAAAGATACTGATATGATTGGGTTTGCTAGCGACCATAAAAATAACTTTGGTGAGTTTATTTTTTATTGAAAGATTGAAAGAAAAATAAATCTTTAGTAAATGTATGCCCTGATTCATCATGAGATAGGCAGCATTTAAAAGTGTGCCTAAGGTATGCTAAAACTGACCTTTCAGTCTATCATCGTATGTCATTTTGTTATGCCTTTGGGTGCTATTTTGGAAACCATAAAGTGTATTGTGCAGGTTGATGAATCAGAATCTAAGTGTGCAAAATCTCCAGCCTCCCAAGACCTGCTGGATCTGTTTTAACAGCAATCTTTTACACTTCATGCTCCTTCCTGTCAGAATGCAAGCCACATTGATGTCAGTGGGGGATTTTCCAATACATAAACAGTGGAAGAGAAGTGACAAATTGTCCTGTGAACTTCACAGCAGTAAATCTTGAAGGCAGTGTCACAGGGAGTGTAATTTCACAAATGAGGTGCTTTAGGAGTAAAGAGGAAACAATCAAGATAGATATCATGAAACCTGCCATTGCTGACTTGTTTTTAGACGTGCTGCTTCCCTATTACTTCTTCACTACTTAGTCAAGGGTGCAGAACAGATGTTGTCAGCAGCTCACCAAGTTGTGAAAGGATGACAAGTCCAGAGCCTTCATCCTCACAAAAAAAAATGATTGTGGAAGAAGCAGAATAATTTGGGTGCCTTGGGAAATGGATGACTACAAAGACTAAAGGACCAAGGAGTAGCAGTTTGTATTTGTATTAAATTCTACAACATCAAGGCTACCTGTCATCTTAAAACTAACTGGGTCATTAAAAATTACAATGCGCTAAAATATAGGAATAAATTACCACAGCGGCTCTAGCAAGAAATGTATTTTTGTTTTTAGAAAGGCAAAGCCCTAACCTCAATTCCTTTGAAATTCTGTGGCATTAGCTAAAAGTAGGCAAAACAACTTAAAAATATACAATTATACTATTGTAAATACAGCAATGGTTCAAATTAGCCCATAAAATATTATAATGCTCAGGGGTGTCCAACGTTTGGAGCCACATTGGAAGAGAAGGAATTATTTTGGGCTACAAATAAAATACACTAACAATGAGAATAGCCGATGAGCAGATTACAAGTTAATGATCAGGGATATAGATTATGTAACTTCATTTTTTCATTTTTTTTGTAAGACATTTTTATCATAAAACAGTGAAAGATAGGATTTTTCCTACAGCTTACCTCTAAAATCCTTTTCTTGGGAGTACATCACGGGACACAGAGCAGGTAATAATGACTATCTGGGTTATTCGCTACCTTTAGGTGAATGGACACTGGCAACCAATAAACAGGAAGTTCCTCCCATATAACCCCTCCCATACAGGAAGAAGCTCCATTTTTGAAGCAAGCAATGAAGATCCGCGAAAAAGAGGGGAGGGACCTCTGTGTCCCGTAATGTTCTCCAAGAAAAGGATTTTACAGATAAGCAGTAGGAAAAAACGGAATTTTTGTAAAATTCCTTTCTCTGAGTCCTCCGACAGTAGCCGCCCCCTTCCAAGTCCTCACCAATGGGTATTGACCTTTGCTCCGCAGGAGTAGCTAGGCAACAAGAATTGTTAATACAAAAGCTTTTAGCATAGACACACCCCTAGGGGCTGTCCCCTCAGTCAATACCTCCCTGCACCAGCATTCCCAACTCAGTTTGGTAGCATAGCAGTAAGAGTACACAAAAACCCCAAAAGAGGGGCGGGGGGCGGCGACTGTCGGAGGACTCAGAGAAAGGAATTTTACGGTAAGATTTTACAAAAATTCAGTTTTCTCTTACGTCCTCCGACAGTCGCCACCCCCTTCCAAGTCCTCACCAATGGGACGTCCCAAAGCAGTGTAGACATGAGGGGTGGGAGACGCAACTGTAGAAAGGCAACGCAGCACCCACATCAGAGAAAGGAACCTTACCACAGTAAGAGAACCAACTGGGCATCAGGAAAGCTTGCTCAACAGGAGCAACAACCCAGGAAAACAAGTAACCCAGGGGTAAAACACCCCAATAACCAAGGGCCCACAAAAACAAGGGTCCCTAAGAAACTGCCGCACTGAGAACTTTACGGCCAAAGGAGGCATCAGCCGATGCCTGAACATCCACCTTATAGAACTTTGAGAAGGTGTGAATGGACGACCAAGTCGCTGCCTTACACACCTGGGCCACAGATGCCTGATGCCGGTAAGCCCAAGACGTACTCAAAGACCTGGTAGAGTGCGCCTTCACAGGGAAGGGAGGAACCTTCCCCTTCAAGGCATAGGCTTGTTCAATGATCTGTCTGATCCATTTGGCGATGGTCGCAGCCGACGCTGCCATGCCCTTCCGAGGTCCCTCAGGAAGGCCAAAGAGGGAATCCGACTTGCGAAAAGATTTAGTGGAGGACAGGTAAACCCTGATCGCCCGGACAACATCCAAGGAATGTAAGGCAACCTCCTTCGGATGCTTAGGCTTCGCGCAGAGCGAAGGCAAGACAATGTCTTCATTCAGGTGAAATTCCAAGATCCTTTTCGGAAGAAAAGATGGGTTAGGCCGCAGGACTACCTTATCCTTGTGGACCACCAGGTAGGGAGAGTTGCAGGACAAAGCCGCCAGCTCCGACACCCTGCGAGCCGAAGTGATCGCCACCAAGAAGGCAACCTTCTTGGACAACAGAGACAACGAGATCTCCCTGATCCTTTCAAAGGGAGCCTGTTGCAACATGGACAGAACCAAGTTCAAGTCCCATGGATGTAAAGGTTCCCTCCTAGGAGGGGCCAAATGTCGCACCCCCTGAACAAAGGTGCTGACCAATGAATTAGACGCCACAGGGCGTTGAAAGAGAACAGCCAGCGCAGAAATCTGACCCTTAATCGTGGCCAACGCCAAACGTTGGTCCACTCCCGTTTGAAGGAAAGCCAACACTCTCGACACCGAGTATGAGCGAGGGGAATACCCCCTGGACTCACACCAGGCAAAATACGCCTTCCAAGTACGGTAGTAAATCTTCCCCGAAGAGGCTTTTCTAGCCTTGATCAAAGTGGGAATGACCTCAGGGGAGAGACCCCTATCCTTCAGGACCTGGCTTTCAACAGCCAGGCCGTTAAAGCCAGCGACTGTAAAGCAGGAGTCTTCTCGAAGTGGCAGACGCCACGGAGCGTCAACTGCCAGATTTACGAGGTCTGCGTACCAAGACCGGCGAGGCCAGTCCGGCGCCACCAGAATCACCGTGTGCGGTTCCGAGGCTAACCTGCGAAGAAGCCTGGACAGCAGTTGAATCGGTGGAAAGGCATACATCAGACGATACTGATGCCAGGGCGCCACTAACGCGTCTGAGGCGTCTGCCCGAGGATCGCGCGTCCTTGCCACGAACCTTTCCACTTTGTTGTTCAGACGAGACGCAAACAGGTCCACATCCGGGGAACCCCACTTCGCGCACAACATCTGGAAGACATCCGGGTGAAGGGACCATTCTCCCTGGTCCAGGGTCTGGCGATTTAGATAGTCCGCCTGCCAGTTCTCCACCCCCGGAATGTGAACTGCCGTTATCGCCGGGACGTGCGTCTCGGCCCAAGACAGAATGTCGGCTACTTCCTGAGCCGCTCGGGCACTCCTGGTGCCCCCTTGATGGTTGATGTAGGCCACCGCGGTGGCATTGTCCGTCTGAACCCGAACTGGACGGCCCCGGTTCCAGAATGTTGATCGGAAGGGAGGACTCCTCTTCCGACCAAGTTCCCTGGGCGGACAGAACGCCAGGAACACCACCCCAGCCCGACAGGCTGGCATCCGTGGTGGGCACCGTCCACGATAATGGACGAAAAGACTTGCCCCCCGACACCGCCGGGGACTGTAGCCACCACAGAAGATCCCTTCTGGTGCTGTGGCTCAACGAGATCCGCAGATCCAGGGATTGCGGCCGCCCGTCCCACTCGGTCAGAATCTCCGCTTGGAGACTCCGCGTGTTAAACTGGGCAAAGGGGATCGCCTCGAAAGACGAGACCATTAAACCTAGACATCTCATGCATGTCCGGAGAGACGAGTTCCGGTTGTCCCTGAGGGACCCGACCTCATCCTGAAGAGTCTGAAGCTTGTCCTCCGGCAGGAAGACCTTCGCTTGGACAGAGTCCAGAATCATTCCCAGGTAGGGAAGACGAACCGAAGGACACAGAGTCGACTTCGGAATGTTTATAGTCCAACCGAACTCCTGCAGCGTCCGCATCGTGGCGGATAGGTCGGTCACCAGGCTCTGACTGGCGTTTGACCTTATCAGGATATCGTCCAGATACCCCAAGACCGCAATGCCCTGTGCTCGCAACAGGGCCAGAACCGGCGCCAGCACTTTGGTAAAAACCCGCGGAGCCGAAGCGAGACCGAAAGGTAACGCCACGAATTGGTAGGGATCCTCCGCAATGGCGAATCGAAGGTACCTCTGGTGACCCTCGAAAATGGGGATGTGTAGGTACGCATCCTTCAGATCGATGGAGGCCATGAATTCCCCCGGACTCAGGGCAGCCACCACTGAGCGCTGGGGGATTCCATGCGAAACTTGCGAACCCGTACAAAGCGGTTCAGAGTTTTCAAGTCCAGAATCGGACGCACTTTGCCCTCCTTTCTGGGCACAGTGAACAGATTGGAGTAAAACCCCCGAAATCTGTCCCGATGAGGCACCGGGACCACCACCCCCTGGGCCCGCAGGTCCCGCACCGCCAGGTGCAAATCCTGCAAGCGCTCCGGAGACAGCTGAAGATTTGAGGGAAAAAATCTGCCCGCCGGCCGAGAGAGAAATTCGATCTTGTAACCAAATCGAACGATTTCCTGAACCCATCTGTCCCGAATGCGGGTCAGCCAAGGTTGTAGGAAACCGCGCAGACGTCCCCCCACCCCAGAAACGGGTGAGGGCACCCCTTCAGGCGGAAGTGGTATGGGAAGTGGAACCGGACTGGCCGGACTTCTGTTTCCCCGCCCACGGCTTCTTCTGGGAGCCTTGGCCCTTGAAGGGCTTGCCCTTGGACTGTGACCGAAAGGCACGAAAGGACCCCTGAGAGGGCCTAGACGAGGAATTCCGTTTACCACGGAAGGACTTATGCTTGTAGGACTGAGGCAGGAGAGTACTCTTGCCCCCCGTAACCCCTTTTATCAGGGTATCCAAAGCCTCGCCAAAAAGGCGAGACCCAGCGTAGGGAAAATCCGCCAGCGTCTTGCGAGAAGATTGGTCGACCGACCAATTCTTCAGCCAAATCAGACGACGATTCAGTATCGCCACGCTGGACAGGTGCGCAGCCAAGGGAGCTAAATTCAAGTCCGCATCGCACAAGTACATGACACCCTGATGGATCTGGTCCACCATAGCCAACGTGGTAGGTGAAGCTGAATCAGCCACCAAGGTGCGCCTGAGCATCTTAGTCCAATCAGCAACAGCCTGTGCCGCCATAATGGAAGCAAAAATAGGCTTCAGCATAGAACCAGCCACCAAATAGGCATGACGGGCAAGAGACTCTATTCTCCTGTCCGTAGGGTCCCGGAAAACCGGGGTATCCTCAGAAGGCACCGCAGTAGCTTTGTTCAACACGGCCAGCGCGTGATCCACCGGAGGCGCCACACACCAACGCTCGTCGGTGGCAGGCGCAAACGGATAAAGCAGTTTAAACTTATTTGGCACAGTAAAGGGCTTCTTTAAATTGTGCCACTGTTCATTAACCGTATGGTGAAATTCAGCAGGGCAGGGAAAAACCTGCGCCGATTTGCGAGTCCTCTGTGTTCCAAAAGAAGACACCCTAGCAGGAGGAGCAGGCTCATCCTCCAGGTGCAAGGTATCCTTTATGGAAGCAATTAGCTCATTCATGAGTGCAAGCTCTTCAGGCGAGCCAGGGGGAGAAACATCAACCCCTCCACCTCTGCCTCCCCCTCGGACCCCACAAGGTCCAAAGATGAGCGGGACCCTGAGAAGGGTACGCCAGTCACAGCAGCCACATCGCCCTCTGAATCAGAGGAAATGGATAACCTGGCCCTTTTTGCGGATCGTTCAGCCAACAGCATCTGCACCTGAGACACTAAGGAAGCCACTACAGTGGTCAGATCGGCCCCCTCGGGGGTAGCAGCAGCCCCTGGTCCCCCCCCCAGGGCGGGGGGAAACTTGCTATCCTGAGAATCCATTCCCCAGTACAGCAGAAAAATATAAAGGTACTGGCCCTTTAATACCATGGCGAGCGCAGCCCACCGCACACTGTTGTATGCACTGACCCCGCAGGGATAGACAATACTGAGCAAGGAGTGACAGGACAAGAAGGTAAAAACCTGGAGAGAGCACACCAGACTGCTTCCACCGATCGCTGTTCCCAGAGAAAGAGGAAGTGATGCGATGATGGCTGACTGATATAGCCTATTTAAGGCTCCGGCAAAATGGCCGCTCGGCCAGGGGAGAAGGCTACAATAAAATGGGGCCGCCATGTGCATGGATGAGCACCGCCCGCCAAAATGGCGGTGAATGGCGCCAAAACACGGCGCTGCACAGGGACAGGGCCGGTCACAGTAGTTAGGCAAAGAAAAAAATGGCGGATCGCCGCAGCGACCGCCGCTCACACACATGTCTGCACACAAAAACTGCACCCAGAGCATAATAAACAGCAGAGCAGGATGACCCCCCCTCGCAGCCCACAGGCAGTGCAGCCACACAGGGATCTGACAGGGAGCCCGCAGTTACAAAGACATGAAGGGTACTACACAGCCACAGACTGACACCCATACAGAAAGGTCCCCACACAGAAGTTGCTTACCGTACCAGATGGCGTGGGGAGCCGTCTCCAGCGACAAACCGCTATCAAGGCAGACAGGGAGTGCCGCAGCCAGGACGCTTGTGGACCGCAGTCATGGCGTCCAGTGAGGTAGCCACCTCACAGGCAGCATCCCTGCAGCGAACAGGGATGGGTCGTTCAATGTGCCAGGGTAAAACGTAAGCTGAACGCTCGATGGCAGGCTAGGGATCCATCTGGCTCTCAGCCCTGGGATCCAGGGCGGCCAGTCCGAGACCCAGCTCCGCATGACGATTCTTCATCAGAAGATCCCTAAACTAAGGCTGACAAAATAACAGCTAGCAAGGAAAAGAGAAAAATACTTGAAATAAAATCAAATAAAGGGAAGAAGGCTGAGACTGAGCCCCAGCACAGGAAAGCCAGCTATTCCTAAGCTAGGCAAGATCAAACTGAGTTGGGAATGCTGGTGCAGGGAGGTATTGACTGAGGGGACAGCCCCTAGGGGTGTGTCTATGCTAAAAGCTTTTCTATTAACAATTCTTGTTGCCTAGCTACTCCTGCAGAGCAAAGGTCAATACCCATTGGTGAGGACTTGGAAGGGGGCGGCGACTGTCGGAGGACGTAAGAGAAATCCTATTTTCTTTATCGTACATCACAGGACACAGAGCAGGTAATAATGACTATCTGGGATGTCCTAAAGCCATGCCCTTGAGGAGAAGGGACACAGAATACCATAACTGCCCCCTGAGCAAAGAATAATAGGAACTTATAGTGCTGTTTGCAACACACTAATACCAAACTGAGCCCCTTCTTGGGCTCTAACATCCACTTGATAAAACCTTGTGAATGTATGAACTGAAGACCAAGCTTTGCAAATCTGAGACATAGATACTTGATGATGTTCTGCCCAAGAAGCACTCTCCTGTAGAATGCACTTTTAACTTAAAAGGCGGAATCTTACCCTTTAAGCCATAAGCTTGAACAATGACTTGACAAATCCACCTAGAAATAGTGGAAGTAGTTGCCGCTTGGCCTTTCCTAGGCCCTTCTGGCAACACAAAAACAGGCATCGGTACTACGGATTAGTGCAGATGACTTCAAATAGACTAACTGCACGAACCACATCTAGTGAATGCAATAAACTTTCCTCTGGAATCTGAGGATTTGAAAAAAAAAAAAGGCAGAACTATACCCTTGTTTAGGTGAAACCCTGACACTACTTTAGGCAAAAAGGATGGATGAGGCCAAAAGACCACTTTATCCTGATGAAGGATCAGAAATGTCTCTCTACAGGAAAGAGCTGCTAACCCTGAGACCCTCCTGGCTGAGGTTATAGCAACCAAAAAAAAATATTTCCTTACCAATAATACCAAGGGAATCTGCCTGTAAGGGTCAAAGTGCTGCCTCTGCAGCACCAAGAGTACAAGATTCAGGTCCCAAGGACACAGGGGTGGCTTAATTGCGGAACCATGCGAATCACACCTTGCATAAACGTCCTCACAAAAGAGTGCGTCGCTAAAGGTCTCTGGGAAAAAAACGACAAGGCTGAGACTTGACCTTTAATGGTCCCTAATGCAAGAATTCTACCAATGACCTACTTACGAGGATGCCATTTCTTGTATTCACATCAAGAGCTATAGGATTTCCAAACTTTATAAAAGATTCTCCTAGAGACGGGTTTTCTGGTATTAATCAGAGTAGCCAAAACCGAGCCGAGATCTCCAGATCCTTCAAGATTCTGGTTTCAATAGCCAGGCCGTCAAATTCAGCGACCGTAAAGCAAAATGGAATATGGGACCTTGGGAGAGCAGATCTGGTCGACATGGACGCAACCATGGCTCCCCCATAGCTAACCTCACCTGTGCGAACCAAGGCCCCCTGGGCCACGCAGGAGCCACCAGGATCACCGGCTTCCCGTCCACCTGAATTCTGCTCAACAATTGTGGCAGAAGTTGGATCGGAGGAAATGCATACATCAGGCTGAAATGTGACCAAGGGATCACTAGGACATCTGTTCCGATAGCGTTCAGATCCTTGGTTCTGAACACAAAATTGTTCAGCTTGTTGTTGAATCTGGATGCCAATGGATCTACGTCGGGGTACCCAAATGTTGACAGATCAGTTGAAACACCTCGGGATGCAAGGACCATTCCCCTGGACACAATTGCTGGGGACTTAAAAAGTCTGCCTGCCAATTGTCCACACCGGGGATGAATACTGCTGACAAACAGGGAACACACCTGCCCATGTCAGTATGTGGTTCACTTCTTTCTGAACCAATTTTCTCCTGGTGCCCCCCCCCCCGATGGTTTATATAAGCCACCAGGGTTGCATTGTCTGACTGAATCCTGACAAGACACCCCTAAAAACCTGGTTGTCCAATAACAGTGCCAAACGGGCTGCCTTGGTTTCCAAGATGTTGATAGGCAAGAGTCTCTCTACCCAAGACCAAGTCCCTTGGACAGAAAGACCCTCCAAGACACCCCCCCAGCAAATCAGGCTGGCATCTGTGGTTACAACCTTCCAGGTTACTGGCAAAAAATTATTTCCTTTGCTTAGATCCTGCATGACCCCCAGAGCAAGAGACATAGGGGAATCCAATGCTTGAACCTTTTTGTTCCAATCAGAGAGAATACTGTTCTGAAACAGTCTGGAGTGGAAATGAGCATAAGGGACTGCCTCGAAAGAAGCCACCATTTTGCCCAACAGCATCATGCATAGTCGTATGGAGGGAAACTTTTTTCTCCCTACGACCTGAACCAGGCTTCTTAGGGCCACAACCTTTGACGGAAAAAAAAACAAAAACAAAAAAAAAAAAAAAAAAAACTTTTGCCTGAACTGTGTCGAGAACCAGACCCAGATATTCCAAGACTTGAACAGGCTTTAATGTGGATTTCTCTAGATTGGTAATTCAACCCAAACCCTCTAGAAACTGGATTGTTTGGGACATGTCTTGAGTTAGCCCTAAGCTTGAATGATTCTTTAACAGCAGGTCATCCAGGTATACCATGACAGAGATGCCTTGGGACCTTAGAAAGGCTAACACCGGGGCCAAGATTTTTGTAAACATCCGGGGAGCTGTAGCCAGACCGAACGGTAGTGCTACAAACTGGAAATGACACTGCCCTACTGCAAACCGCAGAAACCTCTGATACTTGAAGATTGGCACATGGAGGTATGCGTCCTTGACATCTATGAAGGCCAAAAAAATTTCCTCTTCCTAAAGAGGCTACAACTGAGCGAAGGGATTCCATCCGGAACGACTGAACGGTCAGGTACTTTTTCAGTGCTTTGAGATCCAGAATGGGTCTTACCTCCCCATTTGGTTTTGGCACTGTAAAGAGGTTCGAGTAGAACCCCGTGAACCTTTCGCTGGTTGGAACCTCCACAATTACACTCTGTACCCACAGGTGTTTCAGAGCCCGGAACAAGGGTTCCCTTTTTACCAGGCACATAGGAACATTTGAACCCAGAAACCGAAAAGGAGGAAACTCCCTGAATTCTATCATGTAGCCATGAGTTACAGTGGATAAGACCCATTTGTCCTGAACCACCTTTTCCCAAGCTCTTAAGAGCAAAAGTCTTCCCCCCACCGGAGTGAGTGGGGGCGCCTCTTCATAAGGCAGACTTGGAGCCCGTTTTACCAGGCTTTTGGACCCAGGGTCTTTTCTGACCTTGACCCTGAATTTTCCTGAAACCCGATGGCTAAGGCCGTCGAAACTGCTTAGATACTAATACGTTGGAGGGAACAGTAACACTAGGAGCCTTAAAGGATGAAATTTTATTCCTCCTTTTTATAGGCAACAGGGCACTTTTTCCCCCTGAGATCTTTAAGATGTATTGATCCAGATCCTCCCCAAAGAGACGTTCACCGTGGAAGGGAAAGCATGTCAGCAGTTTTTTACAAGGTAATTCTGCTGACCAATTTTTAAGCCACAGAACTCTGTGCATATGGACAGAGAGAAGGGCTACCCGGGAAATCTGTTGGATAGAATGTTTGAGGGCGTCAATCGCAAAACAGAAAGCACAAGGCATTTCTGCCAATTTTTTGACAGATTCCTCCTGGATAGAACTTTTGGTCAGTTGTTTAATATGGTCTCTTAAGAACAGACAGATTCCTATAGCTGCCACAACAGGCTGAAGAGCAGAGCCAGCAACAGAAAAGGAAGCTTTAAGCAACGACTCCAGATTTTTATCTGCTGGGCCCTTAAAGACTTGGGCATTGTCCACCAGACAGGTGAAGTTCCTATTCACAGAAGAAATAGCTGCATCAACAGACAGCATACCCCTTTTCCTTTTGAATTTCTCCTCCATTGGATATAGCAAAGAAAATCTCTTTGGAAGCATAAACAACCTGTCAGGGTGACCCCAATTCTCATACATCAACTGCTCTAGTAGAGGGTGTAAGGGAAAAGCCTGGGAACTCTGCTGACGCAAAGATCCCAGAGAGGAAAAAGAGGCCGTTGATACCTCCAGGGGAAGTCATTTAAACCCAGTCCGCACCATTTCAGTAAGGGACTGGATTAGTAACCTCTGAGTGTGAGATGCCACAAACGGTACCTCAGAATCGGAGTCTTCAGAAGAGGCACCATCTTTAGCCTGCTCCCCCCTCCAAGTTACCCATAGCTACCTCCTCAATATCTTCTGCCCAATCTGGCTGTAAACCAGAGGCAACTGCAAGGTTTTTATAGCAGGGAAACCCGTGCAGGTGATGGGATCTATCCCGCTTCTTCTCGCCCTGTGAAATAGAAGCAATCATGCTGGCTATTCTACTTTCCAGGCAAGCCAAGGCATATGCCAAATCGTCCTTAGTAACATAAGCAGATAAAGGCATTAGAGGAAGCAACCATACCTGACAAGCACAATGGCTCAGACTGGCCAGTAGCATCAGGTCTATCAGGGGAGGAGAGTACAGCGGGAATCAGACTAGGACTGTTCAATCCTGATTTGGGGACACTAGACCCCTTCCCTGCTGTGCCCCCCTACTTCTCTTTCTGGAAGACATTGCTTTTAGTAAAGTAAGACCCAGAAGTGAGGCCCTATTGCACAATGGTAGAGCATACTGTGATCCAGCACTATAAAGCTATCGCAGAACTACCGTTCTCCAAACCTGTCCCACGGTCACTCACATGCCCAGACAGTCTGATCCACCTGCTCTGTGTCCCAAAATATCCAGGGCCAGAAACTTCCAGTAGCTTGCTCCAGCGCAATCCAGCCAGCAGCCTGCTTTAAATGAGGTGAGGGCATTCATGTGCATGTCCGTGACGTCATCTGCGAGTTCCGCTCTCATAGCCACATGGGAAAAAATCCTCATCAAGCTGACCGGGACCAGACTACAGAGACAGGTAAAAACCAAAACTGCAGAATACTGACATCTAGTGACCAAAAACAGACTTCCAGCTAGGAGAAAACATGCTCATTTCTTCCATTAAAACTCTTTCTAAGAGAGAGAAAAGGAATAACTTACCATTACCAGTCCTGCCGCAGGGTCCTCAGCAGGACTCAATCATCACTCATCACGGCGAGCTTGGTCAATCCGACCTTCAGGGACCGGGTCCCCCTTTTTTAATGGTGTCCACTCCCTTGGACCTGTAGAGCACCCTGCTGAAAACTCCTTGGGATAATAAAACCCAGGGTTTCATGACTAGGGTCCAGCACCCAATTGGGTCACATTACAGGCAAAACCTCAGATCTTCTCTAGCTATATGGTACTTGGGTCCATATCCTCTGGTGAGCGCATTCAATATTCAGTGTGTTGGTGTGGAAATTCTTTCCTATTTGATCACGTGTGCAAGTTTTGATGGTTCCACATTTATGCTTCAATCTTCAATACTTGGGACTCACCATTACCCATCAATTTTTTTCACTTTTCTATCATTTTATGATACTTTAATTGGACTGAATCAGTCATTTTAGCGCTGCCCCTTTTTGTATAAAAGGTTCGATACCCCTGACTTACATTTTTTTTTAAAACATTTACATGCTGAAAAACTTTAAAATTATAATTAAATCTGTATGTTGTTCTGGATTTTTTGTTTAAAATCCCAGCACTGTCTACTTATTTAGTGACCTTCCATCTGATAGGCCGCAATAAATGTTGATAGGCTGAAAGTATTGCTACTCAAGGCGGTTACAATAACTACTAAATGTAGTTTAGGTATTATAGCCATATGTACCATTTGCTTCAAAAATTTGGCAATATAAACAATTGTGTGAGTAAACATGGAGGTAACTGTATAACATGACTTTGCCAGAGACACGTTGCTATATGCAACGACACTTATTAGACTTCAGAAACATTGAAAATTTTCTCCTACACACGTAATAGGTGACAATATACAAGCTCCAGTAATATAGTGATATTAGCATGCTATAAATTGACATATAGGCAGTTTCCATTAGGATAATGCTTTTCTTCTATCCGTTCTTGGCTGTTCAGTTTACATTGCTAAACATACATAAATCATAAAATTCTGCACAAAAGGCTAAGGCTCTGCAGGAGCTGGCCAAGATTTGAACCATGTACGGGCAGGCTGAATGTACCAAGCTGATTGATCGATCAACTTGGGTACAAGCAGCATGCAGGGTTTTACCTCTGATTATCGCTAATGGCTGTTATAGCAATAATCACTGTCTTCTTTCGGCGGGGACGGCTTTACCAGCCAAAAGACAATGGCCTGGCAGGAGGGATTCCCACATCAACACTGTCTGTGTAGATGTGGTGATCTAGTTAATTTCTTTCCTGCAACCTTAGGCAGGAAAGAAATTTGCTCCGTGTATGGCTGGCCTTAGTAACTTGTGAGAAAAAAAGTTGCAGGACATGTGGAATGCCATGTATCTCTATAAGAGCAGTTCCAATTGACACTACTGAAGTTGCTGCAACTTCAGAAAAGGTTCCTGCACTATTTTGATAAGACTTTTTCACTCTCTGGTAGTCACTTCAGTCGTATCAAAGCTGGACTCCAAAGTTGCACTGAAAACCGTGCAACTTTGGAGTTGGCTAGTGTGAACGGAGCCTTGAGGTGTACGTAACGTAAAGGCCTCTGTCCGTTAATCCGGGAACATGCTTACCTGACTGGATGGAGTAAGTGTAGCTCCTTGTGTCACTTATCTTAGGGAGAAAAAATCATGAGCAAGATTTGCAAACATTTTCAAATGATCTTTTTCCCCAAATGGGGGGGGGGGACTGTGTTGCTAAAGCCAGATAGAGCTACTGTTATCTAAAGAGAATTAAAGTGTAGCTAAACCCTAACTGGATGACTTTTAAAAGCACTGCACATCATAAAACTGTCAGTTTTCATTTTTCTCATGTTGTTTTGCATCACAGTGCCACTGATCACTTTCAGACACTTCTTGCCTACATGTACTAGCGCCAACATCAGCTGCACATCAATTGTCTAAACAAGTCTCCAAATAAAGACATACAATAGTGGACCATGCCGGTACAATGTGTGTTGGTAGAGCTACCAAGGGCATATACAACAGGGAGACAACATGGGAATACCGTTGGGACAGAGTTGTCACCCCATAGCAAGAAGTGCCTGACCAAGTACTTTTATGCTAGAATCACTACCATGTATTACTTTAAATGGGAAAAAAATAAATAAAACCAACTTGCAAATGACATTATCATATTAAAACTTATATAACATTTTAGCCAGTGGGTTTATTAAATCTTATATAAGATTTTAGTCAGTGGATTTAGATCTACCTTAAACTTAACTATTGGGTTTATCTTAACTAGTTCTATTTTTAATAGTTTGATGGTGGTGGGGGTAGAAAAACGGAAAATTGATATCAAATACTTACCGTAATTTTCCTTTCCTGATGGACTCCATGGCAGCATACGTTTGAGCGGGTAGGCCCCGCCTCCTCTCCTACCTCATAGGACCCCACTCCCATAAATCTTTGCTCCCTTTCAGCATCAGTGTTCTGTAACTAGCCTACTCAGGAATTGGGAGGGGACTCCTGCTGCCATGGAGTCCATCAGGAAAGGAAAATTACGGTAAGTATTTGATATCAATTTTCCGTTTTCCTGACAGACTCCATGGCAGCATACGTTTGGGAAATAACTCGCTATACACTCCCGGGTGGGAAGATGCTGAACAAAGAAAACTTTAATTGGCACTGTCAACTGACAAGACTTGAACGCCAAAATTAACGGAAGACAAAGCAGCAGGTTCAAAACAATAATGGGAAAGAAAAGTATTAACAGATGACCAAGATGCTGCCTTGCAGATCACGTCAGGTGCGACGTGCTTGGAAGCTGCGCAAGACGTAGCGACACTTCTTGTAGAGTGAGCTGTAATCGCCTCTGGAGGAGCCAAGCCCTTTGCTCTATACGCCCATTGGATAGCCTGAACGATCCACGCAGCCACTGCTCTGGAAGATGCCCGCATTCCTTTCTTTTTGCCATGTAGCAGAACGAAAAGGAAGTCCGATTGGCGGAAGGAGGATGTGGCCTCCAAATATTGACTTAGAGTGTTGCCCACGTCTAGAGGATGGACTGAAGAATTCTCATCAGTTCTGAAGGTGGGAAGAACTATCTCAGCATTTTCGTGGAAGACAGAGGTCACTTTTGGATTTGACCCTAGCATGGGGATAAGGACCACCCTGTCATGAAAAAAGGTCAAAAAAGGTTCTTTGTGACCCAGATTGTGTATCTCGGAGACCCTCTTAGCAGAGGAAATAGCCACCAAAAATGCTGTTTTCAACGCAAGTTCCTTGACAGACATGGAAGCAACATCCTTTGAAGAAAAAAAGTCCAAAACTAAAGGAAGATCCCATTTTGGGAATCTTGGCCTTCTCTGAGGCCTAAGCCTGACTGCTCCCTTAAAAAATTGCTGGATCAGATGATGGCTTGCCCACTGAATTCCGGTAAAGGCTGAAATGGCGGATACTTGCACCCGGAGAGAACTAACCGAGAGGGGCAGATCCAGACCAGACTGCAAAAAACTTAAAATCTGCTGAACAGTAGGCGTACCTACTGGACCTGACCCCTGGGCCTGATGACTCATGAACCTGGCCCATATCCTTTCATATACCCTGTTGGTGCTGGGCCTTCTTGAACTCATGAGAGTCGGAATCACCTCCTCTGGACATCCGAGAGCTTCCAACCTCCCCCTCTCAAAAACCAAGCCCTGAGGTGCAGCCGTGCAGGGCAAGGGTGCAGAGTAGGACCCTGAGACAGAAGGTCTGACCTGAGAGGTAGAGGGATTGGATCCCTGAAGCTCAGAAGGGACAGCAGGGGAAACCATGGCCTGTTGGGCCAGAAGGGAATTATTGCCACGATCTCTACTTCCTCCATCTTCAGTCTCCGCAGGAATTGGAGTACTATTGGCACTGGTGGAAAGGCATAAGCAGACTGGAAGTCCCACCTGTCCGTGAGGGCATCCACTCCGAAAGCTTGAGGATCTCTGAATCTCGTGTAGTACTTCCGAAGTTTCCTGTTGCGTGGACTCGCAAACAGATCCACTTCGGGTGAAATCCCCAGGGACAGCACCCAGTTGAACACCTCCTGATGGAGGGACCACTCGTTGTTGTCTAGTTCTAGTTGGAAACGGGATAGGAAGTCTGCCTCCACATTCAACACTCCCGGAACAAAGACCGCTGAAAGATTGGCCAGATGATGCTGAGCCCATGTCATGATCGGCTCTGTTTCTTGGAGGAGAGATAAACTGCGTGTTCCTCCCTGCCTCTTGACATAAGCCACTGCCGTGGTGTTGTCCATCCTTAACAGCACTGAAGCCCCCTGTGTTAGATGGTGAAAAGCCTGGAGTGCTTTGAAGGCGGCTCGTAGTTCTAGAACGTTGGACACTACTCCGTGACCTGGGAAGTTCCATCTGCCTTGTGCCACTTCGGTCAGACAGTGGGCTCCCCAACCGGTACTGCTGGCATCGGAGGTTATCGTTATCCAGGAAATCGGAGCGATTGAGTGGCAGTTGGTCAGATTTGTACGACGTAACCACCAGGGAAGGCATCCCTTCATGAATGGAGTCAGGTGAATAACCTGTGACAAATTCTCCGTCGTCCATTGTTGGAGAAACCCCTTCTGGAAGGGTCTCAGTTTCCACATAGCCCACTTCACCATGGGCGAGGTGGCTACAAGCGTCCCTACTACCTTTAGACACTGACGAGCAGTGAGACGAGAGGCAGCGAGAGCGTGAGACACCCTGCTCTGGACTACAGGAATTTTCTCTTCTGGCAGGGAAATGGTGCACTTCACCGTGTTGAACAGTGCCCCGAGAAACACCAGCGACTGCGTAGGCACCAGATGGCTCTTCTCTAGATTCAGAATCCAACCGAATTCCTGAAGAGTCGATGTCACTTGTCCAGATGTAAGAGTAACTGATGTCTGTCCTGGGACAGAAGGAGAAGATCGTCCAGATAATGATGCAATCTGATGCCTCTGGTCCTGATGAGAGCCACAACTGCCAGCAAGGTCTTGGAGAACGTACGAGGCGAAGTTGAGAGCCCGAAGGGAAGACACGTAAATTGCATGTGGGCATGACCTACAGCAAACCGGAGAAACTGATGGTACTCTTTTGCCACAGGAACGTGGAAGTATGCGTCTTTTAGATCGATCGATGCCAACCAATCTCCTGGAAGGATGGAATGTTGAATGGTGACTAGGGACTCCATTTTGAACCTCTCTTGACGGATAGACCTGTTGAGATATGTGAGGTCTATTACCGGACGCCAGGTGCCGTTCTTCTTCTGAACGAGAAACAGAGGTGAATAGACTCCCAACCCTCGTTCTGCCTCGGGAACTGGCACAACAGCTCGCTGAACCAGTAAGGAGTCCACGTAGGCGAGAAGAATTTTCTTTTTCTCTGCCGAAAGAGGAAGTGAGGTTGCGACAAACCTGGGTTTGGGAACGTTGTTGAACGCCCACGAATGTCCCTGGGACACGATGTTTAACACCCAGGGATCCTGGATCGAGGCCGCCCAGACATCCCGAAATTGGAGCAACCTGGCCCCTACCGGGAAGGCCTGGACGGGCCCAACCTCAAAAGGATTTGGTGGCCTCCCGGTCACCAGACGAAGAGCCTTTAGGGCCTTTCTGGAAGGTGGATTGCCTTGACTTCCAACCTCTTCCGTAAGACTTGCCTGGTCTGTAGCTGCGTGCTTCCCTGGCACGATTGGTAGTTTGTCTTCTCGGGAAAGAGTGCTTCTGAGCGCCTGGGCGTTTATCCTGAGGGAGGAACCCAGATTTTCCACCCGTGGCCCGAGTTATGGCTGCATCCAATTTGTTCCCAAAGAGGGAAGAACCCTCAAAGGGAATTCGGCACCACGCCTGTTTGGAAGCAGCATCAGCAACCCAAGGCCTAAGCCAAAGGGCGCGTTTAGCCGTAACCGAAGCCAGCATAACTCGAGCCAAAAGGCGAATGGTGTCTAGAGACGCCTCCCCCAGAAAACCCGCAGCCATCTTCAGCTCCTGGATTGGGGAGCTCTGGAGCACTTCTTCCGAAACTCCTCCAAGAGTGCCCTCGAGGGCATTAATCCAGACTTCCATGGCCTTAGAAATTGTAGCCAAAGCCAAAGCTGGCTTACAGGCCATGCCGGCCGAAAGATATGCTCGTTTAAGGTCAGCGTCGATCCTCCTATCCAACGGATCCCTAAAAGAGGCTGTATCCTCCATTGGAAGGGTGACATGTTTGACCAAACGCATCACGGCTGCATCCACACTTGGGGAAGATTCCAGGTACTTCACCTTTTCCTGTTTAAATGGATACAGCTTTGCCATTTTTGTGGTCAGAGAATTTTTCCTTTCCACTTTGCTCCACTCCTCTGTAATTATATCTCCCAGCTCCCCTAGAAATGGAAAGTCCAGGGGGCGTGGCTAGCGATCGGCATGTAAGCAGCGCGGTCTCGGAGCTCCGGCGGCACCTGGTGATCCTTCAGTGATCCTGGCACTAATCCTTTCGATCAACCCCTCAATTTTCGCTGACACACCTATCCTGGCACCTCCGGAGCCGGCCACCATGGTCAAAATCGGCCCCCAGGGCACCAAGGCAGGTGCGGCCTTCCGAAACAGCCCGGGCCGCGAGGCCTCCCAAGATGGCGCCGGACCCTCTTCACAGCCGCAGCGTCCGCCCAAGGAGAAGTCGGGCCGGGCCGGACAGCCTCCTTCACGGATCCCTGCTTCCTCGGGTAAGCCTGATGGCGTGCCCCAGAAGGCCCGACCCCCGACCACTATTCGGGACCATTTCGCTGATTCCCCCATGCTGTCTAAGGGACCCCCAGCTCTATCCCCGGGGCTGCAGGAGGGCTCAGATCCCTGGGCGGCAGATGGGACATGGGATGCGGGGGACTCCCAAGCAGGGGGGGCTCCGGAGGGGGCTACTGAGGCGGGAGATTCAGCTTCTGGGAGCCTCACGTTACAGCACATCATGGAGGCTATTCACACTTGCCAATCCACTCTGACCACTCAAATTGAGACTGTCCGGCTGGACCTATCTATAGTTAAACATGAAGTGCAGAAGATTCACACTCGGATCGCTGCTGCTGAACAGCGTATCAGTGATGTTGAGGACACAGTTAACCCCTTGCAGGCAGAGGTCCGCACACAACGGCAGGATCTACAGGTCCATTCTGATAAACTTGGGGACTTGGAGGACAGGATGCGCAGAAATAATCTCCGCTTTGTTGGCTTTCCTGAGAAATCTGAGGGGAGACATGCTGAGGATTTTCTGGAGACCTGGATTAAGGATACTGTAGGTGTGGAACATCTCTCCCCCCTGTTTGCCATTGAACGAGCACACCGGGTTCCTATGCGCCCTCTCCCTCCTGGGGCCCCTCAAAGATCTTTACTGGCAAAATTCCTTCATTTTCGGGACAAGGAAAATATCCTGCGAGCTGCACGCGATCTTCCTGACCTTCAATACAATGGAGTTAAAATCTCTATCTATCCTGACTACTCTGCTGCTACACAGAAGTTACGCATGGCCTTCAATGCGGTCAAACGCAGGCTTAGGGAAGGGCAGTTTGGCTACAGCATGCTTTACCCAGCTAAATTGAGGGTGATCCATGAGGGAAAGGCTCACTTCTTCCTTTCCCCGCAGGATGCATCGGCCTGGCTTGATGGTTTGGGAAGACGGGGCTGAACATGCTTTGATTATTGCAGCTGTTGTTTGCCGGGGGTCTGGGCCTACCTGGGCCCCCTCCATACTGATGCTCGGACTCTGTTGCTGATATCCCCTGTCTGGGGGTGCTGTTATCCTGATGGCTGGGCGACTCCATACTGGACCGGACGGTCTCCCTCATGTGTTCTCTGAGGAGGTTTTCATCCCCTGAACTTGCACCTCTATACTCTGAGGCGGTGCCGCCACCTCCGCAGCTTTTTGTCTTTTTCCCTTTTTTTTTTGGGGGGGAAATTTTTCTTTTTTTCTCCCCCCCCCCATTTTCCATTTTTCTTGTTTTTATTTTTATTTTTTCTGGTGTGTTCCTGCTCCTTTAGGGACACTGAACTAAAGACATTCTGGCATAGTTATGCCTTCTGGGGTTGTTCGTGTTTCTGGGCTAAAGCTCTCTGCCCGTTTTTATGACAGGGAGCCGGGTGGGGGGTGGGGGGGTGGGTTCATGGGGTTGTGGATTTCAGTTTTCTGTTTTATTTTTACTCCGTATGCTTTTTCTCTCAGCAGTGGTGGTCAGCTCTCTATTAGGTGGTATTTCAGCGGAGGTGTGGTCCGGACGGGCCCCCCGGGGGCTTTCCCTGCCCGTGCGCCCGCTAGGTACTGGTATGTATGTTTTTTCAGGTGGGGGCGGGGCGCTCTCGGAGGGGGTTCTCCTCTGGGTGGGCCGCGTTTCTTCATGCTACTTTCTGTTAATAAATGTCTTTGAGGCTTTTGACATGGAATGTGCGGGGTATGAACTCCAAGATTAAGAGGTCTCTAGTGTTTGATCATTTCAAGCGCTCTAAGGCGGACATCCTCCTTTTGCAGGAGACGCACTTAATGGACCCCAAAACAAGGGCGTTAAAGCGACCACGTGTGGCTCACGCATTCCATGCTACTTACTCCACCTATTCAAGGGGGGTCTCGATCTTGATCTCCAGGGCGTGCCCGGTGCGGGTGCTGGAGGTGAAGACCGACCGGGATGGGTGTTATGTTATAGTGGTATTGAATTTTATGGAACGTTTATTTACAATAGTTAACTTATACCTCCCTCCGCCAGTGGAGGTTGGACGTCTTGATGACTGTATGCGGACGGTCCTCTCCATGGCTCAGGGGTCTTTAATTATAGGAGGGGATTTTAATGCAGTTTTGGATCCTCAAATGGATCGTCTCCACGGCTCGGGGCGACAGTCGCTGGCATTAGCTGACTGGGCTGCGGCGTACGGTCTCACCGAGACGTGGAGATGGAAATATCCGCAGAGAAGGGAATACTCCTGTTATTCCAGCTCTTATGGTACCTTCTCTAGATTGGATATGTGGTTTGTCTCCTCGGAGGTGCTTCCACTGGTCTCCGACGTGGCGTACCTCCCGAGGGCAATCTCAGACCATTCACCCCTGGCGATGACGCTGACGGTGGCCAGGCGTCCGGCTGGATCGGTGTGGCGTATGAGCCCTTACTGGCTCGCGGAACCGATGGTGTCGGCTGAATGTGCTACTGCCATGACTCATTTCTGGGCGGAGAATGCGGAAGGGGTGCAGGACCTCACCTGTTGGGACGCCTCTAAGGCTGTCCTGCGCGGGGCATACATGCAGGGGGTTTCTAAGTTCAAAAAGGCAGTGGCAGCAGAAATCGAGGAATTGGCAGATGCTCTGAGTGCCTCCGAACGGGTTTACACTTTGGATCCCACCCCTGAGAATAATAGAACGTGGAAAGCGGCGCAGCGGGCTTACGAGCTGGCCTTGGTGCAGAGGACCCAGAAGCGTCTCCTGTACCAGTCCCAACGTATTTTTGAGACCGGGGACAGGAACGGTCGTTTGCTGGCCTTTTTGGCTAGCCCTGTTCCGGAACCGGTTGCTATCCCTGTTATTTTGGATCATGCGGGGCACTCTCTCTTGGCTACGGAGGACATACTTGGCGCCTTCCACAAATTTTATTCGGACCTGTACACCTCTCGGGCCCATTATACCCCCCCAGAGCTTTATGCTTACGTGGACTCTATTCCTTTCCGCACACTTAGTGTTGAGCAGAGAGCTAGTATGGAGGCCCCTCTGTCGCTGGAGGAGGTGGGGGTAGCCATTAAATCATTCCCAAAACATAAAACTCCGGGCCCTGACGGTTTTCCGGTAGAATGGTATGTACAGCACGGGGAACTGTTGCTGCCGCGACTCCTGGTGCTCTTCAAGTCGATATTTGATGGTGGCTCCCTCCCTCCTTCACTCCAGGAGGCCCTCATAGTCTTGATCCCTAAGCCTAATAAGGACCCGCGATACTGTGACTCTTACAGACCCATATCGCTTATTAATGTAGAGCTTAAAATCCTTACTAAAATTCTCGCATTGCGTCTTAATGAGATAATTGGCTCTATTGTGGGGATAGATCAGACTGGCTTCATTCCGGGGCGCTCGGCTTATGCGAATATTCGTCGGTTGTTCACCAATCTGCAGGTCCCGAACCCCTCCCGTTTACCAAGGGTGGTCCTCTCACTTGATACACAGAAGGCTTTTGACTCTGTGGAGTGGCCGTACCTGTTCTATGTACTTGAGAGATTTGGGTTTGGAAAGAATTTTTTGATTTGGCTTCGGATCCTATATGCTCAACCTCTTGCCCGTATTAGGGTGAATGGGATGGTTTCTGGTCCACTGCAGATACGACGGGGTACGCGGCAGGGTTGCCCTTTATCCCCCTTGCTTTTCGCGCTCGCAATAGAACCTTTGGCTCAGCTGCTGCGAACTTCCCCCGCTGTCCAAGGGATGTCGGTGGGGTCTCTGGAGGAGAGGGTCTCTCTTTATGCCGACGACATGTTGTATTTAACTGATCCACACACATCGCTTATGCCCGTTCTCCGACTTATTCGACATTTCGGTTCTTTTTCTGGTTTTCGGGTTAACTGGACTAAGTCTAGCCTGTTTCCTGTCGATATGGACATCCCGCTCTCGCTGCCGACTGACTGCCCCTTGAAGTTTACGTTCTCATTTAAATATCTAGGTGTTCAAGTTCAGCAACCTATATCCTTGTATTTCCAAAATAATCTTGTTCCCTGCCTAAACCTGTTCAAATCTAGACTGGAGCACTGGAAGCATCTGCCTTTAACTCTGACTGGTAGGGTCAACTTATTTAAAATGGTTATGTTGCCGAAATTTCTGTATCTCCTTGCCAACTCTCCACTGTTTGTGCCGAATAAGTTTTTCAGGGATCTTGATTCTCTTATTTCCGGTTTCCTATGGTACCCGAAGGCGCCTAGGCTTTCTGTTGCCACCTTACAGCAGCCGGTGGCGATGGGGGGCCTTGCCCTTCCAAACTTGCGCTTGTATTACTATGCAGCACAAATGGGACATGTCCACGGTTGGCTCTTCCCTCGGAGGAGCAGTGCGGCTACGGCTGTCGAAGCAGCGGTGGTTTCCTCCTATGAAACGCTTGCTAATCTTATTTACCGGCGCTGCGTTGCGTCCTCCGAGGGTACGGCACTCTTGAAATCCTCTCTACAGATATATGTCAGATGTGAGTCTCTGTTGGCGGCGACTCCGGGCCTCTGTTCCCCGAATCAACCCTTGTGGTGCAATCCTAGTCTGCCTCACTTCGCTGGGTCTCAGGATGCGGCGCGGTGGGCAGAACGGGGCCTGAAGTATGCCCATCAATTGTTTGAGGGGGGGAATTTTAAGACGTTCTCCCAGTTCCGGGCGGACTTTCGGGTGCCCGGCTCTTGGCAATATCGTTATCTCCAGCTGCGACACGCTGCCTTGGCCCAATTTGGGCCGGGCAGTGTCATGCTAGACAATTCTCCTATGGAAAAGGAATTGTTGCGGGATGAGCACACTAAGCTGACTAGCTCCTACTATGGAATCCTTCTTACTAGTGTGCCATCGCGCCTGGAGGCTGTTAGGGCCGGGTGGACGAGAGACATCCCGGATATCTCGGACGATGATTGGGAAGAAGTGCTTGAGGTATATTTTAGGACACCCATCTCAGCCAGGGACCGTCTGATACAGTTACGTATATTTCATAGGACTTATTATACTCCTTATCGGTTGTTTCTGATGAAGCAGAGACCCGCGCCAGACTGTCATAAATGTGGGGGGGACCAGGGAAAATTGCTTCATATGCTGTGGAGTTGTCCGAAAGTTAGACCTTTTTGGTCCCAAGTTACGCACTTTCTCTCGACCTCCTTGGATTTCCCTAATGTCTGCAGCCCTAAGTGGTGCTTACTGGGGATTTTCGGGGAGATTGATCTCGGCACCCATCGGAAACAGCTTCTCCGACTCTTGTTGTTTTATGCCAGGAAAACTGTAGTGATGCAATGGACACAGGTGGACAGGATCCCTCTTGATCTTTGGAAAAATTTAGTCAACCATGTCCTACCCCTGTATAGGCTGACTTATGAGGCCAGGGGCTGTCCAAAAAAGTTCCTGAAAGTATGGGGTCCTTGGGTTGCTTTATCTGACACGTGCAGCTCCACACCGCCCTAAGGGTGAGGGCGGTCCGGGTACGGGGGGGGGGGGCTGTTCTGGGCCCACGCTCCGCTGACGAGTAAGGCTGTGACTCTGACCACCACCTGCATTTTTCTGCTGAGTTGTTCCTTTTTCTTTGGGGTTTTTTTTTTTTGTTTTGTTTCTGCATATAACGAGCATGTGTTGCATGTGTTATACCTAAGGATATCTGCTTTATTCTGACAAATTTGTAAATCTCTGTATCTACGTATCTATGGGATATCCTTTACCTATATTGAACCTTTGTGTTATTTCATTGATGACCGGTACTACTCCATGACTCTCTGTATTTCCAATGTTTTGTAGTATTCTTGTACTGTTCAGGTGATAAATTTAATAAAACGCAGTTTAAAAAAAAAAGAAATGGAAAGTCCAAGCGCTCTTTGCATAGCTGCTTGAAATATTTTCGTTGTTTTGGGGAGGAGACAGCTGGATCTTCCCATTCAAGAGCTTCTCTCACCGCCTTCACTAGAGGGGAGACATGGCTGAACTCAAATCCTGAACCGGAGTCATCTGAATCAGATTCGGACTCTGACGGAAGGATAGAAGGATGGCTGGGCTGGGAGGACTCAAAAGGATCCTGAACCAGAAGATCTCTTTCCGGAGAGCGGGATGGCCCTGCAGAAGTACTTGGCTTTTGTAACTCAGCCAGAGAGTCTTTGAGGACTCTGCGTACCACTTCCTCAATATGATGGTCCGACTTCTCCCTTTCACCCGTAGCTTGGGCATAACAGGGTTTACACAGAGAGGAACCATCTGTTACTATGGTACCACATCCCCAGCATTTCTTCCCGTGCGGGCGATCAGAACGGCCATGATGTGTTGAACCAGAAGTTTCGCCATCACGTCCCCTACTATGGGGGGAATTGCGTCTGGACCTGGATGAGGAGTGTCGGTGATGCGACTTTGAACGTCTATCATCTCTGCGTTCATTAGGCTGCTGATCAGACCTAGAAGAGCTAGAGATAGAAACATGTAGAGGTATATAAGAGAAACACCGAGAGATTCCCCCCCCCCTTAAATGCCCAGCACATACCTGGTATGAGCGGGCTGGCCACTAGGGGGCGGAGAAGTGTCCATGTCACAACAATAGAGGGCAAAAACACTCTTCCTACAGTGAGATACAAAAGACATACTGTACCAAAAATACTAAAGGAAAGAGAGAACTGCCGAAAGATCCCATAAAAATGCGAATCTTACCTGAATCACGCTAGTCAGAGTCTGGGGGAGGCTGTATCAACGCTGCCGACCTTCCCACCAGCTCTGACAAACACAGGCTTTAAATATGGCGCCTTGCGGCCGCCAAACGTTACCGCGCATGCGCGAGTGACGTCACGCGTCATCCCCGCGCATGCGCACAGAATCCTGTGCCCGACGACTACCGCGCATGCGCAGAAGCGCCGCGCAACCCGGAAGCGGCGGCCGCAATTGCGGCCACGGCAAGACCGGGAGCCGCCGGGCACCGATAACAGGGGCAAAAACGCTGTGAAGTGACACTCAGCTACAGAACCCACACTCAACCAAGCCACAGTAAGTACCTAAGACACTGACACAAAGTAAAACGAAGTAAAAAGAGGTCCCATAACAGGGCTTACCACCCTGCCCAGAGCAGAGAAGAGTCCCAGAGGCGCACCACCGGTCCATATCTTCGGGCAAATTAAGGCCACCCGCGGCAGCAGGGCTCTCTCGGCCAGACCCCCAGGCTCCTGCAAGGGGGTTTCTTCCATTGCCCCCTCCATACCCTGCTAATAGCCAGGGCTTAGCGGAGACTCTACGACCCCTTCTGCTCCAAAGTATAGGACTGGAATAGTAGGAACATAACACCGTATGTATGAGGAGGACGAAAAAAGAACACTGATGCTGAAAGGGAGCAAAGATTTATGGGAGTGGGGTCCTATGAGGTAGGAGAGGAGGCGGGGCCTACCCGCTCAAACGTATGCTGCCATGGAGTCTGTCAGGAAAGCATTATTTTTGCTATGTATTATGCAGAGGGAGTGTAACCTTATTAGCAGTTTCAGAAATTAAAATCTGCTAATACAGGGTATACAATAAATAAGATTTTGCTTGAATTTTTTTTTGGCAAACAACACATACATACACTATATTACACGCACATGAACTTTAATGGCATCCCAGTCTTAGCCCGTACAGTTAAATTTTGAGTTGGCCCACCCTTTGCAGCTATAACAGCTTTAACTCTTCTGGGAAGGCTGTCCACAAGGTTTAGGGATGTTCCCATGGGAACGTTTGACCATTATTCCAGAAGTGCATTTGTGAAGTCAGGCACTGATATGGACCTCTGCGCTCTAATTCATCCCAAAGGTGTTCTATCAGGTTAAGGTAGAGGATTTTATGCACACCAGTCAAGTTTCTTTACCCCAAACTCGCTCATCCACGTATTTATGGACCCTGGTTTTCAGGGCTTGGCCCTTCGTTCCAGTCAAGGGAAGGAGGAGGACTTAGATTTTGTGGGGATAACAGACTTGGTTTGACAGCTCTCATGACTGGATGGTGACCATTCAGGGGTATTCCCTTTATCGCAGGGATAGAGAAGGTAAAAAAGGGGGAGGGATATGTTTGTATATTAAGAACAGCATACAGGTAAATATGAGGGATGATAATAATGGAGCTAAGGACGAGGCAGAATCCCTATGGGTAGAGCTTCAAAGGGAAGGCACGGTGGGGAAGGTAATATTGGGCGTATGCTATAGGCCCCCCCACCAGAGGGAGGAGGGGGAGGTGGACCTCATTTTACAGATAGGATTGGCAGCAAGGATGGGAAATGTCATTGTAATGGGGGACTTTAATTATCCTGATATAGACTGGGCAGAAGGAACCGCACACTCAGCAAAGGCTCGGCAGTTCCTAAATGTTCTGCAGGACAATTTCATGGGTCAGATGGTGAATGCACCGACAAGAAACAATGCGGTACTTGACCTACTGATTACTAACAATGCAGACCTGCTCACGGATATAGAAATACAGGAGAACTTAGGAAACAGTGACCATAGGTCAATAAGTTTCAGTATTAATTACAGTAAAAGGAAGCACAAGGGTAATATTAAGACGCTGAATTTCAAAAGAGCCTATTTCCCAAAACTGCGCTCACTGCTAGAAAATATCAATTGGGATAGAACCCTGGGAACAAAGAACACGGAGGAAAAATGGGAGTGCTTCAAGACCATACTTAACAAGGGGATTGGCCAGTGCATTTCAAAGGGAAATAAATTTAAAAGAGCAAAGCTAAACCCTGGGTGGCTAAACTCCAACATAAAAATGTATATTAGTGCTAAAGAAAAGGCCTTCAAAAAATACAAGACTGAGGGGTCATTGGAAGCATTTAAACATTACAAAGAGTGTAATAAGAAATGTAAAGATGAAATCAGGGCGGCTAAAATAGAACACGAGAGACATATAGCGGAGGAGAGTAAAAAGAACCCCAAGAAGTTTTTTAAGTATATAAACAGTAAGAAAGCGAGGCCAGAACACATTGGCCCCATAAAAGATGACAAAGGAAATATGGCCACTGAGGACAGAAAAAAGGCGGAAGTGTTAAATAATTTCTTCTCTTCAGTCTTCACAAAAGAATCGGGGGGCTACACAAACCCAGCTTGTAAGGCCAAACTAAACAACACACCTCAGGAAGTGCCACCATGGCTAACAGAAGATAGACTTAAAACTAAACTAGAGAAACTTAACATAAATAAATCACCGGGACCGGATGGCTTGCACCCGAGGGTTCTGATAGAGCTCAGCCAGGTGATTGCCAGACCATTATTCTTGATCTTTAAGGATAGTTTACAGATGGGTATGGTGCCAGCTGATTGGAAAAAAGCCAACGTGGTACCAATATTTAAAAAGGGGCCGAGATGTATCCCGGGTAACTATAGGCCGGTCAGCCTAACATCTGTAGTCTGCAAGATTTTGGAGGGGATGTTAAGGGACCACATACAAGACTTTAGTAATGAAAACTGTATTATTAGTAGTAATCAGCATGGATTCATGAAAAATCGTTCTTGCCAAACCAATCTATTAACCTTCTACGATGAAGTGAGCTGCCACCTAGATAAAGGTAAGCCGGTGGATGTGGTGTATCTGGACTTTGCAAAGGCCTTTGACACCGTTCCCCACAAACGCTTACTGTACAAACTAAGGAAGGTAGGTATGGACCATAGGGTGAGTACCTGGATAGAGAACTGGCTCCAGGGGAGAGTCCAGAGGGTGGTGATTAATGGGGAGTACTCGGATTGGGCGGGTGTGGAAAGTGGGGTCCCCCAGGTTCTGTCCTGGGACCAATCCTGTTTAATTCATTCATAAATGATCTAGAGGAGGGGATATCTAGTACAATCTCAGTATTTGCGGATGATACTAAACTAAGCATGCCAATATCTTCTATGCAGGATGTGGAAACCTTACAAGCGGACCTGAACAAAATAACGGGGTGGGCAACTACATGGCAGATAAGGTTTAATGTTGAAAAATGTAAAGTAATGCACTTGGGGGCCAGAAACCAGAAAGCAAGCTACTCACTAGGGGCGGAACCTCTGGGTGAGTCTAGGATGGAAAAGGACTTCGGGGTACTGGTAGACAACAGGCTTGGCAGTGGCATGCAATGCCAAGCCGCCGCAAGCAAAGCCAACAGAATACTGGGTTGTATAAAAAAGGGGATTCACTCAAGAAATAAAGAGATTATTCTCCCGCTCTACAAGACTCTGGTCCGGCCACATTTGGAGTATGCTGTCCAGTTCTGGGCACCGGTCCTCAGGAAGGATGTGCTAGAACTGGAGAAAGTCCAGAGAAGGGCAACAAAATTAATTAGGGGAATGGAGGACATCAGCTATGAGGAAAGACTACAAGCACTGAACTTATTCTCTCTGGAGAAGAGACGATTGAGGGGGGATATGATATCAATGTACAAATACTGTACTGGCGACCCTAGCATAAGGAACAAACTATTCAGAGAGAGGAGATACAATAAGACACGTGGCCATTCACTAAAACTAGAGGAAAGGCGGTTTAACCTTAAAATGCGTAAAGGGTTCTTCACTGTAAGAGCGGTAAGGATGTGGAATTCTCTTCCACAAGCAGTCGTATCAGCTGGGAGCATTGATAGTTTCAAAAAACTATTAGGTGGGCACCTTGGAGACCACAACATACAGGGGTACACAATGTACGGTTAAAAGCAAACACACACACATCATAGGTTGAACTGGATGGACTGATGTCTTTTTTCAACCTCACTAACTATGTAACTCTTAAGGCATCCGCATACCAAGACAATTTGGACAATTTCATGCTCCCAACTTTGTGGGAACAGTTTGGGGTTGGCCCTTCCTGTTTCAACATGAATGGGCACCAGTGCACAAAGCAAGGTCCATAAAGAAATGGATGAGCGAGTTTGGGGTAGAAGAAGTTAACTGGCCTGCACAGTCCTGACCACAACCTTATAGAACACCTTTTGGATGAATTAAAGCGGCGACTGCGGGCCAGGCCTCCTCTCCAACATCAGTGCCTGACCTCACAAATGTGATTCTGGAAGAATGGTCAAACATTCTTGAAGACACACTCCTAAGCCTTGTGGACAGCCTTCCCGGAAGAGTTGAAACTGTTATAGCTGCAAATGGTGGGCCAACTCAATTTTGAACCCTACGGAAAAAGACTGGGATGCCAATAAAGTTCATGTAAAGGCAGGCGTTACAACACTTTTGGTAATAAATTGTGTTTAGCACTGCAGTATAGGACTTTCGTTGCTTTTAGGATAACAGCATGTAGTAAACATGATATGGTCTCTGTTTAGAATCAACAATGTATCTTCCTCCTCAGTCGGTCTGACAACTGTCACTGAATGATGATGTAATGGCGTCTTAGGGCAGTGTACAAAAGATCAAATTTTCCCCTTAAAAAAAAAAAAAAAACTCTCAGCACAACTTAGTGACAGATGATATGCAGCATCAGAGGTAAATTATGTGGACCTGTGACAAAGCCTGTCAAGGGTCAAATACAAGGTATGGGACAGGTCACGCACAGGGCCTTTAATTTATTATACAACCCTCTCTAGGGGGAATTCATGTCTGCATCTTCCCCTCTGTAAACATGTACTGGTTTAAAGCAAATCTGTCTTTAGGAAACCACCTGTCAGAAACCTTCGATGGAAGCAGGCATTCCCAGACTTTTAAGCTTTATACTAGTTCCAAGGCAGAAAAAAATGATCTTACTCAGATTCACAGTAAATTATATCAGATTTGTTGAATAGGAAAGCACTGCACAGCAGGAATGGGAATGCGAAACAGGTCCAATCTGAATTTGAGAAATACAGAAAAAGTTGTGTTTGGAAACTACATTGGTGCCCAACCCCAAACAACTTGAATATATAGAAACACAAATGGTTTGTCAGGCGGCAGGGGCCTTACTTGGCAAAAAAATCAAACACCAAAATACTTTTATAAAAATCTTATAAAGCTTTATTGGAATAAACAGATAAAATACTTAATCCAGGTCACGAAGTATGAATGTACTCAAGGTGTTGGACTAAGGCAGAGAGCTTGGAGAGCAGTGGGGATGCCTTTAAGGATATATCCTGCACATAAGGCCCTGGACAGATGTCCTGAGCTCACACCTTCTAATAAGAGCTTGGTCCATGCCTAAGGAAATGAGACACCAGGGCCAACACGGGACGCAGCACTGAACCGGCAGTGGTAAACAGATCGAGCAACTGATACTGCCTTACGGCTTGCAGAATCCATAAAGGAAGGAAACTCAGACACTAGTACGTGGTTGCATCAGTCAACCCAGAAATTAGGGGAGCTTCACACATTGACATGCTTTGTAAACAAATGTACCAAATAGGAAAGGATGAGGAAAAACCTCAACATCTTAGCTGGCTGACATCAAATGAAAGATGTTGCTCTCCTGACAAGCCCCCATATTGAGTAAGATCTGCTTCAGCCAGCAAGTCTCGGTCAAAAAACCAAGCCCCCTGACATGTTTAACCCTGCCCACTGGGGATTAATCATAGCTGGCCGAGGCATAACAAAAGTGGCATTAACTACAGCCTCCTGAATGGTCCTCGCATTTTACCTTTCCGCCCTCCTGAGATAAAAGGTGCAGGCAATAGCATTTGTTTTTGCACGGCAACACAGGCATAGGACCCATCCTCGCTTTCAGAGGGATCAGGGATTTTAAACAGTATCCTCAGACTACAGGGGAGCAGTGCTGAACTGCAGAGCAGGGTTAGCAAAGCAATGGACCTGTCTTCTCAGACTGCGTCCGCCCACCTTGCTGCAACTTACGCAAACTGACAGCAGTAGCTGTTGGGGGGACAGCCAGCTGTTGGCTGTACATTGAGCCTGATCTGAGTGTACCCCAGCCCACCTCTTGTCTCGAGATGGCCCAAAAAACAAAGTCCCAGACAAGAAGGGGAGCCAGAGCATCCCCACTACCATTGAGTAATCCAATTCAATATAAAGGTTGCAGGTTTCAAAACCCACTCTGCATGGCCCCTGCTTTCTTTGGATTTACAAATCCACCTGGAGAGAGGGGAGGGAGATGCACATGAAGCAGTGGATCATCAGTTTCCAAGTACCAGTAAACTCTTAGGCCAGGGGGCCACCTGTCTATCTGGGGGTATGGCGAAGGAGACAGCACACAGGCACACACAGCCCAGCGTCCCATCAGATTCACCCTCCCCTTGGAGATTAGGGGAACAGGTACCCAACCCAACACCATTTTGCCCCAAAAGGTATAGGAGCAGAGAGGGGTAGTAGGGGATGCAGGCCCTGAAGGAGAGGAGAACTCCGTAGGGCTGACACCTCAAGAGAGTACCTGCGCCCCACTTATGCCCAGGGAGGGGGGCATCTGCTTACCGATCCACTAAGGTTGAGGGGAACACTCCCAAGACAGTTCCTCCTCACCACCAAAGTGGGGAGGCTGTTGTCCAGAAATCACTGTGACATGAACTGCAGGTGCCCAGCACATTGCTCAAGGTCTGCGTGCACTCACTGGCCAGACTGGGGTGACCACTGGATCTAGATTATCCAGCCCGGCTATTGATTTCAGATCTCCGCAGGAACAAAATCTACCCCCCAAAAAAAAGGCTATGGAACCACAGGTCCCAGCAGAAAACTAGGCCCTTACTCATCTAACACTAGGCAGAGAGGGGGGTTTATACCAGCTTGGACAGCCCACAGGCAGTGCCCAGCTTTTTTTCTACCTAGTGTCCTACTTTTCTAGGTGGGGCTATAAACCCCAAGGTCAAGAATAAAAGAGCTGTTTCCATCAATGAATGCAGGAGAAAACTTTTTGTAATCAAAAAAAAAAAAAGGCCCAAAACTTAACACTAGTCTCCAATGTAAACATGCTCGGGTCAATCTGGCAGCATAACCAACCACCACCATCCAAATTTGGATGCATCAGCCTCAGCCATGCTGTCTGGACAGATATAAATCACAAAAAAGGTAGGGGAGGTTCTTCCGGCAATCACTGCACCACCATAGTGGAGCGGCTTGCTGGATAGACCATCCCAACGCAGGGTTCCTTTTACAGGACGCATCTGAAGTACCCTTCTGTGGATATTTGATGGCTTGGATTTAGTATTTTACCTATTTTTTATCTATTGCAATAAAGCTTTATAAGATTTGTATCCAAGTATCGTGTTTTTTGGTTTTGTGCCCACTAAGGCCTGCCACCCAACAAACCATTTGTCGTTCTGTGTATTGTTCTGAATCTAACCCTTTATTCAGTCATATGCACTTGCCTTTGGAAGGTGCTCCACTATAGACACAGGAAAATCTATTACCATTTGCTGAAATCCTTGCAATGTGTCTCGCTCGCTTAGAAAGCAATTTTGTTTGCAATAAAATCTGGAGATTTTCTTTAAAAAAGGTACATTCCAGGATAGAAATAAATGAAAGGCAAAATACTGGTTAAATAGTTTAAAAAGGCATTTTATTGAATAGTAATAGCAAAATACTCCACATGGAGAACTTCATTTTGAATAATAATGGTAACAAATGTTGTATATTATGGCGACTGGCAGTTGCATAGACCTGTAAAACACAAACAACACTGTGCAAAGCTAAGATTGATTTCCTTCAACTGCTTTTGCCTGTATTGTACCATGAAACAATACACACAAGCGTTTCAGAAGACAAACAAACAGAAAACAAAACAAGACAAAAACTATGCATGTTTATTACTTTCACCTGTTGCATGCTTATATATTCAAATTTAACCTTCCATACTATTGAAAAGGAATTTATAAGTACAATCTTCCTGCAAATTGTCAAAAATACATGAATTCTAAAATGACCATAAGTCATCTTTTGCAGAACAAATAACTGAAAATCGATTGTCCTGTTTAGAAAAGATTGGATCCTGAAGTTTCTTACTGACCATGACAAGGGGTCTCCCGCTATCCATACAGCTGTGACAGGCTAAGCTTTGCTTGGGAGCCAAACTATCAATGGCCCAAGTGTTCTCAATATAGCTCTGTGGTAAACCCATAGGAATACACGCTGAACTTCCAGGCAGGTGAAAAGAAAAGCATGGCAGAAAAGTCAAACCCAGCCTGGTATGGCTAACAGGAGATTTGGGGGGCAGGTCACCATCAAGGTCTTTGGCTGTGATGGAGACCTGGCTGGGGACTTAACTCCCCCTTCTCATGCCAGTCAAAATATGTTTTAGCATGGGAGGGTTCTCACTTCATATTACAGATTAAGAAGAGTAAAGCACCTTCACAGACTTTATTGATTGGTGCAGAGAGTGCTTGTGGGATTCACAAGCTGACATTTAAAATCCCAAAAAGCTTCTTGTAAAAGAGATGCCATTACTTTCCACAAATTCTGTTTAAAAAAAGTCTAAAACAGGTCTCTAGTGCAAGCTTTCAGTTGCTCAGTTAACAAAAAAAAAACATCAAAAAACAAACATCCATTCTAGACCAACATGAGTCAGATTACAAAGCAGGTGCCATTGAGGGGGGATCTATAAAAATCAATTTTTACATACAATACATGAAGAGCATTAAATATATAATAGATTTTTTTTTATCCTGCACAGGTACATAAATAGATTTATATTTATCTCAAATATACTATACAACAATATACAAGTGCATTCTATAAAAGTAACAGAAATAAAATAATTGCTGCAGATATGTTTATTAAAAGTCTGGAGCATTTCAAACAGTTTGCCTAGCACCAGATTAAATAGGGAACCTATCTGCAAGCGTAAAGCTTTGTCTTTCATTGAACATATATACAGGTTATTGATCCAGCCCACTATTAAACAGGCCATATAGCTGTATATTTACATGAATCTCTATACAAAAGATTTCAGCTTCAGTCAAATAGAAGTAATTTACAGATTTCCAGCAGTTTATGATTCTTCTCAGTATGCCTTGCAGCCTTGCTTCTGACTGCAAGAGCCACTCTCAATGAAACTCCTTTCTATGGTTGGATGCAATTAATTGCCACTGACACTTGCCTCTTTCTGTCGTAGTCTCTCTTTCTGTAAAGCAAGAGCAAAGAAAAAAAAAAAAATACAAATAAATAACATGCAATGCCAAGCTGCAGTTTCCTAAGCGAGCAAAGTCCTTTTTAGTATTGAGAGGTATGGACTGTACAAATCATTAATCATCTGGAATATGCAGTTCAGTTTTGGGCACCAGTTCTCAAAAAGGATATCGGTGAACTGGAGAAAGTGCAGAGAAGAGCAACCAAACTGATAAGAGGCATGGAGGAGCTCAGCTATGAGAAAAGATTAGAGGAAATTAATTTATTTTCTCTTGAAAAGAGGAAATTAAGGGGGGATATGATAAACATGTATAAATACATAAGAGTTCCATATAGTGAAATTGGTTTTGAGTTATTCACTTTAAGGTCATCACAGAAGACAAGTGGGCACTCTTTACGTCTAGAGGAAAAGAGATTTAATCTCCAAATACGGAAAGGTTTCTTCACAGTAAGAACTGTGACAATGTGGAATAGACTCCTTCACAGAAATGGTTCTGGCCAGCTCAGTAGATTAAAAAAAGGCTTTAAAAAAGGCCTGGATTCTTTCCTAAATGTACATCAGATAACTGGGTAATAACATTTATAGGTAAAGTTGATCCAGGGAAAATGTAAATGCTTCTCAGGGGGATTTAACATACATTTTATTCTTATGGCGATACTTCCTAAAGCGGCTCTTCAGCCTTTTTTTCATCCTTCCATCTATTATATCCTCTGCTCTTGTTGTTTTAACTTTGGATAGTAATTTTTTTTTTTTTCTGTCAGTAAATACCTTATACTTCCTCTGGTAAAAAGCCTAGGCTAATGACGTAATGCACAGCTCTCTCCCCAACTCTCGTGAGAGTTTGCCAGCAAGGGAGGAGGGTTGAGTTATAGGAAAGCCAATGAGAGCTGCAAAGCTGGAGGGGGCTGGATGAGGTTGGAGATAACAAGAGACTGCAGAGATCTATGAGTATTCGAGTAAAAATATATATATATATATATATATATATATATATATACACACGTGTATGTGTGTAAATCCAGGAAGCGAACAGGCAGCAGCTGAAGCTGTCCATAGTTAAAATGGCTGCAGCCAGACTTCGTGGAGGGAGATTTCTGCAGCATATTTGGAAAGTAAAGAATCACAGTATAAAAAAAATAAGATGCAAAGTGGTTGGAGGAAAGCTTCAGAATGGCAAATCCATTTTTATTACAAATTATGTGAGCAGACTGCAGTTCCTCTTTAACCACTTAACGACCACCAGCAGTACATATACTGCGGCAAGTTGGCTTTGTTGCGTGAAACAATGTACCTGTTCATCTTTTCGTGCCATAGCCAGTGGCGTGCGCCCGCACTGATTGGCCTGAGGGGGAGCCAATCAGCGGGTCTTGTGGATGCGATGTCTGCCGGTCACCTGCGATCGCTACCCAAAGAGACAGAACAGCGGTCTGCTGATGTAAACAAGGCAAGCCGCCGTTCTGTCAGAGATAAACACAGGGATCTTGTGTTCCTGCTATTTAAGAACACCAATCTCTGTGTTCATTTTGTCAGTCCGTACCCCACAGAGTTAGAAAGCCTCCCCTAGGACACACTTAACCCTTATATCGCCCCTGGTGTTAACCCCTTTCCTGCCAGTGTCATTAGTACAGTAACAGTGCATATTTTTAGCACTGATTACTGTAGTAATGTCACTGGTCCCCTCAAAAGTGTCAGTTGTCTGATCTGTCTGCCGCAATGTCGCACTAAAAATCCCTGATCGCCACCATTACTAGTAATACACCATTACTAGTAAAAAAAAAAAAAAATATATATATATATATAAAAATGCCATAAAATCTATCCACTAGTTTGTAGACGCTATAACTTTTATGCAAAGCAATCAATATACACTTCTTGGAATTGGTTTCCCCCAAAAAATATGTAGCAGAATACATATTGGCCTAAAATGATTATTTTTTTTATTTTTATTGGATGGGTTTTAAAGCAGAAAGTAAAAAATATTTTTTTCCCCAAAATTGTTGCACTGTTTATAGCGCAAAAAAAAAAAAAAACTGTAGAGGTGATCAAATACCACCAAAAGAAAGCTCTATTTGTGGTAAAAATGCATGTCCACGTAATTTTCCATTAAAGTATTGCAGTGCCGGATCACGAAAAATGACCTGGTCATTAAGGGGGGTAAAACCTTCCGGTCCAGAAATGGTTAAAGAAAAAAATGTAAGCAAATTTTGCCTGGGTGGCAGGGGGCAGGCAGCAAATTGTATCTTCCAGGTATGCTTCACCATAGTGTATGTAAATGCGTTACATAATGCAATGTTAATACAATTAACCGCTTGCCGACCGCCGCAAGTACATATACTGTGGCGGTCAGCCCCTCACAGGCAGAGTGACGTATCGGTACGTCACTAGCCTGTGAGGCTCTGGGGAGCAAGCGCGAACCGCTGGCGGCACGCTCCCACGCGGTCACGGACCCCCCCGCGCGTGTGACCGGCGGACCCGATGTCCGCCGGTCACTCTGCAATAATCGGGGGAGAGGGAGAAAGGCAGGCGGCTAGTGTAAACAAGCCGCCTGTCATTCTCCCCTGTGTAGAAACAATGATCATACGGTTCTACTATGTAGGACCGTTGATCATTGTTCCTACAGCTCAAGCCACAGCCAATCACAGTTAGAATCACGCCCCTAGGGACACACACAGCCCTTCCCTCTCAAATAAAGTTAACCCCTTCACTGCCAGTGTAATTTTAAAGTAACAGTGCATACATATAGCACTGATTACTGTAGAAATGTCACTGGTAACCCCAAAAGTGTCAAAAATGTCAGTCAAGGGACCGATCTGTCCGCCCCAATGTCGCAGTACCGCAAAAAAAAAAAAAAAAAAAATCGCAGATCGCCGCCATTACGCGTTAAAAAAAAAAACAACAAAAATGACAAAAATCTTTCCCTTTGTTAGTAAACGCGATAACTTTTGCGCAAACCAATCATTTTTTGAGATTTTTTTTACCAAACATATGTAGCATAAAACAAATTGGCCGAAAATGTTAAAAAATTTTGATTTTTACTTTTTTTTTTTTAGGAATTTCATATAAAAAAAAATGTGAAAAATATTGTTATTTTTGCAAAATTGACGCTCTTTTTTTGTCTATAGCGCATGATCAAAAAATCGCACAGGTGATCAAATACCACCAAAAGAAAGCTCTGTTTGTGGGAAAAAAAGAACGTCAAATTCGTTTAGGTACAGCGTCGCACGACCGCGCAATTGTCCGTTAAAGTCACGCAGTTCCGAATCGCAAAAAATAGATTTTTGTAAGATCTTACCGTAAAATCCTTTTCTCTTAGCTCATTGACAGACGTAGTCCTCTTTGATTCATATCAATTGGGTTATGCTGCCCTCTACAGGAGTAGGACTAGGCAGAAAGAAAACGTTCTGGCTCCACCTTAGGGGCAGTCCCAGAGGGTATATCCCCTCTCTCTCTGCTACAGGATGTCAGTTATGTCACAAAGCAGTGTCAGAGAATTTAACCCAACCCAACTCAAAAGTAGAGGGGCGGGTACTACGTCTGTCAATGAGCTAAGAGAAAAGGATTTTACGGTAAGATCTTACAAAAATCCATTTTTCTCTGTCGCTCATTGACAGACGTAGTCCTCTTTGATTCATATCAATTGGGACGTCCCAAAGCAGTGCCACAAATGAGGGGTGGGATTAACGGAAATCAAAATCCAATCTAGAAGGCCCAACCGGTGCCAACTAGAAGTTCAAAGGCTCATCAGACCAAAGGGATGAGACTCAAATAAAAATCCAACTGAAAAAAACCCTCGAGGTAGACCGCCGGTCTCCTCAAATTGCGGCCTGCAAAACCTTGCGGCCAAAAGAGGCATCTGACGATGCCATCACATCAACTTTATAGAACTTTGCAAAGGTATGCACTGACGACCAAGTAGCCGCCCTGCAAACCTGAAGGACTGACGCCTGATGGCGAAAGGCCCATGACGCACTAAGCGCCCGAGTGGAGTGCGCCTTAACAGGGAACAGGGGCTCCCGACCCTTAATAGAATAAGCCTGTACCACCGTCTGTCTGATCCATTTGGAAATAGTCGCGGAAGATGCAGGCAACCCCTTTTTGGGGCCATCTGGGATCACAAAAAGTGAATCCGTCTTGCGAAACGAGTCCGTCGTTTTCAAGTATACCCTGATCGCCCGAACCACATCCAAGGAGTGTAAAGCAAACTCCCGATGATGGCTGGGCTTAGGACACAGGGAAGGTAATACAATATCCTCATTCAGATGAAATTCTGAAACCACTTTAGGTAGGAAGGATGGATTCGGACGTAGAACCACCTTATCTCTATGAACCACCAAATATGGGGAACGACAAGATAATGCGGCCAGTTCTGACACCCTGCGTGCAGAAGTGATGGCCACCAAGAAGGCCACCTTCTGGGATAACGTAGGTAAGGGAATCTCCCTAATATCTTCAAAGGGAGGTTTCTGAAGAACCGACAACACCAGATTAAGATCCCAGGGCGGTAAAGGCGCGCACACTGGCGGAGCCAGGTGTCGCACCCCCTGGATGAAATTCCGTACCAAGGAATGAGTAGCCAAAGGTTTCTGAAAGAAGATAGCCAATGCTGAAACCTGACCCTTGATAGTGCTCAAGGCCAGTCTCTGCTCAACTCCTTGTTGCAGAAAAGCCAATATTCGGTTAACCGAATAGGAACGTGGAGGGAACCCAAGAGATTCACACCACGCAATAGAAGACTTCCATGTGCGATGATATATTTTCCTGGAAGTCGCTTTCCTAGCTTTAATTAGAGTAGGAATAACTGAAGTTGACAACCCCTTGTCCTTCAGCACCTGGGTCTCAAAAGCCAGGCCGTTAAAGCCAGCGATTGTAAAGCAGGATGGAAGATTGGTCCCTGAGACAGCAGATCTTCCCTGAGAGGAAGTCGCCACGGGACGTCCGCTACCAGTCTGACCAAGTCGGCGTACCAGGCTCGACGAGGCCAGTCCGGAGCTACCAGAATAACTGGAATTCCCTCCACCTCTATCCTGCGAAGAAGCTTCGGCAGCAACCTGAGAGGAGGGAAGGCATACAGTAGCTGATACTGCCCCCACGGGGCGACCAGCGCGTCTGCGGCTTCTGGTAGAGGATCGCGGGAGCGAGCCACAAACCTCCGCACCTTCCTGTTGAGTCGAGATGCCAACAGATCCACATCCGGGGTGCCCCAAGGAAGGCACAATAGGTGGAAAACTTCTGGATGGAGGGACCATTCCCCTTGATCCAGAGTCTGACGGCTGAGATAATCTGCCTGCCAATTCTCCACCCCCGGAATAAACACAGCGGAGAGAGCTGGAACAAACCGTTCCGCCCAACGAAGAATGCGGGCCACTTCCCTGGCCGCCAGGACACTCTTGGTGCCCCCTTGGTGATTGACATAAGCCACAGCTGTGGCGTTGTCCGACTGGATCCGAACAAGGCTGCCTTGGAGCTGCTCGGTCCAGTGTATCAGACAAAGTCTGATCGCCCTCAGTTCCAATACATTTATCTGTAACCTGGACTCTTCCAGGGACCAAAGCCCATGGGCAGATAATCGACCGAGAATTCCTCCCCAACCGGAAAGACTCGCATCCGTGGTCACAATCGTCCAATATATTGGCAGAAATGACTTCATCTGGCTGAGCGTCGGAGATCGAAGCCACCAGACCAGGGACTCCCTGGTCCACTCGCTCAATCTGATCCGATTGTCCAGAGATTCTGGATTCCGATTCCATTTGAGAAGAATCTCTAATACGGGTACATAGAAAAGAAAGAAAGAGGAGGCGCAAACACCTAGTGCATTACCCGTGGTCAATTTGCAAATTGTTTAATAAAAAATGCCAAATGCATACTCACAGACGTAGAGATAAAAAGAGCTCTGAGGAAGGAGGCCTGACCCCCGAAATGCGTTAGCGGTCCTGACTGAAGGACGTGTCCCAGTTCACACATGGTGGATTCTTGTAACATGTTTTTATCTCTACGTCTGTGAGTATGCATTTGGCATTTTTTATTAAACAATTTGCAAATTGACCACGGGTAATGCACTAGGTGTTTGCGCCTCCTCTTTCTTTCTTTTCTATGTACCCGTATTGGAGTTCCCTGCCTGAGGAGAGCAGCACGCCAGTCTTCCCATTCGGAGTGAGCGCTGGGCTGAATTTTTGTACTGTGAGAAGAATCTCTCCTTGAAGGATTCGGGTATGGAACTGGGCAAATGGTACTGCTTCGAAAGAAGACACCATCAAACCCAGGACTCTCATGCAAGTCCGAAGAGAAGGCCAGTTGTCGGATAGTAACAACTGAATTGCTGATTGAATTTTCCGGAGTTTCCCCGCAGGAAGAAACACTTTTGCCCTGGATGTGTCTAGAATTAGACCCAGATATTCGAGCCTCCTGGTGGGAACCAGGGATGACTTCTGCAGGTTCACCAGCCACCCGAACTCTTACAAAGAGATCATGATGATCTCTAGGTTTTGTAACAAGGTCTGTGGAGACTCCGCACGGAGCAGAAGATCATCTAGGTAACCTAGAATCGATATGCCTCGTTGACGTAACCGCGCCAACATTGGGGCCAACACCTTTGTGAAGACCCGAGGAGCCGATGCGAGACCGAAGGGTAACGCCGCAAACTGATAATGGTTCTCTTCTACAGAAAAACGCAGGAAACACTGATGTCCTGCGTGAATGGGAATGTGAAGATAGGCATCCTTGATGTCTATGGACGCCAGAAAATCCCCCTGATGCAGGGAGGCTGTCACTGTGCGAATGGACTCCATCCTGAATTTTTGTATCTTGACAAAAAAATTGAGTGCTCTTAAGTCCAGAATTGGACGCACCTTGCCCTCTTTCCTGGGTATTGTAAACAGGTTTGAATAAAACCCTTGAAAACGCTCTGTCCAAGGAACGTGGACTACCACTCCTTGTTGTAGTAAATCCGTGACCGCTCCCCGCAGAGCTTCTAAGCGATCCGGGGATAGTCGGATATTGGAAGGGAAGAATCACACCGGTGGGAGAGATCGAAACTCGATCTTGTAACCTGACCTTATGACTTCGCAAACCCACTAGTCCGGGATTCTGGAAAGCCATGGATCCGGAAACCGGCGAAGACGTCCCCCCACCCCAGCTATGGGTGGGGGCACACCTTCAGGCTTTAGTAGTCTTATCTTCAGGTCTGGAGGAGCCGGGCTTTTGCTTGCCCGACCAGCGCCCCTTAAAACCTCCCGAAGGAGTTTTGGAGGGCTTTGCTTTTTCGCCCGTGGGGCGAAAAAACTTCTTATGGGCGGAAAAGGAAGGCCCCCGTCTCTGACGAGGTCCTTTACCCTTAGTACTTTGTGGCAAGAAAGTGCTCTTGCCTCCAGTGAGATCCTTGATAATCTCATCTAAGTTGGCCCCAAATAGGCGCTCACCCTGAAAAGGGAGATTAGCCAAAGCCTTCTTGGAACCTTGGTCTGCCGACTAACATTTTAGCCACAGTGTACGCCTGAGAACCACTGCTGAGACTGATGCTCGCCCCAATAATGGAGTGGCGTCTAGCGCAGTGTCGCAGATAAACTGTAACCCTTGTATCATCTGTTCTAACAGATCTGATACCGCCTGAGGGATATCACTCCCTTCTAAGTCCCGGCGTAACCACTTGGTCCATTCTGTTACAGTTTGAGAAACCAGACCAATAGCAATTACTGGTCTGAAAGCTGACCCAATCAGGGAAAAGATGGCGCGAGACACGGCTTCCACCTTACGATCCACTGGATCCTTAAAGGACGGAGCATCCTCCAATGGGATAACCGTAGATTTGTTCAATCTGGAGATTGGAGAATCCACCATAGATGGTACTGTCCACTTCTTGAGGAGGGATTCCTCGAACGGATAACGCCTATTAATGCGTTTGGAAATAGTAGGGGCTCGCTTTGGATGACCCCATTCTTCCTTAATTACATTACTGAAACACTTGGGTAAGGGAAATACTTTTGCCATTTTGGCGCGTTTATTAGTACCAAATGGAATCTCAGTATCAGCTACTTCTGATGGTTTAACCTGTAGTCCTAAGGTTTCCCGAACGGCTACAATTAATGCGTTTACTAACGCTTCCTCTCGGGCTATGGTAGATGCTGAAACATCCTCCTCACTGTCTGAAGAGACAGTACCCGAGACACAAACCCCAGATGAGGTACCTGCAACTGCAGGGATAGGCTCAGACTCTGAATCTGAAGTTTCAGATGAAATGGGGGTAGGCGGGGGTTGCTTCCTTGCGCCCTGTCCCTGACAAGCCACTTCCACCCAGGATACAAAAGTTTCCAAAACTGCTGACAATGACTCAATAGTCAGTGGGGAACTGGAGGGTCCTGCAGCCAACTCGAGGGGATCAGGTGGAGATACATGTGCGGCAGGGTCCATGTTAATCCAGGACACTTTGCCAGTGAAAAATTTGAAAAAATAAAAAATACCTTATTTTTCTTTTTTTTTTATCTGTAATCCACCAGCGCAATAGCGCCCCTCAGCGTACCTGCTTTGGACCCCCACAGAGAGAGAGAGAGAGAGAGACCCCAAGGGCTCACCACCTGATGCAGAGAAGTTTCCTTATCAAACTGCTGTCAGCGTTGTCCTATGCAGACTGGGAAGTCCTGTACTAGGTTTCCCGGGTAAAAGGAAGTGGCTCCGCCCCCTGTGCACGCCTTCCGGCGTTCCCAGCTGCTCCTCGAGGTCGGCTGGGCACATCAAACATGGCCGCCCCCATGTAGAAGACAATAGACTTCGAAAAAATGGCGGCCTGCGTGACCTGCGGGCGGCCTGTGTAGGCAATGCAGACATGCGGTCTACAACAAAATGGCGGCAGACTGCCGATCTAGCGTGGCTCCTCCAGTGCAGCGGCCTGTGAACGGCTCTGGAACGGCTGATGGCGGCCTGCGGGAGCATGGCGATAGCTACAGTCTAAGGTAGGCTATAACCTCCTTTGCTCTGGATGCTTATATGTTTACTATGGTAAATCGAACCAGGCTTCCTTGGATCAATCTGCTAGAGAAACCAAGGCTGCTGAAGTGTTAGCTCCCAAACCAAGGTTGCTTTTAGAGTGTTAGCTCCCAAACCAAGCCAGCTGAAGTGTCAGCTCCTAAACCAAGCCTGCTGGAGTGTCAGCTCCTAAACCAAGGTTGCTAGAGTGTCAGCTCCTAAACCAAGGTTTGCTTAGAGTGTTAGCTCCCAAACCAAGCCTGCTGGAGTGTCAGCTCCCAAACCAGATCACACTATCACAGGGGATATGTGAATTTGTCATAGGCTAAAGGGGGAACCTTAATGTCAGAAAAGGATCCGACCATACACAGAGGGGCCCGTATCCCAAAAACCCCACAGGGGGGAAGGGGGAACATTTACTCACCATACCGGAACTGACGGGCACCCTCTCTTCACAGTACCCTCTCCACCGAGGTGGGGGGCTGTCGACCAATACGGACGCCGTGACTCTGCTGGTTCCTGGCGTCCAAGCGAGACGTTTAACTCGCAGGGTCAGTCCCCGTCCAATGGGACTATGTCGCGGCCGACCCAGCGCGGAGCTATGGTCTGCACGCGCTCATAGGCTGAGCCGGGGTGACCACTGGATCTCAACATCCAGCCCGTCGCCCGGTCCCGCATACTTACTTGAATGTGTCGCGGCCGACCCAGTGCGGAGCTATGGCCTGCGCGCGCTCGTAGGCCGGCTGGGGTGACCACTGGATCTCAACATCCAGCCCGTCGCCCAGATCCGGCGTGATTTGCTTGAAGATCTCACAGGAAAACTGGAGACAAAAGCTACCTAAAAAAGGAAAAAAAAAATTTTTTCTAAAAAAATCTTGCCAGGACCAAAAGATCCCAGCAAGGAACTTAGGTCCTTACTCCTGACTAGACAGAAAAAAAACTGACATCCTGTAGCAGAGAGAGAGGGGATATACCCTCTGGGACTGCCCCTAAGGTGGAGCCAGAACGTTTTCTTTCTGCCTAGTCCTACTCCTGTAGAGGGCAGCATAACCCAATTGATATTAATCAAAGAGGACTACGTCTGTCAATGAGCGACAGAGAAATACCCCCTGGTCTTTTAGCAGCCAAATCTTCCGGGGCTTAAGTGGTTAAATGGGCCCTAAAACGTCAGTTCTTTCTGCTTCCCTGTATTAGAAAATAGCCTTGAACGCTGTATGCTGCATCAGTAATACCTCCACTGCCTTAAATAGGATACTGACAGATCTAAATCTCACTGTATACAGACACTCCTCATTTAACAACTGCTCAGACTTACGACCAGCTTTTTGGCCACTGTACATCATTGTATTGTACAGTACAGTACAGGATTTTTGTTGTTTATATTTTTGTTTTCTGTACTTATCCAAATTAAAACAATGTTATTAAATTGGAGTTTTGGGTTAAGACTTTTTTTTTCAGAATACAGTACAGTAGTTAGGAATGCTTAAAATATTGATTACTTGTGGTTCCTCGTTTAACAACCAATTCGTTTAACAACCTGGTCGCTGGAATGGAACCTGGTCGTTGAGAAGAGCCTGTATTGCTCTATGCATTTTTGTAGCAATATAATTACCTGTTTCTGAATTTGATTTATTATTTCCCTATATATATATATATATATATATATATATATATGGACATATAAAACAAAAAAAAATCCTACAAGAAGCTAATGTGAATGATACTAAATATCTCAAGGCAACAAGCCATACAACTGTTTTTGAGCATCCCACTAAATAAGTTCTACAAATATTTCAGATTTTTGCTTTTACATAAAGCTTTAACGAGGAAAAAAGGACATGTATTCATTCTTGCTTATCACCTGCTTGACAGATGTCACTGTGGCCACCCTGAGGGATTATAGCAGTTGGGCAACAGCAACTTTCTCTAATGGGTTACAGACATGTCTTGGTTCTTAGCACCTCAGTGAAAGTGGTCACGAGCCACCTCCTTGCTTCTTAGACTGGCTGCTGCACCAGACATAACACAGAGACATCTCTCGTTAAGGCTGTGTAATGACGTCTTGCTCTTGACGCGGGCTGGATCAGATTCACTTTCATCGGTCTGAGGGCAAAGATACATTTTCCACAATACTTTGACAGCTTATTACAGCCTGGGAAATTCCACTGCTCTGGGGTAGCAATTAAATGTGCAGCCAAAACGCGGAAATGATTCACATTGTTTTGCCCTCCTTGGATTAGTTTTCTTATAAATCAGAGCAGATAAGCAGGGCTTACCACGGTAATGAACTAGAATTTCCAAATGATAAATTTAGAATCATTTTCATCAACCTGTTCAACTACCAGAAGGGGTTAAGTATGAATATATAATGCGGGTAACCTAGGTCAGACATCGCATCACAAAGAAGGTACCTTGCCTCCTACACCCTCCTCTACTGTATCCAAGGAGCCCATCATTTTCTGCATGTACACTTCCTTATTCTCAGTGACTTGCTTCTCCCATACAAGACTGATAAGTAATAGGGAAGGAATAGCCACGTTTTGTCTTACTGCTTTCAACTATCTATGCACACAGATTGCTGAGGACGTCAACAACCCTCTCATTGTATATAGAGATTATATGGGAAAATACATTTCCACTACTAGTCTCCTCTGTTACACTAAAAAGTGATAAGAAAAGAAAAAACAAATCTGAATGTGTACCTAGGGTTTTTTCTATAATCTTTAGTTATGGTCTACCGGCAAAAAAAAAAAAAAAAGGATTGCTGCATGCTCGATGTAAAAGTGCTGTTGTATATTTGTCCAGAGCTACCCATAAACAGGACAGGAATAGTAAAAATAACCAAGTTGTGTGTGTAAAATCTTGCTCTGACATTACAAACAATTGGACCTTTTTGTGTATTTAAAAATTCACATATCTTGACAGCTATCTGATGCTGTCTGTTCCTCATTAGCTAAGTGAGTGAAATGTTTGCCAGGCAGTTAAGTGTTCAAAGGGATCCCATAGTTATTCACAGTAGCCTTTCAAATAATAAAGGTCTGTGTGCATTGAAAAGCTGAAAAAATGATGAACACTTTGCTAACTCTCAGACTACTTACTGATAATTGTATGCATACAGTGTTAAACTTCAATAAAAGCTTGAAGGGAAAAGTGTAAACATAGATAAGAGGCTGCCTATAGCAACACATCAAGTTCCTTCAAATTTGTACATCTATCCATATCACGTTAAATGTTATAATCGGATTGTACAATCTCCTTTGCATCTACCAACAGCTACGTAGTGCTAGAGACTGCTTGACTGGATGGATACCTAGTTTTGGTAACACTAAAGCGGATTGTACAAGCAGACTGAGCAAGCATGGTGACCCTTTCACTAAGTGTATGGTAAACTTTACTTTTCTGTACTCCTAATTGTCTTCAGGCCGGTTTTACCAAGTGGAATACAAAACAATGAACAGTAAAGTAATAGAGATGTAAGCAGTCTTCCATATTTCGTTTTCTAGCATTTTTTTCTATTCTTGTATATCAGGCAAAAGGAGATTGGCAGTCAAACTTAATAATCATTAATACAATGAATGAAATATTTCACAAAATTTACCAGACTTGCTGCAGGGTTAATCTTCTTTGTTTCCACTTTCTTCTCTGCTGTCAGCTTGGTAACAGACTCCTGAGCCAGTCGGAGCCTGAAAGGTAAGAGGGAAAATGCTTCAAGACATTGCAGATGTAATGCTCAGCATGGAGATATCTGAATGTAGTTTGTATCTGGGAATAGAACTCTGCTCCATATTGCAGTGTAAATATGTCAATAAAAGTCATACAAAATAGCAACAACTTTTGGCAAGTCTTACAAGACTTTACCATCAGACTGGACACGTTTGACCTAGAATACATGAAAATGTGAAGTTTAAGTGGAGAAAAAGGGAGCATAACAACTTGTTGGATATCCACATCATAAATATACAGAGACACTACAAGCCATAGAAGCCTATACAGGACCCAATGAAGAAGTTTGTTACATGAGAACAGTGTTCCGGATATCCACGAATGAACACAATTGGGTGGATTTACTATATTAAACGGACTGCGCACTTTACAAGTGCAGTTGCACTAATTTTTCCTAGAGCTTAGTAAATGTGGTAAAGCCCTGCTGATTTCCATCATCCAGCAAGCAAAAATGTTTTTTTTTTTTTTTATTTACTCTGCACCTGGTTGGGTATTCTGTACAAAAAGTGAAGCTTTACCATGTTATTTTTTTTTTTTTTTTTTTGGTAATGCCTTTATTTACCCAAAGGTTGCATTGTACAAACCAAGGCGGGGGTACAATGAAGTAAGTCTGCTGCTAACAGACAGTAGACATCAGCAATAGGACTACAAAGACAGCTCAACAAAACGGAGTACACAAATATGACAAACTCCAAGTCAGACAGATAAAACATAACCAGGAGGACATAGTGTTAAGTATCTTCAAATTTCCCAGCCTATATAGAAAAGCCCTAACGTAATAATGCAAACTAATGGTATATAGAGTGTAGAATACCGGGGTCGGGATAGATCCAAGGGTGGCCAATTACCCCGGCCAATTACCCCAAAAAAGGGAATGAGGTCCACCAAACATGTTCATGTACATGAACATAAGAGCAGGAAAACTGCAAGGGAGAGGTTTGCAAGCTAAATGTGTAAATATAAAGAGAGAGAGAACATACATACAACTGATAGAGATGGGGAGGAATGGATGGAGAAGAGGAAAGGGAAGCACATTAGAGGAAAGAGACAAGGACCTACAGAGACGTGAAAATTGGATTCTCTCGTCCAGAGCCTCTAAGTAGGCCTTAGAAAAATAAGCCATGTTGCAAGACCTCCTGTATATGTGCATCTGCATCCGTGAAAAAATGGATTTTTGTAAGATCTTACCGTAAAATCCTTTTCTCTTAAGCTCATTGACAGACGTAGTCTTCTTGATTCTCAAGAGCTGGGTTATGTTGTCTCCGCAGGAGTAGGACTAGGCAGAAAGACAAAACGTTCTGGCTCCACCTTAGGGGCAGTCCCTGAGGGTATATCCTCCCTCTCTCTGCTACAGGGAATCAGTTCTGTTCTAAAGCAGTAACAGAGAATTTAACCCAACCCAACTCAATGATAGAGGGGCGGGTACTACGTCTGTCAATGAGCTTAAGAGAAAAGGATTTTACGGTAAGATCTTACAAAAATCCATTTTTCTCTATCGCTCATTGACAGACGTAGTCTTCTTGATTCTCAAGAGCTGGGACATCCAGAAGCAGTGCCACAAAATGAGGGGTGGGATTGACAGAATCAAAATCCAATCTAGAAGGCCCAACCGGAGCCAACCAGAAGTATCAAAGGACTCATCGAGTAAACAGATGAGACCTACCCCACAAATCCTCGAGGTAGACCAACAGTCTCCTCAAACAGTGGCCTGCAGGAACCTTGCGGCCAGAAGAGGCATCTGACGATGCCATCACATAAACCTTATACAATATTGTAAAGGTATGAACCGACTACTAAACAGTCGCCTTGAAAACCTGAACCACTGACGCCTGATGGCGGAAGGTCCAGGAAACTCTAAGCGCCCGAGTAGAATGCGCCTTAACAGGGAACGGGGGATCCCGACCCTTAGATAAAATAAGCCTATACCACCGTCTGTCTGATCCATCTAAAGATGGTCGCAGCAGAACAGGCAACCCCTTCTTAGGGCCATCCGTGATCACAAACAGTGAATCCGTCTTACAAATTGAATCCGTAGTATTCAAGTATATCCTGATCGCCCGAACTACATCCACGGAATGCCATGCAAATTCTCGAGGATGATTGGGCTAAGGACATAGGAAGGACAATACACTGTCCTTATTTAATGAAACTTTGAAACCACCTTAGAAGGAAGGATGGATTCGGATGAAGAACAACCTTATCCCTATGAACCACCAGATCTGGGGAACAACAGGATAATGCAGCCAGTTCTGACACCCTGCGTGCAGAAGTGATAGCCACCAAGAAGACCACCTTCTGGGATAAAGTAAGCAAGGGAATCTCCCTGATATTTTCAAAGGGAGGTGTCTGAAGAACCGACAGCACCAAATTAAGATCCCAGGATGGTAACGGCGCGTGCACTGGCAGAGCCAGGTGTCGCACCCCCTGGATGAAATTCCGCACCAAGGAATGAGTAGACAAAAGCTTCTGAATGAAGATAGCAAATGCTGAAACCAGACCCTTGATAACACTCAAGGCCAGCTTCTGCTCAACTCCCTGTTGCAGAAAGCCAATATTCGGACTACCGAATAAAGATGTAGATGGAACCCAAGGGATTCACATCACACAATATAAGACTTCCATGAACGATGATAATCTTTCTGGAAGTCGCTTTCCTTGTTTTAACTAGAGTAGGAATAACTGAAGCTGACAATCCCTTGTCCTTCAGCACCTGGGTCTCAATAACCAGGCCGTTTAAAACCAGCGATCGTAAAGCAGGATGGAAGATCAGTCCCTGAGACAGTAGATCCTCCCTGAGAGGAAGTCTCCACGGGACGTCCGCCATCAGTCTGACCAAGTCGGCGTAACAAGCTCGACGAGGCCAGTCCAGAGCTGCCAGGATTACTGGAATTCCTTCCTCCTCTATCCTGCGAAGAAGTCTTGGCAGTAACCCAAGAGGAGGGAAGGCATACATTAGCTGGTATTGCCCCCACGGGGCGATCAGTGCGTCTGCGGTTTCTGCTAGAGGATCGCGGGAGCGAGCCACGAATCTCTGAACTTTCCTGTTGAATCGAGATGCCAACAGATCCATATCCGGGGTGCCCCATCGTAGGCACAACTGGTGGAAAACGTCTGGATGGAGGGACCATTCCCCCTGATCCAGAGTCTGACGGCTGAGATAATCTGCCTGCCAATTCTCCACCCCCGGAATGAACACCGCAGAGATTGCTGGAACAAATCGTTCTGCCCAGCGAAGAATGCAAGCCACTTCTTTGGCCGCTCGGACACTCTTGGTGCCCCCCTGGTGATTGACATAAGCCACGGCCGTGGCGTTGTCCGACTGGATCCGAACCGGGCTGCCCTGGAGCTGCTCGGTCCAGTGAATCAGACAAAGTCTGATCGCTCTCAGTTCCAATACATTTATCGGTAACCTGGATACTTCCGGGGACCAAAGTCCCTGGACAGATAATTGACCGAGAATTCCTCCCCATCCAGATAGACTGGCATCCGTGGTCACTGTCGTCCAATATATTGGCAGAAATGACTTTCCCTGGCTGAGCATCGGAGACCGAAGCCACCAGACCAGAGACTCTCTGGTCTGTTTGCTCAATCGGATCTGATTGTCCAGGGATTCCGGATTCCGATTCCATCTGAGAGGAATCTCTTGCTGAAGAATTCGGGTATGGGACTGGGCAAATGGGACTGCTTCGAAGGAAGCCACCATCAACCCCAGAACCCTCATGCAAGTCCGAAGGGAAGACCAGCTGTTGGATAGTAACAACTGGACTGCTGATTGAATCTTTCGGAGTTTCCCTACCGGAAGAAAAAAAAAACTCTTGTTCTGACTGTGTCTAGAATTAGACCCAGATATTCGAGCCTCTGGGTGGGAACCAGAAATGACTTTTGCTGGTTCACCAGCCACCCGAATTCCTGTAAAGAAATCATAGTAATTTCTATGTTTTGTAGCAGGGTCTGAGGAGACTCTGCATGAAGCAGAAGATCGTCTAGGTAACCTAGAATCGATATGCCTCTTTGGCGCAGAAGTGCCAACATTGGGGCCAACACCTTCGTGAAGACCCGCGGAGCCGTGGCGAGACCGAAAGGTAACGCCACAAACTGATAGTGGTTCTCTTCTACGGAAAAGCGTAGAAACCGCTGATGTCCTGCGAAAAATGGGAATGTGAAGATATGCGTCCTAGATGTCTATGGACGCTAGGACATCCCCTGGATGCAGAAAGGCTGCTACTGTGCGAATGGACTCCATTCTGAATCTTCTTATGTAGACAAAAGAATTGAGTGCCCTTAAGTCCAGAATTGGACGCACTTTGCCCTCTTTCCTGGGTATTGTAAATAGGTTTGAATAAAACCCCTGAAAGCGTTCAGTCCAAGGAACGTGGACTACCACTCCTTGTTGTAGTAAATCTGTGACTGCTCTCCGCAGATCGTCTAAACGATCCGGGGATAGTCGGCTATTGGAAGGGAAGAATCGCGCCGGAGGGAGAGATCGAAACTCGATCTTGTACCCTGACCTTATGACTTCGCAAACCCATCTGTCCGGGATTCTGGAAGGCCATGGATCCGGGAACCGGCGAAGACGTCCCCCCACCCCAGTTATGGGTGGGGGCGCACCTTCAGGCTTTGGACGGTTTATCTTCAGGTCTAGAGGGGGCGGGCTTTTGCTTGCCCGACCAACGACCCCTGACGCCTCCTGCAGGAGCTTTGGAGGACTTAATTTTTTCACCCGCGGGACGAAAAAACCTCTTGTGAGCAGAAAAAGAAGGCCCTTGTCTTTGACGAGTTCCTTTACCTTTAAAATTTTGCGGTAAAAAGGTGCTCTTTCCACCCGTGAGATCCTTAATGATCTCATCTAAGTTGGCTCCAAATAGACGCTCTCCTAAAAAGGGGAAATTAGCCAATGCTTTTTTGGAACCTTGGTCGGCTAACCAACCTTTTAGCCACAGTGTACGCCTGAGAACCACCGCTGAGACAGATGCTCGCGCCAATAATGAAGTGGCGTCTAACGCCGCATCACACACAAACTGTAACCCCTGTATCATCTGTTCCAACAAATCTGATACCGCCTGAGGGACCTCTTCTAGGTCCCGGCGTAACCACTTGGTCCATACAGTTACAGCCTGCGAAACCAGACCAATAGCAATTATTGGTCTGAAAGCTGATCCAATCAAGGTAAATATGGTGCGAGACATAGCTTCTATCTTGCGATCCACTGGATCTTTAAAAGACGGAGCGTCTTCTAGAGGAATAACCGTGGCTTTATTCAATCTAGCAATTGGTGAATCCACCACAGGTGGTTCTGTCCATTTCTTAATGAGGGTTTCCTCAAACGGATAACGCCTGTTAATGCGTTTAGAAATAGTAGAAATGCATTTTGGCAGACTCCATTCTTCTTTGATTGGATTGCCAAAACATTTGGGCAATGGAAAAACCTTCGCCACTTTGATGCGTTTTTTAGTCCCAAAAGGGATTACAGTTTCAGCTATTTCTGACGGAATACCCTGTAATCTTAAGGTTTCTTGAACAGATACAATGAGTGCGTTTACCAACGCTTCCTCTCTGGCTATGGCTGATGCCGGAACATCCTCCTCACTGTCTGAAAAGACAGTACACGAGACACCAATACCAGATGAAGTACCTGCAACTGCAGAAATAGGCTCAGAGTCTGAATCCGAGGTTTCAGATAATAAGGGGTTAGGCGGGGGTTGCTTACTTGCGCCCTGTCCCTGACAAGCCACTTCCACCCGGGACACAAAAGTTTCCACAATAGCAGACAATGATTCAATCGTCAGTGGGGTGCTGGAGGATCCCGCAGACCCCTCGAGGGGATCCGGAGGAGATACATGAGTGGCAGGGTCCATGTTAATTCAGGACACCTTTGCCAGAAAACACAAAAAAACTTTTTTTTTTTTTTTTTTTTAAATAAAAAATACCTCTTTTTTTTTTTTTTTTAATTTTTTTTTTTTATGTGTCTCCCCCTAGCGCAATAGCGCCCCTCAGAGTACCTGCTTCTCGATCCCACAGAGAGAGAGAGGGACCCCCAAGGCTCACCAACCGATGCAGTGAAGTTTCCAACCAACTGCAGTCAGCGTCTGTCTTTACAGACTGGAAGGAGCTGTTGCTTTTTCCCGGGTAGAAGGACGTGGCTCCGCCCCCTGTGTACGCCTTCCGGCGTTCCCAGCTCTCCACGAGGTAGCTAGGCTCATGAAACATGGCCGCCCCCATACAGGAGACATTAGACTCCAAAAACATGGCGGCCGGCGTGACCTGAGGACATGCATGCACCTGGTCTACGGCAAAATGGCGGCGGACCGCCGAAATCGTTTTTCCCAGCACATCCACCTGCATCTCTGCTGAGTGGCGATTGATTGATCTACAGGAGATACAGTACAAATAAGGTAGGATTATACCTCCTATGTCTACTGTAATGCTACAGTCTGCTGGGTAGAGTGTTAGCTCTCAAACCAAGTCCACTTCCCACAAACACATACTGTATTTACAAGGGGGACTTTTAGTGTCAGGTATATACTGACCATGTATGGAGGGGCCCATAATTCATACTGCCTCATAACGAGGAAAGAAAAAGGGGAACGTTTACTCACCATACCAAACCGACAGGCACCCTCTCTTCACAATACCCTCTCCACCGGGGTGGGGGGTTGTGGACCACTCCGGACGCCTCGACTCTCTGGTTCCTGGCGTCCAAGCGAGACTTTTAACTCGCAAGGTCAGTCCCTCCACTGGGACTCCGTCGCGGCCGACCCAGCGCGGAGCTCTGGTCTGCACGCGCTCGTAGGCAGAAACCGGGGTGACCACTGGATCTCAACATCCAGCCCGTCCCCGCATACTTACTTGAATGTGTCGCGGCCGACCAAGCGCAATGCAATGGTCTGCGCGCGCTCGTAGGCCGGCTGGGGTGACCACACGTGTCGCCCAGTCCGGCGTTTTTGCTTGAAGATCTCACAGGAAAAACACTGGAGAAAAACTACCTAAAAAATGTCTTTTTCTAAAGAAAAAAGTCTTGCCAGGACCAAAAGATCCCAGCAAGGAACTTAGGTCCTTACTCCTGACTAGACAGAAAAAAACTGATTCCCTGTAGCAGAGAGAGGGAGGATATACCCTCAGGGACTGCCCCTAAGGTGGAGCCAGAACGTTTTGTCTTTCTGCCTAGTCCTACTCCTGCGGAGACAACATAACCCAGCTCTTGAGAATCAAGAAGACTACGTCTGTCAATGAGCGATAGAGAAACAAAGTGTTCTCATGGTCTTCAGATGTCATGAAAGGACTCCTCCCGATTATGGAGGCTAGCCGTAAGGCCTTCCATTTCCCGGAGTTCGATAATTTCAGAGAACCAGAAAGACCTCAAAGGCGGATGCGCAGACCTCCAACCAGGGCCGGTCTTAGGTGTTCAGGGGCCCTGTGCGAGCTAATCCTGTGGCCCCCCACGCATTTTCTTGCACCTTTTTTGCACTTTGACTTTTCTTTTTTATGATCACTAATAACTTAGCCCCCCTTACATCAGAGACCCTCACAGAGACCCCCTTACATCAGAGACCCTCACAGAGCCCCCCTTACATCAGAGACCCTCGCAGAGCCCCCCTTACATCAGAGACCCCCCACAGAGCCCCCTTAAATCAGAGACCCCTTACATCAGAGCACCCCTTACATCAGAGCCCCCCTTACATCAGAGCCCCCCCCCACAGAGATCCCCTTACATCAGAGCCCCCTCCACAGAGCTCCCCTTACATTAGAGACCCCCTTACATCAGAGACCACGCTACACAGAGCCCCCCCACACACAGCTCCACTTACATCAGAGCCCCCCACACAGAGCTCCCCTTACATCAGAGCCCCCCTTACATCAGAGCCCCCCCAACAGAGCTCCCCTTACATCAGAGCGCCCTCGCCCACAGAGCTCCCCTTACATCAGAGCGCCCTCCCACACACAGCTCCCCTTACATCAGAGCCTCCACACACAGAGCCCCCCTTACATCAGAGCCTCCACACACAGAGCCCCCCTTACATCAGAGCCTCCCCACACAGAGCCCCCCTTACATCAGAGCCCCCCCCCACACAGAGCCCCCCCCACATCAGAAACCCCTCCACATCAGAAACCCCCCCACAGAGCCCCCCTTACAGAGACCCCCCACACAGAGACCCCCAACACAAAGCCCCCCTTACATCAGAGACCCCCCCACACAGAGCCTCCCTCACACCAGAGACCCCCAACACAAAGCCCCCCTCACACCAGAGACCCCCAACACAAAGCCCCCCTTACATCAGAGACCCCCCACACAAAGCCCCCCTTACATCAGAGACTCCCCACACAGAGTCCCCTTACATCAGTGACCCCCCCCACACAAAGCCCCACTTACATCAGAGACCCTCACACAAAGCCCCCCTTACATCAGAGACCCCAGCACACAGACCCCCCCATAGAGACCCCTTACATCAGAGACCCCCCCCACACAGAGCTCCCCTTACATCAGAGCCCCCCTTACATCAGAGACCCCGCTACACAGAGCCCCCCCACAGAGACCCCTTACATCAGAGCCCCCCCCCTCCAACACAAGGGAATACATGCCTTGGCCGCATTTAAAAGCTAGATGGTAAGCAAGGTCTTATATTTTTTAATAGGCCATTGCATGAGGTGCAGCAAGCATGTGGCAGGGTTGTCCGCTAGGTTGACATTAGTCAGGTGTTTGATAATACTAGCCACCGCTTGCTAGAATGGTTTAAGTTTTGGGCATTCCCAGAAAATGTGCAACATGGTACCTAGGCCAGCACGTGTCAGGCACCTGCAAAAAATACGCTGTAGGGTCGTGGGCACCCTATACCACTTTGTCAAATTCTTATAACTGGTTTCTTGGACCTTTGAGGCTATTGAGGATTTTTGCACAAAGTTGAGGATTTTCTCTTTTTGAGTTGGTAAATTGCATAGCAAGGTCGGATTCCCACAGAGAGAAAAAGGTAGGTAGGTAGGGGTAAAATCAGACGCCGGTCGAATTAGGGCAGTGTAGATGAGAGCGAGACTATGGTGAGTCAGTTCTCTCCTATGCCACATAAATTCCAGCTCCGTGAGCGGACCAGAGGTCCCTGGGAGACGGAAGCATTTGCAGAGAAAGTGCGGAAGCTGGAGAAAAGTCTAAGGGGGTGGGGGGGTTTCTGCAGCGGAAGCAAATGAAGCAGGGGAGAGTTTGCCATCTGACCCCAACAATTCCCAGAAATGAAGATGGCCACTGGACACCAGATTAAGAAACTGAGGGCTCTGGAGACTGGGCTCAAATTCCAGATTGCCTAAAATAGGGAACATGGGAGAAGGTAATGGAGAGATCAAGGAGCAACAGAAAACATCCCTGAACACCAGTAACTTACTTCCCAAAGTGGGATGATCAGCAAGCACCTTCGGCAACAGCCAGTCAATCCATGGCAAACTCTTTGCCATGCCGCCTGAGTCCTCCAACTCCATGGCCACCCAGTGCTTTTCATTGGCATGACAATGCCAGTCAACAAACCTAGTGAGGTTAGCCACTCTACAGTAGGCTAACTTCACCCTGATTTTTGGGAAGCTGGAGAAGCTGAAGTTGAAGGCGTGGTTTCTGATGGGATCATACAAACCCTTGGAACATGGAGTTTATGCATTTGAAAAAGAGGAAGGCAGATGGATAGAAAGAACATGCATCAAGTATAGAATCCTGGGTAGCAACGTCATCCTAAAGGCACTACAGCAACCAAACCAGGTCAAAATGAGCGTGTGCCAGTGAAGTAGATCAGCCCACAATCAGATAAGCAGAGGATCAAAATTGGCTGCATAAAGGGCAGCAGGGTCTGAGGTAATTTTAACTCCCACGCAGCGGATGGTATCAGTTGCCCATCGAAAGAGAGAGGAGCGAAG